>NC_091979.1:308326660-308926660 GCF_044704955.1 Pristiophorus japonicus
GCAGCACAAAATGGTGCTTAATTGCTTTGTAGCAACCTCTTAATAATCTAAATTGCCTCCCCCACCGCTTGGTGTCAGGTCTGTTCAGCGCTGGTAGACCCGTCACATGGGAGGCTAGCGCAGAGGCCGGCTGACAGCAGTCTCCCGACCTGCTGTCCATCATTTAAATTTTGACAACTGACCCGCCTCTGATCCTGCCCTCTCAGCGCTTGTAAAATTCTGGCCTATGTTTCAGTGATGCTGGTTGAGGGATGAATATTGGTTCGGATACTGAGGAGTACTCCCCTCCACCCACGTCCCCCGCCACCCCCCCCTCACACTGCTCTTCTTCAAATAGCGCCTTTGATATTTGCCGTTTTATGTGCACCTGAGTAGGAAGACGGGGCCTCAGTTTTAATGTCTCATCCGAAAGACGGCATTTCCAACAGTGTAGAACTCCCTCGGTAATGCACTGGAGTGCCAGCTTAAATCATGTGTTCAAGCCTCTGGAGTGCGATTTTAACCCACAAACTTCTGACTCAGAGGTGAGAGTGCTGTCAGCTGAAATTGGGGGAAGCCATGTGGTATTTCAGGGCCAATGTTTTCAATGATGTGCGAGCATAATAGGTACGTTTCTCATAGAAGTATATAAAATTCTGACGGGATTGGACAGGTTAGATGCAGGAAGAATGTTCCCGATGTTGGGGAAATCCAGAACCAGGGGTCAAAGTCGAAGGATAAGGGGTAAGCCATATAGGACCAAGATGAGGAGAAACTTTTTCACCCAGAGAGTGGTGAAGTTGTGGAATTCTCTACCACAGAAAGTTGTTGAGGCCAGTTCGTTAGATATATTCAAAAGGGAGTTAGATGTGGCCCTTACAGGGGTATGGAGAGAAGGCAGGAGTAGGGTACTGAAGTTGCATGATCAGCCATGATCATATTGAATGGCGGTGCAGGCTCGAAGGGCCGAATGGCCTACTCCTGCACCTATTTTCTATGTTTCTATGTTGCTATGATTCATAAGCAATGTGATGGACCATGACATGAATAGAAACATAGAAACATAGAAAATAGGTGCAGGAGTAGGCCATTCAGCCCTTCTAGCCTGCACCGCCATTCAATGAGTTCATGGCTGAACATGCAACTTCAGTACCCCATTCCTGCTTTCTCGCCATACCCCTTGATCCCCCGAGTAGTAAGGACTTCATCGAACTCCCTTTTGAATATATTTAGTGAATTGGCCTCAACAACTTTCTGTGGTAGAGAATTCCACAGGTTCACCACTCTCTGGGTGAAGCAGTTTCTCCTCATCTCGGTCCTAAATGGCTTACCCCTTATCCTTAGACTGTGACCCCTGGTTCTGGACTTTCCCAACATTGGGAACATTCTTCCTGCATCTAACCTGTCTAAACCCGTCAGAATTTTAAACGTTTCTATGAGGTCCCCTCTCATTCTTCTGAACTCCAGTGAATACAAGCCCAGTTGATCCAGTCTTTCTTGATATGTCAGTCCCACCATCCCGGGAATCAGTCTGGTGAATCTTCGCTGCACTCCCTCAATAGTAAGAATGTCCTTCCTCAAGTTAGGAGACCAAAACTGTACACAATACTCCAGGTGTGGCCTCACCAAGGCCCTGTACAACTGTAGCAACACCTCCCTGCCCCTGTACTCAAATCCCCTCGCTATGAAGACCAACATGCCATTTGCTTTCTTAACCGCCTGCTGTACCTGCATGCCAACCTTCAATGACTGATGTACCATGACACCCAGGTCTCGTTGCACCTCCCCATTTCCTAATGTGTCACCATTCAGATAATAGTCTGTCTCTCTGTTTTTACCACCAAAGTGGATAACCTCACATTTATCCACATTATACTTCATCTGCCATGCATTTGCCCACTCACCTAACCTATCCAAGTCACTCTGCAGCCTCATAGCATCCTCCTCGCAGCTCACACTACCACCCAACTTAGTGTCATCTGCAAATTTGGAGATACTACATTTAATCCCCTCGCCTAAATCATTAATGTACAATGTAAACAGCTGGGGCCCCAGCACAGAACCTTGCGGTACCCCGCTAGTCACTGCCTGCCATTCTGAAAAGTACCCATTTACTCCTACTCTTTGCTTCCTGTCTGACAACCAGTTCTCAATCCACGTCAGCACACTACCCCCAATCCCATGTGCTTTAACTTTGCACATTAATCTCTTGTGTGGGACCTTGTCGAAAGCCTTCTGAAAGTCCAAATATACCACATCAACTGGTTCTCCCTTGTCCACTTTACTGGAAACATCCTCAAAAAATTCCAGAAGATTTGTCAAGCATGATTTCCCTTTCACAAATCCATGCTGACTTGGACCTATCATGTCACCATTTGCCAAATGCACTGCTATGACATCCTTAATAATTGATTCCATCATTTTACCCACTACTGAGGTCAGGCTGACCGGTCTATAATTCCCTGTTTTCTCTCTCCCTCCTTTTTTAAAAAGTGGGGTTACATTGGCTACCCTCCACTCGATAGGAACTGATCCAGAGTCAAAGGAATGTTGAAAAATGACTGTCAATGCATCCGCTATTTCCAAGGCCACCTCCTTAAGTACTCTGGGATGCAGTCCATCAGGCCCTGGGGATTTATCGGCCTTCAATCCCATCAATTTGCCCAACACAATTTCCCGACTAATAAAGATTTCCCTCAGTTCCTCCTCCTTACTAGACCCTCCGACCACTTTTATATCCGGAAGGTTGTTGGTGTCCTCCTTAGTGAATACCGAACCAAAGTACTTGTTCAATTGGTCTGCCATTTCTTTGTTCCCCGTTATGACTTCCCCTGATTCTGACTGCAGGGGACCTACGTTTGTCTTTACTAACCTTTTTCTCTTTACATACCTATAGAAACTTTTGCAATCCGCCTTAATGTTCCCTGCAAGCTTCTTCTCGTACTCCATTTTCCCTGCCCTAATCAAACCCTTTGTCCTCCTCTGCTGAGTTCTAAATTTCTCCCAGTCCCCGGGTTCGCTGCTATTTCTGGCCAATTTGTATGCCACTTCCTTGGCTTTAATAATATCCCTGATTTCCTTTGATAGCCACGGTTGAGCCACCTTCCCTTTTTTATTTTTACACCAGACAGGAATGTACAATTGTTGTAGTTCATCCATGCGGTCTCTAAATGTCTGCCATTGCCCATCCACAGTCAACCCCTTAAGTATCATTCGCCAATCTATCCTAGCCAATTCACGCCTCATACCTTCAAAGTTACCCTTCTTTAAGTTCTGGACCATGGTCTCTGAATTAACTGTTTCATTCTCCATCCTAATGCAGAATTCCACCATATTATGGTCACTCTTCCCCAAGGGGCCTCGCACAATGAGATTGCTAATTAATCCTCTCTCATTACACAACACCCAGTCTAAGATGGCCTCCCCGCTAGTTGGTTCCTCGACATATTGGTCTAGAAAACCATCCCTTATGCACTCCAGGAAATCCTCCTCCACCGTATTGCTTCCAGTTTGGCTAGCCCAATCTATGTGCATATTAAAGTCACCCATTATAACTGCTGCACCTTTATTGCATGCACCCCTAATTTCCTGTTTGATACCCTCCCCAACATCACTACTACTGTTTGGAGGTCTGTACACAACTCCCACTAACGTTTTTTGCCCTTTGGTGTTCTGCAGCTCTGCCCATATAGATTCCACATCATCCAAGCTAATGTCTTTCCTAACTATTGCATTAATCTCCTCTTTAACCAGCAATGCTACCCCACCTCCTTTTCCTTTTATTCTATCGTTCCTGAATGTTGAATACCCCTGGATGTTGAGTTCCCAGCCCTGATCATCCTGGAGCCACGTCTCCGTAATCCCAATCACATCATATTTGTTAACATCTATTTGCACAGTTAATTCATCCACCTTATTGCGGATACTCCTTGCATTAAGACATAAAGCCTTCAGGCTTGTTTTTTTAACACCCTTTGTCCTTTTAGAATTTTGCTGTACAGTGGCCCTTTTTGTTCTTTGCCTTGGGTTTCTCTGCCCTCCATTTTTCCTCATCTCCTTTCTGTCTTTTGCTTTTGTCTCCTTTTTGTTTCCCTCTGTCTCCCTGCATTGGTTCCCATCCCCCTGCCATATTAGTTTAACTCCTCCCCAAGAGCACTAGCAAACACTCCCCCTAGGACATTGGTTCCGGTCCTGCCCAGGTGCAGACCGTCCGGTTTGTACTGGTCCCACCTCCCCCAGGACCAGTTCCAAATCCGCAGGAATTTGAATCCCCCCTTGCTGCACCACTGCTCAAGCCACGTATTCATCTGTGCTATCCTGCGATTCCTACTCTGACTAGCACGTGGCACTGGTAGCAATCCCGAGATTACTACTTTTGAGGTCCTACTTTTTAATTTTGCTCCTAGCTCCTTAAATTCGTTTCGTAGGACCTCATCCCTTTTTTTACCTATGTCGTTGGTACCAATGTGCACCACGACAACTGGCTGTTCACCCTCCCTTTTCAGAATGTCCTGCACCCGCTCCGAGACATCCTTGACCCTTGCACCAGGGAGGCAACATACCATCCTGGAGTCTCGGTTGCGGCCGCAGAAACGCCTATCTATTCCCCTCACCATTGAATCCCCTATCACTATTGCTCTCCCACTCTTTTTCCTGCCCTTCTGTGCAACAGAGCCAGCCACGGAGCCATGAACTTGGCTGCTGCTGCCCTCCCCTGATGAGTCATCCCCCCCAACAGTACTCAAAGCGGTGTATCTTTTTTGCAGGGGGATGACCACAGGGGACCCCTGCATTACCTTCCTTGCACTACTCTTCCTGCTGGTCTTCCATTCCCTCTCTGGCTGTGGACCCTTCTCCTGCGGTAAGACCAACTCGCTACACGTGCTACTCACGTCATTCTCAGCATCGTGAATGCTCCAGAGTGAATCCACCCGCAGCTCCAATTCCGCAACGCGGACCGTCAGGAACTCGAGGCGGATACACTTCCCGCACACGTAGTTGTCAGGGACACCGAAAGTGTCCCTGAGTTCCCACATGGTACAGGAGGAGCATAACACCCGACCGAGCTCTCCTGCCATGACTTAACCCTTAGATACACTTAAATACACTTAAATTGGCAACAACAATGTTAAAAGTTACTGACTAATATAAAAAAGAAAAAGAAAAACTACTTACCAATCACCAGCCATGGAATGTTTCTTCCATGGCTGTAACCATCTTTATCGATAACGTGGTTAGTCCTATAGCAGAAGGTTTGATGCTCTCACAACCCATACAATGAGGTGGGGGGGGAGGGCGGGGTTCATCCACACCCACTGGAGGCGGGTATCCCACTGGATGCCAATCTAGAATTCAGAGGCGGAGCTCCAGCCTCCCCTTGCTGGGATTGTTGGGCGTGGTTCAAACCCTGTACCCTCTGGCCCCGAGACAGGAATTCTACCTCTCAGCAAAAAGCTTGTTCCTTTATATGATGGGTTAAACACCAGGATATCTTTATGAATCTCAGTGTTAATGATTTCTGTAAACAGCGCTATTTTTTAATAATGTTTTTTCCTGATTTCTTAACATAAGAGAAGTGAGGGATGAGAAATTTGGCCCATCGAGGCTCATTTCCATTCTGCTCTAACTCATCCGTAAGTGGTTCCAACTGTATTCTGAAAAATCCTGCTATCCTTGCCTGACAGATTATTTATCACCCCTTTGTGTAAAGAAGGTCTTCCTGATAGCTCTTTAAAATCAATTTTTCACTAATTTTGATTTAGATTCCCTGGCTCTAACTTTCTGCCGAACCTTGAAATAATAATCTGGATTTACCGATATCTGTTTCAGTTAATATTTTATATAATTTGATGAGGTTCCCCTCCTTATCTAACTGCTTTCTGGATTGTAAGTTCAAGCTTTCAATCTTGCTCAAGTGGAGGTAAATGCCAATACGGACTTTTTAGGCCAAATGCTCTGTTTTCGAGGTGTAATTTTTTCTTTGCTCATTCTCTTTACACTTGGGATCAGTCTTGTTGCTATTCTTTGTACTATTCCAATGCACATGCATTTTTTTGTGAATGGTGAACAAAACCGAACACAATAGAGCCTCTTGATAATTCAAAGGAGATAATTAGATGACTTGGGTGATCTTTACAAGAGATAATGGAAAAACACATTAAAAACATTAAAGGAACAGAGAATGTTCAAATAGCTAAGGCAGTGAGAGGGATCACAAGGAAGAGAATCAGCCCAGAATATGGCCCATTTTAAGGCCCATTTTACATGGCCAAACTCAAGGCACAGTGCAATCAGTTGAGAATCATGGGAAATTGGGCAGCAAGCCATAAGCTTGGTCACAAACAATACCTGAAGATATTAAATGAAGCGCTCGCTTGGTTTGAATAAGAGCCCCTTCGGCTCAACCAAAAGCTCGCAAACGGCAAATATTTGGTAAAGACCCAGAGAGGTGGATCCTTGCCTGACTTTCAGTCTCCGACGCGCACTAAAGCAAATCCTCAGTTGGAGAAAAAAACACTTTATGACAAAACTGGAGACGCAGTTGCTTGGACTTAAGAGCGACTTTGAGTGTTTTAACCTGAAGTATAAGAAACAGCTAAGGAGTATTAACAGTAATTAAGCAAAGAGAAGTAATTCATTTATCTAGTTACAAATGATTGACATATCTCTTTAGGTCCCTGCTTGGCAATGGTGACATGTTTTAATGCCAGGGTAGATCAAGATGAATGCTGCAGACTCAGATAGAGTGACCTTAAGAGCAAGTCAATCATGATAAGGTGAATAAATTAATTCATATATCGGAAGCGATGTTTACTTTTACTTACAATCATTCCGTGGACCTTTCTCTTTGCTGCTCGTGAGCATAAACAGGAACTCGGTAACATCGGCCAATAGGGAAGTGTCCTAGCTGCACTGGCACGTGGTAGAACAGATGGTGAGTGGAGAAGGTTCAAGATATCCAGCAGCTAGCTGACAACCACGACATGCTAGGATTCTTCAGCGCAGTCAAGACGATCTTCGGCCCAAGCACCCAAGGCCCTACCCCACTACTGGCCAAGAACGGAGAGGTGGTAGATTAGGAAAAGGGGAGGTGCAACGAGACCTGGGTGTCATGGTTCATTAGTCATTGAAAGTGGGCATGTAGGTACAGCAGGTGGTGAATAAGGCAAATGGTATGTTGGCCTTCATAGCTAGGAGATTTGAGTATAGAAACAGGGAGGTCTTACTGCAGTTATACCGGGCTTTAGTGAGGCCTCACCTGGAATATTGTGTTCCGTTTTGATCTCCTAATCTGAGGAAGGACGTTCTTGCTATTGAGGGAGTGCAGCGAAGGTTCACCAGACTGATTCCCGGGATGGCAGGACTGACGTATGAGGAGAGACTGGATCGACTGGGCCTGTATTCATTGGAGTTTAGAAGAATGAGAGGGCATCTCATAGAAACATATAAAATTCTGACGGGACTGGACAGGTTAGATGCAGGAAGAATGTTCCCGATGTTGGGAAGTCCAGAACCAGGGGACATAGTCTAAGGATAAGGGTTAAGCCATTTAGAACTGATGAGGAGAAACTCGAGTTGTTAACCTGTGGAATTCCCTACTGCAGAGAGTTGTTGATGCCAGTTCATTGGATATATTCAAGAGGGAGTTAGAGACCTGACGGCTAAAGGGATCAAGGGGTATGGAGAGAAAGCAGGAAAGGAGTACTGAGGTGAATGATCAGCCATGATCTTATTGAATGGTGGTGTGGGCTCGAAGGGCCGAATGGCCTACTCCTGCACCTATTTTCTATGTTTCTATGTTTCTAAGGACGGAGAGGCAGTCAGTGCCCGCTGGAAGGATCTCCTCAGCCGAAACTCTGTCTTCGACATGGATGTCCTCGACTCCATCCCACAGCCTGCCTCCCGCCACCATCTCAGCACGACCCCAGCCCGGCACGAGGTTGAAAAGGCCATCCGATAACTGAAGAGCAACAAGTCATCAGGAGCAGATGGAATCCCCGCCAAAGCACTAAAACATGGCGGAGAAGCACTACTGCCGCAGATCCATGACTTCAGCTCTCTTATCAGGAAAAAGGAGATCATACCAGGAGATCTCAGAGATGCTGTAATTGTGACCATCTTCAAGAAAGTTGACAATTCCGACTGCGGTAACTACAGAGGAATCTCCCTGCTGGAGACCACCGGGAAAGTCATCGCAAAAATCCTCCTGAATCGCCTTCATCCTGTGGCTGAAGAATTCCTCCCAGAATCGCAATGCCGATTCCACCCACTAAGGGGCACAATAGACATGATCCTCACTGCGTGACAAGCGAGTTTGCAGTGAACCTTGAGTTACAGATTTCATACTCTGCTTGATGGTTTGGACCGTACGCTCTGCTTGACCATTAGATGCAGGTTTGAATGGTGCTGACCTCACATGTTTAATACCATTGAGTTTCATGGACTCTTGAAACTCCAGACGAGTGAAGTAAGATCCATTGTCGCATACAACGATGTCAGGCAGACCATGCGTAGCAAACATGACATGAAGGCTCTCAATGGTAGCTGTGGATGTGCTGGATGACATGATTATACACTCTATCCACTTGGAATAAGCATCCACCACAGCTAAGAACATTTTTCCCAGGATGGGACCTGCAAAGTCGATGTGGATCCTGGACCATGGTTTACTGAATACTGTAAACTCCAAACAGTACAAACCTGGCTCTACTTTATTAGGACCCAAAGTGATTACTTTACAAGATGGCTGGCCTTTTATAACTGGGCCGCGCACACATGCGCACAGCCCAATGACTTCCGAAAGTGGCGCCATCTTGTGGCTAGTAAACCCAAGCATACATACATGACACAAAGTTTTATAATTGTTCTATATTTTTTACATTTTTACATAAACGTTTCAATTTAATTTAAGCACTCTTGTATAGTGTTAAACTTTTGGGGTAACAGTCATCAGGGTCCCAAAACACAGCTCTCCACATTCAAGCAAAGCGTTCAACTATGAGCTGCTGACGTAACAATTTTGCAGTGGCATACGTTCCGTGTGCCCTCCGCTGTCGTGTTGGGGGTGGGGCGGGAAGTTGCCATGGGTTCATCTGGAAGCTCCTCCTCATCTTCCTCCCCCTCATTTTCCTCTTCTTCCTCCTCCAACTCCTGCACTCTCTCCTCAGGTGGTCCCGCAGTCCCCTGTGGCAATTCCTGTCCCAGCATGATTGCTAAATTATGTAACATGCAGCACACCCCTGTGAACTGAGCAACCTGCTCAGGGTGGTATTGCAGCCTGCCTCCCGAGTGGTCCAAGCATCGAAAGCGCTGCTTCAGCACTCCAATTGTCTATTCGATAATATTACACGTGGCCCTATGGCTCTTATTATATTGTTGCTCGGCTTCTGTCTGAGGGTTCCGTAGGGGGTCGGGGGTCAAGAGCCAGGTGGCGAGGCCGTACCCTTTGTCCCCCAGCATCCAGCATTAACCTTGTGGCTCAGACTTCAACAGGTCAGACACAGTGCTCTCACACAAGATGTACACATCATGGATGCTCTCTGGAAAGTAGGCATTCACTGCCATTATGTGCTGTGTATAGTCGCAGACGAGCTGCACGTTGAGGGAGTGGAATCCCATACGGTTTCGGTACACCTCCGCCTCCTGTAATGGTGCTCGCAGGGCAATATGGGTACAGTCAACAGCACCCTGCACCTTGGGGAAGCCGGCAATGTGTGCAAAACCCAAAGCTCTCTCACTCTGTGCCTCTCTGGTCATTGGGAAGTTTATAAATTCCATCCGGTGTGCATACAATGCTTCAGTTACCTGTCGAATGCAGCGATGAGTACATGCTGAGAAATGCAGCATATGTCCCCAGCTGATGCCGGAAAAGGGCCTCATGTATAAAAGGAAAGTGCCGCAGTCACCTTCACCTCGACAGAGAGTGCAGTAATGTTGGCGGTACTGGGCTGCAGGTCTGCCTTAATGAGCTGGCTCATCTCACTGATCATCTCTTTTTGGAAGTGCAGCCTTCGAACGCACTGTCGATCGGTCAGGTCCAAGTATGAGCACTTCTCCCTGAAAATCCTTTGTGGGTAAGGCCTCCTCCTCCTCATCACCCTATGACCTCCTCCATTACCCCGATAATTCTGCTCAATAAAGCTTCTCCCATCTGGATCCTGCATTAGACAAGTAGTCAGCAATACAGGCTGAGATAGTACAGGCCCCATTCTTTTCAAATCTCCTCAAATATCCTGAGATAAACTCAAATGATTTTTCAATGAAAAATATATTAACTCAAAAGCCTTCTATCTTAATAATGTACTCAGTACCAATATAAATACCTTTCCCACTGTAAATCTCACTGTAAAGTAAAGTTACTATTCACCTCTGAATACTGAGGTGCTGCTTTTTCTGACTGTTCCCGATTTCAAAATGGCGGCACCGAACACTACCGCCCATTCCCGTCCATTTAAGATCGAGTAAAACCACCTTCTCCAGGACGGTATGCAGCTCCGGTGGTATGTCATCAAACTTGCACTTTTTGGGCGGTGTGCGGGTGGTTCTACATGGTGGACGGTGTACATACCGCTTGGCGGTATGTCAATGATGAATCTTCCGCCGAGCAGTATGTTGGCAGTATGTACCTGTTTTTTGATGAAACTTGTATTTTTCAGCGGTAAGCGTGTGATATGTCGAAGAATTTCGGGCCCTATAAGCTAAATGGTACAATTTTAAAGGGCGTGCAAGAACAGAGATACCTGGGGTGTTTGTGCATAAATCTTTGAAGCTGAGAGGACATGTTAACAAAGCAGTTTTAATAAAGCATATGGCAACCTTAGAAACCTCTCCGAATAAATAATGCCCCTCCACCCCATTATTTCCTTCTTCATCCTTCCTGAAAGACACATAGACCTTGCAAATTTTTTTCCCCATTCATCCTCTTCCTTCAGCCAGGCTTCGAAATAGCCATTAACTCCCGACTGCTCATCGCTTTCAACTTCCCCAATGTAGTAATTATGCGCCGGACGCCCTCCTTGCTGTATTCATGTGACTCCTTCCAAATAACTGGTCCACATGGTCATTCCTTCCCCATTTCCCTGGTTCATCCATATGAAGCGATAGATGACTATAAGTTGCACAGGTGTAAGAAGATTTAGGGGCTCAGATGCTAAGTTACAAAATTAGACGAATCCTGAAATGTGTTAACATTACATACTGTTTAACTAAAAAGCGACGAACTGCAAATCTAAAACAAAAATCAAAAATTGCTGGAAGCACGCAGCAGGTCAGTCAGCATCTGTGGAGAGAGACGACAATTTACCTTCCGTCAGAAATGAAAAAGATGAAAAATGAACAAACATTTCAATCACATCAGAACAAATGGAAGGGGAGAAAAAAAGATACAACATGTACTCCTGTGTGATTCTCTCCCCATTCCCTTTGATATTTAAATATGATGAACTAGAAATACGATGGCAACGCTTCTGCTTATCAGGCAAAAGACAAGTGCCTAACCACCCAATATGGCAGGCAGGGGATTTGCACTTATTGTGCACCAGAAGTTGTAAAGGCAAAAAATGAGGCGTCTAGGGTCCTTGTCTGAAACAGGCATTAGGTCCTTTGTATTAAGGGGTCTGACGCCGATTGAGGCCCCCTTTGCAAAATTGGGCATCCCTGAATTTAGGCAATGCTGAGCCGGCATTCAGGAAACTGTGGTCTCCATGCAGCCTAAAGGGACTGCGAGAGGTCGACACTAAAAAGGTAACTTTTTCTAAACATACCTACCTGAATAGGGAGCTGGGAAAAACAGGAGTTCTTTACTGCAGTGCCGAAGACCATCGCTGGGCCCGCACCTATTCAGCCCTCAGCCAATTGCTGTCCTCTTTCCCAATTGCACCCCTCCCTCCCGATCACACCCTTCCCTCCCGATCGCACCCCTCCCCCACCAATCACTCCCCTCCCTCCCACTCACTCCCCTCCCTCCCAATCAAGCTCCTCCCTCCCGATCGCTCCCCTCCCTCCCAATCACTCTCCTCCCGATCGCACCCCTCCCTCCCAATCACACCCCTCCCTCCCGATCGCACCCCTCCCTCCTGATCGCACCCCTCCCCCACCAATCACTCCCCTCCCTCCCACTCACTCCCCTCCCTCCCAATCCAGCTCCTCCCTCCCGATCGCTCCCCTCCCTCCCAATCACTCTCCTCCCTCCCGATCGCACCCCTCCCTCCCAATCACACCCCTCCCTCCCGATCACACCCTTCCCTCCCGATCGCACCCCTCCCCCACCAATCACTCCCCTCCCTCCCACTCACTCCCCTCCCTCCCAATCAAGCTCCTCCCTCCCGATCGCTCCCCTCCCTCCCAATCACTCTCCTCCCGATCGCACCCCTCCCTCCCGATCGCACCCCTCCCCCACCAATCACTCCCCTCCCTCCCACTCACTCCCCTCCCTCCCAATCAAGCTCCTCCCTCCCGATCGCTCCCCTCCCTCCCAATCACTCTCCTCCCGATCGCACCCCTCCCTCCCGATCGCACCCCTCCCCCACCAATCACTCCCCTCCCTCCCACTCACCCCCCTCCCTCCCAATCAAGCTCCTCCCTCCCGATCGCTCCCCTCCCTCCCAATCACTCTCCTCCCGATCGCACCCCTCCCTCCCGATCGCACCCCTCCCCCACCAATCACTCCCCTCCCTCCCACTCACTCCCCTCCCTCCCAATCAAGCTCCTCCCTCCCGATCGCTCCCCTCCCTCCCAATCACTCCCCTCCCGATCACACCCCTCCCGATCACACCCCTCCCTCCCGATCGCACCACTCCCTCCCGATCACACCCCTCCCTCCCGATCGCACCCCTCCCTCCCGATCACAACCCTCCCTCCCGATCGCTCCCTTCCCTCCCGATCGCTCCCCTCCCTCCCAATTGCTCCCCTCCCTCCCGATCGCTCCCTTCCCTCCCGATCACTCCCTTCTCTCCCGATCACTCCCTTCTCTCCCGATCGCTCCCTCCCTCCCGATCGCTCCCTTCCCTCCTGATCACACCTTTCCCTCCCTCCCGATCGCTCCCCTCCCTCCCGATCACTCCCTTCCCTCCCGATTGCACCCCTCCCTCCCAATCACTCCCCTCCCTCTCGATCACACCCCTCCCAATCAAGCCCTTCCCAATCGCTCCCCTCCCTCCCGATCACACCCTTTTGTCCTGATCACACCCCTCCCTCCCAATCACTCCTTTCCCTCCCAAACAAGCCCCTCCCAATCACTTCCCTCCCTCCCAATCACTTCCCTCCCTCCCATTCACTCCCCTCCCTGCCACTCACTCCCCTCCCTCCCGGATTGCAACCCTCCCTCCCGATCATTCCCGTCCCTCCCGATCACTCCCCTCCCACCTAATTGCACTCCTCCCTCCCGGTCACTTCCAATCCTCCATTTCACTCCTCGTTCCTCCTGACCACTCCCTTCCGTCCCAATCGCTCCCCTCCCTACTGATCACTTCCATCCCTCCCGATCACTCCGCTCCCTCCTGACCACTCCCTTGCCTCACAATTGCTCCCCTCCCTCCTGATTAGACCTCTCCCTCCCAATCGCTCCAGAGTGCCTCCTTTCCTCCCGATCTTACCCCCTTCCCCTTCTCTTCCAGGACCTGCCTGAGGGTTGTTGCCAGCGACACAATGGCCCAAAATTGCAATCATCTTTGCAGCTCCCCAACCTCCTGTAAATGAGGCCCAAGGCCCAATATCGAGTGTGCATCTGGCCTACTCCCTCTCTGCGCCCAGTTCGTGCTGACAGACCAGCTCAAACCAATTTCTAGGCCTATTTATTTTTTTATTTTCTGATGAATGGTTAATCTTTCTGTTCTCTCCATGAGTGCTGTCTCACCTGTTTGATGTTTCCAGCATTTTCTGATTCCTCTTAAAATACGGACATATTATTGAATTTTTTAAAACTAAAGGGGCTCTCCTGTTACATGGTCCTGTATAACATCAGTGCTAGTCAGAGTAGGAATCGCAGGATAGCTCAGATAAATACTTGGCTTGAGGAGTGGTGCAGAAGGGAGGGATTCAAATTCCTGGGACATTGGAACCGGTTCTGGGGGAGGTGGGACCAGTACAAAAGGACGATCTGCACCTGGGCAGGACTGGAACCAATGTCCTAGGGGGAGTGTTTGCTCGAGCTGTTGGGGAGGAGTTAAACTAACATGGCAGGGGGATGGGAACCTATGCAGAGAGACAGAGGGAAATAAATGGAGGCAGAAGCAAAAGATAGAAAGGAGAATAGTAAAATTGGAGGGCAGAGAAACCCAAGGCAAAAAACAAAAAGGGCCACATTACAGCAAAATTCTAAAGGGGCAAAGTGTGTTAAAAAGACAAGCCTGAAGGCTCTGTGCCTCAGTGCGAGGAGTATTCGTAATAAGGTGGACGAATTAACTGCGCAGATCGCAGTTAACGGATATGATGTAATTGGCATCACGGAGACATGGCTCCAGGGTGACCAAGGTGGGAACGCAACATCCAGGGGTATTCAACATTTAGGAAGGATAGACAGGCAGGGAAAGAAGGCGGGGTGACATTGCTGGTTAAAGAGGAAATTAATGCAATAGTAAGGAGGGACATTAGCTTGAATGATGTGGATTCGGTATGAGTGGAGCTGCGGAATACCAAAGGGCAGAAAACGCTAGTGGGAGTTGTGTACAGACCACCAAACAGTAGTAGTGAGGTTGGGGACAACATCAAACAAGAAATAAGGGATGTGTGCAATAAAGGTACAGAAGTTATCATGGGCAACTTTAATCTACATATTGACTGGGCTAACCAAACTGGTAGCAATGTGGTGGAGGAGGATTTCCTGGAGTGTATTAGGGATGGTTTTCTAGACCAATATGTCGAGGAACCAAAGAGAGGGCTGGCCATCCTAGACTGGGTGATGTGTAATGAGAAGGGACTAATGAGCAATCTTGTTGTGCGAGGCCCCTTGAGGAAGAGTGACCGTAATATGATAGAATTCTTTATTAAGATGGAGAGTGACACAGTTAATTCAGAAACTAGGGTCCTGAACTTAAGGAAAGGTAACTTCGACGGTATGAGGCGTGAATTGGCTAGAATAGACTGGTAAATGATACTTAAAGGGTTGACGGTGGATAGGCAGTGGGAAACATTTAAGGATCACATGGATGAACTTCAACAATTGTACATCCCTGTCTGGAGTAAAAGTAAAATGGGGAAGGTAGCTCAACCGTGGCTAACAAGGGAAATTAAGGATGGTGTTAAATCCAAGGAAGAGGCATATAAATTGGCCAGAAAAAGCAGCAAACCAGAGGACTGGGAGAAATTTAGAATTCAGCAGAGGAGGACAAAGGGTTTAATAAAGAGGGGAAAATAGAGTACGAGAGGAAGCTTGCCGGGAACATAAAAACTGACTGCAAAAGTTCCTATGGACTGGAGGGTAGCTAATGCAACCCCACTTTTTAAAAAAGAAGGGCGAGAAACCGGGTAATTATAGACCGGTTAGCCTGACATCAGTAGTGGGGAAAATGTTGGAATCAATTATTAAAGATGAAATAGCAGCGAATTTGGAAAGCAGTGACAGGATCGGTCCAAGTCAGCATGGATTTATGAAAGGGAAATCATGCTTGATGAATCTTCTGGAATTTTTTGAGGATGTAACTAACAGAGTGGACAAGGGAGAACCAGTGGATGTGGTTTATTTGGACTTTCAAAAGGCTTTTGACAAGGTCCCACACACGAGATCGGTGTGCAAAATCAAAGCACATGGTATTGGGGGTAATGTACTGACGTGGACAGAGAACTGGTTGGCAGACAGGAAGCAGAGAGTCGGGATAAACGGGTCCTTTTCAGAATGGCAGGCAGTGACTAGTGGGGCTCAGTGCTGGGACCCCAGCTCTTTACAATATACATTAATGATTTAGATGAAGGAATTGAGTGTAATATCTCCAAGTTTGCAGATGACACTAAACTGGGTGGCGGTGTGAGCTGTGAGGAGGACGCTAAGAGGCTGCAGGGTGACTTGGACAGGTTAGGTGAGTGGGCAAATGCATGGCAGATGCAGTATAATGTAGATAAATGTGAGGTTATCCACTTTGGGGCAAAAAACACAAAGGCAGAATATTATCTGAATGGCGGCAGATTAGGAAAAGGGGAGGTGCAACGAGACCTGGGTGTCATGGATCATCAGTCATTGAAAGTTGGCATGCAGGTACAGCAGGTGCTGAAGAAGGCAAATGATATGTTGGCCTTCATAGCTAGTGGATTTGAGTACAGGAGCAGGGAGGTCCTACTGCAGTTGTACAGGGCATTGGTGAGACCTCACCTGGAATATTGTGTTCAGTTTTGGTCTCCTAATCTGAGGAAGGACATTCTTGCTATTGAGGGAGTGCAGCGAAGGTTCACCAGACGAATTCCAGGGATGGCAGAACTGACATATGAGCAGAGACTGGATCAACTGTGCCTTTATACACTCGAGTTTAGAAGGATGAGAGGGGATCTCACAGAAACGTATAAGATTCTTACGGGACGGGACAGGTTAGATGCGGGGAGAATGTTCCCGATGTTGGGGAAGTCCAGAACCGGGGACACAGTCTTAGGATAAGGGGTAGGCCATTTAGAACTGAGATGAGAAGAAACTTCTTCATTCAGAGAGTTGTTAACCTGTGGAATTCCCTGCCGCAGAGAGTTGTTGATGCCAGTTCATTGGATATATTCAAAAGGGAGTTAGATATGGCCGTTACGGCTAAAGGGATCAAGGGGTATGGAGAGAAAGCAGGAAAAGGATACTGAGGGAATGATCAGCCATGATCTTATTGAATGGTGGTGAAGGCTCGAAGGGCCGAATGGCCTACTCCTGCACCTATATTCTATGTTTCTATCAGGCCTTTCGAGTTCACAAAGGTAATGTGGAAGTGCATTACAAATCACTTTGTTAAAAGGCCGTTTGCTCCACTGTACGTATTAAGGACATGCAGAAATAGATTAAAACAACACTTCAAAAATTGCAACCACCATGGGCTGGATATTTGGTCTTCTCCCGTCACTGTTAGTGCCCCGGAAGGATGGCAATGGTGGCGGTAAGCTCTTCCGGGCAGACGGCCAGCAAACGTCCCTGGTTGTGACACAGGCTCGATTTTTGTCTGCCGCCCGATCTGTAGCACTCCACAGAGCACCCTGCTGGGACTGCCTATGAAAGCTGGCAGTCCGAGCTGAAACGGCCGCAATGAGGTTAGTAATGGCGACCTCAGGTAAGTGTGATTGCTTTTTTTTTTTGCAATTTATGTTGTGGTGGCGTGAGTTATTTATTGTGAATGTTTTTGGTGTTTTTTTCAGATTTTTCTTCCCCCCACAGGCCTCTCTTAGACTCTCTGAGACTGGCTGTTTAGCTCGGGATTTTCACTTGCTCGGCAGGCCTAACCCCTTAAAAGAGGTATGCAACGCCTCCCTCAATGCTCGCCCCATACTCAGGGCCAAGCTGGTGAAATTTGTTGACTGAGGCGCAAACTGTTCCCGGGCGCAAACTTTACCGCCCCGCCAACATTACCGCCCCGAAATTAACAGAACCAAAAATCCAGCCAACCTTTATATTGTAATCCGTCAACTGTGACATATAGTCTGTTGACAAGCTATTGACAGTTCCAATTTAAAGACATTTTATTAAACACTTTAGCAATTACATGGTGCAGTGTTACTAAGGTTGAATTTACTATGCAGCTTCTGGTCTGAGACTGACAGCGATAGTTCGAACTCCAGCCTGGCAGAACTCCATTGACGTTGCTTGGCTCCTGCCTAGCTGGACCTCTAACCGTGCTCCCCAGGAGAGAGCTCCACACACACACACATACACACACACACACACATACACCTCTGAATAAACCATGTACAGAGCTTTCTCCCAGCAGTTTAAAATGTCAAATGTTCAGAGAGCTGAGAGGGAGAATACCTACCTTTAAACTTTTAAATTGAGATCAGGTCGGTTCAAAAAGTTCCCAGGTGATCCAAGGAAAGCCAGAGCATTTTGTAAACCAGGTTTGACACGGGGCACTGGATTTATACTGCATGTGAGAGTGCCCCCTCCAGGGAGTCTCACTTTGGTTTGCCCCAGAGTCAGGCTGGGCCATGACTCCAGACCTAAACTGCCAGTTTAGTAACAACGCAAAGCACAAATTGCTTCAAACCAACTCCAAACTTGCAGTGGAAAAACAGTCGTGGATTCATTTAATACTTGTGCTCATTTAAATGAGAATAACAGTATTGGTTGAATAGAAAACATTTTCATTCTGTATCCAATGAGTATATTAGAAATGCAAATAGCACTTACGAGTGTGGCTAGATTTTCCAAGGAGTCATTAAGAACACCATTAATATTCACTGCACACTACAATTACTGACCAATTTTCACACATCATTATTATTGCATTTCCAGAAATAGTGGACAGGACCATATTTTAAAATTTATGTGATTTGATTTTTAACATGAGAAAAATTGAAAACAAACCATACGCTGGACCTTCATTTCCAATCATTACTGAACATAATCGAGGAAAACCACTAGAATTAATTTTCTTTTAGCAAAATATCTGTGCTTCTCAAGGTGTGCTGGAGAACGCTTTTCTCATCCAATGCTACCATCCCACATTCCCGTGTCAGCAGGAAACTATAGACCAGTTAGCCTAACATCTGTGGTTGGGAAAATGTTGGAGTCCATTATTAAAGAAGCAGTAGCAGGACATTTGGAAAAACAAAATTCGATCAGGCAGAGTCAGCATGGATTTATAAAGGGGAAGTCATGTTTGACAAATTTGCTGGAATTCTTTGAGGATGTAATGAACAGGGTGGATAAAGGAGAACCAGTGGATGTGGTGTATTTGGACTTCCAAATGGCATTTGACAAGGTGCCACATAAAAGGTTACTGCACAAGATAAAAGTTCACGGGGTTGGGGGTAATAGCATGGATAGAGGATTGACTAACGAACAGAAAACAGAGAGTCGGGATAAATGGTTCATTCTCGGGTTGGCAATCAGTAACTAGTGGGGTGCCGCAGGGATCAGTGCTGGGACCCCAACTATTTACAATCTATATTAGCACTTGGAAGAAGGGACTGAGTGTAACGTAGCCAAATTTGCTGATGATACAACGATGGGAGCAGAAGCAATGTGTGAGGAGGACACAAAAAATCTGCAAAAGGACATAGACAGGCTAAGTGAGGGGCAAACGTTTGGCAGATGGAGTATAATGTTGGAAAGTGTGAGGTTATGCACTTTGTCAGAAAAAAAATCAAAGAGCAAATAATTATTTAAATGAAGAAAGATTGCAAAGTGCTGCAGTACAGCGGGACCTGGGGGTACTTGTGCATGAAACACAAAAGGATAGTATGCAGGTACAGCAAGTGATCAGGAAGGCCAATGGAATCTTGACCTTTATTGCAAAGGGGATGGAGTATAAAAGCAGAGAAATCTTGCTACAGTTATAAAGGGTATTGGTGAGGCCACACCTGGAATACTGCATGTAGTTTTGGTTTCCATATTTACAAAAGGATAGACTTGCTTTGGAGGCAGTTCAGAGAAGGTTCATTAGGTTGATTCCAGAGATGAGGGGGCTGACCTACGAGGAAAGGTTGAGTAGGTTGGGCCTCCACTCATTGGAATTCAGAAGAATGAGAGGTGATCTTATCTAAACGTATAAGATTATGAGGGAGCTTGACAGGGTGGATGCAGAGAAAATGTTTCCACTGATGGGGGAGATTAGAACTAGAGGGCATAATCTTAGAATAACGGGCTGCCCATTTAAAACTGAGACGAGGAGAAATTTATTTTCTCAGAGAGTTGTAAATGTGTGGAATTCGTTGCCTCAGAAAACTGTGGAAGCTGGGACATTGAATAAATTTAAGACAGAGATAGACAGTTTCTTATCCGATAAGGGAATAATGGGTCATGGGGAGCGGCCTTATGGCCTACTCCTGCTCCTATTTCTTATGTTCTTATGTAGATATGGCTCAGGTAGATGCCTGTTGGGAAAGTAAACTGTGAGGAGGATGCTAAAAGGCTGCAAAGGGATATAGACAAGTTAAGTGAGTGGGCAAGAACATGGCAAATGGAATATAATGTGGAGATGTGTGAAGTTATCCACTTTGGTAGGAAAAATAGAAACGAGGAATTTTTTAAAATGGTGAGAGACTGGAAAATGTTGGTATTCAGAGGGACCTTGTAGATGAATCACAGAAAATTAACATGGAGGTACAGCAAGCATTTAGGAAAATAAATGGTATGTTAGCCTTTATTACAAGAGGATTGGAGTGTAAAAAGTCTTAGTACAATTATATGGATCCTTGATGAGACCACACCTGGAGTATTGGGCACAGTTTGGTCTCCTTACCTAAGGAAGGATATAATTCACATAGAGGGAGTGCAACATATGTTCACCAGACTGATTCCTGGGATGAGGGGATTATCCTATGAGGAAAGATTGAGTCGACTAGACCTAGAGTTTAGAAGAATGAGAGATGATCTCATTGAAACATATAAAATACTTACAGAGCTTGACAGGGTAGATGATGGGAGGATGTTTCCCCTGGCTGGGGAGTCTAGAACTAGGAGTCATAGTCTCAGAATAAGTGGTCGGCCATTTAGGCCTGAGATGAGAAGAAATTTCTTCACTCAAAGGTTTGTGAATCTTTGGAATTCTCTACCCCAGAGAGCTGTGGATGCTTAGTTGTTGAGTCTACTCAAGACAGAGATCGATAGATTTTTGGAGACTAAGGGAATCGAGGGTTATGCGGATGGTGCAGGAAGGTGGAGTTGAAGTAGAAGATCAGCCATGATCGTATTGAATGGAGGAGCAGGCTCGAAGGTCTGAGTGGCCTACTCCTGTACCTATTTCTTATGTTCTTATGTTCTTTTACACAATAATGTGAATTCCAACTGTAGAAAATGAAAGGAGAGCGAATCACTCCTGGATGCGCCTCAGATTTGGAGAAGAAGAGCAGGTTTATGTCGGCTCCTCTAAGACCCGATCTTACTTGCTGGGTTTAAATGGCCATGACGACTGCTAACATTATTACAGATGACTCATTTTTTCCCCTCTTTCCAGCTGTGCTCTTTGCCCATTAGAACCCAAAATGCAGAAGGCCATGTTCACACTTGAACCTGTGATCAGTAGACTGGGTGGCAAGCCATAAGGTGCTAAAGATGCCACCTCAATGTGGCAAAGTTACTGTTTACACACCATCTTCAATGTTGCTGCGATGCAGGAACAACTTCACTGCGACAGTACAGGTGAGAATGCACTCTAATCTTGGCAGTCGTGCCTTCAGTTGTCCAGGTTCTAAACTCGGGAATTCCTTCCCTAAACCTCTCTGCCTCTCTGCCTCCTTTAACATCCTCCTTCAAACCCACCTCTTTTACCAAGCTTTTCGCCACCCTTGCTAATAACTCCTTCTTTGGCTCGGTGTCAATTTTTGTTTGATTATGCTTCTGTGAAGCTCCTTGGGACGTTTATCAATGTTAAAGGTGCGAAAAGATTGCAATTTGTCATCCGTCCCAACCACTTTCAATTTCTCACAGGAGCCATTTCAATGTCCTCTCTGAGTGACATCATCATCTTGGGGAAACTGGCTGAAAAGGGCTATTGTACTCAGCACGACAGAGAAGTTGAATCAATGTGTCGAGTTGGAATAATATGCTGGCCAAGGGCCTCAAATAGTGTCAATGGCTATTGGTGTTTCCTCCCTTACAAATTGGGTTCAGTCACTCTCTTTGTTTCCTTTAAGGTTATTATCAATATTTACTGTTTAAACACAAATATTGCAAGAATTAAAAAAAAAACGTTTGGGTGGAATTTCAAAGTTAATCAGAATTTGTATTAATTGTATAATTTTTTTAAAAATTGGAACTTTGATAATATTACTGTAATTTGTAATTTGTAAGAACGCTCCTCTTGACTAATACTGTGCCAACCTCTGTCTTGGCGATGTCAGAACACCAATGGTGATCTCTGGGTACATGGTTCACCATATTATGCGGTTGTGAATTCTGTGGAGACGTTCTTTAATGTGTAAAGTCATTGCTCATTGGATCAATCAATTTATTATTCATTAGTGAAGACATAAATACCACATGCTGCTATATTCCCATTTTAATCAATTCTGGTGCCTGTACAGTTCAATCACTAATATGATCACAACCTAGTTCAACTGTAATCATTCTAAAATTGAGATTGTCCTTTGACAGGTCAGATTCTTCTCTAATCACCCAGATATGATTGAGTGATGGGATAATGGTCCCATCTGAGTACAGTGGCCTGTAATCAGGCACAGCAGACTGATTGAAGGGCTATCGCTGAAGTCCTTTAATCAAGTTCTATGTCCTCAATTCAAGCTAAGGACCATTAAGGTCATTTTGTCTGATTTTCTCCCATAAATTCATGTTTTTTTCCTGTTGGTGCATTGGTTAAAAAAAAATTGGCTGCTGAATTTAATTTACAAATATCTCAAATCTCCAACTTTTTTTGACAAAAATTGTCTCCAGACATACACATCACATTTATGCAAATTTCTACCACACTTTAATTGGTGGCCCATGCTGCACAGTATCTGGCTTTATATAGAAGAGGCATTGAACTATGGCTCATAATAGATCCCCGAGGTATTCAGCAGTGAATCTCCAGCCTAGAATGTGATCGAGCTGTTCGATCCACACTGGAAAAGTTTATAATTTGTCTGCAAAATTCAATTAGCACGTTTAAGGTTTTTTCTAAATTTGTACTGAGGAATGTGGATGACATGGACAAAGCCACAATTTTAAGCCAACCAAGTACCAGACCGTGCAGAGGGTGACAGGCTCCATTCTCTGAAGGACACCAGTGAGCCAGTTGAGTTTTTACAACAATCCGGCTGCTTTCATAGAATCATATAGAATCTTACATCTCAGAAGGAAGCCAGTCGGCCCCATATACCCGTGCCAGCTCTTTGAAAGAGCACTTCCTTGTTCTTTCCCCGTGCCCCTGCGTATTTTTCCTTTTCAAATATTTATCCAATTCCTTTTTGAAAGTTATAAGTAGAACCTGCTTCCACCACTCTTTTAGACAATGCATTCAAGATCATAACTTGCATCGAAAATAGGTGCAGGAGTAGGCCATTCGGCCCTTCGAGCCTGCACCACCATTTATTATGATCATGGCTGATCATGCAACTTGCTGCGCAAAACAAAAAATCCTGCTCATCTCCCCCTCTGGTTCTTTTGCTAATTATCTTAAATCTGTGTCCTCTGGTTCCCGAACCTCCTGCCAGTGGAAGCAATTTTTCTTGCTTACTCTATCAAAACCCCTCATAATTTTGGAACAACACTGTTAAATCTGCCGTAACCTTCTCTGCTGTAAGAAGAACAATCTTTGCTTCTTTAGTCTCTCCACTCTTTCACTCCCCAGCCTTTCATGATCAGTTTTCCAGTGGCAGCCGATAAATTACCAGATTTATCGAGTTCAATTTCCCAATTTACTGTGGTGGGAGTTCCTCCTCCAGTACCGTAACTGAAGGTCTATGTATCCTATTTTAAAGACTACATGGGTACAATAACATGCTGAAATATAATTTGAAAAATCGCTAATCAGTACCAATGTATGAATATATGGAATTGATGGGCAGGAAAAGAGCATCAGGCCCATCAAGCCTGCCAAAACCCAGAACTAATAAGGGAAAAAATACTCTGACTGAAACAAATCCAGGAGAGCACATGGACTAAGTGTGATCTATGAAGTGAGTGTTGGTCACCTCAGTGACGAAACTAGCTGAGCAAGTCAAAAGTGCACCTTCACCTCAAATTAACTCAGAGACTTACTGAATCTTCCTGACACACCATGCAGCTCGCTGGCACCTCCTGAACATGTTAATGCTGAACTGACATTGTGTCTGACCTCCATCTCATCATAACCGCGCCGAAAAATAAAAATTAGCCTTTAGTTTGTCTTTTGTGTTGTATGCTGATTGCATTAGCATACATACGAACACACATTCGTGCATTCCTATGCATCATCGTCATCATAGGCAGTCCCTCGGAATCGAGGAAGACTTGTTTCCACTCCCAAAGTAAGTTCTCTGGTGGCTGAAAAGTCCAATACGAGAGCCACAGACCCTGTTACAGGTGGGACAGACATTCGTTGAGGGAAGGGGTGGGTGGGGCTGGTTTGCCGCGTGCTCCTTCCGCTGCCTGCGCTTGACCTCTCCACGCTCTTTGCGTTGAGACTCGAAGAACTCAACACCCTCCTGGATGCACTTTCTCCACCTCGGGCGGTCTTCGGCCAGGGTCTCCCAGGTGTCAGTGGGGAAGTCGCGCTTTACCAGGGAAGCGTTGAGGGTGTCCTTGTAACGCTTCCACTGCCCACCTTTGGCTCGTTTGCCATGAAGGAGCTCCACATAAAGCATTTGCTTAGGGAGAATTGTATCTGGCATGCGTACTATGTGGCCTGCCCAGCGAAGCTGATCAAGTGTGGTCAGTGCTTCAATACTGGGGCTGTTGGCCTGGACGAGGACACTGATGTTCGTGCGTCTGTCCTCCCAGGGGATTTGCAGGATCTTGCGGAGATGTCTTTTTAAAAAATGGAGTTCCTATGACTACGTTACTGGGTCCAATGCGGTAGACAATGTAGAAATAACAGAAATGAGGAGAGGAGGGAGGTCATCAGAAAGCCATCGGAGTTAACATGGCCGGGCATGGAGCAGGAACGTGGATAGCTGTAGGGCAGGGGAAAAGTGAGGAGTGGAGGAATAACATAAGGAAATGTCTGTTAAAAATGTATGCAAAATGTGTTAACGGTAGCTCATTCACAGCTTCATACAGCACTTCCAAGAACACGCACACTCTACATTCGGGATATAGGTGGTCATTATCTTCAGCATCACCATGGTGCATAGGCATTAATCTTGAACCAGGAGCCATGACACACTCCTTAAAGTGTGATCAGAAATTTACCACTTAAATCGTACCACATAACCATTACTGCCAAGACCAGTGTTAATCATAGAATCATAGAATCATAGAAATTTACAGCATGGAAGGAGGCCATTTCAACCCACCATGTCCCCGCCGGCCAACCAAGAGCTATCTAGCCTCATCCCACTTTCCAGCTCTTGGTCCGTAGCCCTGTAGGTCACGGCACTTTAAGTGCATATCCAAGTATTTTTTAAAATGTGATGAGGGTTTCTGCCTCTACCACCCTTTTAGACAGTGAGTTCCAGACCCCCACCACACCCTGGGTGAAGACATTTCCCCTCATATCTCATCTAACCCTCCCCCCAATTACTTTAAATACATATCCCCTGGTTGTTGACCCCTCTGCCAAGGAAACAGGTCCTTCCTATCCACTCTATCCAGGCCCCTCATAATTTTATACACCTCAATCAGGTCTCCGCTCAGCCTCCTCTGTTCCTCCTCTGTTAATCAAACTAATTAGTACAATGCAGGGCAGACCTATGCTGCTGAGATGTCTCAACCCTTGACCAAGATGCAGATTTCCATGGAGTTCTAAATTCAGTGACCAATAGTTGTTTTGGTAAATCTATTTTGGGCCAGTCACAAACAATTTAATTATGATGATTGTCTCGCTGACACTGGCTGCCCTCTTCCAGCATACATCTTTAACAGGATTTCATTATTTGGGAATGACATGGAGAGACATTATCTGTTTCCCCCTCCTACATTACCACCTCTTGAGTCGGCTGCTGGGACATGTTAGAAAGCAACCTATAAGTTTCTCTCTGCCTTAAGCCTAACTGCAGCAGTAATGACTCATTACAATTTAACAAATGCCAATTAGTGCTCACGTATGTTTCACAAATACTCCAAATTGGTGTATTGTGAAAGTCGACGTCTCAGCACAGCACCATCCTGGGTGTGCCTTACAGTGACTCAGCTTGTTAATGCTGGCAGAATACCCTTGTTCACAGTTGAGTGCACCACATTTCAGTGATAACACATTGTATCTGAAATGCGTTGGAAGCCCTCATGTAGAACCTGTGTTAGCTTCAGAGACTGCAGTCTGTAACCTGGCGTGAGCTGCTGCATATTTTAGTAGAAACACCAAATTGTGAACACATGATGGAGATTGAATTTAGTGCTCCAATAAATTTGGCAAAGGAGAATCAGCAAGAGCAAGAAAGGACTGCCCATGAAGTCGCGCAAGACATACCGTCAGGTGCCACTGCTATGCAATACAAAGGGTCTATTCTATGAGGCAGAGCTTCAACAACTTGCATCTATATAGCGCTTTTAACATAGAAACTGTTATGTATGCATGCCTACAATGTTATGATGTACTGCAACACTGAATGTACCTTCACCCTGTACACACCTTACCTGTACACCAGAGGGTGCTGCTGCTGGAGACCTAAGGGTCACCAGCACACTGCAGGTAACCCAGTGTAAAGGGAGCTCACCTCTTGGTGTCCTCACACTAGGAGCTGCAATAAAGGATGACAGTCTTCACAGTTGAAGTGCCATACCCCTGCCTCATGGAGTCATTAACACAGTGCCTACATACACAACAGAAACATAGAAAAGTAGAAACTTACAACGCAGAAGGAGGCCATGTCCATGCCGGCCGACAATGAGCCACACGGCCCTTGGTCAGCAGCCCTAAAGGTTATATATAAACCTATGAACAATGACGGAAAGGCAAAGAGCACCCAGCCCAACCAGTCTGCCCCACACAACTGCGACACCCCTTATACTGAAACATTCTACACTTCACCCCAACTGGAGCCATGTGATCTCCTGGGAGAGCCAAAAACAAAATAAAAACCCAGACCAATTTAGGGAGAAAAAGATCTGGGAAAATTCCTCTCCGACCCATCCAGGCGATCGAAACTAGTCCAGGAGATCACCCTGGCCGTATTCGATTCCCTGCAGTACTTACCATTATATCTGCGCCGTCCAACAAAAGGTTCTATGTCTCGGCCAATAAAGGCAAGCATTCTGTATGCCTTCTTAACCACCTTATCTGCCTGGTCTGCTAATTTCAGGGATCTGTGGACAAGCACTCCAAGGTCCCTTTGTTCATCTACAGTATTAAGTGGCCTACTGCTTAATGTGTATACCCTTTCCTTATTTGCTCTCCCAAAGTGCATCACCTCACACTTCTTTGAATTAAATTCCAGTCTAATCCCAATTACCAGCTCTAGGTCCGTAACCCTGCAGGTTATGGCACTTTAAGTGCCCATCCAACCAGCTCTTAAAAGTGGTGAGGGTTTCTGCATCCACCACTCTTCCAGGCAGCGAGTTCCAGATCCCCACAACCCTCTGCATAAAGAAGCCCCCCCCTCAAATCCCCTCTAAACCTTCCACCAATCACCTTAAAACTATGCCCCTTGTAATAGACCCCTCCACCAATGGAAATAGGCCCTTGCTATCCACTATGTTCAGGCCCCTCAATATTTTGTACACCTCAATGAGATTTCCTCTCGATCTCCTCTGTTCCAGTGAGAAAAAAACCCAGCCTATCCAATCTGTCCTCATAACTGAGATTCTCCGTTCCAGGCAGCATTCTAGTAAATCTCCTCTGCACCCTCTCTAGTGCAATCACGTCCTTCCTATAATACGGCGACCAGAACTGCAAGCAGTACTCCAACTGTGGCCTAACCAAAGTATTATACAATTTAAGCATAACCTCCCTGCCCTTATATTCTATGTCTCGGCCAATAAAGGCAAGCATTCCGTATGCCTTCTTAACCACCTTATCTACCAGACCTGCTACTTTCAGGGATCTGTGGACAAGCACTCCAAGGTCCCTTTGTTCATCTACATTATTAAGTGACCGACTGCTTAATGTTTATACCCTTTCCTTATTAGCCCTCCCAAAGTGCATCACCTCACACTTCTCTGAATTGAATTCCATTTGCCACTGCTCTGCCCATCTGACCAATAGATTGATATCCTCCTGCAGGCCATGATTTTCCTCTTCATTATCAACCGCACAGCCAATTTTAGTGTCGCCTGCAAACTTCTTAATCATACTCCCTATATTCAAATCTAAATCATTGATATATACCACAAAAAGCAAGGGACCCAATACTGGGCCCTGTGGAACCCCACTGGAAACATCCTTCCAGTCACAAAAGCATCCATCAATCATTACCCTTTGCTTCCTACCTCCAAGCCAATTTTGGATCCAACTTGCCACTTTGCCCTGGATCCCATGGGCTTTAACCTTTGTGACCAGTCTACCATGTGGGACCTTATCAAAAGCTTTGCTAAAGTCCATATACACTACATCGTACGCACTACCCTCATCGACCCTCTTGGTTACCTCCTCAAAAAATTCAATCAGGTTAGTCAAACACAATCTTCCCTTAAAAAATCCGTGCTGACTGTCCCTAATTAATCCTTGCCTTTCCAAATGTAGATTTATCCTGTCTTTCAGGATTTTTCCCAATCATTTTTCCACCACTGAGGTTAGGCTGATAGGCCTGTAATTACTCGGCCTATCCCTTTCTCCCTTCTTAAACAAGGGTACTACGTTAGCAGTCCTCCAATCCTCCGGCACCATGCCCAAATCCAAAGAGGACTGGAAAATGATGGTCAAGGCCTCTGCTAGTTCCTCTTTCACTTCACTCAACAGCCTGGGATGCACTTCATCCGGGCCTGGGGAGATATCTACTTTCAAAGCTGCTAAACCCCTTAATACTTCCTCTCTCACTATATTTATTTAATCCAGAATATCACACTCCTCCTCGATAGCAGTATCTGCATTGCCCCTTTCCTTTGTGAAAACAGATGCAAAGTATTCGTTAAGAACCTTACCAACATCTTCCACCTCCACACAAAGATTACCCTCATGGTCTATAACAGGCCCTACCATTTCTTTAGTTACCCTCTTACTCTTAATATATTTATAGAACATCTTCGGGTTTTCCTTAATTTTATTGGCCAAGAATTTCTCGTGCTCTCTCTTAGCATTTCTAATATCCTTTTTAATTTTGCCTCTTAACTTTCAATATTCCTCTAATGATTCTATAGTATTTAGCTGTTGGTATATGACATAAGCGTCCCTTTTTTTCTTTATCCTCCCCTGTGGATAACCTAGTGAAACATCCCAAGGAACTTCACAGGTGCATTATCAAACAAAATTTGACACCAAGCCTCATAAATAGATTATAGAATGGGTGACCAAAAACTTGGTCAAAGAGGTAGGCTTTAATTAGCATCTTAAAGGAGGAGATAGAGAGATTCTAGGAAAGAATCCAAGAGCTCAGAGCCTAGCAGCTGAAGGCACGGTCACCAATGGTAGCGTAATAAAAATCTGGAGTTAAAAAGAGAGCAAGTGCCTAAGAAGGCTGACTTTGGTGAGAGATGTTTTCATTGATTGGGCTACCTCCATCAAGAAGATCTTCAGAACACATTTTCATCCATATGGCATTGCCAATGAAGGTGGAAGTCACCTTGTCCCTTAAGGTTTATGGGTTGGACACTGCCATGTTTTTGGGTCGATTCTTTCTCCGGTATAGCTTTACCAGCCACCCCTATCAGCAAACCTCAAGACCCCTACATCCTGCAGTACACCATTTCTTTCCAAACTCTAGGTAAACGATAATGAAACCAAAGGATTAGAAGATAAAATCCATACTCTGTACATTGGTTACTGGTGTATCATGTGTTGTTAATGTGGATTCTCTCCTCTCTGCAAACAATGGATACAGTCTTACCAAATAAAAAGAAAGGGGCTGAAATTGCCCCTCTTTTGCGACCCATTAGCGCCTTTGCTAATGGAGAGCAATGGCCTTTCCATCTGGGGGCAGGCGGCAGTAGCGCCTCAAGTGAAATTGCCCCTGAGATTTTGGGGGTGATTTTCCAGTCGTGCCCAGCCCCGCGATTAGTACCCCGGGCCGGTGTGCAACAGACGATGACGCCATGACGGCGCGGAGCAATTTTGGCCATAAAGGCTTTGAACCAACAAATGGTTTTATTGACACAAGGTAGACAAACTATCAGTACACAGTTAGCACAGTGACATATAGATTTCCCTACACTCCTTGATGTCTAAAACAAAGATGTAACTAATTTTCGCTCTATAGACGTCTGAACAGAAGCCCAATTACTGTAAACTCTTTCCAGCCTGTGCCCTCATTAGGCTAGCACAGACTTTAAAGCCAAATAGGTCTCAGAAGCAACTCTAAATTAAAGCCACTGGAGCCTAACTTTTGATCAATGGCTTGGTGGTTTGTGAACACCCCTTGAAACAAAGGCAGCAGACGAAACACCTATCATGATTTAATTATAACAAATAGCCATTCATTAATATTGAATGAAGTCAGTCTCTGACAATGATCTAAGGTGGTTGTCACTGAATGTAAGTGCTCTGTCCCAGTGACATCTATCAATTTGTAGTCAGCTCACCTGAAATGGAACTGTTGGATTTTCCTTTCAGAAATATTCTGTGTCATCCTATTTTAACCCCTTACATACTTATTCTACGAATATAAAAAGACAAGTTCAGCACAGGCAAAAATCCATGTTGCCACAGGCTCCTTTCAGGCTAGCACTGTGAACATGTGGAGTGTCAGCACGCTTGCTCCTCAAACATATATCAAGGAGCTCACAAATGCATTATTTAGCAGAACCAACAACTTTTCCAGAGTCCACGGAGTCATCAATTATAACCATGTTGCCATTCTGAACCCTATGCACACTGCTTTTTCCCAATGAACTGAAAATACTTTATTCTCCCAATCATCATCGGCAGTCCCTCAGAATCGAGGAAGACTTGCTTCCACTCCTAAAGTGAGTTCTTTGGTGGCTGAACAGTCCAACACGAGAACCACAGACCCTGTCACAGGTGGGACAGATATTCGTCAGGGGAAGTGGGGCACTGATTTACCACACATAGATTTCTCCCAATATCTAGCTGGTGAATGCCTACTTCTCTGAGAATTCTCAGGGTGTTTCATTACGAGGTAAGTCACCCTTATTTGAATGGGAGGCAGAGCTGTTGGATGGCTCCCCTCTGCAGCTAATGACAATCTTGAGCCAACCAAGGATACAGTGCCAGTACCACATTATCACACATATGATTGTGATCTTGAAGCAGCACTTCTGGCTTAACAATTTAAACTCCCTCCCAGATTTCAAGATTAATGGCCGCCTGCCACCTTTTTCATACCTTCATGTGCCAATGAGGCCTCAACATGCAGGTTGATGACCAGGATGCTAAGGCTTTAGCAGGACAAGCGGTGTAAATGTCAACCTCTAATGAGTGCCATTGAGGCTACAAATAACATCTGCAAATCAACTGTGGCGAAATCACCTTCTCCTACACTTTCATACTTAGTTCTTCCATTTCTCTCTATTATTGAGTTCCTGATCTATTGTAACCAATGATATAGAAATACTTAGAACAATGGTTATATTAAATGCGGAGCATTTATATCATCTATTGTGTGCTGCAGAAGTGGTGTCTGTTTGAGTTGGCACATCACTGCTCAGTTGTACTTAGCTCCAGATGTGTGACATGTAATCTACTATTCCTTGTAAGCAATTCTGTTGTGCAAAGAATAACTTTGGTAACTGACTGCAGCATTTCACAGGCATTCTGCTGGCCCCAGACCTTCCTGGGCTGTGTCCTGTGAGAATCATTCAATGCTGGTGTTGTAATACCTGATTGGTGTTGCCTGCTTTCTGTTATCTCTTCCTATTCCTGTTTCTCCAGTCACATCTGGAGAGTGGTCATCAATTCAGTAGAGCTTGCCCCTACCCTCTATGAATCCTTACAGTAGGTATTCCATTGATTGGGCAGTAAATCTTCCTTTCCTCACTCTTTAAGGCCCAATTCAGCAATTTTGCTCTGTTAACATCTGCCCAGGGCTTCCAAGTGTTCAGATCGCTATATGCACACACTTCGCAGTTGATTTTTTTTTATATGTACTCGATCTTGGGATGTGGCCATCCTTGGCATTTATTACCCAATCACAGTTGCCCTTGAAAAGCTGGTGGTGGGCATTCTTCATCAACTGTCAGTCAGTGATATATTCTTTACGACATCACTAAGCACATGACACACAAGATGGCTCTGCAGAAACTTGTCATGTGACCTTGTCACATTATCCTTTTATTGTATTTACATCAGCAGTTGCACAGTAGTCCCCTAGGTTGAGCAGTAGTCCACTAGGGGGAGCTCTATATTACACTTCTCCCTCCTTAATGAATATGTAATCATAACAAAATAATCATCATACATAATTTGCATGGTTATACACAACAAAAGATATGGACTTATTCTGCCATATTTATAAATCAAATTAACCACTGTTTTTCTGAGTCGAAGAGGATACTATCACTCTCGAACAGAACTTTCCAAACATGGTGTCAAACTAAGACTCATTCTCAGCTGAGCTTGAGGAGAGTTTTGCTCCAAGGGCAGCCCTTGATCTACATTTTGACTCTTTATAACTTCAGACAGCTTGACTGCCTTGTAGGATGTTCACTTTCCACTCTACTTTGATTCATAGACCTCGGGAATTACAGGAAAAGGACTCCACATAACACAAAGTTTAGGCTGAAACCCAACTATTAGTTTTATTGCACAAAAAACAACTAAAAATTACAGAACAAGACTTCTGAGAGAATTGACCGAAGACACACAATCATCATCCAGCCAGTTGCTGCTGTTGTCGATTGTAGGCTCGTGGTCGTTGTTCCTTGACCGGTTGTTCCTCTCCGATGTTCCCTCCTTCTAGTTCTGCTTGTCGATCGTGGTCTTCTTTTTTGTTCTTCTTGATCTTTTTCCTTCTGAGCTGCTGTTCTCAGCTCATACATATATATCCATTTTATGAACACATCCCCTGCTGGGCTGATTTCCTGTTAATGCATCTGGATCAGTCTCGATGTTCATGGTGATCTTTTGGATGGCTGTGGTGATGGGTTTGGATGGCCATACTTTGCACATGGAGTCGACAGGGCAAAAGATAACTCTTTATCCTTGGTGGCCCGTTCTCCAAAAATGCATGTCTTGTGGGATCCTTTGTTGTCCTGTTTTTTTGCAGACTTGTAGTCTCCATAGGCAACTGGTTTGCCCCCTCCGGCTAATCAATCCAGGGGATCCTCTGCTTGATTGTATCAAACCCTTTGTCTCGATGTTTAATCAGGTCCTGCTCCTGACTGCAGAAATTGCATTAATCAGTGATGAGTCACCACTTGCCCCATGTTGGCGCCCTTTTCTCTTGCCCAAGCAGTCCCAAAGGTTTCTTTAAACCATTTTTAGTTTGTGGCCTCTTCCTGTGCCTTTTGTGAAACTGTGTAAACCTTACAGCCTGACTCGACTCATTTTGACTTTCACTTGGACTTGTTTGTAGTACCTCTGATGTAGGATTTGCTACTGGTACTCTACTTGTAATAAGATTATGACTCATCAGAAATAATCGAATCATTCCAACTTTCAGCTCCTTCCACATCTGTAGATAAAATATGATCAATGTGAACAAACATAACCTTTCCATGATCAAGCATATGTGCGAGGACCACGTATCTTCACTATTCTTCCTGGTAACCACTTTAAACATTTATGGGGATGGTTCTTCACTCTAACTTTCTGATTCAATTTCACACTTCTCTCTCTTACTCTACCTCTGTCATGATTCTCTTTCTGTCTTCATTGTTTCTCTTCTACTGACTGTGCCAAGTTTGGCTTTAACAACGAGACTGTCATTTGAGAAACAACTCTGCTGGTGTTGTATGAGGAGTATTACGAGAAGTAATTAGAAAATTTGCTAGTTTGTGGTCCAACGACAACTGCCATTTCTTTGGATTTGGATCCAACATTTCTTTGATGAGAGTACATTTTACAAGTTGTACTATGTGCTCTGCTACACCATTTGAAGCAGGATGGTACGGTGGAACTTTGGTATGTTTTACATCATGAACCGTGCAAATTCCTCCGAACAAAATTGCGGCCCATTATCAGAAACAATTTCTTCTGGGAAGCAATATGAAGAAAACAATCTTCACAAATTGTCTAGTGTTTTACTTGTTGTTACTTTCCACATTGGAAACACCTCTACCCACTCCGAAAGGCTAGCAATCACAGTGAACAATTGTTGTCCTTCTAGCTCAGCAAAATCTACATGTAACCTTTGCCATACCCTGGGAGGTCATTTCCATAGCTGTAATGGTACTGATGGTGATTTCTTGCTTAACGATTGATATGTTGTACACTGACTAACGATGTACTCTATGGGCCCGAGTTTGGTGAAACCTAAGTTCTGCCCAAGTACCGTTGAAAGGACTGCTAAGATCCTGATGGTACTTTGGGCGGGAGTTTCATGACAAAATGTGGGAAAATCCGCCCGGTGGAAAAAATGGGCCTTGCATGCCATTTCTGGGCAGCAATGAGCGGTAGGTCACATTCTGGGTGGCAAATGCAATCCTCAGCAAAGTACCGCTGAGGATAGAGTTGGGTCCAGGGAGGGAGGAATGGCTAAAATAAAACATTTTCAAAACAGTGAAAAAAAAACACACCAGAACTCCTTCAGGGGACCCCACTCACCTAAATCCCTGCAAAAGAAATAAAGAAAAGAAGTGCACTAACCCTTTTTTTGCAGGTCTTCATACTTACTGTTCAGGTAAGACCTGCCTCCATGCAGTGGTCTCTTCTGCTACTGGAGCGGAGGACTGCCTGGACCAAACTGGGACGCAGCGGGCGGGAGGACATTTTGTGGGAGTTGCACACCAGTGCATGCCAGTGGATGCTCCCCAGCGGTCTTCTCTCCCCGGGGGAGTGAAGACCTGACCAAACTCGCTCGGAGGTGAGAGCACCAAAAAACATTGAGACCATTGAAAAAACTTGCCGATAGCCGACGGTGAGTCGTCCAAACTCGGGACCTATATCTTTATTGAAACCTGGCCACCATAAGTATCTGCATGAAAACTCTTGGTCAAGCAAATTCCCAGGTGCTGGTCATGAAGAACTCCTAATAATTTGGACCTGAACTTATTTAGAATAACTACTCTTGCACCCCACATGATACAATCTATATTCCAGTGATAATTCATTCCTATGAATGAAGTATGGATTAATATCTTCCTCTGATACCTGGCTTGGCCAGCCATTTGCTATGTAATCACACACCTTAGACATTACTGCGCCACGTTTGGTTGCTCTACCAATCTCTTCAGCTGTGACTGGCAGTTTATCAATATATGAAAAATCTAACACTTCTTCCCTATTGGGTGTAACTTGTGATGGGGATGGCAACCTGGAAATAGCATCAGCATTACTTAGGTATAACAATTAGGTAGCCTAATTACTTAGATCTATCTTACAGGTAATGTTTTCAGTTTCTAGTCTTTTGAGTTCTTTCTCAACTTTTTCCTTGAATGCATATGGTATGGGACGTGGCTTGCAGTAAACTGGTCTAGCATCCTTCTGTACCCTGACACTCGCCTTGAAACCTTGGATCGGACTGCCTGTTTCACAGAACATCTGCTTGGTAACATCTTCCTTTGATGTAAACCTCATTTCAACATGAAAAGTCTCATTCCAATTTAGCTTCAGTGATCCCAACCAATTTCTACCTATTAAGGCAGGCTTGTCTCCTGAAACTACTAAGAGAGGCAAGCTCTGAAACTGATCCTTGTATTTCACTAGTACGGTGATATGCCCTAACACAGGGATTTGCTCTCCTGAGTAGCTTCGCAGCTCTATCTTCGATTTCTCCAGTGGAAAATCACTCAACTTATCTATTACGCGATTCCGGTACTACACTCATGGATGCACCAGTGCCAATTTCCATGGGTATCCTGGTTCCTGCAACATCTACTTGGATGACGATACTTTGCGAATTGTTGTTAGATACCCTCATGCTCCTGATGAGGTGTATCTCCAGAACCTCCTCATCCGGTTGCTTCTCTTCAATGCTATGTAGTCTCTGGCAATTTCTACTTCTAGCATTGAACATCGGTTTACTCTTCAGACATGCCTTTGCAAGATGCGCAGTTTTCTTGCAGAAGTAACACTCTGCTTCATATGGACAGCTTTGAGCAATATGTTGTCCTAGATACCAATAGCACGGCTTCAATGTGCTGTTACCTTGGCCAGTTGCTGAGGCCTTGGGGCCCAACTGACTTTTACTTTTAACCTGCACGTGATTCACCTCGTTTGGCCGATGACAGGAAATGGCACACAATTGGTCGGCCATTCCATTGACATAGCTGTCTGACAAGCTAAATCAAAAGTAAAGTTAGAGGTTGTCAACAACTGATTGCTTCATTTTTCATCCCTCAAGCAAAGCAGTCACGCAATGCTCAGTCCTGAAAGTTTCCGAAATGACAGAGAATGGATAGTTTTTTTAATGCTACAATATACTCACTCATACTCACGTTAATTCATTTTATATTCCAAAATGATAACTTTCAGCAATTTCCAGGGGCTCAGGACTGTAGTGCTATTCTAACTTGGTTAGAATCTCTGTCAGTGGCGTGACCTTCGGCTTGACAGGAACAATCAAATTTTTCAAGGTTTCATACACCTCGGGGTCTGCTTCAGTCAAGAAAGTAGCCCGTTTCCTTTCAAATACCACCCAGTTATGGTTTTCATCATCGGGTAGTTCGATGATACTATTCATGGTGAAAAACATTTCTAGCCGCTTCACATACGTTCCGAAAGTCTCTCGGTCGCGATGGAACTCACACAAGAGCCCTATTATTCTTATGGGTGTGGCGTTCTGGACTCTGGCAATGTCAACCATGTGCTTGAAATTTACCTTGGATTTTTAGCTGTGCTGCAAAATAAAGAACCGATCAAAGTCTCTCTTTTGTTTGGCTGGAACAGTCACCAACAAAAATTTCAGCTAGGGAATCCGATTATCCTATCCTCATCACCAATGTGATATATTCTTTACGACATCACTATGCACAATACAAGCAAGGTGGCTCTACAGGAACTTGTCATGTGACCTTGTCACATGATCCTTTTATAGTATTTACATCAGCAGTTGCATTACCACAGTAGTCCACTAGGCGGAGCAATAGGCCACAAGGGGGAGCTCTATATTACACAGTTCACGTGGTAAAGGCACTCCCACAGTACTGTTAGATAGGGAGTTCCAGGAATTTACCCAGTGACAATGAAGGAACAGCGATATATGTCCAAGTCAGGTTGGTGTGAAAATTGGAGGGGAACTTAAGAGGTAGTGGTGTTCCCATGTGCTTGCTGCCCTTGTTCTTCTAAATGGTGGCAATCTGGATTTGGGAGGTTCTGTTAAGGAAGCCTTGGTGACTTGCTGCAGTGCATCCTGTAGATAGCACACCCTGTAGCCATGATATACCGATGGTGGAGGGCGGTGGTGAGGGTGAGGGGGGGGGGCGGTTAGATGTTTAACCTAGTCAATGGGGGTCTGATTAAACAACTGGATGGTGTCAAGCTTCATGAATGCTGTTGCAGCTGCACCCCTATAGGCAAGTGGAGAATATTCCATCACTCTCCTGACTTGTGCCTCACACGTGATGGAGAGAATTTGAAGATTCATTAGTTGAGTCACTCAGTGTAGAATACTCAGCCTCTGCCCAACTCTAGTGGCCATGGCATTTATGTGGTTGGTCCAGTTGTGGCAATGCTGACCTCCAGGATGTTGATGGTGGAGGTCTCTCCAATTCTGAGAGTTATTGATTCTTCCCATTCACTGGCTCACTTACCATGTGAAAGTTAAAACTGCCTTCCGAGCCTACATACTGAAAATAGGAGAATCGTGTGTTAAATGCTTCTTGTCACATTTAAAAATGAAAAGTAATCCTTGATAGTGCACCGACAGCAAATTCTAGTTTCTCTCTCCAATTTTGCCTTTCCTTTGTGAAGGCAATTGGCTTCTGTTCAATAGCTCAGCAGTGACACTGAGATTGAGAACTGAGCAGAAGATTGAAGCTGTATTCCATCAGTCTAAAGTGAAGCACAAAGTGCTGTGTCAAACTGACCTGAAGGTTTTATTTATGAGTAAGGGTTTAGTGAACTGGCAGAGGTGTAATGGCTTAATGGTTCAGTTTTCTTTGATCTGAGCCTTAACCCCCTGCTATCATGACTGTACTACTTTCCTAAGCCAACTGCTGACCCAAACAGAACACATAAATGTACTTAGTTTGTCGCCTCAGAAAACACTCGGAAACAAACTCTCTGCAGCAAAATAGAGCAGGTTCCTTACTATTTCTATAACCCTCCGCAGATGATTTTCACCTTCAGCCTCCTCCAATAACAGCCTCCAGTTCCAAGCTTTACCTTCCAAGAATAGACAATGGCTCTCGTTTTTACCCAAGGAGAGATAGCTCCAGTTTTACCTGCAGATGGATGGGTTGCTCCATAAATCATCTTGGCAGAGACAGGCAGACCTGTAAAGGTTTCACCTGAGAATGGATAGATAACACCAGACTTCAACCAAGGACAATAGCTTCTATGAGCTTATTTACTCCGAGGAAACACATGAGCGATAACTTGTGCACTTCTTCTGTCAATCTGTTCTGGCAAAAATATGGCAGAACTATGTTGCTGTTGTAATCTTGCCAGAATCAAAGAATAACTTAATATTTTGCTCTGAATTGAGCAAATTTGGATTTACATGATCCTGACACTGGAGCTGCACTCACCCCTTCTATAATTTCTCGTAATAATACTGGAAAAATATTTAGCCAACCTGGTTCACAAATAAAGTGAACTTCAGCTGAAAGTGGACAGATATTATGAATAATTAATTTTAAATATTTTAAATTCACTTTGTAATTAAATGCAGTTTATCTACTTCTAGTCTGCCCCATTGCAAATATTACAAACATGCCTGTTCTCTTGTGTGCAGTATTACCCAAGAAAGACTGGAAAGATTACCAATATCTTTGTAATATTTCCAAGTTCTAAGTGGTACAAACACAGTATCCTAATTACATTTTTGTCTGCTCCAGTTTGTTTAGGCTTGCTTATTAGTGTTAAAATGCAGAATGGCTGAGGAACAGAATGATAACAAAAATTCACAATCTAATGTAAGAACCATAGGGTAAAGGTGTCAGCCTTGCCTCAGTGGCAGCACCTCTGAATCAGAAAGGTTATGGGTCCAGGCCCTACTTCAGAGATTTGAGCCCATTATCTAGACTGACACTTCGGTATAGTACTGAGGGAGTGCTGCACTGGCAGAGGTGCCGTCTTTCAGGTGGACGTAAAAGATCCCATAGTACAATTTGAAGAAGACAAGTGCCTCTAAATTCATCTCGGGCAGTGGTGCAAAGACGGGCAGGATTGGTTCCGCCATCCGTTATGCGCAATGCTTGATATTCAGTTTCACTGCAGTCAGTGAAATAGAAGGATATGTTGATGGGGTTAGATGAAGAGGCCAGTACTAAATATGGCCTTTGAAACTGGGAGGTGAAAGCCTACAAGGCCTCAGATTCCAAGAGCTACCTTGCTTACGAAGCTTCCTTTATGTCCACTCCAATAGGCGATGGGAATGCCAAGGCCCAGTCTGTCCTAAAGTAGATAAGAAATGACAGTGGGCTTCATTTCAATGCATTAGAATATTTAAATAAAACTATGGCAAGAACACTTGAAAGTTTGTGTAACAGACTTGCTGGAATATTCATATTTGTACTCAAATGACACAGAGGACAGAGGTTAGAGTAACTCTCCTCGACGTCAAGGCAGCATTCAACTGAGCATGGCACCAGGAGCCCGAGCAAAACTGAGGTCAACGGAGGTCAAAGGGAAAACCCTTCAGTGGCTGACATAAAAGGATGATTACTGCTGCAGTACATCACTGCAGAAGTTCCTCAGGGAACTAACTTTGGCCCAACCTCAGCTACTTCATCACTGGCCTTCCCTCCTTCATAAGACCAGGAGAGGGCCTGCTCATTATTTCACAGCGTTCAGCTCCATTCACAACTCCTTCAATAATGAAGCAGCCCATGTTAGCCTACAGAAAGACCTGGATAACATCCAGGCTTTTTCTGACACAAGACAGGTAACATTTGTGCCACATAAGGGCTCGGTAATGATCAATTTGAACAAGAGTCAGCCCACCCATCTCCCCTTGACCTTCAACAGTACTACCATCGCCAATGCCCCCACCAACAACATTTTAGGAGTCACCATTAACAAGAAGCTTAACTGGATCAGCCATAGCAACGCCATAGCTACCAGAGTAGGGCAGAGGCTGGGTACTCTGCAATGAGTGGCTCATCCCTGACACCTCAAAAGCTAGCGGCAGTCTGGAAGCCTGATGTCATGAGTGTGATGAAATACTCAACACTCCCTAGATGGGTGCAGCTGCAACACCACTCAAGAAACTCGACACATCCAAGATAGAGCAATTCCCTTGTGGACTGCACATTACCAGGCTCATTGTCCACCTTCTCCATCACCATCATACTGTGGCTGTAGTATGTACAGGGTGCACTTTAGCAAACCATCAAGGGTACATTAATAACACCTCCCTCGCCTTCAGCCTCAACTACTGAGCTGGCCAAGAACAGCAATATCATGGGAACACCATTACCTCCAGGTTACACGATGTCCTGATTTGGATATATATCATTCTCCCTTCGCCACTACTGGCTCAATATGCCGGATTGCCAACCTGACACCACTGTGGGAGCACCGTCACCACAAGGACTGCAGCGGTTCATGGAGAAAGCCTGTCATCACTTTCTCAGGGTTAACTAGGTATACGGTTTTGCCATGTAGTCCACACCCTGAGAACAAGTTTTCTTTTAAATCCAGGTGTGTGGATCTGAGCCAGGTTTTCCAGTCCTCCAAAATCTCTTCAATTTTTGCACCATTGCCCATAGTGATCAGAAAATATATCCTAACGTGAACCTTTACAACGTTCCATGAAATACTTGTGAAATTGGCCTCCTAAGTTGGAGCTATATGGTAAGTTCAGTGCCCCCATGATCTTGAATGGAGCACGGGTCAGCAATAGAGCAGAAATACAGGATTGCCCAGTCTCGAAACCGCATTCCCTTCCAGTGCTGCTCTCCGTTGGGAGTGGGGGAATCAATTAATTTACTTCCATTAGCCCAGAAACTACTGTTGATTTTATTGGAGGAACACTTAATGTATTCTTATAACATTCGTCAGTTCATTATAATAATGGAAGCATTTAAAAGAGCTTAAGTATGGCTGCAAGTCTCTGAAGAAGTCAATAAAAAGCTCCAGCTACAAACAGACAAAACTTTTAGTTTATTTTTGTTTCCTGAATTCAAGCCAAAAATAACAGGGATATTTAATCTCTCAATACATGTGGATTAACGGGACCACTAATGATGTCTCCCATCCTTGGGTAATATAAAGGTCATCCCACATGTGTAATCAGAAAGCAATTGTAATGCTGTAATGATCTGTAACCAGTGGTGGAGCCTCTGGGAGGAATAATGATATTTCCTTTATATATAGCAGACAAACAAGGCAAATGAGTGTAGTGTATTACCTAGAATTATGCAGAACTTACAGCACAGAAACTGGCCATTCGGCCCAACTGGTCTTTGCCAGTGTTTATGCTCCACTCGAGCCTCCTCCCATCCTACTTCATCTCACCCTATCAGCGTAACCTTCTATTCCTTTGTCGAGCTTCCCCTTAAATGCATCTGTACTATTTGCTTCAATTACTCCATGTGGTAGCGAGTTCCACATTCTCACCACTCTTTGGGTAAAGAAGTTTCTCCGTAATTCCCATTGGATTTATTGGTGACTATCTTATTGGTGACTCTCTTATATAATGGCCCCTAGATTTGGATCCCCCCCCCACAAGTATTACCAAAATCTGTCACGTGAAAATAGGAAAATTAAATAGCTTAAATATAAAATGGAAGAACTGGAACATAGTATGGATTATTTCCCAAAGTAGTTATATATAGTAAAGGTATTAAAATGATTATTGATTGTGAAATCATACATTTGTGTTCAAATGTATCTCAGAGAAGCCAATTTTCCTTTTTTCACCTTGTGAATTATTGTGCTTTAAAAGAGACTTTTTATTTAAATCGGTGGAAGCTTAAAAAACTGCTTGCTTTATTATACCCTTTGGCTAGTGAACTGTTGTCTGTACAAATGTCCAAATCAGTTTGATCCAAGGCAACCAAACCTCAGTAAGCCCCCCAACCAGGACTGAGTTGTTAAAATTGCTGTTGCTTGCACAGAAATCAGTTGCAGTGGAAATTTATTTGCATAATTTTAGTCATTTTGCAAAAACAATTAAAAATCTTGTGCATAATGTGCTACATATTAAATCTGTAAGGGTGCACATTAAATTTGATCGTAGCTGAAAATATTGAATATCACACTGTTCTTATTGGCTTAAACAAGCAATTTATTAATATTGATTTGCTGAAATATAGGTCAACAACGATCTCGCAGAAACTGACTGCAAGGCAACCACTTGAAAGACTGAAATTTGAACAATTAGCGTTATCCAGTTTGTTTTTTCAACATGGTTCCAGCCACTACCTTAGATTTCTGTCCCAGCTGAATATGTAGCAATATAAGAAAGAGCTTGCATTTATAAAGTGCCTTTCATAGGAACATAAGAAATAGGAACAGGAGTAGGCCATATGGCCCCTCGAGCCTGCTCCGCCATTCACTAAGATCATGGCTGATCTAATCATGGACTCAGCTCCACTTCCCCGTCTGCTCCCCGTACCCCTTATTCCCTTGTCATTTAAGAAACTGTCTATTTCTGTCTTAAATTTATTCAATGTCACAGCTCCCGCAGTTCTCTGAGGCAGCGAATTCCATAGATTCACAACCCTCTGCGATAAGAAATTTCTCCTCATCTCCTGACCTCACGGCATGCCAAAGTGATTCACAGCCAATTAAGTACTTTGGAAGTGGGATCGCCACTAAATAGCCAACAGCATGTTGTTTGCAAAGAACAAAAGTCAGTTGCAAGATGTAGTAAAGAAAAAAAAGATTCAATTTCTGCCAACGATTTAATACAATTTAAGTTATTAAATAAAAATTCCGAGCTAATGTTGTTGTTTGAGTTGAAGGGTTCTGTGTTGCTGAACTGGGTAGATGCTTACGATGTGCCTTGATGCTGAGTTCAGCTTTGCAACTACCGTCAGTCAGTCAGCCAGGCTTAGGTCATGATGAATGAGTATTTCTACATGGTCCTCGTCATTGGAAACTCAATGGTGGCAAAAGCCTTCCCAGTGCAATCCTGTACCATAACAGCTCCCGTTAGACTACCAATCCACCAGTGGGAAGTAAGGCAGAGAGAAAAAAACATTTAGAACATAAGAACGTAAGAAGTAGGAGCAGGAGTAGGCCATTTGGCCTCTTGAGGCTGCTCCTCCATTCAATAAGATCATGGCTGATTTAATCATGGACTCAGCTCCACTTATCTACCCTGCTTGTTACATCCTCAAAGAACTCCAGCAAATTTGTCAAACATGATTTCCCTTTCATAAAACCATGCTGACTCTGCTTGATTGAATCATGCTTGTCCAAATGTCCCATGACTGCTTCCTTAATAATGGACTCCAGCATTTTCCCAATGAAAGATGTTAGGCTAACTGGTCTATAGTTTCCTGCTTTTTGTCTGCCTCCTTTTTAAAATAGGGGCATTACATTTATTATACAATTAGTCATATCAGTAACTAAGACGGTTTGGGGAGAGAGAAGAAAAGAATAAGTAAACAAATAAAATACTTGCATCTTAAGAAAATACTGCAAATGCACAATGGGAGATAGAATAAAATATTTTATAATGTGACCACTGACTATAAATCTTCCATATGAAATGACCATGGATAATCTCATATCAGTGTATATCTGAGCATATTTTAGCACCTCATGGCAAAACCATGCATCCCCAATCAGGTATTGCACAACCAGATCCAAAGTAAAGCTCTCTTTGCTCTAGCCCAATGGTAAATCTTACCTCCAAAGGTTTAGAAAAGATTAGAGCGATTTTTGTCGCCAAGTTTTTCAATTTAATCATTCAGTTTCCGCTGCTTTCTAAGTGACTTCTCTGAATGAAGTTATTCAGTATGAGTAGTTTTTGCTGTAATCCCATACCTGATATACACTTAGAGGAGACTATCCATGGTCATTTCATAAGGAAGATTATAGTTAACAGAAAATGGAGAATTCCATTCCATGATTCTTACCTGGATTCAAACCCAGCTTCCTGGAAAATGTTCAAACTTACGGCATCATCCTTCCCCTTTCACATTACATCCTTCTTCCCTTGTAGTTTCTGCCTCTGGCGTGCAGTCCTCTCATGTCAAGCTAGTTACCTTGTGTTTATTGGCTCAAGTCTGGTGCCCATTCACAATAACAACAACAACAACTTGTATCTATATAGCCACTTAAGCATAGTGAAACGTCCCAAGGTGCTTCACAGGAGTTTTATGAGACAGAAAGTTTGACATTGAGCCACGCAAGGAGAAATTAGGGCAGGTGACTAAAAGCTTGGCCAAAGAGGCAGCATTTAAGGATTTTCGCAGTTAAAATAAGTCTTCCCGGTGTGTTTGTTCCCTATGTTTTTGTCACGTATGTATGCTTCTCTGTGCTTGGAACACACATTTTTCCACCTAAAAATTTATGGAAGACGTTTTTATATATATGTGAAAGACAGCGAGTTCAAAAGGGAAATATGGAAAATGGGAAAAGCAGAGCAGGAGTCTGGTGGAGGAGTTTGTTGTCTTGTGCAATGATTAAAGGACAAGCTGCAACACTGTATGAGTTCTAAAAAGCCCTTTACACTGCGATATGTGTGCGCACTAGGTCCGTGCAGCAGAGCAGATGTCTAGTTGTCTTGGATAATCCTTGCCACTGGACCAAGACCTCGCTCTGTCAAGCCCGTGTGGTGACTGGTGTGCAACGGCCACCACACCTTAAAAAAATCCACGCACAGGCATTTTCCACCCTTGAGGATGTAGTTCGGGTTCTTCATTCGAAACATCTGTGAACTCATCCTTTTTTTTGGCGTGGAAGCAAGTCATCTTCGTTTCGAGGGACCGCCTATGATGATGACTAGCCACCAGGTGGCGCCACTGTCGGAGGTCATTGGGCTGTGCACACATGTGTGCAGCCCAGGTATAAAAGGCCAGCCATCTTGTAATGTAATCACTTTGGGCCCTAATAAAGTAGAGCCAGGTTTGTAGCTGTTCGGAGTTTACAGTATTCAGTCTATTGAGTTATTGCATACACAACACTTTGTAAAACTTATAACTATAACTTTGAGCAACTGAACCAACTTTAACAACTTGAAATAAACTTTTAAAAATCAAACTTCAACTATTTTAAATTAACAATGAACAATTGACTACAACAAAGCACCCTTTACTGTCCTTGACCTCGAGCTTGACCTTGACCTCGACTGCGTACTCCCCCACCCTTCGGACTCACTCCCCCCCCCCCCCCCGCATTTCATACTCCTGCCCTTCCCAGTCCCACTGCCCCTGAGCCCGGACCGTCCCGTGCTGGTACCAAGCCGGTGTGCAGCAGTGCACCCCGAGTGCTGTTGCTGTTGTTGGGGGTGAGACATTGCAGACACAATGAATGGTCCCTCAGGAGAAGCTCGTGATCCGGAAGGCACGGCTTCAGGGCTGGAAGCTGCTGGCAGCTCCCCACCCTCGGGTGCTGTCGACCCGACTATTATGGCACGGGGGGATTCTGCACCATATCCTGATCCCGTCGATTGCTGTATAGCGTCGACGGGGTCGGCAGTTCGCTCCATCGCGGTGATCAGAAGTGACATATCCTCCGACTGTGGTTCTGATAGCGCCGTGATGTTTCTGGCTATCATAGCCATGGCCTTGAGCAGCTCTCGACCTATGTCGACGCTGGCCTGTGACAGACGCACCATGTCCTGGTACGCACCGATCTGTCTTGTAGCAATGGACCTTTGTTGCACCAACCTCCGTCGCTGCAGCAAAGGCGCTGCAACACTGGGGGTGCCTTGCTGTGTACCGCTTGGTCCCGCAGAATCCGAGGAGGCACGGGGGAATCCCCTGGATATAGAGTCGGTGGTGGAGGATGTTCCAGCTGGCCCACATGGAACTGTTATGTTCTCCTCCGTCTCCACCCCCACCTCCACCTCCACTGGCTCCAGGATCAGCTGCTCTTCCTCTTCCTCTTCCACGTCTCTGGCAGGGGTGAAGTCGGGAGAGGGCTGGGTGATGCCAGAGGTGGAGGGAGTGGGTCTGTCGTCTGGTCTCTCTGCGGAGGTCTGGTCTGAATCCTCCGAGTCTGGAAGTACAAAACAACATTTAAAAAGTGCTTGGCACCAGGGGAGGGGTCAGCGTTACCTGAGTACAGTGACGGAGCGCAATCGTACTTAAATGTCCACCACTGCTGCATTGCTGCATTACACATCGCAGGCAGACAATACATATATACATATACGTGTGCATTGCGTTACATGCCCCCAACATTGCAGTACATCACATGAGCCCAATATTATAGTGCAATAAATTTACATTACATTACATGAGGCCAACATTACAGTTACAGTTACATTACACGACATTACAGGACCGTGACCATCCTATGTGGGTGGGTCAGCTCCAAAGCCAGTGGTGGTACAGTTGCTATCCCCGACCAGCGACATGGCGTGGATCTCAATCTCCGTCAAGGGTTCTTGCATTGTGGGTCCATCCCCCGTACGCCGCTGATCCGCTGCTATTGCACATGTCTTCTTCTGCAGAAAGTGAAGTAAATGAAAGTAAAAATCTTCAATCCATTTAACATCTAACACACACAGGTTCACACTCACACACATACATCAAAACACTGGGTTGATCCTTTTGTCATTGCCTGAAAGCACAAATACATCGCCGTAAGCTTGGGATAAATAACATAATCCGTGTGACACTGAACCTACATTTACATGGTACATGGCACATGGGGGGGGGGGGGGAGGTGCATAAATAAAATCATTACTTACTCTTGCTACCCTCACCAGGTTGTTCCACCTCTTTTGACACCTTTCTCCAGTGCGTACCATTGTCCTTGTGGAGGACAAGCCTCCCCGATCTCGTCCCTTATTCTGCTGTACTCCTTTGGGGCGAGCTTTCCACAACTACCCTTCGTTAGCTCGGAGTATCTCTCCGTGATGTTCGCCAGCAGGGCAGGTAGCTCCATCTTGTCAAAGCCGGGTGCCCTCAACCTACCGTCCTTCTCGATATTCCTGCACTTAAGACTTCTTTTTCAGCATTTCCATTATATTTATATTTATTATATGACTTTTTTATTTATAAAATATGTATTATTATTGATATTGTTTTGTTATTATTTGTTATTAATATTATTTGAGTCTAGAATCTCTGATGAAAACAACTGACCCTTGAATACTTTATTGCTCCTTCTCAATCTCTCTCTCTCGACTTCAACTCTCTGTGCACGCGCAGGTGACCCCTGACCCCCGAAATCGAGAGGAAAAAGCATGTGTGAAAAAACGGCAAAGAAAGAAATTTGCGCATGCGCAGTGCTGCATTGTCCATCGACAAAAAAGTTGATCTTGATTGACTATAATGCTGCATACTGCCCACTGCACACCACTCGCCTACCGCTCGCATACCGCCAGAAAAACTTTCAACAAACTAGTGGTCTTCGGTCTCGGCGGTACTCCGGCGGTTTCAAACGATGCACCGCCGAAATACTACCGAGAAATGGGCGGACCTTACATCCTGATGAATTTCGGGCCCATAGTGCCTCTCCTCATTCTTCCGACCAAAATGTATCACTTCACACTATTATGTCTGTGGTGTACTTATGAATGGCTCCATGAGGCAATGTGTTGTACTCAAACTGTAGTGACCTTGGTCCTTTATTCCAAACTTCCAATTGAGGCACAAGCATGGTGAGTAGCCTTTTATACTAGGCCCTGCCACCAGGGCAGAAAATCCCTGGTCTCCACCAGTTGCACCCTCTAGTGATGCCAGTATGTATATACACAGTGTAAACCTTCTTGATAGTACATCAGGTAAACAAGTCTCCATCTTATGCAACCACAGAGTGACTACACAGAGAGTACATCCATGGTCTGCATATACAACACTTTTCTGTGTTGAATTTTATCTGCCATGTATCTGTCCTTCCACCAGCCTGTCTATGTCCTCTTGAAGTCTATTACTATCTTTTTCAGTGTTCACAAACTTCCACGTTTTGTGTCATCTGCAAATTTTGAAATTGTGCTCTGTACTCCCAACTCCAAGTCAGTAATGTATTAGCAAAAACAGCAGTGGTCCTAGAACTGAACCCTGGGGAACTCCACGATACCTCCACCCAGTTTGAAAAACAACCATTCATCCCAACTCTCTGTTTTCTATCTTTCAGCCAATTTTGTATCCATGCTGCTACTGCCCCTTTTATCCCACGGGCTTCAATTTTGCTAACAAACCTAATAAGTGGTACATAATTAAACACCTTTTTGCAGTCCATATACACAACATCAACTGCATAGCCCTCATCCACCTTCTCTCTTACTGTCATGTATCTCACATTACTGTATATAACTGTATCTTACCATGCTATACATGACTGTAACTGGATATGACCTGTAACAATAAGCATACCTTACCACCAGGGGTGCACTTGCAGGAGACACTCCATACCGGTCCCACTGTGGTATATAAAGAGAGGTCTCAGGCAAGTGCAGCACTGGAGAAAAGGGAATTAAAGGTGCAGGTCCTGTGACCTTGACTTCAGCATGCGTCTCGTGTAAGTCAGTACATTAGAGTCAGGACTTAACATGGCAACGAGGATGGGATCACAGAATCCACAGAACGGCTACCAACAGCTCAGATGAGAAATACAATTCCGGAGACAATTGGGATGACTTTATAGAAAGGCTCCAGCAAAGCTTTGTGACCAAAGACTGGCTGGGCGACGATAAGGCAGACAAGAGAAGAGCCCATCTCTTGACAAGCTGTGGCTCGAAAACATACGCCTTAATGAAAGACCTGCTGGCACCCGAGAAACCAGCAAGCAAGTCGTTTGAGGAGTTGAGCCCACTGGTGAGAGACCACCTGAAGCCAGCGAGCAGCCTACACATGGCCAGACACAGGTTCTACAACTACAGACGCTGTGTGGGCCAAAGCATACCCGACTTCCTGGCGGATCTTCAGAGGCTGGCTAGTTCATGTGAGTTCCCCGATGAACTAAGGAGAGAAGTACTGAGAGACTTTTTTATTGAAGGAATAGGTCACATGGGCATATTCCGAAAGCTTATAGAGACTAAGAACTTGACTCTAGAGGCAGCAGCACTGGTCGCACAGACGTTCTTGGCAGGCGAAGAAGAAACGAGGCTGATCTATACTTCGGGTACGACAACTAACGAGGCATCGGAACAAGGGGTTCACATTGTGAAACAAACCACTACCCCCACACACAGACAAAGGCAGGAGAGCAGGCTTTCAACATCAGACAGTAGCGCCAGAAGCCATCAAAATCAAGGGCCACATGAATGGCCAATCACACCTCATCAACCCACAATGCGAGCAATCAACATCAGATTGAGAGAAGCTCAAGGGAGATCAGCCAGACACAGCTCATCCTTCGGAAACAATGGAAACGGTCAGTGTTGGAGATGTGGGGGAAAGCACTCAACCAGGGTGTGTTGATTTCAGCATGCAGTTTGCAGAAACTGCAACTACACAGGACATCTGGCTCGCATGTGCAGAAAAACAGCAGCTCGGCTGGTATACGAATTGGAAGGGTCGGAAAGCGGACCAGAAGACGGTTGGAACAGTGCACGGGACGCCGAGGTACAGCGGGTTAACACGATCAATGTCCACTGTTCTTACACCATGACATCACCCTCCCCCAAGGTTGAGAAGGAGGCGCTCGCATGCGTGTACAGTGTCAAAAAGATGCACCAATACCTTTTCGGGGCCAAGTTTGCGTTAGAAACTGAACACAAACCCCTCACATCCCTACTATCCGAGTGCAAGGCAATCAACGCCAACACCTCGGCGCGCATTCAGCGGTGGGCACTCATGCTGGCGGCTTACGACTACACAGACCAGGCACAGACATCTGTGCCGACGCGCTTAGCAGGCTACCCCTGGCGACCACGGAAGGGTCTGACGAACAGGACTGTAAGATAGTCGTGGCAATCAATGCCTTTGAATCCACAGGTTCGTCCATGATGGCTCGCCAAATCAGAGCCTGGACGACCAGCGACCTCACGTTATCTCTAGTTAAAAGATGCATTTTAACCGGTGACTGGGCAGAGGCTCGCGATGCCTGCCCCGAGGAGGTCAAACCCTTCCATAGGCACATGCATGAACTCTCACTACAGGCAGACTGCCTGATGTGGGGCAGCCGAGTAGTTATGCACTTACGAGGCAGGGAGGCGTTTGTCCGGGAGTTCCACCGCGAGCACCCGGGGATCGTCCTTATGAAGGCCATAGCCAGATCTCATGTCTGGTGGCCTGGCATTGACGCGGACTTGGAGCTCTGCGTCCATCGGTGCACCATTTGTGCCCAACTCAGTAATGCCCCCAGGGAGGCCCCCTAAACTCCTGGCCCTGGCCCACCAAACCGTGGTCGCGGGTGCATGTTGACTATGCGGGCCCATTCATGGGCAAAATGTTCCTCGTAGTCGTTGATGCATTTTCAAAATAGATCGAGTGCAACATTTTAAACTTGAGCACCACCTCCACCACTGTGGAGAGCCTTAGAACCATGTTTGCAATGCATGGCACTCCTGACATATTGGTCAGTGATAATGGTCTGTGCTTCACCAGCGCAAAATTTCATGATTTTATAGTTGACCACGGTATAAATCACATTAAGACGGCACCTTTCAAGCCGGCCTCCAATGGCCAGATGGTGCGAGCAGTGCAGATCATTAAACAAGGCATGCTCAGAATCCAAGATCCCATGCTGCAGAGCCGCCTGTCGCGACTGCTGCTGGCATACAGATCTCGTCCGCATTCGTTGACTGGGGTTTCCCCCCGTGCAACTATTGATGAAACGAACCTTAAAGACCAGGCTCTCGTTAATCCTCCCAGACATGCATGAAATTGTTGAGGCTAAGCGTCAAAAGCTAACTGAGTACCATGACCGAAATTCGAGGGGGAGGTGGAATGAGATAGGGGACAAAGTGTTTGTGCTAAACTATGGCCGGGGTCCCAAATGGCTTGCAGGGACAGTAACAGACAAAGAGGGAAACAGGCTACTGGTTGTACAAATGGACAATGGCCAAACCTGCCGGAGGCATGTAGACCAAGTAAAAAGTAGATTCACTGATAACACTGAAGAGCCAGAGGCAGACTACAATGTGGAACTCACACCACACCTGGCAGACAGACAGGTGGAACAACCTGAGGAAAGGGCAGTCTCAACAGACAGCCCAGGCGAGATACCAGAAATCACACCGAACGAAAAACAGGCACCAAGGCAAACAACTGAACCACAACTAAGACGCTCCACGCGAGAGCGCAGACCACCTGAGAGACTGAATCTATAAAGGCAATAAGACCTTGGGGGAGGTTGATGTCATGTAGCTCATATTACTGTATATAACTGTATCTTACCATGCTATACATGACTGTAACTGGATATGACCTGTAACAATAAGCATACCTTACCACCAGGGGTGAACTTGCAGGAGACACTCCATACCTGTCCCACTGAGGCATATAAAGAGAGGGCTCAGGCAAGTGCAGCACTGGAGAGCTGGAATTAAAGGTGCAGGTCCTGAGTGACCTTGACTTCAGCATGTGTCTCATGTAAGTCAGTACATTAGAGTCAGGACTTAACACTTAGCTCATCAAAAAATTCAATCAACTTCGTTAAAAAAGATTTGCCCTGAATAAATCCGTGCTGGTGCTCCTTTATTAGTCCATGCTTGTCTAAGTGGCTAATTTTCTCCCGGATTATTGTTTTGAAAAGCTTCCTCACGACCGACATTACACTGGCCTGTAATTGCCAGGTCTATCCTGCTCCCCTTTTTTGATCAAGGGGAAAACATTTGCAATTCTCCAGTCCTTTGGCACCATCCCTGTATCTAAGGAGGATTGAAAGATTGTGGCCAGGACCTCCGCAATTTCTACCCTTACTTCCCTCGGCAACCTAGGATGCGTCCATTCTGGACCGAGTGACTTATCCACTTTAAGTACTGACAGTCTTTCTAGCATCTCCACTTAATTTTTATCTCATCCGGTATCTTGGCAACCTCCGCACTTACCATAGCTTTGGCAAAGTCCTCTTCCTTGGTAAACACAGATGCAAAATACTCATTTAGTGCCTTAGCCATGCATTTGGCCTCCACCAATAGATCTCCATTTTGGACTCTAATTGGCAAAACCGCTCCCCTGTCAAACCGTTTACTGTTAATATGCTGATAGAAGACCTTTAAATTCCCTTTTGTGTCAGACGGAAATCTATTCTCGTTCTATCCCTTTGCCCCTTATTTCCTTTTTGATTTCTCGTCTGTACTTTTTATATTCAGGCGGATTCTCCCTCGTATCATCAAGCTGACATCTGTCATATGGGGCCTTTTTCTGCTTCATCCTACTCTCTAAATCGTTGGTCATTCAGGGAGCCCTGGCTTTGGTCGCCCTCCCTTTCCCCCTTGTTAGAATGTACCTAGACTGTACCCAAACTATCTCCAAAGGAATAGGTGAAGTTGAGTGGGAAGAGGCTGATGTGGAGCATAAACACTGGCATGGACCTGTTGGGCCAAATGGGCTGTTGTTGTGGTGTAAATACTATGTAATTCTATGTAAAACATGATGCATATATTTAATCCGAGAAACTAAAATGTAGCATTTCAGTCATGCAACGCTGCTCTGCTGGCCTTGAACTTTTTACTTTTCTGCCATTGATGACTATAATTTCACCTCCTCATCTTCTGCTCAATAGCACAGCCACATAATGGATTGAAATATAAAAATTGCCAAATGTTATGGATTTGAAGTAAATATGAATTGTTGCCATTGGAGAAATTTTAATTTTAACCACCTGTGTTAAGGATTCAAGGAACTCTGTGGTGCGTTTTAAAAAAAAAGGGTATAACTTATAATCGACCTTCATTGACCAGCAGAAAGAGACTCAGCTAACGTCTACATTGGCCACTTGGCACCTTGCTTTGCACTGAGAGAAGCAAAGAGAAAAGTGGCTAACAATGAGTTAAAGCAGAATTAAAACATCCTCGTCAATTTGGAATGGTCACAGGAAAATTAATCCATCCCAATTACCATTCCTGCTAATGGATAGGTTTATTGTGTTCACACTGAACTGAATGAATGTAAATAGCAAATGTGAGTTTTCAATTTAAATTTGCTCATATTTTACAAGGTTGTATATGGTGAGCAGCAGTGGAACATGATTCACATCCCATGGCTGTGCTGAGCTGATAATGTGAGTGAGTTATAGTTGGCTTCATGAGTAGGATCAGGCGTTCTGTTCATAGCACTCACTCGTAAGTAATTAAAATGCTAAAAGTTTGATGTAAATTTTAAACAGGAGCTAAATTGCTGCACAGATTGTGGAATGACATGCCATGTAAAATATCATCATGTGGTATAAAGCGCTGGCCAATCCAATTGGGACTAAAATCTCACCATACGTGTAAGTCAGTCATATTGACAAACAGTGTTTTTATTATTCTGAATCACATTAATGTTTGGGCTCCGAAGCCTGGATCTTCCGATTGGTATTACATTAACGCCAGTGGCAACCCATTTAATATTAGAATAATGCTGATTGGAAAATGCAGACTCTACTGTCTTTGGAAACAGAAAATATCTGAAGTACACAGCAATCCCATCCAGCATTTGTAAAGAGACAGGATAATGTTTCCAGTGTGGACTTTTTGAAAGCTAGAAGATAAATGAGCCACTTAATAGGACTGAACAAAACAAGAGAGGTGGGAAGGAGTAACAGGAGGAAGTCAAGAGTTTGGAAAGAAGCCTCCTGTCACAGTGAGGAACAGGAGCCTATTGTTTTTGTTTAATATCCAGAACACCTTCACACGTCTCTGAGATGTCAAGGCTGTGCCCTAGTGGGAAAAGGTCCCAGGTCAGGTGCCAACAGTCGTCATCACTCATTTTCTACCTTGGGGGAAGCTGCAGCCTCCATGTGGTGCTGACCTTTTGGCGGCTGTATCGACATGTGAGCTAGTGCTTACATACATGATAGTGCACTTCCTTCTTCTCCTCCTCCACGCCCTCATAGAGGAGCACAGTCAATATTTATATTTATATGGAGTGACTGCTGCCAACGAACCGGAAGCTCGTGAAAGCTACGCACAAGCATTCTGCGCATAACTGTCAGATCCCAAATTTGAAAAAGTAACGTTCAGCACAACAGATGGAGGATCTGAGAAATGCTGAAGCACATCACTAATAAAGTTTCACTAATGCTACTGTGGTTGGATTAATTGAACTTTGCTTCATTAATGTTACTATAGTTTAATTAATGTTACTAGGTCGGGTTAATGTTACTCAGTAGTACTCAGTAAGATAATGGGACTAAAGGCGGATAAATCTCCTGGACCGGATGGCTTGCATCCTAGGGTCATAAGAGAAGTCGCGGCAGGGATTGTGGATGCATTTGTTGTAATTTACCAAAATTCCCTGGATTCTGGGGAGGTGACAGTGGATTGGAAAACCGCAAATGTAACGCCCCTATTTAAAAAAGGAGGCAGACAGCAGGAAACTATAGACCAGTTAGCCTAACATCTGTGGTTGGGAAAATGTTGGAGTCCATTATTTAAGAAGCAGTAGCAGGACATTTGGAAAAGCAAAATTTGGTCAGGCGGAGTCAGCATGTATTTATGAAGGGGAAGTCATGTTTGACAAATTTGCTGGAGCTATTTGAGGATGTAATGAACAGGGTGGATAAAGGGGAACCAGTGGATGTGGTGTATTTGGACTTCCGGAAGGTATTTGACACGGTGCCACATAAAAGGTTACTGCACAAGATAAAAGTTCATGGGGTTGGGGGTAATATATTAGCATGGATAGAGGATTGGCTAACTAACTGAGAACAGAGAGTCAGGATAAATGGTTCATTCTCTAGTTGGCAACCAGTAACTAGTAGGGTGTCTCAGGAATCAGTACTGGGACCCCAACTATTTAAAATCTACATTAACGACTTGGAAGAAAGGACTGAGTGTAATGTAGCCAAGTTTGCTGACGATATAAAGATGGGGGGAAAAGCAATGTGTGAGGAGGACACAAAAAATCTGCAAAAGGACATCGACAGCCTAAGTGAGTGAGCAAAAATTTGGCAGATGGCAGAGTATAATGTTGGAAAGTGTGAGGTCATGCACTTTGGCAGAAAAAATCAAAGAGCAAGTTATTATTTAAATGGAGAAAGATTGCAAAGTGCTGCAGTACAGCGGGACCTGGGGGTACTGTGCATGAAACACAAAAGGATGGTATGCAGGTACAGCAAGTGATCAGAAAAGCCAATGGTATCTTGGCCTTTATTGCAAAGGGGATGGAGTATAAAAGCAGGGAAGTCTTGCAACAGCTATACAGAGTATTGGTGAGGCCACACCTGGAATACTGCGTGCTGTTTTGGATTCCATATTTACGAAAGGATATACTTGCTTTGGAGGCAGTTCAGAGAAGGTTCACAAGGTTGTTTCCAGGGATGAGGGGGTTGACTTATGAGGAAAGTTTGAGTAGGTTGGGCCTCTACTCAGAAGAATGAGAGATGATCTTATCAAAACATATAAGATTATGAGAGGGCTTGACAAGGTGGATGCAGAGAGAATGTTTCCACTGATGGGAGAGACTAGAACTAGAGGGCATGACCTTAGAATAAGGGGCCACCCATTTAAAACAGAGATGAGGAGGAATTTCTTCTCTCAGAGGGTTGTAAATCTGTAGAATTCGCTGCCTTAGAGAGCTGTGGAAGCTGGGACATTGAATATATTTAAGACAGAAATAGACAGTTTCTTAAAAGATAGGGGGATAAGGGGTTATGGGGAGCGGGCGGGGGAAGTGGAGCTGAGTCCATGATCAGATCAGCCATGATCTTATTGAATGGCGGAGCAGGCTTGAGGGGCCGTATGGCCTACTCCTGTTCCTAGTTCTTATGTTCTTACTGGTGATTTTTTTACTTTAAGAACCATTGTTTCGAAGGACAAACGACAACTTTAAAAAATAAACTCACAGTTCGAATTTTATTTAAAATTAACGATTCTAACAGAATTCTCTAAATCCACTTCTTTATTCCTCATTTTTGGAAGTGCGTTGACAATACACAAATAAAAAACACTGGAACTGCGATTATGCAACTACTTTAGGTTCAACTGGCAGCAGTTGCGTCCATATTTATAAGCTCATCTTTGTATTCAGCATAGACCAGTGTTTCATAATTTATTATTCTGTCTGCTTTTAGGTATCTTGCCTATGCATTATTTGTGAGTCAGTAGACTAAAATTAAAGTAAGATTTGTTCTTCCCGCCCACTCTTTTAGTTCTTTCTTTCTCCCTCTGTCTTTCTATCTCTTCTCTCTTTTAGCTGCCACACACTTTCTCTCCTTGGGGGTAATTTGGACTTCGAACGATAGTGTAAATCAGGTGATATCGGATCAGCCGCCCTTTAGATAGCTCTCCTCATTTTCAGTTCCATTGAATTCAATGGAGTCGAGAACATCGGGTGAAGTCGAGAACATCGGGTGGAGTCGAGAACATCGGGTGGAGTCGAGAACATCGGGTGAAGTCGAGAACATCGGGTGAAGTCGAGAACATCGGGTGAAGTCGAGAACATCGGGTGGAGTCGAGAACATCGGGTGGAGTCGAGAACATCGGGTGGAGTCGAGAACATCGGGTGGAGTCGAGAACATCGGGTGAAGTCGAGAACATCGGGTGGAGTCGAGAACATCGGGTGAAGTCGAGAACATCGGGTGAAGTCGAGAACATCGGGTGGAGTCGAGAACATCGGGTGAAGTCGAGAACATCGGGTGAAGTCGAGAACATCGGGTGAAGTCGAGAACATCGGGTGAAGTCGAGAACATCGGGTGGAGTCGAGAACATCGGGTGGAGTCGAGAACATCGGGTGAAGTCGAGAACATCGGGTGGAGTCGAGAACATCGGGTGAAGTCGAGAACATCGGGTGGAGTCGAGAACATCGGGTGAAGTGGAGAACATCGGGTGGAGTCGAGAACATCGGGTGAAGTCGAGAACATCGGGTGAAGTCGAGAACATCGGGTGGAGTCGAGAACATCGGGTGGAGTCGAGAACATCGGGTGGAGTCGAGAACATCGGGTGAAGTCGAGAACATCGGGTGGAGTCGAGAACATCGGGTGGAGTCGAGAACATCGGGTGGAGTCGAGAACATCGGGTGAAGTCGAGAACATCGGGTGAAGTCGAGAACATCGGGTGAAGTCGAGAACATCGGGTGGAGTCGAGAACATCGGGTGGAGTCGAGAACATCGGGTGGAGTCGAGAACATCGGGTGAAGTCGAGAACATCGGGTGGAGTCGAGGTCGGGCGGCTGATCCACTATCACCCATTTCTCGTCCAGCAATAAAAATTAAAATGACCCTCATCTATTCTTTGAATTATGCTGTAGACACTAATCTTGTAGAAAATTAGAGTGACCTGATAGAGGTCTTTAAAATTATCAAGGTGTTTGATAGGTTAGATGTAGGAAAAATGTCTCGCTCGGGGGATGGGAATCCAAAACTAGGGGCCATAAATATGATAGCCAGTAATAAATTCAATAAGAAATTCAGGAGGAACTTCTTTTCCCAGAGAGTGGTTAGAATGAGGAACTCAGTACCAGCTGAGATGAATAGCATAGATGCATTTAAGGGGAAACTCAATAAGTACATGAGGGAGAAAGATATGCTGATAGGGTGTGATAAAGTAGGTGGGAAGGAGGCTCTTGTGGCGTATAAACACCGACATGGGGCCAATGGGCATTTTTTGTGCTGTAAGTTATATGTAAAAATAAACCATTGCCCCATGTTATCTGTCTTGGTACTGTTTACAGCACATCATTGCTACAGGATGAAATGATATTTTGCCATGGTATATTCTAGCAGTATAAGATGCAACGGAATAATTTTATGTGATCACACTCCTGTTGTGCCTTGTTTATTAAGAATGCAAATCATGAACTTCATCATAGCCTTCCCTCAGGATGCAATTTTGTAAAGGCGTCCCCAGTATGTTCAGTGCACAAAAAGTAAAAGGTCATAATCATCCTCTAAACTTTATTTTTGAAGGATAAGGAACTGAATATTGAGAGTACTGGGGAAAAGGGGTGCCAGAATGGCAGTATTGTACTGTAATTTAACCCTACTAGTTGAGCTGAAATAAAAGTCCTGGCAAAAATCAGGGCTAAATATATCTTATTATTATGGTTCTCAGCCAAAGTTATTAGGAAGCAGCTGTTTATTAAATCATTAAAAGTTTTTGAGATTTTAATTGAAGCATATAGCTCACTTTAAAACTGTTCAATTTGAATTACAAAGTTAACACCAGGGAGAGAGAATCATGATATTTCAGGGCTGCTCTTTGAAGTTACTGAAAGAATTTGACAACCTAAAAAGAAAATTGTGAGCTGGGAGGCATAAATTAACCTGCCTCATCCCATGAGGTTGTGGGTCAAAGTCAAAAACTCATTCTTTGATACAATATATGTCGTAAAACAAGCAAAGTCAGGTCTAAAAATAAAGAACTACTCGGGATATTTAAAGCGGAGAACTGAATGTAGGAAACACACCGACACAGAGAAGTGGGAAGTGCAAATTCTCAGTCTGCATGAAGATTAGGGGCAGATCTGGCAAAGGATTCTTTTATAGAGAAGAGCCATTTGTTGCAAATCAATAGGTTTTATGGTTTAAAGCCTTTCAGCTTGCCTTACTGGTAGCATCTCACCTGAGTTAGAAGGTTGTGGATTCAAGCTCCACTCCAGGATTTCAGCACACAACCTAGGCGCATACTTCAGTGCAGCGCTGAGTGAGTGCTACATTGTCAGGGGTGCCATTTTTCAGATGGGGTCCCAACTTTCCATTTTGGCACGGTTTAAAAGATCCCATGGAATTATTTGAAGAAGAACAGAGACTTTACCTGGTGTCCTGGCCAATATTTATCTCTTAACCAGCACCACTAAAATAGATTAACTGGCCAGTTATCTTATTTGCTGTTCTGAGATCTTGCTGTGTGAAAATTGGCAGCCACATGTGCCTACATTACAACAACTACACCTTAAAAGTACTTCTTTGTCTGTGAAGCATTTTGGGACATTCAGTGGATGTGAAAGGAACTATATGAATGCAAGCCCTTTCTTTCTCAATGAACAAGTGGAGTACTTAAGCAAGCAAAAACTATTCAGCAAGAGCTCTAGAATATCGCAAACATGGAATCAAACGATCTCATGGTGAATATAGAAACCAAACAAGAGACAGCTATGATTATTAAATGTAGCTTTGTTCTTGCCAATACATAATGAGCTCAAAGTGATCTCATGGAATATAAAAATAGAATACAACCCAGTTGGTGTTTAATAATACCAGGCTACTAGCAACATGTCAATGTATAACTGAGTCTTGTGTATTACTAATTAATACAAAAGGATTTTCTTTTTTTCTTCCTGTTAATTCTTCTTGTGCATACTTCTTTAATTAAAACTGTTTACAGGGAAAAAGGAACAGCTTCTACTTATTAAGCAGCAATGCTTTAGCTGGAACTTATATTTAATCGAATGAATGTGCTTTCAGATACTGGTACACCCCTTCTGATGATGAATTGATCATCAAATGAGTTCTGTGGTTTTCAAACTCCTTGTGCATCACAAGATGCAGTAATCTAACAAAAGATCATCTTTGCAGTATTTGTAATCAGCTCGGTGACCTTGGTGACAGCGTCTTATCACCTTATTATGTAGGTTCAGCAGTGTTTTAATAATCCATCTATACACAAGATCATAGTGCAGAAAGAGATACACTATCTGATATTGACATGTCACTGGCCTTTAATATAACATGGACTGATCATAGCTTCTTCATTAATGGAGAACCCACATCATCTATAACACATCACTCGCTGTGACTTATTTATTATCTGGATTAAAAATCACTGTTACAGAAAAATGGAAAACAGCAAGTCTATCTGCATTTAGAAAAAAGTGTCATTGTTTTGGGTTTAGAAACATAGAAAAATAGAAACATAGAAAATAGGTGCAGGAGTAGGCCATTCGGCCCTTCGAGCCCGCACCACCATTCAATAAGATCATGGCTGATCATTCACCTCAGTACCCCTTCTCTGCTTTCTCTCCATACCCCTTGATCCCTTTAGCCGTAAGGGCCATATCTAACTCCTTCTTGAATATATCCAATGAACTGGCATCAACAACTCTCTGCGGTAGAGAATTCCACAGGTTAACAACTCTCTGAGTGAAGAAGTTTCTCCTCATCTCAGTCCTAAATGGCTTACCACTTATCCTTAGACTGTGTCCCCTGGTTCTGGACTTCCCCAACATCGGGAACATCCTTCAAGCATCTAACCTGTCCAGTCCCGTCAGAATTTTATATGTTTCTATGAGAGCCCCTCTCATCCTTCTAAACTCCAGTGAATACGGCCCAGTCGATCCAGTTTCTCTTCATATGTCAGTCCTGCCATCCCAGGAATCAGTCTGGTGAACCTTCGCTGCACTCCCTCAATAACAAGAGCGTCCTTCCTCAGATTAGGAGACCAAAACTGAACACAATATTCCAGGTGAGGTCTCACCAATGCCCTGTACAACTGCAGTAAGACCTCCCTGCTCCTATACTCAAATCCCCTAGCTATGAAGGTCAACATACCATTTGCCTTCTTCACCACCTGCTGTACCTGCATGCCAACTTTCAATGACTGATGTACCATGACATCCAGGTCTCGTTGCAGCTCCTCTTTTCCTAATCTGGCACCATTCAGATAATATTCTGCCTTTGTGTTTTTGCCACCAAAGTGGATAACCTCATATTTATTCACATTATACTGCATCTGCCATGCATTTGCTCAATCACCTAACCTGTTCAAGTCACCCTGCAGCCTTTTAGCATCCTCCTCACAGCTCACACCGCCACCCAACTTAGTGTCATTCGCAAACTTGGAGATATTACACTCAATTCCTTCATCTAAATCATTAATGTATATTGTAAATAGCTGGGGTCCCAGCACTGAGCCCTGCGGCACTCCACTAGTCACTGCCTGCCATTCTGAAAAGGACCCGTTTATCCCGACTCACTGCTTCCTGTTTGCAAACTAGTTCTCTATTCATGTCAGTACATTAGCCCAATACCATGTGCTTTACTTTTGCACATCAATCTCTTGTGTGGGACCTTGTCAAAAGCTTTTTGAATGTCCAAATACACCACATACACTGGTTCTCCCTTGTCCACTCTATTAGTTACATCATCAAAAAATTCTAGAAGATTTGTCAAGCATGATTTCCCTTTGATAATTCCATGATGACTTGACCGATCATGTCACTGCTTTCCAAATGCGCTGCTATTTCAACTTTAATAATTGATTCCAACATTTTCCCCACCACTGATGTTAGATTAACCAGTCTATAATTACCTATTTTCTCTCTCCCTCCTTTTTTAAAATGTGGGGTTAAATTAGCTACCCTCCAGTCCATAGGAACTGATCCAGAGTCGATAGACTTTTGGAAAATGATCACCAATGCATCCACTATTTCTAGGGCTACTTCCTTAAGTACTCTGGGATGCAGACTATCAGGCCCCTGGAATTTATCGGACTTGAATCCCATCAATTTCCCTAACACAATTTACTGCCTAATAAGGATTTCCTTCAGTTCTTCCTTCTCACTAGACCCTCTGTTCCCTAGTATTTCCGGAAGGTTATTTGTGTCTTCCTTCGTGAAGACAGAACCAAAGTATTTGTTCAACTGGTCTGCCATTTCTTTGTTCCCCATTATAAGTTCACCTGAATCCGACTGCAAGGGATCTATGTTTGTTTTCACTAATTTTTTTCTTTTCACAGATCTATAAAAGCTTTTGCAGTCAGTTTTTATGTTCCCAGCACGCTTCTTCTCATACTTATTTTCCAACTCCTAATTAGACCCTTTGTCCTCCTCTGCTGAATTCTAAGTTTCTCCCAGTCCTCAGGTTTGCTGCTTTTTCTGGCCAATTTATATGCCTCTTCCTTGGATCTAACACTATCCTTAATTTCCCTTGATAGCCACGGTTGAGCCACCTTCCCTGTTTTATTTTTACTCCAGACAGGAATGTACCATTGTTGATGTTCATCCATGTGATATTTAAATGTTTGCCATTGCCTATCCGCCGTCAACCCTTTAAGTATCACTCACCAGTCTACTCTAGCCAATTCACGTCTCATACCATCAAAGTTACCTTTCCTTAAGTTTAGGACCCTAGTCTCCGAATTAAATGTGTCACTCCCCAGAGTCAATAGACTTCATTTGAACAAGAATTGAAAGATAAACAAGCCTCTTTATAGAAATAAACAGCGAAAGAGGTGAGATTGAAGGCATACTTTGAGGATGGCTGGGGGTGGAGGGAAGAAGCGTTAAGCTCTGATGCTCCGGCCATCATGGTGTTGGCCAGGCTTGATGGACCGCTAGTCTTTTCCTGCCCATCAATTTGGTATATTTGTATGAAGGGGACATGTGCAAATTTCTGGCTCACGTGGAAGTAGTGGTCCTGAACAATGTTGTGGGAAGAGGCAACTGCACAGGTGCAACATTTGCTCCAGTGGATGATAGAAGTAAGATCAGGGGTATCCTGGGGGGAATAGTTATTCCAGAATGCAAACTGCCTGGGAAGGAAGTGTTGAGCTTAGCAAGGAGATGATGTGTTAAATGATGAGATTGGTGAAGGTGATCAGGCAAATATGAAGGCTAGAGAAACGGACAAGTAAATTGCTGTCACTTTTCTGAGAAGAGACAGAGACACTCAAAATAGGGCAGACGTGATCAAGAATCTTGTTGATTATAGATGAGGGAAAGATTTGGCAGAAGAAAAATTTCTCGTGAGGAAAGCATATGTGACAAAGATGGAAAAACTGGGAGAAAGAGATGAAGAATTAAAAGGTGGGGAGGGAGAAATATATTTAGATAGTGTGGGAGGATGTGGGTTTGTAACAAATATGTTGATCTAGTAGACAGTATTTGCTGCTTATTTGTGTATAAGTTACTCAAGGGAAGAAATAGGTTAGATGTTAGACGGTTCTTCTTTTCAAAGAGAATAGTAAAATCATAGAATAATGGAAGGAAGCCATTTCGGCCCTTCGTGTCCCCGCTGGCTGACAAAGAGCTATCCAGCTTAATCCCACTTTCCAGCTCTAGGTCCGTAGCCCTGTAGGTTACGGCCCTTCAGTTGAACATCCAAGTACTTTTTAAATGTGATGAGGGTTTCTGCCTCTACCACCCTTTCAGGCAGTGAGTTCCAGACCCCCACCACCCTGTGGGTGAAGAAATTTCCCCTCAAATCCCCTCTAAACCTTCCCCCCAATTACTTTAAATCTATGTCCCCTGGTTGTTGACCCCTATGCTAAGGGATATAGGTCCTTCCTACCCACTCTATCTAGGCCCTCATAATTTTATACACCTCAAACAATGTCACCCCTCAGTCTCCCCTGTTCCAAAGAAAACAAACCCAGCCTGTCCAATCTTTCCTCATAGCTAAAATTCTCCAGTCCAGGCAACATCCTCATAAATCTCCTCTGTAGTGCAATCACATTTTTCCTGTAATGTGGTGACCAGAACTGCACGCAATACGCTAGCTAGTGTCTTATACAGTTTAAGCATAACCTCCCTGCTCTTGTATTCTATGCCTCGGCTAATAAAGGCAAATATTCCGTATGCCTTCCTAACCACCTTATCTACCTGGCCTACTACCTTCAGGGATCTGTGGACATGCACTCTAAGGTCACTTTGTTCCTCTACACTTTTCAGTGTTCTACCATTTAATGTGTATCCCCTTGCCTTGTTAGCCCATCCCAAATGCATTACCTCACACTTCTCTGGATTGAATTCCTTTTTCCACTGCTCTGCCCACCTGACCAGTACATTGATATCTTCCTGCAGTCCGCAGCTTTCTTCTTCATTGTCATCTGCAAACTTCTTAATCACTGCCCCTACATTCAAGTCTAAATCATTGATATATACCACAAAAAGCAAGGGACCCAGTACTGAGCCCTGCAGAACCCCACTGGAAATAGCCTTCCAGCCACAAAAACACCCATCAACCATTACTGAATGGAAGTTGCAGGTTTGCACAGTGAGTGCTGCTTCACTGTATACCTTTAAGAGCAAGCTGGACCAGTTCCTGGCTGAGGTGGAGATCGCATCATACAATATGTAGGTACCAAATAATATAAGTCACGTTTAGTGTGGTCTCCAGGACTAGTTTTGATGGCTAAGAGAGATCAAAGAGGAAATTTCCCGATTTTCCCCCTAATTAGCTATGGGTTTTTGATCCTGGCATCCAGGAAGTAAGGAGTCTCTTGATGTGATGCACAAGGCATTACAACTGATTGGGACAGACAAGATGGTCGTTTCCTGCCTGTTGTTTTTATGGCACTGTGTCTCAAAATTGGAGAGTCCAAACACAGATTTGGTGGAATCGCCGTTTTGCCCACAGACATGATCCTAATCCTCATCTGATTTGCCACTAGAACTTTCCCTTCTTTCCCTACTTTCAACTATCCATCTCCTAAACATCTCAAACCAAGTTCGGTCCAACTTCAGGAACAGTCGGGCTAATTGTCACTTTGGGCAATGGTGTCAAAAGGGCGGTATTGTCTTGGCCTCCCACTATACAGCGAGCCCATTTTTCTTTCCATTGACATCAACGCGAGTGAAAATTGGACAAAGTGTGTAACGAACAACTGACCCGATACTGCCACCGCTGAAAGTGAAAATCCCCCATTACCTCATCATGTCTTTTGGTGCTCTGCAGCTCTTAGCAACTTCACCACTGATTTTCTCCTCCATTTTCCTCCCTGATTCTCCCATCCACCTTTCACTTTATCTCCCCACTCCACCATTTTTCAACATGTTTTCACCAGTCTCTTTTTGTCTTTTTACTGTCTGTTTGATCTTTACATATCATTCGACATTTCTTCACCTCTTTCCAGCTTTCCAACAAAAGATTGAACCTGTGAACTTTGTGATGGTGGGCTGCATATTCTACTCCTGGGCCCTGAAAATCCGTAGCCCATGGTCCCAGCAGTTACCATTCAAATCCATCTAGATTACACCCATCTGGATCGTGCGCCATGCTCAGCGACCCCTTTTCAACCCGCGGCGGCCCCTGTTTGCCCCGCGGTGGAAATTGGCCACATGTCGCGAGCCGAGCCGCACATTCCATCGCGGTGTGAAACTTAAAGGGGAGGTGTGCTGCGCCATTTTTTTCCCCCCAACTCACCGGTCGGGCTGCAACGAAACGATGGCACAGGGTCCGGGCCGCGATCGTGCAGACCGACACTCCATTTCGGTGCCTGGCTGTGGCTGTGGCACCCTTCATCCCTAGCGGTTCAGTGAAGGCCATCAAAGGGCCTGCTGAGCTCGCAGTGTCCCTCCGCTTTAACGGAACGGGAGGGGCATTGAAACGCGTCAGCACTATGCGGAGAGGCTGCGTAGCGCTCCGCGATGTGCCCAGGTAGTGCCCCCCGCGAACCCACCCCGAAAGGAAGTGGAGAGCGCGACATTGCGCTCCACTATCTGTGAAGGGCGGTAACGCCAATTTCGGCCCCCTTGCGTGAGTTCAGGGCCTTGATAATTATTTGTTTTTCTTCCCTCTCCCCTTTTTACTTTCATCACTCAGTGCCGGCGAGGATTTTCATGACTGTTTTTAATAAAATGAGTTCCAATCTAAACATGCATTGCCACACCTCTGGAATGTAATGGTTACCTGAAACATTCCAGCACTTTTCCTTGCAAGTTCTGTTCAATTGTTATAATAAAAATTTTACAGATTTTTTTTTTTTGCATAGATTTATGTAATGTAACTGACACTTAATTTGGTTGCATGTTTTAAGCATCCTTAAAGTTAGTGAACACATTGGTGATGAACTTTTCCCATGATTCAGGAGGTCAGGGGTTATCTGCACATGCGCAGAACAGAGAGAGAGAGAGAGAAAGAGAGGGGAGTATGGTTGTGGGTGTGGAAAGCTGGTTGGACTTTAATAGAGATTGATAGAGATTACTAGATTTTTTGACGAAACGAATAATAGAGCATGTAGATGAGGTGATGGCTGATGTCATAGAGGTGGAGGAGGTGGCTGAAGCAAATGATCTGGGTGAGGTGGGAGAGGAGTTGGGTGGTAGAAGGCATGCAAAGCATTTCTCCGAGGAGGCCAATGCTGCCCTCGTACAAGACGTAGAAAGTCGTTGGGCCCAATTGACCCGGGGTGGTCGTTGGAACCCCCCCGCACAGGATTTACCAATGTATATGGGCGGAAATCGGCGAAGTGGTCTCATCTGTAACGCATGAGGTCTGTGAGCTGAACCAGTGCCGCAAGCGCTGGAATGACCTTGTTGGTTGCGGAAGAGTAAGTATTAAATTTATTAAATTTGTTAATTGTAATAATGCAATGACTCATTAATTCAAATGTAGATCTGCTGGATTGTAATTAGGCTGATAATCTTGGTGTCTTGCGTTAGTTCCTAACCTCGATCTTATTAAATTTATTCTCAGACCGTAGATATAACCATGCATTCAATTGCATACAAAGCGTATTAGCATATAACGTCAACGATGGACAGCAAGGGCAATGACTATTTGGGGATTATCTGTGTGTTGTGTGTGTTGTGTAATAGTAATAGTATATATTACTATCTGTAATATCTGTAATAGTATCTAGGCAATGGGCTTACGCCATGCTCTTGTCACCTTTTCAGAAGTGAATGTGGCAGTAAAAAAAATGCAGTTACAGATTGGTTTTGATAGTTTCAAACAAGCCAATTCAGACTTAATTAAAACAGAGAAATTAGGTTGAATTTCCCTGTGGGATCTGTACTGTCTAATTTTGCAATGGTTTTTATTTGATATCTTCCAAGAGAGAAAAAATGATCCCTGTGGTGCTTACACTGGAGAAAAATAGCTTACCAGAGGGACAGCAGAACTGCAAAATAGGAGTAGAATTCAAACCAAGCCCTTTAATTTTTATTGTCTTTTTTGTAGGAGCAGTGATGCAGGCAAATAAAGATTGTATTTCAAAACACACTGCTGAATGTTTTATTTAAAAGAACCTTCACTTTCCTACACCATGGTAATATATCCTCTGTGGGGTAGGAAGCAACCTTCTTCCACTGCTCCCAGAAATGGTTGCAATGTTTACTCTCAGCTCGGCTTCCCAATGGAATGTACTTTACTTCCATCGGCATGGGCTTTGCATCCCTCCCTTGTATTTGAATTGCATCTTTCCTGGCATTAAAATTGGTTGTGGTTGTTAGTAGCCAATCATCGCAGCCCCAAGACATCGCTGCAGGAGTTCCTCAGGGATGTGTCTTCGGCTCAACCAACTTCAGCTGCTTCATCAATTACCTTGCCTCCATCATAAGGTCAGAAGTAGGAATTTTCGCTGATGATTGCACAGTGTTCAGTTCCATTCGCAGCTTCTCAGATAATGAAGCAGTCCACGCCCGCTTGCAGCAAGACCTGGACAAGATTCAGGCTTGAGCTGATAAGTGGCAAGTAACATTTACGTCACACAAGTGCCAGGCAATGACCATCTCCAATAAGGGAGAGTCTAACCACCTCCTCTTCACACTCAATGGCTTTAACCATCGCCGAATCCCCAACCATCAACATTGTGGGGGTCACCATTGACCAGAAACTTAAGTGGACCAGCCACATAAATACTGTGGCTATAGGAGCAGGTCAGGAGCTGAGTATTCTGCAGTGAGTCAGAAGGCATAAGTCAGGATAGTGATGGAATAATCTCCACTTGCCTGGATGAGTGCAGCTCAAGAAGCTTGACACCATCTAAGAGAAAGCAGCTCACTCCTTCCACCACCGGCACACCGTGGCTACAGTGTGTACCATCTACAAGATGCACTGCAGCAACTCGCCAAGGCTTCTTCGACAGCATCTCCCAAACCCGCAACTTCTACCACCTAGAAGGACAAAGGCGACAGGCACATGGGAACACCACCACCTCCACGTTCTCCTCCAAGTCACATACCATCCTGACTTGGAAATATATTGTCTTTCCTTCATTGTCGCTGGATCAAAATCCTGGAGCTCCCTCCCCAATAGCACTATGAGAGCACCTTCACCACACGGACTGCAGCGGTTCAAGAATGTGGTTCACCACTATCTTTCCAAGGACAATTAGGGATGGGCAATCAATGCTGGCCTTAACAGCGATGCTCACATCCCATGAATGAATTAAAAAAATGTCAAAATGTACTCATAAAGAAAGACTTGCATTTACATTGCACCTTTCACAACCTCAATAGATGCCAAAGCGTTTCACGGTCAACAAAGTACTTTTGAAGTGTCGTTACTGTTGTAATGTGGGAAACATGGCAGCCAATTTGTGCACAGCTAGCTCTCACAAACAGCAATGAAATAAATGAACAGATCATCTGTTTTAAGTGTTGGTTGAAGGATACAAGCTGGCCAAGAAACCGGGAGAACTCCTCTATGGCATAAATTATTGTTTAAAAAGGGAACTTGCAAAGCCTCTTGCCAAATAGCTCTGTCAGTATGTGCTATAAGTAGGTACAAAGCCATACAGACTAGCAAGGTCTCAGATTCAATCCATCTTCTATACTGATTTAATACATTGCAGCTGGGGTAATGGTGGAGGTGCTACATTTGGCCCCAATATCTCTGCTCTCGGGACTACAGAGTGGGAAATCAACCAGGATTCAGTCATTCTCAAGCTTGATCTCCATCCAGTAACCTCTGTTAGAAGTTGATATATGTGGATAGAGCTATGCTCGATTATAACAGTTTCCATGGTTGATTAGCCCATTAGCATTCACCAGTAAACCCATCTGTGAAGAACGTTGAATGCTGGTTCTGGCGGGCTGCCTCATCTAATGAGCAGAATCTCAAGAGAGGTCACTGCCTTGAGAAAAAGAATGGCAAGAGAGAAAGCAGGAGGGAAAATCAAAGAAAGCAGTCCTATCATGAGCAGTAAAGATACCCTGCTGGTGATTAACACCTGTCATTAAAATCAACCTTAGTGTTGTAAAAGTTTTCCTTAAGTGCAATTTGCTCCAATCTATATTTGTTTAACTTAAAAACAATCTGCACTGAAGATGGGAAAGTTGCTTTAATAAGAAGGATGAGTTTTGATGGGTTGGATGGACTGTCGATATATTCTGATGAACTTTTGACTCTGTTGTCGAGGCAGGTGACTAGCTTTACCAATACCCACTTTTGCCAGCTGCTAACAAGTGCAAGGTTCACCCAAGTAGGGCACCCACGTCTGATTTTCTCTTCCCTTCGGGAGCGATGCTGCAGTTTCAGCCAAGTGCCCCCTGCCCAGCATAGCTCAGAATGGAAAGAATGCCAAGAGTAATCAAACTCTGAAGATTAGCACCACTGCACTGCTCCAATTCATTATTTATTTAGTCGTTCTGATTGTTAGCAGCAACTGTTCGTTGCGACCAATAAACTTAGCTGTTGACACAGCAAACCTTTTCATTTGGGCCGGAACTTGCTGGCGCATGCTCCTTTAAATAGACTTTTTCCTGCACCATTCAGCTCAAAACTATTTTGCACCACAACATGCTGGATGTGTGAGCTGATAACAGCGTGGCAAGGGCAAGGGGCATATGGGACCTTCGTGAATGGTGGGCCAACAGTGCATCTTCTTAACCAATGAGATTTAAGGATTGAGAAAGGACCAGAGGAAGAACAGAGAAGGAAGGTGAATTGGAGTGAAATCCGGTACAGAAAGAGAAATAAAGGACACAATTTTCCCCAGTGGTTTGCGGCATTCTTTTGGCCCACGCCGCTTTTTTTGGCCTAAATTTAAAAATCCAAGTTTCCCCAAAGATTGTGCACCAACGTAACTCAGTTAGTTACGTTTTATTTATTTATTTATTTTTCTTTGCGTCATAGGGGGCGTAACCTGATGTCTGCGCCTGTTTTTCACATTTATGCAAGTTTGGCCAACTTACATTTCTCCTAGGACCATTCCCCAAAAACATTCTGGGCAATTAAGAAAAACCAGCGCACATCAAAAAATTGGCGCAGAAAGACGCCATTGTTGTTATGCAAAGTTTTGGAGGGAGTCAGGAACACATTAAATATGCATCATCAAGCTTAATTTTTTCCAAGTGAAAACACAGAAAATGGAAGTTTCATGCAATTGTTCAATTTTGGATTGTTTAAAAAGTGCCACACCACCACCGAACGTCTCCAAACCGGGCTTGAGGGTCGGAGTGCCGTCCGGCAAAATCGGTCCCTCGCCTGGAAACACGGGCTTGGGGCTCGGCTTCAAAAGAAGCCCGGGTGGGGAGGGGGGGGGGAGTTGTGGAAGCCAAACTGAAGGGATGACGAACTTTACACTATGCAGCAAGCAGCATCAAATGAAGCTCAAGGGGAGTGGAGGGGGCGGTGTTTCCCGATTGAAGCAAGCTTATTGCGCATGCTCAGACCTAGGTGTGGTCCATACTAGGGCGTCGACCTTGGGGAGAGAGACAACAAAGAAGCTTGTCCTGCTGTTTTGAGCTTCTTCCAAAGGTACAATTTAATCATAGGGACAATAGTGACAATGCCTACCTCGTGCAAGCCTTCTGCAAAAGCATTATGATGCTGCGGAGGAGAAAATTGATTCAAAGGCATTGCATGAGGAACCTCAGAGCACGTTGGATGATGGGCAGGAGGCCTTACCCACGTCGGGTATATCGAGACAGGCATTCATACCTGCAACTGAGTGATGCAGACTGTGTCAGAAGGCTGCGTTTCTGTAAAGAAGTTGTAACCGAGATCTGTGAGTTAGTAAAAGCAGACCTGCAACCTAGAAGTATCAGGAGGACTGCTTTGTCAGTTGAAGTGAAGATTACAGCTGCACTTTCATTTTACGCATCTTGATCATTCCAGGCGACAACTGGGGATGTGTGCACCATTACTCAACATGCAACACATATCTGCATTCGCCAGGTGACTGCTGCACTATATGCCCGGAGGAATGACTACATAAAGTTCCCCATGACCACCCAGGCAATGCGTGGCAGGGCTGTGGGCTTCTCCAGGATTGCTGCCTTCCCAAAGGTACAGGGCTGCATTGATTGTACCCACATCGTCTTGCGAGCACTTTTGGAGGCTTCCGAGATGTCCAGGAACAGAAAAGGCTTCCACTCCATTAATGCACAACTGGTGTGTAACGACATGCATCACATCATGTCAGTTGATGCAAGATATCCTGGGACCCATGATGCATTCATCCTATGCGACAACGTTATATCTGCCATGTTTCAGCAGCAGCCAGAAGGGCAGAGCTGGCTACTGGGAGACAAAGGGTACAGCATCGCCACCTGGCTCATGACGCTCCTACGCATAACCCGGACGGAAGCTGACCATGAATACAACATGTCGCACATTGCGATGTGCAGCATAATAGAGGGGACCATTGGCATCTTGAAACAGCGTTTCCGATGCTTGGACCATTCCGAGGCAACTTGCTGTACTCACCTGAGATTGTTGGTCAGTTCACTGTTGTGTGCTGCATGCTGCATAACTTAGCCATCATGAGGCAGCAGCACCTGGCAGTGGAAGACCTACCTGAGGTGAGAGTGGCCGATGATGAGGAGGAAATTGCAGATGACGAGGAGGACGAGGATGAGGAAGCCATGCAACTACCTGAACCCGGAGCACGATGGCGGAGGAGGGCGGGCCGTCGTGCCCCTTTAATGATTGCTCGAGCCTTGCACCAGCAGCTCATCCGTGAACTCGTTGCTGCCTGAAGGCTCAGCGGCAACTATTCCACATGGACCATGTTTACTGTTTGGACTTTTAAACTTGTAAATTTACATAACTTACAAAAAACTTTTAATTTGAGAACAGTTAAAACAGTAGCAACAACAACAGCAGCAGCAAAGAAAGGCTGCACCCACCTCTCTTCCACCTTATTCTGAGACCATCCGCTGTGCCTGGTCTTGGTGACTCCATCCCTACCCGCCGGCGGTGGCGAAACTTTTCTCGGGTTGTTACCAAGCTTATTCTTTCGAACATCTCGGGTAATGTGCACTTCTTGATGGGGGGGCCTGGGCAGGCAGTAATGTGGAAGGCCCGGCTTGAGTCTCTTCAGAAGCTGGTCTGGGAAATGGAGTGGGAGTGGCAGTTGATTCTGCCAATCCTGTGGAGTCTGGACAGTGTTCCCATTTCTCGTGAGAGTGCTGTTACTTCTCCCGTCTGTTCCGATACCTCATCACCCACCCCACTGATGGTGTCCAGGAGTGATTGTGTAAGGTCAATGCTCTCCACACTCATTGCCATCATTTGAACCACATCTGTTAGATCCTGCACCTCAGGAGAGCGCTGTCGAGCTCTCCTTCTCCTCCTCACCCTGGGTCTGCCTCGCTGCATCCCACTGGGACCCGCAGCCTCGGACGGTGGGGCCCTGGGTGTGCCTCGCTGCATCCCACTGGGACCCGCAGCCTCGGACGATGGGGCCCTGGGTGTGTCTCGCTGCATCCCACTGGAATCCCCAGCCTCGGACTGTGGGAAACCACAGAATGTCCCAACAACACTCGTACCACTGAGGCAAGGGGTTAGCACCTCAAGGGGCGGTACCTACACCTCCTCCAGAGTGAGTATAACAGTGGGGGCTTCATCCATCCCCTCCCCCTCCCCCTCCCCCCCATGCTCTTGGTCTGGAAGGTGGGATTGGAAGATGTTCTCCTCCAGGCTCATCCGTGTCTGAATCTTCTTCTGCATCGTCAGGGTTGGCCTCAAGTTCAGCAAAATATAACAGAACAGAGAAATGGTTAGCAGCAGAGGAGGGGGCAGGGTGGGTGGCATGAGTAGGCTCACACAGCGCAGACAGCAGGCTCATTTGAAGGACCACGATGAATGATGGCACATTGCATCAACTGAAGAGCAGCTGATAGATAGGCGTTTCTGCGGCCACAACCGAGACTCCAGGATGGTATATTGCCTCCCTGGTGCAAGGGTCAAGGATGTCTCGGAGCGGGTGCAGGACATTCTAAAAAGGGAGGGAGAACAGCCAGTTGTTGTGGTGCACATTGGTACCAACGACATAGGTAAAAAAAAGGGATGAGGTCCTATGTAACGATTTTAAGGAGCTAGGAGGTAAATTAAAAAGTAGGATCTCAAAAGTAGTAATCTCGGGATTGCTACCAGTACCACGTGCTAGTCAGAGTAGGAATCGCAGGATAGCACAGATGAATACGTGGCTTGAGCAGTGGTGCAGCAGGGAGGGATTCAAATTCCTGGGGCATTGGAACCGGTTCTGGGGGAGGTGGGACCAGTACAAACCGGACGGTCTGCACCTGGGCAGGACCGGAACCAATGTCCGAGGGGGATTGTTTGCTAGTACTGTTGGGGAGGAGTTAAACTAATATGGCGGGGGGATGGGAACCAATGGAGGGAGACAGAGGGAAACAAAAAGGAGATAAAAGGAAAAAAAAGAAAGGAGATGAGAAAAAGTGGAGGGCAGAGAAACGTAAGACAAAGAACAAAAAGGGCCACTGCACAACAAAATTCTAAAAGGACAAAGTGTGTTAAAAAAACAAGCCTGAAGGCTTTGTGTCTTAATGCAAGGATTATCCGTAATAAGGTGGATGAATTAACTGTGCAAATAGATGTTAACAAATATGATGTGATTGGGATTACGGAGACGTGACTCCAGGATGATCAGGGCTGGGAACTCAACATCCAGGGGTATTCAACATTCAGGAAGGATAGAATAAAAGGAAAAGGAGGTGGGGTAGCATTGCTGGTAAAAGAGGAGATTAATACAATAATTAGGAATGACATTAGCTTGAATGATGTGGAATCTATATGGGTAGAGCTGCAGAACACCAAAGGGCAAAAAACGTTAGTGGGAGTTGTGTACAGACCTCCAAACAGTAGTAGTGATGTTGGGGAGGGCATCAAACAGGAAATTATGGGTGCATGCAATAAGGGTGCAGCAGTTATAATGGGTGACTTTAATATGCACATAGATTGGGCAAACCAAACTGGAAGCAATACGGTGGAAGAGGATTTCCTGGAGTGCATAAGGGATGGTTTTCTAGACCAATATGTCGAGGAACCAACTAGGGGAGAGGCCATCTTAGACTGGGTGTTGTGTAATGAGAGAGGACTAATTAGCAATCTCGTTGTGCGAGGCCCCTTGGGGAAGAGTGACCATAATATGGTGCAATTCTGCATTAGGATGGAGAATGAAACAGTTAATTCAGAGACCATGGTCCAGAAATTAAAGAAGGGTAACTTTGAAGGTATGAGGCGTGAAGTGGCAAGGATTGATTGGCGAATGATACTTGAGGGGTTGACTATGGATGGGCAATGGCAGACATTTAGAGACCGCATGGATGAACTACAACAATTGTACATTCCTGTCTGGCATAAAAATAAAAAAGGGAAGGTGGCTCAACCGTCGCTATCAAGGGAAATTAGGGATAGTATTAAAGCCAAGGAAGTGGCATACAAATTGGCCAGAAATAGCAGCGAACCCGGAGACTGGGAGAAATTTAGAACTCAGCAGAGGAGGACGAAGGGTTTGTTTCGGGCAGGGAAAATAGAGTACGAGAGGAAGCTTACAGGGAACATTAAGACGGATTGCAAAAGTTTCTATAGGTATGTAAAGAGAAAAAGGTTAGTAAAGACAAATGTAGGTCCCCTGCAGTCAGAATCAGGGGAAGTCATAACGGGGAACAAAGAAAAGGCGGACCAATTGAACAAGTACTTTGGTTCGGTATTCACTAAGGTGGACACTAACAACATTCCGGATATAAGAAGGGTCAGAGGGTCTAGTAAGGAGGAGGAACTGAGGGAAATCCTTATTAGTCGGGAAATTGTGTTGGGGAAATTGATGGGATTGAAGGCCGATAAATCTCCAGGGCCTGATGGACTGCATCCCAGAGTACTTAAGGAGGTGGCCTTGGAAATAGCGGATGCATTGACAGTCATTTTCCAAAATTCCATTGACTCTGGATCAGTTCCTATCGAGTGGAGGGTAGCCAATGTAACCCCACTTTTTAAAAAAGGAGGGAGAGAGAAAACAGGGAATTATAGACCGGTCAGCCTGACATCGGTAGTGGGTAAGATGATGGAATCAATTATTAAGGATGTCATAGCAGCGCATTTGGAAAGAGGTCCAAGTCAGCATGGATTTGTGAAAGGGAAATCATGCTTGACAAATCTTCTGGAATTTTTTGAGGATGCTTCCAGTAGAGTGGACAAGGGAGAACCATTTGATGTGGTATATTTGGACTTTCAGAAGGCTTTCGACAAGGTTCCACACAAGAGATTAATGTGCAAAGTTAAAACACATGGGATTGGGGGTAGTGTGCTGACATGGATTGAGAAATGGTTGTCAGACAGGAAGCAAAGAGTAGGAGTAAATGGGTACTTTTCAGAATGGCAGGCGGTGACTAGTGGGGTACCGCAAGGTTCTGTGCTGGGGCCCCAGCTGTTTACACTGTATATTAATGATTTAAATGAGTGGATTAAATGTAGTATCTCCAAATTTGCAGATGACACTAAGTCAGGTGGCAGTGTGAGCTGCGAGGAGGATGCTATGAGGCTGCAGAGCGACTTGGATAGGTTAGGTGAGTGGGCAAATGCATGGCAGATGAAGTATAATGTGGATAAATGTGAGGTTGTCCACTTTGGTGGTAAAAACAGAGAGACAGACTATTATCTGAATGGTGACAGATTAGGAAAAGGGGAGGTGCAACGAGACCTGGGTGTCATGGTACATCAGTCATTGAAGGTTACAGCATGCGGTTAAGAAAGCAAATGGCATGTTGGCCTTCATAGCGAGGGTTTGAGTACAGGGGCAGAGAGGTGTTGCTACAGTTGTACAGGGCCTTGGTGAGGACACACCTGGAGTATTGTGTACAGTTTTGGTCTCCTAACCTGAGGAAGGACATTCTTGTTATTGAAGGAGTGCAGCGAAGGTTCGCCAGACTGATTCCCGGGATGGCGGGACTGACCTATCAAGAAAGACTGGATCAACTGGGCTTGTATTCACTGGAGTTCAGAAGAATGAGAGGGGACCTTATAGAAACGTTTAAAATTCTGATGGCTTTAGACAGGTTGGATGCAGGAAGAATGTTCCCAATGTTGGGAAAGTCCAGAACCAGGGGTCACAGTCTAAGGATAAGGGGTAAGCCATTTAGGACCGAGATGAGGAGAAACTTCTTCACCCAGAGAGTGGTGAACCTGTGGAATTCTCTACCACAGAAAGTTGTTGAGGCCAATTCACTAAATATATTCAAAAAGGAGTTAGATGTAGTCCTTACTACTAAGGGGATCAAGGGGTATGGTGAGCAAGCAGGAATGGGGTACTGAAGTTGCATGTTCAGCCATGAACTCATTGATTGGCGGTGCAGGCTAGAAGGGCCGAATGGCCTACTCCTGCACTTATTTTCTATGTTTCTATGTTTCTATGACGGAGACATCCCCAGGAACCGAAGCATGGCTAGCCTGCGCAGTACTTAACATTTAGCAAAGCCAGACTGTGGAATTTGCAGGACTTACCCTCTCCCTCGAGTGTGGGCCCAGCTTGTGCAGTGGTGGTTGCTTTTCTCCAGGCAGGACCCATCAAAGCAGCGACCCTCTCTTCCACGTGTGTTGGTGGGTGCAGATTTACCGGGCCTCCTCCTGTTCGAGTACTTTCCCTTTTGTTGTGTGCCACCTTCCTCTGCAAAGATGAAAATATAACTTTTTAGAGAGGGTGTCTTTCTGCTGGGTGTGAAATATACAGATGGTCACATTTACAATTGCAATTTTTAACCAATAAGGGAATTAAGGGTTACGGGGAGCAGGCGGGTAAGTGGAGCTGAGTCCACGGCCAGATCAGCCATGATCTTGTTGAATGGCGGAGCAGGCTCGAGGGGCTAGATGGCCTACTCCTGTTCCTAATTCTTATGTTCTCATGTTCTTATGTTCTTATAATTCTAGTGAATAAATGAAAATATTACTTACACTAACTACTTGACCAAGATCCTGCCACTTCTTTTTGCACTGGCCTCCAGACCTCGGGGTGGTCACCAGTGTACAGTAATCTTCTGCAAGTTGGTCCCAGTGTTTCTTTATTTCTTTCGGTAAAACTTTTATGTGACCTCTACTGGTGTCTAGCTCGTGCTACCTAGCCTCAATTACAGAAATTAGTGCCTCCACTTCATCCTGTAAGAACTTCTTGGTCCTTGAGCCGTGTTGCATATTGTATTGCAGCTCCAACTTTTCCACTGAGAATTAACGTTCTCACACACTTGGCCAAATGCAGACCGGGAGCTGTACTGGACATAGCAATCAAGTCAAAAACATCCTATTGTTTTCTGCACATGCAGAAGTGGAGGGCATCGTTTTTTGATGCAGATATTAGGCTCCACTCCCCGAAGCTAAAGGACAGGCTGCGCGGAGCCAATTCCAACAATAGAACGGGGAAACTTGCTACTTATTTTTTTTTGAGTAGTCGGAGCCATAAAAGAACGGGCGTTACACCAAAAAACGGCATTGGGGAAAATTGACCCCAAAGAGAGGGAAATAAATATTGGATTAAGAGAGAGAAAAAAGAAACAGTAAGGAAAAGAAGAAAAAACATGTTGTTTAACATTTTTTAAATCTCTAACAACAATTCAGTGCATGCAGGAATGAGATTCAACACTTTAAGTTGTTTCTTTCTGGGCGAGGTTGATTGCCATTGCATTAATGATTATCACATGCAAAAAAGGTACTTATGCCATTAATTACCAGACTTAACTTTCTGTGGCGAGTTTAATGTGCAAATACAGCAGGTTCTTAAAAGTAATGGGGAGGCTAAGGGCAAGATGCTGTTCGTGCGAAGCAAAGGCATAAATCAACCAGCAAATTCTGAAGATTTGCAACTTACAGTGCATCTCTTTATCTCCCGAACTTGCTGGCCAATTTGCGCATTAATAATGATGTGTGTTGTTAACACGCCATTATTTTTCCAGCAAGATGCTGCCCATTACGTCTGTTAATTATGTTTCAACATCAACAGGCCATGCCTTAATCCTTGCATCAGTGGGTTTGCTCTTCCCATGCCACCTAACTTCTTAACCTCTTTGGTTGAGTCTGTGAAATTTTGTTCAAGTTATATTGAGTGAGAGACAGTTTCGCACCGTTGACTCGTGTCCTCTGAGGATTTCAGAAAAACCATTAGAAGAGGAGATTTTTTATTTCCATGTATGCTGGACTGGAACTGAGGACCAGGAAGGGAAAGTACAGTGTTTTTGTTTTATATCTTGCTCGTTTAAAAAATATATAGGCTGTGACAGATATTTTCCAATTTAAAGCACATATTTAAAAATAAAATTAGGTAGCTACCTGTCTGAATATCACTGTGATTCACACGACAAAGTATTCCTATCGACACAGAATGGCGTTTTTCTTATTCCTGCTTTCTAATCTAAATATATTTGATGTGGCTTCCTTGGTCAGTCATTAAGATATGAATAACCGGTGTGAAAATGATTAACTAAGTAATTAGGAGATTATTCACAAACTCTGAGTGTGCCTGAAGTAAGTAAGTTCGAGGTTTATTTTTTATGACACTGGTATGATTGATGTATTGCGTATCAATTCATCAGCAAAATGTTGCAGATTCAGGAAGTATTCTAATAGTATATATCATTCTGCACAGTGCACTCCTTATGCTGCTGAAAATGATTGAGAACAGCAGTGGACCCAGAGTTCCTGTTTTCTTTTCTTGCTAGCCAGCAGAATCGTGCTTGTAGATCTGATCGTCATTAGCAACTGCTCCATTGTATCATAAACAAGCACAAACAAACCTGCAAAATTATATTGCGGCACCATCTGTGCCATGCCTTTGCCACTGATGGGAGCATTGGCTAATCCAACAGAAACATAGAAACGTAGAAACATAGAAAATAGGTGCAGGAGTAGGCCATTCGGCCCTTCGAGCCTGCACCGCCATTCAATAAGATCATGGCTGATCATTCACCTCAGCACCCCTTTCCTACTTTCTCTCCATACCCCTTGATCCCTTTAGCTGCAAGGGCCATATCCAATGCCCTCTTGAATATATCCAATGAATGGCATCAACAACTCTCTGCGGCAGGGAATTCCACAAGTTAACAACTCTCTGAGTGAAGAAGTTTCTCCTCATCTCAGTCCTAAATGGCCTACCCCTTATCCTTAGACTGTGTCCCCTGGTTCTGGACTCCCCCAACATCGGGAACATTCTTCCCGCATCTAACCTCCAGTCCCGTCAGAATGTTATATGTTTCTATGAGATGCCCTCTCATCCTTCTAAACTCCAGTGAATAAAGGCCCAGTCAGTCCAGCCATCCTGGGAATCAGTCTGGTGAGCCTTCGCTGCACTCCCTCAAGAGCAAGAATGTCCTTCCTCAGATTAGGAGACCAAAACTGAACACAATATTCCAGGTGAGGCCTCACCAAGGTCCTGCACAACTGCAGTAAGACCTCCCTGCTCCTATACTCAAAACTCTTAGTTATGAAGGCCAACATACCATTTGCCTTCTTCACCACCTGCTGTACCTGCATGCCAACTTTCAATGATTGATGTACCATGACATCCAGGTCTCGTTGCACCTCCCCTTTTCCTAATCTGCCGCCATTCAGATAATATTCTACCTTTGTGTTTTTGCCCCCAAAGTGGATAACCTCACATTTATCCACATTATACTGCATCTGCCATGCATTTGCCCACTCTCCTAACCTGTCCAAGTCACCCTGCAGCCTCTTAATGTCCTCCTCACAGCTCACACCGCCACCCAGTTTAGTGTCATCTGCAAACTTGGAGCTATTACATTCAATTCCTTCATCCAAATCATTAATGTATATTGTAAATAGCTGGGGACCCAGCACTGAGCCCTGCGGCACCCCACTAGTCACTGCCTGCCATTCTGAAAAGGACCCATTTATCCCGACTCTCTGCTTCCTGTCTGCCAACCAGTTCTCTATCCACGTCAGTACATTACCCCCAATACCATGTGCTTTAATTTTGCACACCAATCTCTTGTGTGGGACCTTGTCAAAAACCTTTTGAAAGTCCAAATACACCACATCCACTGGTTCTCCCTTGTCCACTCGACTAGCTACATCCTCAAAAAATTCCAGAAAATTTGTCAAGCATGATTTCTATTTCATAAATCCATGTTGACTTGGACCGATCCTGTCACTGTTTTCCAAATGCGCTGTTAGTTCATCTTTAATGATTGATTCGAACATTTTCCGCACCACTGATGTCAGGCTAACCGGTCTATAATTACCCGTTTTGTCTCTCCCTGCTTTTTAAAAAAGTGGTGTTACATTAGCTACCCTCCAGTCCATAGGAACTGATCCAGAGTCGATAGACTGTTGGAAAATGATCACCAATGCATCCACTATTTCTAGGGCCACTTCCTTAAGTACTCTGGGATGCACACTATCAGGTTCCGAGGATTTATCGGCCTTCAATCCCATCAATTTCCCTAACACAATTTCCTGCCTAATAAGGATATCCTTCATTTCCTCCTTCTCACCAGACCCTCGGTCCCCTAGTACGTCCGGAAGTTTATTTGTGTCTTCCTTCATGAAGCCAGAACCAAAGTATTTGTTCATCTGGTCTGCCATTTCTTTGTTCCCCATTATAAATTCACCCGAATCCGACTGCAAGGGACCTACATTTGTCTTTATTAATCTTTTTCTCTTCACATATAGTGCCGGGGCTTTGAGCTTTCCGAAGATAGTGTTGAAATCACAATATTCAGAAGACTATTAAGCAGAATTCAGGATTAAACCAGCCATTTAGTTCAGTCAGGTACAACCTGTGTAATACGTTTTTTCAGTTTTGTTGCTTCCTGTGTTTTTTTTGGTCAGATCAGCTTTGGGAATCCAGTTCCAAGGTTGGCAGGACTTTGAACTGCGTTCATTAGCAAGGGGTGTCTGGGGGTTTAGCTCCCAGATGGGCAAGACCAACTTCTGCAATCCTTGCTGTTGTATATGCATGCCTGTTTACTGTGTGATGTCTGAAACACTGTCATGCAACACTGAATGTACCCTTACACTGTACACACCTTATCTGTACACCAGAGGGTGCTGCTGCTGGAGACCTAAGGGTTACCTGCACACGGCAGGTAACCCAGTATAAAAAGGAACACACAGCTTGTTGTCAGCACTCAGGAGCTGCAAATAAATGACTTTAGGTCTGCACAGGTTAAGTGTCATACCCTGCCTCGTGGAGTCATTACTAAAGATGCCTACATATAATACAACTGGCGACGGGAATACGGGATCACGAACTACACGCTCAACATGTCTAACCCTCAGCAACTTTCAGCAATTTACAGAGGGGGAAGATTGGGATGCTTTTGTGGAAAGATTGGAACACTTCTTTATAGCCAAGGACCTGGATGGGGACACACCGGCCACACTATCGAACAAACGCAGGGCCATCCTGCTCAGCAGTTGTGGGCCCACCATCTACGGTCTTGTCAGGGACTTACTAGCCCCGGAGAAGACAACCACCAAGAGCTATGAGGAACTTGTGACAATCATACAGGAACAACTAAAACCGAAAGAAAGCATCCTCACAGCCAGGCACCGGTTCTACACTTACCGGCGACCTGAGGGCCAAGAAATTGCCAAGTATGCTGCACACTTAAGAAGACTAGCTGCACCGTGTGAGTTTGGCGACCACCTTAATGAAGCACTAAGGGACATATTTGTCATCGGAATCGGCCACGAAGACCTCCTACACAAATTGCTCTCGGCTGACATCACGGTCCCCCTGCAGAAAGCAATTCAAGTGAGCTAGGCCTACATGGTTTCGGCCAGCGACTCCAGGCGAATACTGACCCAGGACTCTAAACCGGCAAGCGCAGTGCACCACATGGATACTTCTAAAGGCAGAAATGCTGCCCCAAATCCCGCAAGCCTGAGTCCGCCACATGGGGCAAACCGGCTAGCCCCGTGCTGGCGCTGTGGAGGAAACCACAGGGCCCACCAGTGCCGCTACAAAGACTATACATGCAAAGGCTGCAAAGAGAAAGGGCACTTTAGAGAATGTGCAGAAAAGGTTGTACTCACCACGTCTCTAATGAGTTGTCTGATCAACCGGGGCTCTGACACAGATGAAGAGGAAGTTGCTCAAACCCTGGAAGAAAAGTATGGAATCTTTACCTGCTCCACCGGAAGTTCTCCGTGGATGATGGAAGTGGACATCTACGGGGTCCCAGTCTCCATGGAGATGGACACAGGGGCGAGCCAGTCTGTGATGAGCCAAATGACCTTTGAAAAAATTTGGATGAATCCTGCCACTCGACCAAAACTGTCTCCCTATAACAAAGGTAAAATCCAAATTGTGGCAGTGTAGACGTCCAGGTCTCCTAGTGCGGCATGTTGCACAAACTCCTCCTGTGGATTGTAGCTGGCGACGGTCCCACGCTGCTGGGCAGGAATTGGATGAACCGGGACCACATCAGGCAAAGTGGCCCTTTGGAAGAAAAGACCACCACAGCCCACCTGCAGGAAATGGCTGCAGCACCAGCAGCACAAGGAGAAACACTTGTAATCAAAATGGCTGCCGCCATGCCACCAGTGAGCTTGGAGTAGCATCACATGACACCGAGCAGCCAATCGGATTTGAAGGCTCCCTTAAAGGAGACCGGTAACCAAAGACATTTAAAGGGGAAGTTTCAACTATTTGAGTACACGGATTTTAAAGCTAAAGATGCAATTAAAGGGTGCAAGTATGAAAATGTATGCAATGTAACAATGAATTGTGATGCTGGTTTAACTAATGTGACTAATGATATGAATGCAGGTGTCAGTAAGATTAAGTACAAGTTTATTATGCTTAACAGTAATGATAGAGATTGTGAAATGCCTAATGTAACCATGTCTGGTGAAACCATGACACCCAAAAGTGATGCAAATGCTAGAATGTATAATGCAGGCTCGAGTATGTGTGATCAGAGCCAAGGTGTCATGTATACCAGTAGGACACTACCAAAGGGCATTGGGTCCAACAGGGACCATGCTGATGCCAATGGAATCCCCCTGTGGGAGACTCCCAGGTCTAGCAGGCTACCTGACCATGTAGCCTGGACCTTTGGAACGAATATGATGTCCCTTACAGGACACACACAGCCAGTGGGAGCACACTCACTACAGGGACAGTGGTCAATGGGCAGTCCAGCCACCACCAATGGCAACCTGCACCAGACCAGCCCTACAACCCATGGCCACCAGGGCCAACACTAGAAGCATGAGGCCAATACCCTCCAGCTTCCCTGGCAAACCCTGGGATGACCTGACCCTCACCCCCATTGTCCATCCAGTCTTGTGGCCCTGCCCACCATCCCACAACTACCCACATCACAGTGTATACACACCACCCACTGCTGCCGTGGCTACCTCCCCGAGGGATCCCACAACAGTGACACCCACATGGTCTGTGTGTGAGGGAGGGGAAACGTATGAGGCCAGCCTCAAGCACAGGGGTCACACCTGGCAACCACACAACCCTCACCACAACCTCCCATAGCCCACCACCGATCACCTCCCCTGGTCATGACAATAAGGATATGAAAAGTGCTTAGGGGGAAGTGTTGTTGTGTATGCATGCCTGTTTACTGTGTGAGGTCTGAAACACTGTTACGCAACACTGAATATACCCTTACACTGTACACACCTTATCTGTACACCAGAGGGTGCTGCTGCTGGAGACCTAAGGGTTACCTGCACATGGCAGGTAACCCAGTATAAAAAGGAACTCACAGCTTGTTGTCAGCACTCAGGGGCAGCAAATAAACGACTACAGGTCTACACAGTTTAAGTATCATACCCTGCCTCGTGGAGTCATTAATTACTAAAGGTGCCTACATATACTACACTTGCCATGTGCAGAATTCTACGGGGGGTCAGCGGGCGGGATTGGTGGCAAGTCGGGTAGGAAAATGTTTTGGTTTGACAGAGGGTCGGAGCCCCACTGTCAACTCATCACCATGCGACTTTCCCAAATATCAGGTCTGTCAGCGCTGAGCAGACCTAACATGTTGCAACAGGGGAGGCAATTCAGGTCATCATAATCTTGTTGTTATCAGAGGAATAACAACTATTCCGAGCTCACCTTCAGAGTTTACCAGGTCGCCCACAGGGTCCACAATGCTTGGGGATCACGTCAGGTTAGCAGGGCGGGAGTTGAATGGTCAGGGAATCATCTCATTACTTGACAGCTGGAAATGTGCCATAAAAGCTCCCATCTCACAGCTGTTTAGTTTCCAAGCTCGGAAGCTGTTGCTCATGCATTTGGAAAACAGATTGAGCTTTATGCAGGTTGCAAGTGTTTGGAGCAAACTTTCTATCCAGTGTCATCTAACTTCTCTCACCATTGACAGATCGCTTCTGTCATATCACGTTCACCTGCCATCTATTGCATCAGAATAGAAACGGTTTATATTGTCTCACCTTGACCACAGCCCCAACACCAATAGCACCAGGCACACCAGCAGCACCAACAACAACACCAAACTTCACCGCAATCAACTGATGCTGCACAGGCCACAGGGCCTCCGCACCTGACCACATTGCTGCCCGGAATGCCAGGGATGGCCTCACCATGGCCAGATGTCCTTCACTTGATACTGTACACCCTGACTGCCACATGATGCACCAGGTTGGCACTATATCACACCAACACATAAAGCACCCCTACGATGCCCAAGCCATTCCTTTCATACTCATCAGCATTGCGGGGGATACCATTATGTCTCCCCATTCACTGCAACTTACTAAGCCATTTCTGAAGGTTAACACAAATCTGTTCAAGAATGCAAAGTGTTGAAAATAAAGATTTCAGTCTTTGTTAGCACATTAACAGAAACTTCACATGAACATTGGCTAAAACACACAAGTGCCTACCCTTATGTGTTGCTTGTTGCAATGATGAGACGAGGACAAGGGTGAGTGTGAGGAGTGGCTAGTGAGATGGGATAGTGATAATGTAGATCGAGAGGGATGGGTGGAGGTGCAAGGTAAGATGGTGTGAGTAAGGATGTGCAGGGGTAGAGTAGGGAAGGCAGATGGGGATGTAATGAATGGCACAGCAGAACGAGGTTGAGTGTGGCTTTTCAGTTACGTTTCGTGATCTACTGAGCTCATTGAAAGGTTTGAGCCACTGCAGCTTGGTCCTCCTGACGGCATCCCTGCTTGTGCCCTCATGTGCAATGTGAAACCAGGCTGCCTTGATCTCCTGGGGCGGTGTCTTCCGCCCATAGGAAGGGAAGAAGTCCTCCCTAAGTTCTGTGACTCCCTCCATATGTATATGGAGAAAGTCATGGCAAAGTCTGGGTGCAGCTGTGCACCTTTGGTGCAGTGTTTGTCAGTGTTTGTAGCACCTCAATGCTGCAAAACACTGACAGCACAACTGTCAAAATTAATTTGGACATGGTCCCTTTAAGGAAACCAGATGACGATGCTCCTTTAATTGACGGGAAAAACTTAACCACCGACGTCGCCCGCTATGGATCCACCGACGTGGATAAAATTCAGCCGCACACGTCAGGAAAGTGGGAAAATTGTTGTGCCAGTACTCATTCCATCTGCCCCCTTGATAGGAATACCAACTCCAGTTTAATCGCATGACCTCATGGCGCACCAACTTCTTACACCAATCGATAAGTGAATACATGTTTCATTTCTGATTGGATGATTCTTCACTGTCCGTCAACAGCTTTATTCCCATCTCCAATATTTGTATAACTAACAAACAAAAGTGTCCAAAAAATTTTTTAAAATGCATTTTTTGTAATGTCCCAATGCTTTTTCTCCTGAGTGGTTAGCAGCAGTGTCCTGGACACTATTCTTTAATTCCTGGAGATGCCAGGGAAATTCTTGAAGGTTGGCAACCCTACTCTTTGAAGACAAGTCTTTCCCCTTCCCATGTCTCTGCAGCAGTTTTCAATTGCAAGCTTTTGGAAGTAGAAGAAAATTCTCAACATAATGTTTTTTTACTACTTTTGCCCATCAGATCAAGGCTGTCTGACTCCACCAATTAGCAGAATCTTATTTTAATTTCAGTTACAATTGACTCATATCTTTCGTCTATTGAGCAAGGAATTTCAGCTTTGGAGAACCCAAAATCTGATGATTCCTTAAACCAAAAACTGAACCTGATAATTAAGTTTAATTGACATGGCTTTCCCTTAGCCTCACTCAACTGGTCCAACAGGGCAAAATGGGTCTGCCAGAGAATTTAGATACATCTAGAGCTAAATTGGATAAAACCTGAAATGGGTATGGAGATCGCGATACACAATTAATCTGCACCCGTTGATTACAATGCAGGTAACATGCTAACTTCGTGCTGCTTGCACATTTAAATGATCTCTGCATCTAGCTAGCAGATGCATCAACAGGGGCCAATAACGTGAGAGGCTAGCACTACTTAAAGTTAGCCTGCATCTCTTAAAGGGGAGGTGCATTGTGACTGAAACAGGGACTGGGAGTCATGGTTGAAGAGATTCTGACCTGGGAAAGAGCGAGGAGTGAGCTGGCTCCAAGGTTTTCGGACACTGCCGTGGAGGTCTTGGTGAAGGAGGAAAGATGTTCTGTATTTGCAGAGGGAAGGAAGGCCTCCAGACACACGTTAAAAGACAGTGGGAGGTTAATGCAAGGAGTTAAGCCCTGAGGATCTGGATGCAGTTCTGTAAGAAGTTCAATGACCTCACACGAGTGGTCAAGGTCAGTGGATGCATCTTCAAATGGCATATCTTACCAACTGCATCAATAACCTCAGTTACTGCTCAAGTCACCACACCACCATCACTCACCTACCAACAGTCTCTACTAATCAGGCTTCATAGCTAACATTCATATGCTTCACATGCCACATCTCTCTCTGAGATTTCTCTCAGGTCCAGTGCTAATATTATCGTTAAACCTGTTGACATGGGTGGCGCTATAGTTGTTTGGCGAGGTAACCTCTACCTTGCGGAGGCTGAACACCAACTCTCTGACACCTTCTCCTACCTACCTCTGGACCATGACTCCACCACCGAACAGCAAGCCATCATTTCCAAGACAGTCGCTGATCTCATCTAGTCTGAAGATGTTCCCTCTGTGCCCCCCAACCTGATAGTCCCCCAACCCCGCGCAGCCGGCTTCTGTCTCCTTCCGAAGATCCACAAACAGGACTGCCCTGGTAGACCCATCATTTCAGCCTGTTCTTGCCCCATGGATCTGATTTCTTCTTATCTCTGGGGCAACACTGCGTAGGAGCACTAGGACAGGCAAAGGCACATGAAAGACAGGAGCTAACGAAATGCACATTAGTTGACTTTTGCATGCAATATGGCATAATTTTGTTCATAAATTTGGTTTGGGATATTTATTTTGTATTGGCTTTTATTTTTGTATTGTGGCCAAGCAAATATTGTGATGGTCAGTGACAGAAGAAAGCTAATATGTGATATTGTTTGCGAATGAAGAATTTGGGTTGCGGTTACTGGTATCGCACTCAGATGAGTTCTTCATGAACAGCCCGGGCAGAAAGAGGCTATTGAGATTGCCTCCTCCCTTCTTTTCCCTCCTATTCCTCTTCCTCCTCCTCCTCACCTCGCCCTCATGATGGCGTGATTGTGCAGCATGCTGCAGACCACCAGGAATTGTGACACTCACTCTGCCAAGCACTGCAGGACTCCTCTAGAGCAGTCCAGGCAGCAGAAATGTTGTTTCGGCATGCTAATGGTCTGCTCTAACAAATTTTGTGCTGCAGCATGGCTTTCAATGTATGCATGCTGCACACGTGTGTGTGGGTTGCACACCGGAGTCATGACCGGAGTTAGCAGAAACCCCTTCTCGTCTAGTAGCCACTCTTTAATTTGCCATAGTAGCTGAAATGTAGCAGGCACAGCATACTGCCACAGGATGAAGGCATCATGACTACTGCCAAGATATCAGGCTTGATGCACTGCCTATGGTCATACACCGGCTGGACGTTGAGGGAGTGGAATCCCTTTCGGTTCTGGTATCATCATAGACAGTCCCTCGGAATCGAGGAAGACTTGCTTCCACTCCCAAAGTGAGTTCTCTGGTGGCTGAACAGTCCAATACGAGAGCCACAGAACCTGTCACAGGTGGGACAGACATTCGTCGAGGGAAGGTGTGGGTGGGGCTGGTTTGTCGCGCGCTCCTTCCGATGTTTGCGCTTGATCTCTTCACGCTCTTTGCGTTGAGACTCGAAGAGCTCAACACCCTCCCGGATGCACTTTCTCCACCTCGAGCGGTCTTCGGCCAGGGTCTCCCAGGTGTCAGTGGTGATGTCACACTTTACCAGGGAGGCTTTGAGGGTGTCCGCTGCCCACCTTTGGCTCGTTTACCATGACGGAGCTCCGCATAAAGCATTTGCTTAGGGAGTCTCATATCTGGCATGCGAACTATGTGGCTTGCCCAGCGAAGCTGATCGAGTGTGGTCAGTGCTTCAATGCTGGGGATGTTAGCCTGGGCGAGGACACTGATGTTGGTGCGTCTGTCCTCCCAGGGGATTTGCAGGATCTTGCAGAGACATCATTGGTGATATATCTCCAGCGACTTGAGGTGCCTTCTATACATCGCCCACGCCTCAGGTCCATACAGGAGGGCGGGTATTACAACGGCCCTGTAGACCATGAGCTTGGTGGTAGATTTGAGGGCCTGGTCTTCAAACACTCTTTTCCTCAGACGGCCGAAGGCTGCACTGGCGCACTGGAGGCGATGTTGAATCTCCGCATCAATGGTATAGGACAGAGTTGACATGCGATGGGTGTGCAGTCAATGACACTCTGCACCATGAGGAGGCCTGCAATCCTAGCGAAGCCCGCTCCACCTGCTTGTCTCTGGCAAGAGAGAATGATATGTAGTCAGCTCTCCTTGAATAGAGAGCCTTAGTGACCTCCCTTATGCAACAGTGTGCGAGGTATTACAAATATCTCCAGTTCCGGCCTGGAAGGAGCCAAATGCATAAAAGTTCATCGCCATGGTCACCTTCAGAGCCACTGGCAATGTGATCCAGGCCCTGCTCTGAGGCTGAAGTTGTGGCTGCAGATGATAGATTTCGGTGAGGACGTCCTTATTGAAGCACAGATGTCTCACACATTGTTCCTTGCAGGTAGAAGAATTGCTCCCTGAACACCCTGGGCGGATATGGGCTCCTGCTGAAAGCTCTTTTCCCCATCCTCCTCCTCATCCTTCCAGCAGCTTGTCGTGCTCTGTGTGGCGTCTGTTCATTCCCCAAGTCGTGCTGAATTCCAAGGGGAATTCATACTATTACACCCATGTCTGGGAGCAAGTGATTTGGGCAGAAGCTTTGAAGTCATCAAAAATTCCTTCAGCACTTGCCACACTGCTCCCTGTAGACCGTTAGCAACTTTGAACAGCTATAGAAAGCACCAAACACTTGTAGAATCGTAGCAACAGCCAGAAGAAGTAACATGCAAGTGGATGATGATCCTTTAAATAGCACTGGTCGGGGGTCCTTTTGCTGCTGAACGCATATTCAGTTGTGCGAGGGTAAGAGAGGGTGTTGGAATGCGGCAGTGAGCTCCAAAATGTCACCGTTAGCGTCAACTGCACTGCATATTTCCGGCCGACGTTAGCTGCGTGCAGCTGACATCCTCACCAATATGGCATCCGGCGTGATTCGCCCCACAAGTGTCCATCATCATCGGCAGTCCCTCGGAATCGAGGAAGACTTGCTTCCACTCCCAAAGTGAATTCTTTGATGGTTGAACAGTCCAATACGGGAGCCACAGGCCCTGTTACAGGTGGGACAGACAGTTGTCGAGGGAAGGGGTGGGTGTGCGCGAGCATCTGACACCATTTTGGTACCCAAACGGCATCTGTAGCGCCCAAACAACAGGCACTACCGATCCCAATTCCGCGCCTCTCATTCTCCACTCTTAGACTCCAGGCATCAACTGAACACTCACCACCACACTTGAATCACAATAGGTTACAATTTCAAGTGGAAACATCCCTTTGTTGCTTTGGCTTCAGTCACATTCAATCGACTCCATGATGGTGGGGGACAGAAATGATACACACACAAAAGGACCATTTTGTGGAATTTATGTTTTAAACAAAAATCATGTCATAAGTTCTGGCAAACACAAAACAGTTGAATTAAAAACCCACTTACTGCTATTTTTCTTTTCAAATCACTTTGCCAGCCCCCTGACTGAGCTGCTCAGGATCCCAGTGAGATTCAGCATTAGCGGTTTCAGCAGTTAATCAAAAAGTATTTCTCAGACACTCAAGCACTGAATTACTAGACTGACACGTTAACATCAAAACAATCTTTTTATTATTGATCATCTCTTTACTCAGTCTTTCTGTCATAATTTCTATTTTTGTTAGATACTTCTTTGCACCTGGAGAACCTTAACACGATATGGGGGCTAAATTGGGCTATGACGTGCTGTTTTTTTAGGTGCTATGCAGCCACCTAAAGCTCGAAAATGGGGTCTTAGATGCGCGTCACATTTCTGACGGGAAGTGTGCAGGACGCCATCCCGGTAAAGGGGCTGGCGTGTGCTCACCTAAAGTCCACCGGCAGCATGCAGAGCAGCAAGGTCATGATGCGAATCAGTGGACAACACTGATTTAATGCCAGCACTGCCATTTTTGAACTCCACACTCCAGCCAACTTAACCATGCACAGCTGAACACAATGGAGTGAAGGACCCCTCCATCAGCACTATTTAAAGGGATCATAAAATATGTACAGGTTAGTTCTTCTGTCTGCTGGTGCAATTTTCTCTGTTTTTGGAGCTTTCCTATACTTGGTTAAACAGCACCAACAACTTGTATTTATATAGCCCCTTTAACGTAGTAAAATGTTCCAAGACGCTTCACAGGAGTGTTATAAGACAAAAAATAAATTTGACACCGAGCCAGATAAGAAGAAATTACGGCAGATGACCAAAAGCTTGGTCAAAGAGGTAGGTCTTAAGGAGCGTCTTAAAGAAGGAAAGAGGTAGCGAGGCGATAAGGTTTAGGGAGGGAGTTCCAGAGCTTGGGGCCCAGGCAGCTGAAGGCATGGCCACCAATGGTTGAGCAATTATAATCAGGGACCCACAAGAAGGCAGAATTAGAGAAGTGCAGATATCTTTGTGGGGTTGAGAGGCTGGAGGAGATTACAGAGCTAGGGAGGGGCGAGGCCATCGAGGGCTTTGGAAACAAGGATGAGAATTTAGAAATCGAGGCGTTGCTTAACATGGGAGCCAATGTAGGTCAGCGAGCACAGGGGTGATGGTTGAACAGGACTTAGTGCGAGTTAGGACAGGGGCTGCTGAGGTTTGGGTGACCTCAAGTTCACGTAGGGTAGAATGTGGGAGGCCAGCCAGGAGTGCATTGGAGTAGTCAAGTCTGGAGGTAACAAAGGCAAGGATGAAGGTTTCAGCAGTGGATGAGCTGAGGCAGGAGGAGCGGAGACGGGCAATGTTACGGAGGGGGAAATAGGCAGTTTTAGTTATGCCGCAGATATGTGAGCGGAAACTCAGTTCAAGGTCAAATATGCCAACAAGGTTGCGAAAGTTTGAATACTATGCAGGGAGTGGTCTTGCTGGAGCTGAAGTACTTTTTTGTTCATTTAAAATCTTGTGCTGAAAACAAGTTGCATCCGGATGTGACCTGGTACAGCTTCCTCTGGGAATTGAACATCACTGGGAGAATGAAGAGAGGCCACACAGAGCAGGACAAGCTGCTAGATGGAGGAGGATGAGGCGGGGAAGAGCTCTCAGCAGAAGGCCATATACACTGAGGGTCTTTAGGGAGCAATCCTTTTACCTCAACTTCAGCGATGACCATCTTTTGCTTAACAAAAGAGGATGTGACTGAAATCTGTCAACTGCTGCAGCCACAACTGCAACCTCAAAGCAGACCAATCACAGCATTGCCTGTGGCTGCCAAGGTGACCGTGGTACTTAACGTTTATGCACCTGACTCCATCAAGGCTGCTGCTATAGATAGAAGCAACATCTCACAGTTTTCAATGCAATGCTGTCTAAGGGAGGTCACTGAAGCACTCTAAACACAGAGAAATACTTTCATATCATTCCCTCTATCCAGAGACAAGCAGGTGGAGCTTGTAATGTCACTGTAAGTCAGATAAATGATCCATCAACATGATAAGATTGTAACAACAAAGTGCCAAACAACATTAGAATTATGCTCTGTGAGAAAACCTTCCAATTCTGTAAAGGATGGGACAATGCTCTAATTTTCTCTTGAATAATGTTCCATTATTGTGTGAAGTAGCGTGCTGCATAACCTGGCCATTATAAGGAAAAAGCTTTTGCCACCACTTAATAGATGAGAAGCTGAGGAGCAGGAGCATGAGGTGCAACAGGAGGCAGAGAAAGGGAGGCTACAATGTGAACAGCTACTTTCTGCCTGGGTTCGACGTGATCAAATTTTTCATGAGCGATACCAGTAACCTCAACCACACTTTCCCATTCACCAACAGCTCCACACATCTTACCTTTTCTCTATCACTGACCATCACAGCGTCCTCTTTTCGACAACACAAAAATAAAAATCACCAGAGAATGTGCATTCCAATCCAATTTTATAAATTCAATCATTAAATAATGCATGCAAAATGAACCTAAGCATCCTTGTTCATTCCCTTCGTGTTCATGTTCTTGTAACTACACCTCTGGCATTGATCTCCACTGCTACTTCTTCCCACTGCCGCCTGAGCATATGTCTGGAGGGTGTCCTGCCCCCCTGCGGATACAGAATATCTCTCCTTCTCTTGACGTCTTGAAAAAAGACCTCCAGTGGAGTGTGTAAAAACCTTGGTGCTTGCTCTCTCACACCTTCAGCCATTCCTCAAAGTATCACTGCACAGAATCACTTTCTAAAAACTACCACCACTTTTTGCAGCCACAATGCACCTCTCCTTAAAGAGGTGCAGGCTGCCTTTAAGTAGCACAATATCGGGTCCCCTGCTGATGTGTGCACACAATGAACAGCATAGGGACTGCAGACTGCATGTAGCAATCAATTACAACAGCAGGCAGCATGAGTTTAAGATGCTTTCTGCAATGTAATGAACTGGCGTGGGTTAATTGCATACCGCGATCCATATGCCCGTTTTCAAGAATTTTTTAAAAATTCATTCACGGGATGTGGGCATCGCTGGCAAGGCCAGCATTTATTGCCCATCCCTAATTGCCCTCGAGAAGATGGTGGTGAGCCGCTTTCTTGAACCGCTGCAGTCCTTGTGGTGAAGGTACTCCCGTATTGCTGTTAGGGAGGGAGTCCCAGGATTTTGACCCAGCGCCGATGAAGGAACAGCAATATACTTCCAAGTCAGGATAAAGTGTAACTTGCAGGGGAATGTGGAGGTGCCAATGTTCCCAGGCGCCTGCTGCCCTTGTCCTTCTAGGTGGTAGAGGTCGTGGGTTTGCGAGGTGCTACCGAAGAAGCCTTGGCGAGTTGCTGCAGAGCATCTTGTAGATGGTACACACTGCAGCCACGGTATGCCAGTGATGGAGGAGTGAATGTTGAAGGTGGTGGATGGGGTGCCAATCAAGCGGCTGCTTTGTCCTGGATGGTCGATATGGATCACCACTCGGCACTTCTGGCTGAAGATGGTTGCAAACGTTTCAGCCTTTTCTTTTGAACTTATGAGTTGGGCTCTGCCATCATTGAGGATGGGAATATTCATGGAGCCTCCTCCTCCCATTGTTTGCTTAATGGAGCATCACCATTCACGACTGGATGTGGCAGGACTGCAGAGCTTTGATCTGATCCATTGATTGTGGGATCGCTTAGCCCTGTCTATGGCATGCTGCTTCCATTTTTTTAGCATGCATGTAGTCCTCTGTTGCAGCTTTGCCGGGTTGGCACCTCATTTTTAGGTACGCCTGGTGCTGCTCTTGGCATGCTGTTCTACACTTCTCATTGAACCAGAGTTGGTCCACTGGCTTGGTGGTAATGGTAGAGTGAGGGATATGCTGGGCCCTGAGATTACAGATTGTGGTGGTATACAATTCTGCTGCCACTGATGGCCCACAGCGCCTCATGGACGCCCAGTTTTGACATAATAGATCTGCTCTGAATCTATCCCATTTACCATGCTGGAAGTGCCACACAACACGATGGAGGGTGTGCTCAATGTGAAGACAGGACTTCGTATCCACAATGACTGTGTGGTGGTCACTGCTACCAATTCTGTCATGGACAGATGCATTTGCGACAGGTAATTGGTGAGGACCGTAATATTGCTCCACCTAGTGGACTAATGTGGTAATGCAACTGCTGATGCATATAATAAAAGACAATGTCACCTGACAAGTTCCTGTAGAGCCATTTTGTGTATGTGTGCTTTAGTGATGTCGTAAAAATGCATCACATTAGCGAATGAGGATAGGATAATTGGATTCCCTAGCTGAAATTTTTGTTGGTGGATGTTCCTGCCAACCAACAGAGCAACTTTGAGAATTCATTGTTTTGAAGAACAGCTAAAAATCCAAGGTAAATTACTCTTGGCTGAACTGAAGAGTCCAAATGGCCGTGCCTTTGGGAATAATAGGGCGCTTGGGTGAGTTCCAACGTGACCGAGAAACTTTCGGAGTGTATGCGGAGCGGTTCAAAATGTTTTTCACTGTGAATTGTACCATTGATGTCCCCATTGATGAAAACCGTAACCAGGTGATGTTAGAAAGAAAACGGGCTATTTTCCTGACGGAAGCAAGGCCCGAGGTATATGAAACCCTGAAAAATGTGCTTGTTCCTGTCAAGCTGAAGGACACATCACTTAGAGAGATTTAGAACAGCACTACAGTCCTGAGCCCCTAGAAATTGCTGAAAGTTATACTTTTGGAACACACGATCAATTAATTGACGAAAGTATCAGTGAGTACATTGTAGCTTTAAAAAAGCTATCCATTTACTGTCATTTCATAAACTTTCAGGTCCGAGCATTGCATGACCGCTTTGTTAGTGGGATGAAAAATGAAGCAATCAGAAGAAAGTTGTTGACAACCCCTAACTTGACTTTTGATTTAGCTTGTCAGACAGCTATGTCAATGGATATGGCCAATCAATATTCCCGAGAATTTTGTACCATTTCCAGTCGTCAGATAACCGAGGTGAATCGCCTGCAGCTTAAAAGTTGGGCCCCAAGGTTTCAGCTACTGGCCAAGGCAACAGCGCATTGAAGTCATGCTATCAGTATCTGGGACATCACATTGCTCAAAGCTGTCCATACGTGAAGGCAGAGTGTTTCTTCTGCAAGAAAACTGGGCATCTTGCAAAGGCTTGCTGACTGAAGGGTAAACCAATGTTCAATGCTAGTAGTAGCAATCGCCAGAGACTACATAGCATTGAAGAGAAGCATCAGGACGAGGAGGTTTTGGAGATACTTATAATCAGGACCACAAGGGTATCTAACAGCGATTCACGAAGTATCGTCATCCAAGTAGACGTTGCAGGAATCAGGATACCCATGGAAATCGACACTGGTGCATCTGTGAGCATAGTACCGGAATCGCTATATCTTGATAAGTTGAGTGACTTTCCACTGGAGATGTCGAAGATAGAGCTGTGAGGCTACTCAGGAGAGCAAATCCCTGTGGTCGGATGTATCACTGTACCAGTGAAATACAAAGATCAGTTTCAGAGCTTGCCTCTCTTAGTAGTGGCAGGAGACAAGCCTGCCTTGACAGGTAGAAATTGGTTGGGATCACTGAAGCTGGATTTGAATGCAATTTTTCACGTTGAAATAAGATTTGCATCGAAGGATGATGTCGTCAAGCAATATCCAAAGGAGTTCCGTGAAACAGGCAGTCTCCAAGACTTCAAGGTGAGTGTTAGAGACAGAAGGATGCAAGTCCAGTTTACTGCAAGCCATGTCCCGTACCATACGCACTCAAGGAGAAAATTGAGCACGAACTCAAAAGACTAGAGATTGAGAACATTATCTCTAAGGTAGATCTAAGTAATTTTGATCACAGTAATGCTGATGCTATGTCTAGGTTGTTATCCCCATCACAAGTTATACCCAATAGGGAAGATGTGTTCTATTTTTCGTGTATTGTCCCCATACCCTTTGTCACCAAGCATCCAGCATTGACCTTGTGACTGACTGGTAAACATGTCAGATACAGCGCTCTCACGCAGGATATGAGCATCATGGATGCTGCCCAGAAATTTGGCATTCACTGCCATAATTATTTGCTGGTGGTCGACAATGAGTTGCACATTCAGGGAGTGGAATCCCTTGCGGTTCCTAATAATCCTCTGCATCCTGAAAAGGTGCCCGCATCATGATGTGAGCACAGTCTATTGCTCCCTGCACCTTGGGGAAGTTAGCAATTCGGTAGAATCCTAAAGCCCTCTCAGTCTGAGCCTCCCTAGTCCTAGGGAAGCTGATAATGTCCATCCTGCATGTGTAAAGGGCTTCAATGACCTGTCTAATGCAGCAATGTGTGGCATGCTGAGATATAGCACAAATGTCGCCAGCTGAGGCCTAAAAGGAACCTGCCGCGTAGAGCGAAAGTGCCGCGGTGACCTTGAACTCGACGGACAGTGTGGTCCTGATAGTGCTGGCAGGCTGCAGATCTCCCCTGATGAGCTGGCATATCTCACTGATAACCTCCTTGTGGAAGCGCAGTCCTAAGGCAGGTGTTATCGGACAAGTTGAGGTAAGACCGCTTCTCTCTCTAAGTGCGGGGGGTGTAAGGTCTTGTCCTCCTCATCAGTCTGGCACATCTTAGATTGGACACATAATGCTGTTGAATATATCTTCTGCCATCTCTAGTCTGCAGCATGTGCGTATTCATCAAGACAGGCTGAGAAATGACAGGCCCCATTGCAATAACTACCAGTATTACACCGATTGTTCACAAACAATAAATGTCCCCACTAAGACACCGAAAGTAAATTCCAAGCATCCACAGTATGATAAGATGTTTGTTCAGATGTTCGCATCACCTTAAAAGACCTCCAGAGTACATCCAAACTCCCCCGAAGTTGAAGCAGACCAGCCTTTTAAATGAAACGACTACGATTTAGAAAATGGCATCCATATCGCTGTGATTAGTTCAGGTCAGAGCAACTTTTTCACAGTGGTTTTTTCAGCGAGCGTCATTGTCGGCGAGATGTGTGCGGCAAATGTAATTGTTACGACAAAAAACAGTTGCCGGGCAGTATTATTAAATCTCGGCGTTAATTATGTGCTGAAAGTAACGCTGGGCGATATTATGGGCTTTGGTTTCACCCATTCTGATCTTTCCGCCCCAAAAAAGTGGGCAGGCGGTATTATTTTTTATTGACATTCCATACATGCCGAAAGTAATGCTCGCCGATAAGTGACCGAGAAATGGTCGTTAATTTCCATTTTGTGGTTAAATGGGCGATATATAGGCGTTATGCCTCATTTCAACGTTAAAATGGACGTTAAGTGGGTGGCATGCATGCAAAAATAATGGAAAATCTAGCCCATAGAGTACATTGTCAGTCAGTGTACAACATATCAATCGATAAGCAAGAAACCACCATCAGTACCATTACAACCATGGAAATGGCCTCCCGGTGTGTGCCAAAAGTTACATAGAGATTTTGCTGAGCTTGAAGGACAATAATTATTAATTGTGATTGATAACCATTCGAAGTGGGTAGAGGTGCTTCCGATACAGTAAATAACCACAGGTAAAACATTTGACAATTTGCGATGATTGATTTTTTCATATGACCTCCCAGAAAAAATTGTGTCTCATAATGAGCCGCAATTTTGTTCAGAAAAATTTGCACAGTTCATGAGCAGAAACGGTGTGAAACCTGCTAAGGTTCCACCGAACCACCCTACTTCAAATGGTGCAGCAGAGCACACAATACAAATTGTAAAATGTGTTCTCATCAAAGAAATGTTGGATCCAAATCCAAAGAAACGGCATTGGACCACAAATTAACAAATTTTGTAATTACTTATCATAATACTCCTCATACAACTACTGGTAGAAGATCAGCAGAGTTGTTTCTCAAACAGCAGCCATGAACCAGGTTCTCACTGTTAAAGCCAAACTTGACACAATCAGTAGCAGAGATAACAATTAAGAGAGAAGGAGAATCATGATCGAGGTAGAGTAAAATAGAGAAGTGTGAAATTAATTCAGAAGGTTAGAGTGAAGATCTATTGCCATAAATGGTTAAAGTGGTTACTAGGAAGAATAGTGAAGATATGTGGTCCTCGCACATATTTGGTGAAGATGTTTGATCATGGACAGGTTAGGTTTGTTTACATTGATCATATTTTACCTTCAGATGTGGAAGGAGCTGAAAGTTGGAATGATTCGATTATTTCTGATGAGTCAGATAATCTTGTTACAATAGAGTACCAGTAGCAAATCCTACATCAGATGTACTAGAAACACATCCAAGAGAAAGTCAGAATTTAAGTCTGACAGACAAACAGTTTGAAGTTATAGAGAGCTCAACTGTAGATCAAGGGCTGCCCTTGGAGTAAACTCTCCTCAGGATCAGCCTAGAATGAGTCTAAGTTTGACACCAAGTTTGGAAAGTCCTGTTCGAGAGCGAAGGTATCCTCTTAGAAACAGCAAACCAATGGTTACGTTTGATTTGTAAGTATGGCAAAATAAGTCCATGGGCTAGAATTTCCAAATAATCTGCCAGCGCCCGATTGTCGCTCAAAATAATACTAAGATTCCCAAATTATCGATGGCAGAAAATTCCCCCCAAAAAAGAAAAAAATCCGCCCAGCGAAAAAATGGGCGTTCCACCCCAATTCTCGGCCAAAAAAATGGAATCTTGGGTAGTTCTTAAAAAAAATGGGCGATAATTAATAAATTTACTAAAAATTTACACCAAGGCTGCGGGTTGGGCCTAGGAGGAGAAAAACACAAAAAATATTTTTAAAAAAACATAAAATAAAAAATCATAAAAACATTCTCAGGACCCTTTTCACTTTATTCACTACAAGAGAATTTCAAAATAATTAGTTAAAAAACCCAATTACTTACCTTTTTTCTTGCAGGGCTACTTACCTACCGCCGAGTTCCACTGATTCTCGTGGGTGTTTTTTTTTCAACTTACCTACGGGTCACTGCTAAACCAAAAATCGCGCCATGGCGATCTATGGACGGTGCACGCTAGGGTTATGGTTACTTCTTCATTAAGGAGAGGGAAGTGTAATATAGCTCCACCTAGTGGACTACTGCTCCACCGAGTGGACTACAGTGGTAATGCAATTGCTGATGTATGTAATAAAAGCATCACGTGACAAGGTCACCTGACAAGTTCCTGTAGAGCCATTTTGTGTCTGTGTACTTCAATTATTTCGTAAGAATATATCACAAGGATGAGGTCAAGTAGGTTTTTCCCTCGTGTTGGTTCTCTCCCCACCTGCTGCAGGCCCAGTCTGGCAGTTATATTCTTCAGGACTGGCTAGCTTGGTCAGTAGTGGTGCTACCGAGCCACTCTTTGTGATGGACATTGAAGTCCCCACCCAGAGTACATTTTGTGCCATTGCTACTCTTAGTGCTTCTTCCAAGTGGTGTTCAACACGGAGGAGTACTAATTCATCAGTTGAGGGAGGGCAGTAGGTGGTAATCAGCAGGAGGTTTCCTTGGCCATGCTGGACCTGAAGCCATGAGGCTTCATGGGGTCTGGAGTCAATGTTGAGGACTCTCAGGGCCACTCCCTCCCGGCTGTATACCACTGTGCCGACACCCCTGCTGGGTCTTTCCTGCCGGTGGGACAGGACATACCCATGGATGGTGATGGAGGAGTCTGGGGCATTGGCTGAAAGATATGATTCTGTGAGTATGACTGTATCCGGCTGTTGCTTGACTAGTCTATGGGACAGCTCTCCCAATTTTGGCACAAGTCCCTAGATGTTAGTGAGGAAGACTTTGCTGGGTTGACTGGACTGGGTGTGCCATTGTCGTGTCTGTAGCCGATGCCGAGGTCGATGCCAAAATTGTCCAATTTAACCCCCAATGTTTGTAAATCCAGACATTCATAACAGTACTGCACATTTATTTATTTCCATCAATATCTGCTCCTCTGAAAAACACAATCTAATTTCAATGACACCAGAGTGGCAGAAAGCATAAGAATATTATAATTTGTTGGAGGCTCTCAAAATTCAATTTGGCTATCTGCTGTTTCAGAACTCACCTGCGCTGATATTGTAATTTCTTTGCTAAAAGACATGAGTGGTGACACTGCTGGTTCAGTTTACAGGCTGCTTGCATGTGGACAATTTAATGAGTTCACTTATTTGTTCCATCAGCTACCAGAGAGAGTGAGTGGAACGTTAATACAATGTAAGTACATGTGCAAAAGCACAAAGGATCACAATAACAGTACTGCAATCAAAATCCAATTTCTTTGTGTTTAATCTGTGATATTTAAAAAGCAAAAGGTTATTGGAGAAATCTACCTCTATAAATTGTCGCTTCAACTGATTTATCCTTCCAGATTCAGAGACAGACTTTTACTAGAATTGTCATTTAACTATTAATAAAAATTGATTGCCAACCAATGCTATTTTCATCCTTGCTTTGTACTGGTGGTGGATAATTATATTCATTGTTATGATAAGTTTAATAATGCCACTTACTTATCTGACTAACCCTGAAATTTCATCTAAAATAAAATATGTAATCTTTGACAGCAAATCTCCTGACTTTCATTTAAATTTAAAATGGTTTTCTGGGATGACCTAATTTTCGCAAGTTCATTTTTAAGGATTGCGTCTTGGAGTAATTTCTGTAGTCGTCAATCAGAATGTGAAAGAAAATGCGCAGGCGATGAGAATGAATAAATGATACAACGAATTACAAGTGTTGAAAATCAGACAGGAATGTGGAAATACCAAAACTGTACAAAATGTTTTTATTGCTAAAAATATAAACTGCATGAATATGAAGTAAAACTAATCAAACTGTCAAACATCTAATAATAATAATAACAATAATCCAGCACTGATAATAAGTCACATTGGGAACGAGCTATTATAAGACTAATATGGTCCGTGGTCACAGTCTTTTATAACGTTTAGAAATAATTATTCAAAGGCCCTGAAGGTATACACTTGCAAAGCTTGAATATTTGTCTCAATTTCCACACAAAGAATGAGATTGAAATCCATGCAAGTAATCCATTTTCTACTTGCTGCCATGTCTGGAATCAGTCGGCCTGAAATTCCATGTGGTGATTTGTGCCGATTAAGGCTACAGCACTGGGCCCACCAGAATTTTCTGGGTCAGCTCATTTCAATATCTATTGGTGTGGGGTGGGGGGGGTGGGGGAGGGGGGTGTGGGAGGAGTTGTCCGGCACAAATCCCATGTAAAACAGGTGTAATGTGCCAAGGGAGAGCTGGGAAATTAGAGTGCGGCCGTGACAAAGCCAAGTGTGGCTGAAGATTGCAGCAATAACAAGGTGGGAGGAGCAGCGTGAAAGGAGTTTGAGTGCCTGGTTAACTGACTTGACTGTTAGGAGCTGCTCATCTGTGATTTCGATCTGCTGTTCGACTGTTGATTCTGGCAGAGAGGGCCAAAAGAAATGAAAGGAGGCCATTTCAAAGAAACAGAAGAGGGTTTGGAGGTCATGTGTTTCATTATTGCTGACAGCTGTCCAAGACAGATGACTGCGGATGCAGCAGTTGGCACAGCTCCTCCTATAGCCTGTTCGGTGAAGCCTACTCTTCTAATATAGAGCTCCTTACTACGTACGCATAGGACCTATGTTGCCGCGATATACATTGGGCGGAGGTGTAATATCTGCTAGGCTGCATCCTCCTCAAGTGTTGCCCCACTCTCCTTCCCTTCACCTTCTCCTGGTCTATCTCCTTCATGATCATGGCATACAAAGGTATGCCCACTGAGGAAGGGAGGGCGGGGGGAATTTCCTGGTGGTCCCACAGCCCCACAAGCGGTGAGAAAAATGTCCAAGTCTGTCTCGGCTTGAAAAATTGCTTGAAAAGGTTTTCGGCTGCTGTGATCACTATTCAGATTTTCAGCAATCTTTAGATTCAGAAGCTACTTATTTCCACCAGTCTCAGGCCAATCCTGGCAACAACTCTACCATACTTCTCATTCTAATGTACCAAAAGAGCGTAACTGCAGGAAATTCAGGGTTCCAGCAGCACTAGCCCTCATTTTAATATTTGTAAATAAGATGCATGATGACTTGCTTGGTGGATCTGGCACAAACAGCTTCTGCCCCAATTTTCTGGCCAAAAAAACCCCCCCGATTTGCCCCAGTTTAATGCTGTAGACCTGCTGAAAACCATGAGTAAATTTAGGACCAATATGTTGTCGACAGCCTTATGCTTTATTTCATTGACAAATTAATGCACACAAGGAGGAGAAACGTACCTATTATGCTCGCACATCATTGAAAACATTGGCCCTGAAATACCACATGGATTCCCCCAATTTCAGCTGACAGCACTCTCGCCTCTGAGTCAGAAGGTTGTGGGTTAAAATCGCACTCCAGAGGCTTGAACACATGATTTAAGCTGGCACACCGGTGCATTACCGAGGGAGTTCTACACTGTTGGAAATGCCGTCTTTCGGATGAGACATTAAAACTGAGGCCCCGTCTTCCTACTCAGGTGCACATAAAACGGCAAATATCAAAGGCGCTATTTGAAGAAGAGCAGTGTGAGGGGGGGGTGGCGGGGGACGTGGGTGGAGGGGAGTACTCCTCAGTATCCGAACCAATATTCATCCCTCAACCAGCATCACTGAAACATAGGCCAGAATTTTACAAGTGCTGAGAGGGCAGGATCAGAGGCGGGTCAGTTGTCAAAATTTAAATGATGGACAGCAGGTCGGGAGACTGCTGTCAGCCGGCCTCCGCACTAGTCTCCCATGTGACGGGTCTACCAGCGCTGAACAGACCTGACACCAAGCGGTGGGGGAGGCAATTTAGATTATTAAGAGGTTGCTACAAAGCAATTAAGCACCATTTTGTGCTGCACTGACCATTTTTCCAACTTTGTGACGAGGTTCACGGCACTCGGGGATCACGTCAGATAAGTAGGTCAGGTGTTCCATCAGCATCCATTCTTCTGAATAGTTTACAGCTGCAAATATGGTATAAAAGCTAACATTTCACAACGACTCACTTTCCAATTTCAGAAGCTAGAGCCTTCAGGATTTGGAAGACAAATTTGAGAATTTTGCAGGTTATAAGTGTTTGGAGTAAACTCTTTATCCACTGTTACCACCTTGGAACAACCTCTCTCATCACTGACAGATTGCTCTGACATCGCAACCACACCTGCCATATACTCCATCAGCACTGGTGCCCATGGTAAAATCTCCCCTTAGACCTCAGAATCCCACTGCCATCAGTCCCAACACCAACCTCACCAGGAACACCAGTAGCACCAGGCACACCCACAACACCAGCAGCACCAATGATGTGGAGTATGACAAAGACATAGAAACATAGAAACATAGAAAATAGGTGCAGGAGTAGGCCATTCGGCCCTTCGAGCCTGCACCACCATTCAATATGATCATGGCTGATCATGCACTTCAGTACCCCATTCCTGCTTTCTTTCCATACCCCTTGATCCCTTTAGCCGTAAAGGCCACATCTAACTCCCTTTTGAATATATCTAACGAACAGGCCTCAACAACTTCGTGTGGTAGAGAATTCCACATGTTCACAACTCCCTGAGTGAAGAAGTTTCTCCTCATCTCAGTCCTAAATGGCTTATCCCTTATCCTTAGACTGTGACCTCTGGTTATGGACTTCCCCAACATCGGGAACATTCTTCCTGCATCTAACCTGTCCAATCCCGTCAGAATTGTATGTTTCTATGCGATCCCCTCTCATTCTTCTAAATTCCATTGAATATAAGCCGAGTCGATCCAGTCTTTCTTCATATGTCAGTCCTGCCATCCCGGGAATCAGTCTGGTGAACCTTCGCTGCACTCCCTCACGAGCAAAAATGTCCTTCCTCAGATTAGGAGACCAAAACTGTACACAATATTCAAGGTGTGGCCTCACCAAGGCCCTGTACAACTGGAGTAAGACCTCCCTGCTCCTATACTCAAATTCTCTCGCTATGAAGGCCAACATGCCATTTGCCTTCTTCACTGCTTGCTGGTACCTGTATGCCAACTTCCAATGACTGATGTACCATGACACCCAGGTCTCGTTGCACCTCTCCTTTTACTAATCTGTCACCATTCAGAAATAACCTGCCTTCCTGTTTTTACCACCAAAGTGGATAACCTCACATTTATCTACATTATACCGCATCTGCCATGTATTTGCTCACTCACCTAACCTGTCCAAGTCACCATGCAGCCTCTTAGCATCCTCCTCACAGCTCACACTGCCACCCAGCTTAGTGTCATCTGCAAACTTGGAAATATTACATTCAATTCCTTCGTCCAAATCATTAATATATATTGTAAATAGCTGGGGTCCCAGCACTGAACCTTGCGGTACCCCACTAGTCACTGCCTGCCATTCTGAAATGGACCTGTTTACTCCTACTCTTTGCTTCCTGTCTGCCAACCAGTTTTCTATCCACATCAGTACATTACCCCCAATACCATGTGCTTTAATTTTGCACACTAATCTCTTGTGTGGGACCTTATCAAAAGCCTTTTGAAAGTCTAAATACACCACATCCACTGGCTCCCACTTGTCCACTCTATTAGTTACATCCTCAAAAAATTCTAGAAGATTTGTCAAGCATGATTTCCCTTTCATAAATCGATGCTGACTTGGACCGATCCTGTCACTGCTTTCCAAATGCGCTGCTATTACATCTTTAATAATTGATTCCAACATTTTCCCCACCACCGATGTCAGGCTGACCGGTCTATAATTCCCTGTTTTCTCTCTCCCTCCTTTTTTAAAAAGTGGTGTTACATTAGCTACCCTCCAGTCCATAGGAACTGATCCAGAGTCTATAGAATGTTGTAAAATGATCACCAATGCATCCACTATTTCTAGGGCTATTTCCTTAAGTACTCTGGGATGCAGATTATCAGGCCCTGGAGATTTATCCACCTTCAATCCCATCAATTTTCCTAACATAATTTGCTGACTAATAAGGATTTCCTTTAGTTACTCCTTCTCGCTAGGCCCTCGGTCCCCTAGTATTTCCGGAAGGTTATTTGTGTCTTCCATAGTGAAGACAGAACCAAGGTATTTGTTCAATTGGTCTGCCATTTCTTTGTTCCCCATTATCAATTCACCTAATTCTGACTGTAAGGACCCACATTTGTCTTCACTAATCTTTTTCTCTTCACGTATCTTGGAAGCTTTTGCAGTCAGTTTTTATGTTCCCTGCAAGCTTACTCTCATATTCTATTTCTCCCCTCCTAATTAAAGCCTTTGTCCTCCTCTGCTGAATTCTAAATTTCTCCCAGTCCTCAGGTTTGTTGCTTTTTCTGGCTAATTTATATGCCTCTTCCTTAGATCTAACACTATCCCTAATTTCCCTTGTAAGCCACAGTTGAGCCACCTTCCGCATTTTATTTTTACGCCAGACAGGGATGTACAATTGTTGAAGTTCATCCATGTGATCTTTAAACGTCTGCCATTGCCTATCCACCGTCAACCCTTTAAGTATCATTCGCCAGTCTATCCTAACCAATTCACGTCTCATACCGTCGAAGTTACCTTTCTTTAAGTTCAGGACCCTAGTCTTTGAATTAATTGTGTCACTATTCATCTTAATGAAGAATTCTACCATATTATGGTCACTCTTCCCCAAGGGGCCTCGCACAACAAGATTGCTAATTAATCCTCTCTCATTACACAACACCCAGTCTAGGATGGCCAGCTCTCTAGTTGGTTTCTTGACATATTGGTCGAGAAAACCATCCCTTATACAGTCCAGGAAATCCACCTCCACTGTATTGCTACCAGTTTGTTTAGCCCAATCTATATGTAGATTAAAGTCACCCATGATAACTACTGCACCTTTATTGCATGCATTTCTAATTTCCTGTTTGATGCCATCCCCAACCTCACTACTACTGTTTGGTGGTCTGTACACAGCTCCCACTAGCATTTTCTGCCCTTTGGTGTTCCGCAGCTCTACCCATACAGATTCAACCTCATCCATGCTAATGTCCTTCCTTACTATTGCGTTAATCTCCTCTTTAACCAGCAACACTACCCCACCTCCTTTTCCTCAACACAGGCCTGTTGTGGAGAAAAGAATTGTTTAATTGCTTGATCAAGGGAGACACGGCTACACCAGTTCCTCAACTGGGTGGGTTACCAACCATTGTCGCCGAACACTTTAGGAGCTGCTTCTTTTATACAGAAATCTTTCTAAAGTCTGCATTTACATTATCATTGGTCAGTCTTTCTACCGCGTGACAATTTTTTCGCTTTGTTACAGATTGTTTAATTTTAACTTTGTTAATTGTTCCAGTATGAACAGATGCATCCTGCATCCTGTCAACAACAGGAACTTATTTCTTAGGCCTAAGACCCATAGTTCTGAATAACAGGAACTTACACTATTGTTCTACAGTTGCACCTGCTAATTTTGTCACATCAGCAAATTGTGTTTTTGCCTTCCGAATCTAAAACGTGTTTAACTCTTTAATTAGCCATTCAATCCCCCCCTTTGGTCACATGGTTATTCTATTAACCCATCGTGACCAATCTTTTTACCTTACTAGACTCGTGTGTCTCCTACCCCGAGTTCATTGATCAGGCAATAGGATTAGAACAATCACCACTCATATCGGGTATTCATGTTGGTTTGGTTCATCTTCCCTGTTACTTACTTTCAGCAAATCCTTCCTTTCGTATTTCTGAGCGGCTTTTACCAGTGCTTTCATCCTTCTCCTCCTACATCTAAAGCAGCATTCAAACATAAGTAGAACCAACATTTGTATTGTGTTCCTAACACAGATGAGACTGCACACAGAGAGGTTAAAGTAACAGCAACCTTAGTCTTTATCAAGACACTCCAGAGTGAGGAACAGGCCTTAGGGGCCGGCTTATATACAGTGCTCCCAAGGGATGCTGGGATCCCTTGGGACTTCAGGGGATGCACTCCCTGGTGGCGGAACATGGGAGTGCATGCTTTACAGATACACAACATCACTCCCCCGCAAAGTCAAAGTGAAAACAATTTACAAGGTGAGGCGGTTGGGAGCCTTTCTTTCCCTGGTGGACTGCCTCAGTACAAATGTCTGTTCTGGTGTGTTGCCTGTGCCCTCGCTGGACTGGCATGTTGTTGGCCCTGCAGGGCTGCTGGGTGAGCCTGGCCTTGCTGGGCTGTTGGGCGTGATGGGGTGTGATCAGAACTGGGTATGGGGACAAAACCAAGTAATTGCTTTTGAGGAAGCCAAAAAAATTTAATGCTCCAACAAGCTGCTTGTATTGTATAACCTGTGTAAAAGACTTGTGTTAGCATGTGATGCGTCATCGTATGGAGTCGGGTGAATATTACAACAAGCTAACGTTGCAGGGAAGTTGCAACCTGTTGCCTATGCCTCCAGGAGCTTATCTAAGGCTGAGAGGGCCTACAGCATGATTGAGAAAGAGGCATTAGCGTGTGTGTTCGGTGTAAAGAAAATGCATCAGTACCTGTTTGGCCTCAAATTTGATCTGGAAACCGATCACAAGCTCCTCATATCCCTGTTCGCTGAAAACAAGGGGATAAATACTAATGCCTCAGCCCGCATACAAAGGTGGGCACTCGCGCTATCAGCGTATAACTACACCATCCGCCACAGGCCAAGCACCGAGAACTGTGCGGATGCTCTCAGTCGGCTACCACTTGCTCACAGGGGTGCCCCCAGCTGAGCTATTCATGAAAAGGACACTTAAAACCAGACTCTCGCTGGTTCACCCCAACCTGCATGATCAGGTAGAGAGCAGGCGGCAGCAACAAAATGTAAACGATGGTCGCACCACTGTGTCACGGGAAATTGATCTGAATGACGCTGTATATGTGCTAAAGTATGGACATAGTCCAAGTGGATCGTGGGCATGGTGATAGCTAAAGAAGGGAGTAGGGTGTTTGTAGTCAAACTAGACAATGGACAAATTTGCAGAAAGCACCTGGACCAAATGAGGCTGCGGTTCACAGACTGTCCTGAACAACCCACAGCAGACACCACCTTTTTCGAGCCCACAACACACACCCAAACAATCAACGACACCACCCCGGACTAGGAAATCGAACCCATCATGCCCAATAGCCCAGCAAGGCCAGGCTCACCTAGCAGCCCTGCAGGGCCAACAACACGCCAGCCCAGCGAGGGCACAGCCAACACACCAGAACAGACATTTGTACCGAGGCGGTCCACCAGGGAAAGAAAGGCTCCCGACCGCCTCACCTTGTAAATAGTTTTCACTTTTACGCAATAATACATGTCGGGGCTCTAAGAGGGTGCTTAACCCCGGTAGGAAGTTACCAAAATAGTTGAGGAGTCCCAGGAATGACCGCAGCTCCGTGACATTCTGTGGCCTGGATGTGTTCCTGATAGCCTCTGTCTTGGCGTCCGCCGCGATCTTTCTCCCCAAAAACTCCACTTCTGTTGCCATGAAGACGCATTTTGACCTCTTCAGCCGCAGCCCTACGAGGTCCAGTCGCTGGAGGACCTCCTCCAGGTTTTGTAGGTGCTCGACAGTGTCCCGACCCATGACCAATATGTCATCCTGAAAAACCACCGTGCGTGGTACTGACTTGAGTAGGCACTCCATGTTTCTCTGGAAGATCGCTGCAACCGACCGAATTCCAAACGGGCATCTGTTGTAGATCAACAGTCCCTTGTGCGTGTTGATGCAGGTGAGGCCCTTCGAAGACTCCTCCAGCTCCTGCGTCATGTAGGCTGAAGTCAGTTCGAGCTTGGTGAACGTCTTGCCTCCTGCCAGCGTCGCAAATAGGTCGTCTGCCTTAGGTAGCGGGTATTGGTCCTGTAGCGAGAAACGATTAACAGTTACTTTATAATCGCCACAAATCCTGAACATGCCATCACTTTTGAGTGCTGGAACAATCGGGCTGGCCCACTTGCTGAATTTCACTGGGGAGATGATGCCCTGGCAATGCATCCTGACCAGCTTGATTTCCACTCTCTCCCTCATCATGTGAGGTACCGTTCGCGCCTTGTGGTGAATGGGTCGTGCCTCTGGGACCAAGTGGATACGCACCTTCGCACCAGAAAAGTTTCCAACGCCTGGCTCAAAAAGGGAAGGAAATTTGTTAAGAACCTGGGTACATGAGGCCTCATGCACATGTGATATTGCTCAGATGTCATCCCAGTTCCACCTGATTTTGCCTAGCCAGCTCCTTCCAAGCAGTGTGGGGCCATCGCCCGGGACAATCCAGAGTGGCAGTTCATGCACCGGGCCCTCATAGGTGACCTTGACCATGGCGTTGCCCAGGACAGTGATGAGCTCTTTGGTGTACATTGTCAGTTTCGTGTGGATGGGACTCAGGGCTGGTCTGAGTGCCTTGTTGCATCACAGTCTCTCAAACATCTTTTTACTCATGATGGATTGGCTAGCGCCAGTGTCCAGTTCCATGGCTACGGGTAAGCCATTCAATTTTACATTTATTTATAGGTGGACATTTCATCGAAAATGTGTGCACCCCGTGTACTTCAGCATCTGCCTCCTCTCTCTGAGGCTCAAAATTGCTTTGATCCACCATGGACTAATCTTCCTCTGCCACGTGGTAGTTAGCAGGTTTTGCAGAACTTGCAGCTCATCTGCAAGCTCATTGGAGGTGCCCCATTGTTCCACAGCTCTTGCAAACATACCCTTTGAAGCGGCATGAATAGGCTTAATGGAAGCCTCCACAATGCCAACAAGGTGTGAATTGGCTTGCATTCATCCTTTGTTGCGGACTCTGAGTCATCTGTCACCTGAGGCCTGCTGGCAGTTGCAGACTCGTGGTTTCTGCCATGTACATTTCTGCTCGCAAACACAGTTCCAGTTATTTTATGAACATTGCTTGCACTTGTGTGCTGAGAGATTTGTTTGGTGTTGTCACTGGTGGACATAAACGCCAGTGCTATCACAATGACCTTAGAGGGTCGGTGTCTCTACTGTCAAAAGTTTTCGTAGGATGGTCTCGTGGCCAATGCCCAGTACAAAAAAGTCTCTGAGCATCTGCTCCAGGTAGCCATGAAACTCACATTGTCCTGCAAGTCACCTTAGCTCGGCGATGTAGCTCGCCACTTCCTGACCTCCACATCGCTGGCATGTGTAGAACCGATACCTTGCCATCAGCACGCTCTCCCTCGGGTTAAGATGCTCCCGAACCAGTGTACACAGCTCCTCATACGACTTATCTGTGGGTTTCACCGGAGCCAGAAGATTCTTCATGAGGCTGTAGGTCGGTGCCCCGCAGACCGTGAGGAGGGACCGCTCTCCTTTTTGCAGCACTTCCTTCTCCGTCCAGCTCATTGGCTACAAAGTACTGGTCTAGCCGTTCAACATAGGCTTCCCAGTCCTCACCCTCTGAGAACTTCTCCAGGATGCCCACAGTTTGCTGCATCTTTGCGTTGGATCTGTATATTTGTCGCCAGTTATTGTGTTCCTAACACAGATAAGACTGCACACAGGAAGGTTAAAGTAACAGTGACCTCAGTCTTTATTTAGACACTCCAGAGTGAGGAACAGGCCTTAGGGGCCGGCTTATATACAGTGCTCCCAAGGGATGCTGGGATCACTTGGGATTTCAGGGGATGCGCTCCCTGGTGACGGAAAATGGGAGTGCATGTTTTATAGATACACAACAATCTGCACTATCACGAATACATATGATATAATTCTTATCCAAGGGTCTACATGAACATTTAGTCCAAAATGGCCAACACTTTCTTTGTGTCCTTTTGCAGCTCTACAGTCTCTTTCATCAGGATGATGTATTTTGTTGTTGCTGATGGACATTCTTCTCCAATGCTGTCTGTACCTCACTTAGTTTGGGAATGGGTTTTCCCTGAGGCTCTTCGAAGTCCTTGTACCACGCCTTTATAGTGTCTACCACCGTTCCACCGACAGTTTCTTCTTTTAGAAACATAGAAACATAGAAAATAGGTGCAGGAGCAGGCCATTCAGCCCTTCTAGCCTGCACCGCCATTCAATGAGTTCATGGCTGAACATGCAACTTCAGTACCCCCTTCCTACTTTCACGCCATACCCCTTGATCCCCCGAGTAGTAAGGACTTCATCTAACTCCCTTTTGAATATATTTAGCGAATTGGCCTCAACTACTTTCTGTGGTAGAGAATTCCACAGGTTCACCACTCTCTGGGTGAAGAAGTTTCTCCTTATCTCGGTCCTAAATGGCTTACCCCTTATCCTTAGACTGTGACCTCTGGTTCTGGACTTCCCCAACATTGGGAACATTCTTCTTGCATCCAACCTGTCCAAACCCGTCAGAATTTTAAACGTTTCTATGAGGTCCCCTCTCACTCTTCTGAACTCCAGTGAATACAAGCCCAGTTGATCCAGTCTTTCTTGATAGGTCAGTCCCACCATCCCGGGAATCAGTCTGGTGAATCTTCGCTGCACTCCCTCAATAGCAAGAATGTCCTTCCTCAAGTTAGGAGACCAAAACTGTACACAATACTCCAGGTGTGGCCTCACCAAGGCCCTGTACAACTGTAGCAACACCTCCCTGCCCCTGTATTCAAATCCCCTCGCTATGAAGGCCAACATGCCATTTGCTTTCTTAACCGCCTGCTGTACCTGCATGCCAACCTTCAATGACTGATGTACCATGACACCCAGGTCTCGTTGCACCTCCCCTTTTCCTAATCTGTCACCATTCAGATAATAGTCTGTCTCTCTGTTTTTACCACCAAAGTGGATAACCTCACATTTATCCACATTATACTTCATCTGCCACGCATTTGCCCACTCACCTAACCTATCCAAGTCACTCTGCAGTCTCATAGCATCCTCCTCGCAGCTCACACTGCCACCCAACTTAGTGTCATCCGCAAATTTGGAGATATTACATTTAATCCCCTCGTCTAAATCATTAATGTACAATGTAAACAACTGAGGCCCCAGCACAGAACCCTGCGGTACCCCACTAGTCACTGCTTGCCATTCCGAAAAGTACCCACTTACTCCTACTCTTTGCTTCCTGCCTGACAACCAGTTCTCAATCCACGTCAGCACACTACCCCCAATCCCATGTGCTTTAACTTTGCACATTAATCTCCTGTGTGGGACCTTGTCGAAAGCCTTCTGAAAGTCCAAATATACCACATCAACTGGTACTCCTTTGTCCACTTTATTGGAAACATCCTCAAAAAATTCCAGAAGATTTGTCAAGCATGATCTCCCTTTCACAAATCCATGCTGACTTGGACCTATCATGTCACCATTTTCCAAATGCGCTGCTATGACATCCTTAATAATTGATTCCATCATTTTACCCACTACTGAGGTCAGGCTGACCGGTCTATAATTCCCTGCTTTCTCTCTCCCTCCTTTTTTAAAAAGTGGGGTTACATTGGCTACCCTCCACTCGATAGGAACTGATCCAGAGTCAATGGAATGTTGGAAAATGACTGTCAATGCATCCGCTATTTCCAAGGCCACCTCCTTAAGTACTCTGGGATGCAGTCCATCAGGCCCTGGGGATTTATCGGCCTTCAATCCCATCAATTTCCCCAACACAATTTCCCGACTAATAAAGATTTCCCTCAGTTCCTCCTCCTTACTAGACCCTCTGACCCCTTTTATATCCGGAAGGTTGTTTGTGTCCTCCTTAGTGAATACTGAACCAAAGTACTTGTTCAATTGGTCTGCCATTTCTTTGTTCCCCGTTATGACTTCCCCTGATTCTGACTGCAGGGGACCTACGTTTGTCTTTACTAACCTTTTTCTCTTTACATACCTATAGAAACTTTTGCAATCCGCCTTAATGTTCCCTGCAAGCTTCTTCTCGTACTCCATTTTCCCTGCCCTAATCAAACCCTTTGTCCTCCTCTGCTGAGTTCTAAATTTCTCCCAGTCCCCAGGTTCGCTGCTATTTCTGGCCAATTTGTATGCCATTTCCTTGGCTTTAATACTATCCCTGATTTCCCTAGATAGCCACGGTTGAACCACCTTCCCTTTTTTATTTTTACGCCAGACAGGAATGTACAATTGTTGTAATTCATCCATGCGGTCTCTAAATGTCTGCCATTGCCCATCCACAGTCAACCCCTTAAGTATCATTAGCCAATCTATCTTAGCCAATTCATGCCTCATACCTTCAAAGTTACCCTTCTTTAAGTTCTGGACCATGGTCTCTGAATTAACTGTTTCATTCTCCATCCTAATGCAGAATTCCACCATATTATGTCACTCTTCCCCAAGGGGCCTCGCACAATGAGATTGCTAATTAATCCTCTCTCATTACACAACACCCAGTCTAAGATGGCCTCCCCCCTAGTTGGTTCCTCGACATATTGGTCTAGAAAACCATCCCTTATGCACTCCAGGAAATCCTCCTCCATCGTATTGCTTCCAGTTTGGCTGGCCCAATCAATGTGCATATTAAAGTCACCCATTATAACTGCTGCACCTTTATTGCATACACTCCTAATTTCCTGTTTGATGCCCTCCCCAACATCACTACTACTGTTTGGAGGCCTGTACACAACTCCCACTAACGATTTTTGCCCTTTAGTGTTCTGCAGCTCTACCCATATAGATTCCACATCATCCAAGCTAATGTCTTTCCTAACTATTGCATTAATCTCCTCTTTAACCAGCAATGCTACCCCACCTCCTTTTCCTTTTATTCTATCCTTCCTGAATGTTGAATACCCCTGGATGTTGAGTTCCCAGCCCTGATCATCCTGGAGCCACGTCTCCGTAATCCCAATCACATCATATTTGTTAACATCTATTTGCACAGTTAATTCATCCACCTTATTGCGGATACTCCTTGCATTAAGACACAAAGCCTTCAGGCTTGTTTTTTTAACACCCTTTGTCCTTTTAGAATTTTGCTGTACAGTGGCCCTTTTTGTTCTTTGCCTTGGGTTTCTCTGCCCTCCACTTTTCCTCATCTCCTTTCTGTCTTTTGCTTTTGCCTCATTTTTGTCTCCCTCTGTCTCCCTGCATAGGTTCCCATCCCCCTGCAATATTAGTTTAACTCCTCCCCAACAGCACTAGCAAACACTCCCCCTAGGACATTGGTTCCGGTCCTGCCCAGGTGCAGACCGTCCGGTTTGTACTGGTCCCACCTCCCCCAGAACCGGTTCCAATGCCCCAAGAATTTGAATCCCTCCCTGCTGCACCACTGCTCAAGCCATGTATTCATCTGCGCTATCCTGCGATTCCTACTCTGACTAGCACGTGGCACTGGTAGCAATCCCGAGATTACTACTTTTGAGGTCCTACTTTTTAATTTAGCTCCTAGCTCCTTAAATTCTTTTCGTAGGACCTCATCCCTTTTTTTACTTATGTCGTTGGTACCAATGTGCATCACGACAACTGGCTGTTCTCCCTCCCATTTCAGAATGTCCTGCGCCCGCTCCGAGACATCCTTGACCCTTGCACCAGGGAGGCAACATACCATACCATCCTGGAGTCTCGGTTGCGTCCGCAGAAACGCCTATCTATTCCCCTCACCATCGAATCCCCTATTACTATCGCTCTCCCACTCTTTTTCCTGCCCTCCTGTGCAGCAGAGCCACCTACGGTGCCATGAACTTGGCTGCTGCTGCCCTCCCCTGATGAGTCATCCTCCCCAACAGTACCCAAAGCGGTGTATCTGTTTTGCAGGGGGATGACCACAGGGGACCCCTGCACTATCTTTCTTGCACTGCTCTTCCTGCTGGTCTTCCATTCCCTATCTGGCTGTGGACCCTTCTCCTGCGGTAAGACCAACTCACTACACGTGATACTCACGTCATTCTCAGCATCGTGGATGCTCCAGAGTGAATCCACCCTCAGCTCCAATTCCGCAACGCTGACCGTCAAGAGCTCGAGGCGGATACACTTCCCACACACGTAGCGCCCAGGGACACTGGAAGTGTCCCCGAGTTCCCACATGGTACAGGAGGAGCATATCACATGGCCGAGCTCTCCTGCCATGTCTTAACCTTAGATACCCTTAAATTGGTAATAACAATGTTACAGTTCACTTACTGATATAAAAAAGAAAAGAAAAGCTACTCACCAAACACCAGCCAATCACTTACCCCATTGGCTGTGACGTCACTTTTTGATTACTTTCTACTTCTATTTTGCTTTCTCTCCCGCTGTAGCTGCCTTTTGATAGGCTGCTCCCGCGTCTCACCAACTGCCGCTGGCTCTCGATCTCCCGCTGGGCCTTTTATAGGTCGCTCCCCTCTCACCCACTGCCGCTGGCTCTCGATCTCCCGCTGGGCCTTTTATAGGTCGCTCCCCTCTCACCCACTGCCGCTGGCTCTCGATCTCCCGCTGGGCCTTTTATAGGTCGCTCCCCTCTCACCAACTGCCGCTGGCTCTCGATCTCCCGCTGGGCCTTTTATAGGTCGCTCCCCTCTCACCAACTTTTAATTCTGGGTATGTAATATGTCCCTGAATATTAACCCCTTCTCTGGTCGTGAAGCAAAAGTCGGTGGTAGTGATGGGGCAGTGCGTTACTCCTCCCACAGACATGTTAGTGGCTGTGGTGCTGACACACCATTGCCCGTTACTTCCTGATGCTGCTGTTGTCTCGGAATCCAGCATCAGCGGGGTTATACTCAGGACGATCCTTTGTGCGGCTGTATCCAGTCATCTTGATCAAATTTGGGATGTTCTCGGCTCAAAACAACCTGGTTATTCTTATAACAATCTTTAATGCACTCAACCTTGGTATCATCTCCCTTCTTAATAATGTATTGGTGCAGTTTGTGGTATCTGACCCCTGTTTGGTTTCTTATTTCTCCTATACTGTCAACTTTATAAGGAGGTTACCCTTGGTCACTTCATATTGTGTTGACAGTACAAATCCGATTACGTTCTGATGACCAGTTACACATATAGTTTTAGGAACCCATGCATGGCTGTTTCGCCTGATTTCCCAGGCGTCTGTTTCCCTTTTTCTCAAGGTCCATTCCCTGAATAGATCATTGGTTATCCAATCTGGGACCTCCCCATTTTGTAGCTGTTCTAAGTTATGTTCTACTGTACTTATCATCCATGCTCCATACCCGCGCTTCATTCGCTTTCGCTATTGTACTTTTGGTTCGCGTTTATTAAGTGAATTGTCTTGGCGTGATCCCATCGTGTGTGGGCCATTTGTAACAATTCTTGTTCAGCCCATCTCCCAATTGGGCCTGCATCTTCTCATTATCATCTCACCTCTCCAGCAACCCTCTTCGGGTTTGGGTGAGTGTGTCAACCTGCTCTTCTACCATCTGAAGAACTATAATGTTTACCGTGGCTACGCCCGCCGCATATCCCGCGCCCATCATTTCTAATATCCCCCCTTTTCATCTAACCTTCCCTTTTAATGTGATAAACTTCAGGGTCTTAGACTCGGGTCCATCTAAGGCCCACAGTGTCAGATTTTTATACGTGCTTATTGTTTTTGACGTGCAGGAACTGGGGATTGTTAGATCGGTCAGATTTAGAAATATTGTGATTATCTTCTGGCTTGTTCCAAAGTGTATTTTTTCCTTCCTGTATTTCATTACTAACCCCCCTTTGGCCCCCTTTGTTATGTGAGGGCACCATGGAGTTCTCCTCTTACACAGGAACATCGTTCCCCCTCCTGTATCAATGTCACAACTTGTACTTCCCTCTGGGGAGGGTGATGGGCTACTAGTTTCTTCCTTGTCCTTGTAGAATTATAAGGGCGGTGGTAATCACGTTTATATGCATTCTGTTGATAAAACACATCCTGGATATTCCAGGTTTTTGGTTGGATTCTCACCATTTCTACTTCTACCAGATTGTTTGCACCCTTTCTCCGGGCATGTGACCTTTCCCAGGTCCATTTTATTATAGCAAGTACCCCTAGTATTGCAAATATTAATCCTAGTCCCCCGAAAAGTCCATCTATCAATGCACCCCTCCACTCCTTATATTCTTTCAGCTGGGACCAATGTTTCCATCGGCCCCCACCTTTCATATTTATGCATGCACACGTGTCGCCGCTAATCAGCACCTCATAGAGTCCGCTCTGTCGAGAGGCAAATCTAGATTTTTCTGGTAATACCCTACCATTACCCTTGCCCCCACCTCAGGTACTACTGCTGGGCACTTTGTTCCATTATCCTCATCTTCCTCTTCCTGCTTATGACGCACTTCCTGTCGCATACCTTTCAACTGCCTACTCAGTTCCATCACATACTTTCTAATTCTATTGCCTGAAGGTCCTAACCCTACTCCTCCTGTAACTATTCCCTCAGGGAGTTTTATTGCTTGTCCAGTCATTAGTTAGTAAGGGGTGAGTCCTGTTGTGCGGTTCGGTGTAGCATGCAGTCTCATCAATATGGTGGGCAGGAGTTCCGGCCATGCCTATCCGGTTCCTTGGATTGCTTTACTCAGGGAGGTTTTGAGGGTTCTAATTATTCTTTCTACCATTCCCGAAGTCTGGGGATGGTAGGGGATGTGGAATTTTTGTTTAATGTTTAGTATTTTACAAGTTTCCTTCATTACCTTTCCTTGAAATGAGTCCCTTGGTCCGAATCTCTCTGAGTGAGACTCCCCTATCTAGGAATGACCTCTTCTGCTAATATATGGGCTACCATGGTTGCGGTGCAATTGTGGGTGGCGAATGCTTCCACCCACCTTGGAAACTGGTCAATAATCACCAAGCAGTACTTCCTTCCCCTGGAGTTTATTAGGGGCCCAGTAAAATCAATCCGCATGTTTTCCCATGGTCCCCGTGGGCGGGGTTGGTGCGCCATCCTTATTTGTATCGCTTTTCCCGGATTATGTTGGGCACCCGTAACACAGTGCTAACAATGTTTAGCAATGTTGCCCCCAATTCCTGGCCACCACCAATCCCATGAGATATTGGATATCATGGCGTTACTCCCGGCATGGGTAATGCCGTGGTGTAACTCCATGATCATTTGCCGAATGCAGGAAGGGGCCAACACTGTTCCGTCCTTTCTCCACATAGTGTCTATACCTGGAGATCCTCCCTTTCTCTCCCATTCTGCTCTTTCTTCCTCATTCGTATCTGCGTGCAGTTTAATTATATTTATGTCCTCCTCTGTGGTAATGCTACAGACTGACTCTATCTTTATGTCTGCGGATGTGGCCGCTTCTCGGGCGGCATTGTTCCCAGCCTCATTTCCACGCTGTATTTCGTCCACTATTCGTTGATGGGCCTTTACCTTTACCACTGCTGCTTTAGCTGGTTTGCTGGTTACTTCTAATAGTAATTTTATACATTCATCGTGTTTGATGGCCTCGCCGACAGAGGTAACAAACCCTCTCCTTCCCCATGCTACCATGTAGTCATGTACCCCAAAGGCATACCTGCTATCTGTATATATATTCACTGTCTTTCCCTCTGCCAGTAATAAGGCTTCCGTCAATGCGGTTAATTCAGCTACTTGGGCCGAAAGGCCTCCGTCCAGTGATCCCTGCATCATTACCTCGAGTTGCTGGTTTAATACTGCCCATTCCATACGTGGGTGGCCGTCGACGTACTGTCGGGATCCGTCCACATACAATGTGAGGTCTGGGTTTTCGAGAGCTACCTCACTCACATTCCCTGGGGAATCTTCCCATTCTAATGTGTTACACTCGTGAGGCTCCCTCCGAGTGAGGATTCCTTCTGCTGGGTTCGCCCCGGTGTCTCTGACTATCTTTACTGATTCATCATGGGGCAGTAAAACGGCTTCCCATTTTGCTCGGTGGACTTGGAGATAGCCTGGAGCTTTCCAATATTCAACATTTCTACCAGAGTGTGTTTGGTGTGTAGGACAATTTCGCCTGTCATCACGACAGGTTCGCTGACCTTTAATGCCCATGTGGCGCAGTCTAGTGCAGCCATGCATCTGGACAAGCCCATGGCTGCAGGTGATTGTTGGGTTGAATAGTAAGCTGTGGGTCTCATTCTGGCCCCGTGCATTTCTGTCTCTCATCAGAGAAAATGGCATTTTTAGATTGTTTCCAAACTTTTAGTATTTTTTTTTCCTAATCTGTTTAGTATTATTTCTTTCACAAAGGTTTCCAAACCCAAGATTTTCCAATACATCGAAAATGTTTATCAAGAAGAATATCTCAAAATCCCAATTCAAATACTGTACTGCAAATCTTTTTATTTAAATCTCTTTTACTGAACTAGAAGCTTTCACGTCATTTAAAATAAGATTCTACACAAAAGAAACAAGGGCGGAACTTTCCCAGCCTGTAACCATAAGAAACCCATGCTGGCTTTTAAAAAAAGACATTACACTCTCCCTTCTCCTTTCTTTATTTCACTTATAGGCTAAATTTATTATCTTTCAACCCAATGTAATCAATGATTACTTGTTTTTTTTTTAAACAAGTAATTGGGCATCTCAGCCTGCAATAACCAAATTGAAAAGACAACACTTTGTTTATGATTCTAATTGATTTAAAATGAGCCACACATTTTTAATTGAAGTTTTATCTTTTGTTAAACAAACCCATTCTTTGTGCATTTCCTAGCTCCGCAACTTATCATCAAAATAAATCCACATCTGTGTTTCCAACTTAAAGTATCATTCAATTCTCGGTACACAATTCAACTTCTTCACATTTCTTGAACTTCCCACATCTAGGACAACACTACAAAGGTTAAAAACTTTCAGCTCACTGCCCAGAAATGTGGGTGGAGCTAAAACAAAGATACAGATGCACCATTTCTCTTTTAAAAGACCAGCTTTCAGACAATTGGAAAATTCATTAACTCCCACCTCAAATATTCTACAGTCAAGAAAACTTCCACACACCCACTTTCATTCAACAAAGCTTATCTTTCTCTTCCTCGGCACAAAAGCTGAAGCTTCTGTGTCAGTGTTATATTCTTCTTAGATCTACCCACTCTATCTCCTACTCTTACCATGTGCAATTCCTCTAATTGAGACCTGGCCGTGGCCTTATATTGCAAACATTGACTGACCACCATCAAACCTGCTTTGGCCGTCTTTTTATTTGCCTTTCTCCCACCATAATTTTTGTTTTGCGGGGTCTTCTTTGGGATCCCATCCGTCACTTGACATAGTAACTATCAATTTTTTATGGTCGTCGGCAAAATATCTACTCAGTGAACCTCCCGGCCCCTAATCTAGCATATCTTGTCACGCCATCTATTTTTGGTATGTCTACCACTCTATCGGTTCGTTGTCCCCTTTAACCTGGTTTCCTCGAACCTAGGGTCTGCAATTACAAACCTATGAAGCCGATCCTACTTTGATAATTACGATTGTGACCTCTTAACTACCCTCAAATCTTTTACACCATTACAGACCTTTCTCACAAGTTCGGACACCCCAGGCGACCGACACATTTTGCGGCAGATTACATCGAATTTATGAGTGGTATTTAAAATATACTCACTCCTGATGGTCTGCAAATATCCATCTGTCTTTCACCCGGGTGCATCCTGCCAGACTACGCTCATTATGCTTGAGTGCAAGAGTTTAAATGAGCACAATAAATAAAAAAATGTCAATCATTTAAACATTAAAACACCTGTACAATAAAGTATTATTTTTAGCCCCTTGAAAACATTTAAATTTATTTTTCAAAACATTAAATTTTTGTTTTAAATATTTAATTAAATGGCATTTTAAATATGTAGACTTGATGTGGAGCATGACAAAGACATTTAACACTGGCTCGTTGTGGAGAAAAGAATTGTTTAATTGCTTGATCAAGGGAGATACGGCTACACCAGTTCCTCACTTGGGTGGGCTACCAACCGTTCTCGTCGAACACTTTGGAGCTGTTTCTTTTATACAGAATTCCTTGCAAAATCATCATTTACATTATCATTGGTCGGTTTTTCTACCGCGTGACAATTTTTTTGCTTTGTTACAGATTGTTTAATTTTAACTTTGTTAATTGTTCCAGAAGCACCCTGCATCCTGCCAACAACAGGAACTTTTTCTTCTGCCTAAGACCTATAGTTCTGAATATCAGGAGCTTACACTATTATTCTACAGTTGCAGCTGCTAATTTTGCCACATCAGCAAATCGTGTTTTTGCCTTCCTAATCTAAAACGTGTTTAACTCTTTAATTTCCCCTTCAACCAACAACAACACCAACCTTCTCCACAATCACCTGATGTTGCACAGGACACAGGGCATCAGCACCTGACCACATTGCAGCCCGGGAGGCCAGGGATGGCCTTGCCATGATCAGCTTTACTTCACTTGACGCTGTACACCCTGGCAGCCACATGATACGCCAGGTTGACAATATCCCACACCAGAAAGCATCCCTACAATGCCCAAGCCATTTATTTCACCCTCATCATCATTGCGGGGGGTATCCTTATGTCGCACCATTCACTGCAACTCAATAAGCCACTTCCAAAGGTGCACACAAATCTGTTCAAGAACGCAAACTGTTGAAAATAAAGATTTCAATGTTTGACAACATATTTACAGAAACTTTACATGAACATTGGCGAAAACATCCAAGTGCCTACCCTTGTGCATTGTTAGTTGGTACGATTGGACGAAGAGGAGTGTGAGGGGTGGCAAGTGAGATGGGGATGTGATAATGTAGATAGAGAGGGATGGGTGGAGGTGCAAGGTTTGTTGGTGTGAGTAAGGATGTGCAGGAGTAGGGTAGGAAAGGCAGAGTGATGGGGATGTGATGAGTGGCACAGTAGATTCATGGAATCATCGATGAGGTTGAGTGTGCCTTCTGTGATTTACTGAGATCATTGAAGGGGTTGCACCACTGCAGCCTGATCCTCCTGATGACATCCCTGCTTGTGTCCTCCTGTGCAATGTGCAACCAGGCTGCGTTGGTCTCCAGGGGAGGTCTCTACTGACCATTGGAAAGGAAGAGAACCTCCCTGTGTGCAGTGACTCCCTCCAGAAGCAACTAATTTGCCCATCCAAATCGCATCAGCATTTTCCGATTCAAAAGCGATCAGATCCCCAGCTCCCCCTGTGCAGCAGACTTCAGCTACAGCCCATGTGAAAGGCGATTGTCCAAAGCGGAAATCACAGCAGAGACCCAGGGCTAGTAATAAGTCACCCACTACGGATAGCGGGCTTAACTTAGAACATAAGAACATAAGAACATAAGAATTAGGAACAAGAGTATGCCATCTAGCCCCTCGAGCCATTCAACAAGATCATGGCTGATCTGGCCGTGGACTCAGCTCCACTTACCCGCCCGCTCCCCATAACCCTTAATTCCCTTATTGGTTAAAAATCTATCTGTCTGTGATTTGAATACATTCAATGAGCTAGCCTCAACTGCTTCCTTGGGCAGATAATTCCACAGATTCACAACCCTCTGGGAGAAGAAATTCCTTCTCAACTCGGTTTTAAATTGGCTCCCCCGTATTTTGAGGCTGTGCCCCCTAGTTCTAGTCTCCCTGACCAGTGGAAACAACCTCTCTGTCTCTATCTTGTCTATCCCTTTCATTATTTTAAATGTTTCTATAAGATCACCCCTCATCCTTCTGAACTCCAATGAGTAAAGACCCAGTCTACTCAATCTATCATCATAAGGTAACCCCCTCATTTCCGGAATCAGCCGAGTGAATCGTCTCTGTACCCCGTCCAAGGCTAGTATACCCTTCCTTAAGTAAGGTGACCAAAACTGCACGCAGTACTCCAGGTGCGGCCTCACCAATACCCTGTACAGTTGCAGCAGGACCTCCCTGCTTTTGTACTCCATCCCTCTCGCAATGAAGGCCAACATTCCATTTGCCTTCCTGATTACCTGCTGCACCTGCAAACTAACTTTTTGGGATTCATGCACAAGGACCCCCAGGTCCCTCTGTACCGCAGCCTGTTGTAATTTCTCCCCATTCAAATAATATTCCCTTTTACTGTTTTTTTTTTCCAAGGTGGATGACCTCACATTTTCCGACATTATATTCCATCTGCCAAACCTTAGCTCATTCGCTTAACCTATCTAAATCTCTTTGCAGCCTCTCTGTGTCCTCTACACAACCCGCTTTCCTACTAATCTTTGTGTCATCTGCAAATTTTGTTACACTACACTCTGTCCCCTCTTCCAGGTCATCTATGTATATTGTAAACAGTTGTGGTCCCAGCACCGATCTCTGTGGCACACCACTAACCACCGATTGCCAACCTGAAAAGGATCCATTTATATCGACTCTCTGCTTTCTGTTCGCCAGCCAATTCTCGATCCATGCTAATACATTTCCTCTGACTCCGCGTACCTTTATCTTCTGCAGTAACCTTTTGTGTGGCACCTTATCGAATGCCTTTTGGAAATCTAAATACACCACATCCATCGGTACACCTCTATCCATCATGTTCGTTATATCCTCAAAGAATTCCAGTAAATTAGTTAAACATGATTTTCCCTTCATGAATCCATGTTGTGTCTGCTTGATTGCACTATTCCTATCTAGATGTCCCGCTATTTCTTCCTTAATGATAGCTTCAAGCATTTTCCCCACTACAGATGTTAAACTAACTGGCCTATAGTTACCTGCCTTTTGTCTGCCCCCTTTTTAAAACAGAGGCATTACATTAGCTGCTTTCCAATCTGCTGGTACCTCCCCAGAGTCCAGAGAATTTTGGTAGATTATAACGAATGCATCTGCTATAACTTCCGCCATCTCTTTTAATACCCTGGGATGCATTTCATCAGGACCAGGGGACTTGTCTACCTTGAGTCCCATTAGCCTGTCCAGCACTACCCAACTAGTGATAGTGATTATCTCAAGGTCCTCCCTTCCCACATTCCCGTGACCAGCAATTTTTGGCATGGTTTTTGTGTCTTCCACTTTGAAGACTGAAGCAAAATAATTGTTTAAGGTCTCAGCCATTTCCACATTTCCCATTATTAAATCCCCCTTCTCATCTTTTAAGGGACCAACATTTACTTTAGTCAATCTTTTCCGTTTTATATATCGGTAAAAGCTTTTACTATCTATTTTTATGTTTTGCGCATGTTTACTTTCATAATCTATCTTTCCTTTCTTTATTGCTTTCTTAGTCATTCTTTGCTGTCGTTTAAAATTTTCCCAATCTTCTAGTTTCCCACAAACCTTGGCCACCTTATACGCATTGGTTTTTAATTTGATGCTCTCCTTTATTTCCTTGGTTATCCACGGCTGGTTATCCCTTCTCTTACCGCCCTTCTTTATCACTGGAATATATTTTTGTTGAGCACCATGAAAGAGCTCCTTAAAAGTCCTCCACTGTTCCTCAATTGTGCCACCGTTTAGTCTGTGTTCCCAGTCTACTTTAGCCAACTCTGCCCTTTGGAAAGAGGTGACATGATAGGTCCAAGTCAGCATGGATTTTTGAAAGGGAAATCATGCTTGACAAATCTTCTGGAATTTTTTGAGGATATTTCCAGTAGAGTGGACAAGGGAGAACCAGTTGATGTGGTGTATTTGGACTTTCAGAAAGCTTTCGACAAGGTCCCACACAAGAGATTAATGTGCAAAGTTAAAGCACATGGGATTGGGGGTAGTGTGCTGATATGGATTGAGAACTGGTTGGCAGACAGGAAGCAAAGAGTAGGAGTAAATGGGTACTTTTCAGAATGGCAGGCAGTGACTAGTGGGGTACCGCAAGGTTCTGTGCTGGGGCCCCAGCTGTTTATATTGTACATTAATGATTTAGACGAGGGGATTAAATGTAGTATCTCCAAATTTGCAGATGACACTAAGTTGGGTGGCAGTATGAGCTGTGAGGAGGATGCTATGAGGCTGCAGAGTGACTTAGATAGGTTAGGTAAGTGGGCAAATGCATGGCAGATGAAGTATAACGTGGATAAATGTGAGGTTATCCACTTTGGTGGTAAAAACAGAGAGACAGACTATTATCTGAATGATGACAGATTAGGAAAAGGGGAGGTGCAGTGAGACCTGGGTGTCATGGTACATCAGTCATTGAAGGTTGGCATGCAGGTACAGCAGGCGGGTAAGAAGGCAAATGGCATGTTGGCCTTCATAGCGAGGGGATTTGAGTACAGGGGCAGGGAGGTGTTACAACAGTTGTACAGGGCCTTGGTGAGGCCACACCTGGAGTATTGTGTACAGTTTTGGTCTCCTAACTTGAGGAAGGACATTCTTGCTATTGAGGAAGTGCAGAAAAGGTTCACCAGACTGATTCCCGGGATGGCGGGACTGACATATCAAGAAAGACTGGATCAACTGGGCTTGTATTCACTGGAGTTCAGAAGAATGAGAGGGGATCTCATAGAAACATTAAAAATTATGACGGGTTTAGACAGGTTCGATGCAGGAAGAATGTTCCCAATGTTGGGGAAGTCCATAACCAGGGGTCACAGTCTAAGGATAAGGGGTAAGCCATTTAGGACCGAGATGAGGAGAAACTTCTTCACCCAGAGAGTGGTGAACCTGTGGAATTCTTTACCATAGAAAGTTGTTGAGGCCAATTCACTAAATATATTCAAAAAGGAGTTAGATGTAGTCCTTACTACTAGGCGGATCAAGGGTTATGGTGAGAAAGCAGGAATGGGTTACTGAAGTTGCATGTTCAGCCATGAACTCATTGAATGGTGGTGCAGGCTCGAAGGGCCAAGTGGCCTACTCCTGCACCTATTTTCTATGTTTCTATGTTTCTATGCCCTCATCCCATTGTAGTCCCCTTTGTTTAAGCATAATACGCTCGTTTGAGACACGACTTCCTCACCCTCAATCTGTATTACAAATTTAACCATACTGTGATCACTCATTCTGAGAGGATCTTTTACGAGGAGATCGTTTATTATTCCTGTCTCATTACACAGGACCAGATCTAAGATAGCTTGCTCCCTTGTAGGTTCTGTAACATACTGTTCTAAGAAACAATCCCGTATGCATTGTATGAATTCCTCCTCCAGGCTACCCCGTGCGATTTGAGTTGACCAATTGATATGTAGGTTAAAATCCCCCATGATTACTGCCGTTCCTTTTTCACATGCCTCCATTATTCCCTTGATTATTGCCCGCCCCACCATGAAGTTATTATTTGGGGGCCTATAAACTACGCCCACCAGTGACTTTTTCCCCTTACTATCTCTAATCTCCACCCACAATGATTCAACATTTTGTTCATTAGAGCCAATATCGTCTCTCACAACTGCCCTGATATCATCCTTTATTAACAGAGCTACACCACCTCCTTTCCCTTCTTGTCTATCTTTCCCACTGCTTTAACTGTGGGGACAAATCACATTCAGCAAAGAGTCCTAAATGTTCTGCATGTGGTAAAATGAACCATTTTGCTCATGCCTGTCACTCACCGCAGCATAATCGACATGTGGACAACCCCGATAGTGATGAACCCAGTATGGTTTACACCGTTCGTGACATTTCGCACATCAATACGGGCAAAGTAAAAGACTGTGAGGTAAACATTAACAGCACGCCCATCTGCCACCTCATTGACCTTAGTGCCAAAGTCTCCATATTGAGTGAGGCTTTGTACAAAACCCACTTCACACACTGTCAACTGCAGCCCGCAACTTCCACTCTACGGGGCCAAGTTTCAGCCTGAGTTGCTCCTGTTTTTTTGGAGCAAGTGGTTTAGAATGGAGTATGTTAGAAATTGCAATTTTCAGCATTTAGTTTGCTCCAGTTCTCGTCAGTTAGAACAGTTTCACTTTGGAACAGAATTTTTTTTTCAAAAGGGGGCGTGTCCGGCCACTTCCGCCTGTTTTCAAAGCTTAGGCAGTGAAAACTTACTCCAAACTAACTTAGAATGGAGTAAGTGAAGATTTTTGTACGTTCGAAAAAACCTTGTCAACACTTTAGAAAATCAGGCGTAGGTTACAAATCAGGCCTAGGGAATGGCCAGGGGGGTGGGGGGTTTAAAGGGAAGTTTACAAACATTAAACACTTCAGTTTTACAAATAAAGAGCCATCATCAATAATAAATGATAAATACATCAATAAATCAACCAATAAATCAATCAAAAAAATTAATAAAAAATAATTTTAAAAAAAATCAATAAATCAAACATTTTCTACTTACCAACTGCAGCACCGGGAGTCCTCCAACAGCGTGCTGGAACGGCCCCCCCAGTAGGTCTCTGTCAGTGTCTCTATCTCTCTGTCTGTGTGTGTGTGTGTGTCTCTCACTCTCTGTCTGTCAGTGTCTGTGTTTCTGACAGCGAGGAGAGGGGAAGAAGGGGGGTGGGAGAGGGAGGGGGTGGGGGAGAAGGGGGGTGGGAGAGGGAGGGGGAGAAGGGGGGTTGGAGGGGGAGGGGGAGAAGGGGGTGGGAGGGGGAGAAGGGGGATAGAGGGGGGGAGGGGAAGGAGAAGGGGGGAAGGGGAGGAGGAGGGGCAGGAGGAGGAGGAGAGGGGGAGGAGGAGCGGGAGGAGGAGGGGGAGGAGAAGGTGGGGGAGGAGAGGGGGGAGGAGAAGGGGGGAGGGGAAGGGGGGAAGGGAAGGAGAAGGGGGGGAGGAGAAGGGGGGTGGGGGGGAGGAGAAGGGGGGAGGGGAAGGGGGGGAAGGGAAGGAGAAGGGGGGGAGGAGAAGGGGGTGGGGGGGAGGAGAAGGAGTGGAGAGGGGGGGAGGAGAAGGGGTGGAGGGGGGGTGGAGAGGGGGGGAGAAGGGGGGAGAGGGGGAGAAGGGAGAGAGGATGGAGGGAGGGAAAGAGAGAAGAGGAGGGAGGAGGGAAGGGAGAGAGGGAGGGAGGGAGGGAGGAGGGAAGGAGAGAGAAGGGAGGGAGGGAAGGAGAGAGGAGGGAGGGAGGGAGGAGGAAGGAGAGAGAAGGGAGGGAGGGAAGGAGAGAGGAGGGAGGGAGGGAGGGAAGGAGAGGGGAGGGAAGGAGAGAGGAGGGAGGGAGGGGAAGGAGGGGAGGGAGGGAGGAAAGGAGAGAGAAGGGAGGGAGGGAAGGGAGGGAGGGAGGAAGGAGAGAGGGAGGGAGGGAGGGAAGGGAGAGGAGGGAGGGAGGGAGGGGAGAGGAGGGAGGGAGGGAGGGAGGGAGGGAGGAGGAGGAGAGAGGGAGGGAGGGAAGGAGAGAGAAGGGAGGGAGGGAGGAGAGGGGAGGGAGGGAGGGAGGAGGGAAGGAGAGAGAAGGGAGGGAGGGAAGGAGAGAGGAGGGAGGGAGGAGGAAGGGAGGGAGGGAAGGAAGAGGGAGGGAAGGGAGAGAGGAGGGAGGGAGGGGGGGAAGGAGAGAGAAGGGAGGAAGGAGGGAGGAGGGAGAGGGAGGGGGGGAGGAGGAGGAGGGAGGGAAGGAGAGAGGAGGGAGGGAGGGAGGGAAGGAGAGAGGAGGGAGGGAAGGAGAGGGGGGAAAGGAGGGAGGAGGAGAAGGGAGGGAGGAGGAGGAGGGAGGGAGGAGGGGAGGAGGAGAGAGGAGGAGGAAAGGGGGGGAGGGGAGGAGGAGGAAGAGGGAGGGGGGGGGAAGAGAAGAGGCGACCGGCCGGGCCCAGGACTTCTGGGGCTGGATTTACAGGTAGGTGGCGTCGGGTCTCGGTGGGGGGGGGGGGCGCGGAAGTCGGGTCGCAGGGGGGAGGGGGTGGGGGGGGGGGGGAGAGCGGGGGTCGGGTCAGGTCCGGTCGGGTGGGAGGAGCCTTATGCACGCAGCCCCAGTGAGGCCATTCGGCCAGGGCTAGGGGCTGCGTGCTTCGGGCCCCTCCCACAGTTTTGGGCGCCTGGAGCTACTGCACATGCGCGCCCACTGTAGCGCGCATGTGCAGAGGTCCCGGCACTGTTTTCAGCGCAGGGACCTGGCTCCGCCCCCCACAGCTCGTGCTGCGCCGCGCCCAGCTCCAGAGGGCCTGCAGGGAACCGGAGAATAGGTAAGTTTTTTTTAGGTGCACTTTGTGGCGCAAAAAACGGGCGTCCAGGTCCGGGCTGCGCCGTTTTAGGCGCGGCCCGAAACTTGGGCCCGACATGTGTACTCCGACTCCAAAATTGAGGTACTTGGGGTCATATCTGTCCCGATATACTACAAGGGCATAACATTGGAGAACTTTTCCTTTCATGTCGCGAAGGGACAAAGCCTTTATGGGTGATGACCTTTTTGATTGGCTGTGGTTGAAAGTTTAAGACCCAACCGGCACACCTGTGTACACGGTGGACTTTGACAAGCAGTATCCCTCAATCCTCACAGGATTTGGAGTGACAATAAATTCTGCCATTGTCCCCGCATTGACCCTTCCGTCAAACCGGTTACGCAGTGACTTTGCCATCTCCCATTCGCGGTTCGTGACCAGGTATCCGCAGAATTAACACAACTCGAAGCTCAGGGAATCATTGAGAGCATCAACTCCTCACCCTGGATCCCAAACTTAGTCATTGCTTGGCATAAAAATGGGGAGATCTGCCTATGCATCGACCTGAAAGAGGGCAACAAGGCCATCATGGCCAACAAGTACCCGCTTCCTACCTTTGCCGAACTATCTTCAGAATTCCACGGCCCAATAGTTTTTACGAAACTCGACATGTGCCGCAGTTACCTGCAAATACCCCGAGCGGAGGACAGCAAACCAATCACGACATTCACGATGCATGATGGTCTATATCAGTATCGAGGCATTCCTTACGGACTATGTTCTGCGTCAAGTACATTTCAGAAGATTGTCACTACTATGCTAGCAGGCATAGAGGGAGTCCTCAATCTGCTTGACGATATTGTCGTCCATGGACGGACAATGGAAGAACATGACCAGCGACTTCACACAGTTATGGCTAGACTTGCTGCACGTAAGATTACACTTAATGCCGATAAGTGTACATTCGCTGCTGGAGAAATAAACTTTCTGGGCTAAAGAGTCACAGCACAAGGTGTTAAGCTGACTCTTGACAACATTGACCTGATCCAGCAAATGCAGGAGGCTACCAACGTCAAAGAACTTTCATCATTCCTCGGCACTTGCAACTTCTATCTGAAGTTCGTCCCGCACTATGCGCACATTGCCGTACCACTTCACAAGTTGCTGTGCAAGGACGTCCCGTGGGAATGGACAGATTCCCAGGCTCAGGCATTCACCACGCTGAAGGAGAAAATCACATTCCCTCCTATCCTCGCACACTTCGATCCGAAAGCCACTACGTATGTCACCACGGATACATCAGGCACCGCCATGGGTGCTCTGCTCTCACAATGGATTGACAGCCTGGAACGCCCAGTAGCCTTCACCTCTCACACGCTCTCATCTGCAGAACGTAAATACTCCACAGGGGAACGCAAAGCACTCGCTTGCATCTACGCATGTGAACACTGGCACATCTACCTCTATGGCAGGTAATTTACCCTCCGTAAGAATCACCAAGCACTAACTACGCTACTCTCTACAACTGGATCTTGGCACAGACCACCACAAATGATGGTCAGATTACCTTCATCAGTATAACTTTGATGTACAGCACATTGCTGGCAGTCGCAACCATGTAGCTGACATGCTCAACCGCTCGACATCTGTTTCGGACTCTGGTGCTGACTTGTTCACAGATGACGACACATATGTCACGTCGATCATCACTCAGTCCATCAGAAACCTTGTGTCATGTATCTTACATTATTATATATAACTGTATCCTAACATGCTATACATGACTGTAATAAGATATGACCTGTAACCACCAGCATACCTTACCACCAGGGGTACACTTGCAAGAGACAGGTATATAAGGACAGGTCTCAGGCAAGTGCAGCATTCCAGAGCTGTGAAATAAAGGTGCAGGTCCAGAGTGACCTTGACTTCACTACATGCCTCGTGTGAATCTGTACTGAGGGGACAGGACTTTACAGTGGCGACGAGTTACGGGATTCCAGAATCCACAGAATGGCGAACAATGGATCAGATGAAAAGTACAATGCGGGAGACAATTGAGAGGACTTTATAGAAAGGCTCCAGCAAAGCTTTGTAACCAAAGACTAGTTAGGTGACGATAAGGCAGACAAGAGAAGAACCCATCTCTTGACCAGCTGTGGCTCGAAAACATATGTTTTAATGAAGGATCTGTTGGCACCCGAGAAACCAGCAAGCAAGTCGTTTGAAGAATTGAGCACACTGGTAAGAGACCATCTGAAGCCAGCGAGCAGCCTACACATGGCCAGTCACAGATTCTACAACTATAGATGCTGTGTGGGCCAGAGCATACCCGACTTCGTGGCGGAACTTCGGATGAACTGAGGAGTGAAATGCTGAGAGACTTTTTCATTGAAGGAATAGGCCATGCAGGCATATTCCGAAAGCTCATAGAGACCAAGAACCTGACCTTAGAGGCAGCAGCATTGGTTGCACAGACATTCTTGGTAGGGGAAGAAGAAACAAGGTTGATTTACAATGCAGGTACGACAACTAACGAAATATTGGAACAAGAAGTTCACAGCACTAAACAAGCTGCTACCCCCACACACAAACAAAACCAGGAGAACAGGTTCTCAACAGCAGGCAGAAGCCAACAAGGGCCACAGGAACGGCCGTTCACACCTCATCAACCCACAATGTGAGCAATCAACTACAAACTGAGAGAAGCTCAAGAGAGATCAGCCAGACACAGCTCATTCTTTGGGAACCAAGAAGCCAAACACATCTTTATATGTGAAGTAGGGGTGGAAGGGGAATTTGTCTATGTCGGAGTTGAGGCCTACCACTTTGAACAATGGAACAGGTCTGTGCTGGAGGTGTGGGGGTGGGCACTCGTCAAGGGGATGTCAATTTCAGCAGGCTGTTTGCAGAAATTGTGAATGTACAGGGCATTTGGCCCGCATGTGCAAAAAAACGGCAGCTGGCTGATATACGAATCGGATGGGTCGGAAAGCGAACCAGAAGATGGTGGGGACAGTACCCGGGACACCGGTGTACAGCGGGTCAACACGATCAATGGCCGCTGCTCCTACAACAGGACACCTCCTATAATGATGAGGGTCCTACTCAACGAGATATCTGTCAACATGGAGCTGGATACGGGAGCGAGTCAATCTCTCATGGGCGCTTAACAATTTGAACAACTGTGGCCGCATAAAAGAGACAGACCAAAACTCACAAGGGTCGACACCAAACTAAGGACCTATACCAAAGAAATCATACCAATCCTCGGCAGCGCCATGCTCTCTGTCACACACAAAGGGACAGTGAACCGACTTCCCCTGTGGATTGTCCCCGGAGACCCCCCAGCACTGCTGGGGAGAAGCTGGCTGGCAAAACTAAACTGGAAATGGGATGATGTCCAGTCATTAGAGGAACGGACCTCCTGCTCAACAGTTATAAAGCGATTTGAACAGCTCTTTCAGCCAGGTGTGGGCACTTTCAAAGGGGCCAAAATCAAAATCTACATCACACAGGATGCTAGACCGGTCCATCACAAGGCCAGAGCTGTACCCTATGTGATAGGGAAAAGATTGAACATGAACTAGACAGGCTTCTGCGGGAAGGCATTATATCACCTGTGGAATTTAGCGACTGGGCAAGTCCCATCGTCCCAGTCATGAAGCCTGATGGATCTGTGGGGACTACAAATCTACCATAAACAAAGTCTCCCTACAGGACCAGTACCCGCTGCCAAGAGCGGAGGACTTATTTGCCACATTGGCTGGAGGTAAACTTTTCTCAAAATTAGACCTCACATCTGCGTATATGACGCAAGAATTGACCGAGGAATCCAAGCTACTCGCCACCATCAACACACATCGAGGCCTTTTCATGTACAATCGATGCCCATTCGGCATCAGGTTGGCAGCTGCCATATTCCAGCGCAACATGGAGAGTCGGCTCAAGTCCATCCCGCGGACGGTTGTATTTCAAGACGACATACTTATCACGGGCAGGGACACCGACTCCCATCTCCGTAATTTGGAGGAAGTACTAAAGCGGTTGGATCGGGTAGGCCTACAAGTCGAGAAATCCAAGTGCCTGTTTCTCGCACCCGAGGTTGAATTTTTGTGCAGAAGGATTGCAGCTGATGGAATCCGCCCAACAGAGTCCAAAACAGAAGCAATTCGCCTGGCACCCAGGCCCCTGAATGTCTCAGAACTGTGCGCCTTTCTCGGGCTACTCAATTACTTCGGGAACTTTATGCAGAACTTAAGCACGCTGCTGGAGCCTCTCCACGTGCTACTCAGGAAGGGGTACGATTGGTTTTGGGGAGACGCCCAGGAACGCGCCTTCAATAAGGCATGCAACCTTCTGTGTTCCAACAGTGTTTTGACTTTCTTTGACCAAGGTAAAAAGCTAGTTCTCACAGGCGATGCGTCAGCGTATGGGGTCTGGTGCATTTTGCAACATGTCAATAGTGCGGGCAAATTACAACCCATAGCTTATGCCTCCAGATCACTTTCGCGGGTGGAGCGTGGGTACGGAATAGTAGAGAAGGAGGCGCTCGCGTGCGTGTACGGTGTCAAAAAGATGCACCAATACCTTTTCGGGGCCAAGTTCACGTTAGAAACCGACTACAAGCCCCTCACGTCCCTCCTATCCGAGAGCAAGACAATAAATTCCAACGCCTTGGCGCGAATTCAACGGTGGGCACTCATGCTGGCGTCCTACGACTATACCATAAGGCACAGACCAGGCACAGACAACTGTGCCGACGCGCTCAGCAGGCTACCCCTGGCGACCACGGAAGGGTCTGACGAACAGGACTGTGAGATAGTCATGGCAATGAATGCCTTTGAGTCCACAGGTTCGCCCATGACGGCTCACTAAATCAGAGCCTGGACGGCCAGCGACCCCACGCTATCCTTAGTAAAAAGATGTGTCCTAACCGGTGACTGGGCAGAGGCTCGTGATGCCTGCCCCGAGGAATTAAAACTCTTTCACAGGCACATGCATGAGCTATCACTACAAGCAGACTGCCTGATGTGGGGCAGCCGCGTAGTCATGCCTCTGCGAGGCAGAGAGGCATTTGTCCGGGAGCTCCACCGCGAGCAATCGGGGATCGTTCTCATGAAGGCCATAGCCAGATCCCACGTCTGGTGGCCTGGTATTGACGCGGACTTGGAGCTCTGCGTCCGAAGGTGCACCATTTGTGCCCAACTCAGCAATGCCCCCAGGGAGGCTCCACTGAGCCGCTGGCCCTGGCCTACCAAACCGTGGTCGCGGGTGCACGTAGACTATGCGGGCGCATTCATGGGCAAAATGTTCCTCGTAGTTGTAGATGCATTTTCAAAGTGGATCGAATGCACCATTTTAAACTCGAGCACCATCTCCACCACTGTGGAGAGCCTCGCAACCATGTTTGCAATGCACGGAATCCCTGACATATTGGTCAGTGACAATGGTTCATGCTTCACCAGCGCAGAATTCCAAGACTTTGTAAAAGACCACGGCATAAATCACGTCAAGATGGCCCCGTTCAAACCGGCCTCCAACGGCCAGGCGGAGAGAGCAGTTCAAATCATTAAACAAGGCATGCTTAAAATCCAAGGTCCTATGCTGCAGGGTCGCCTGTCGTGACTGCTGATGGCATACAGATCTCGTCCGCACTCACTGACTGGGATCCCCCCCGCGCAACTGTTGATGAAAAGGACTTTAAAAACAAGGCTCTCATTAATCCTCCCAGACATGCACAAAATCATTGAGGCAAAGCGCCGTAAGCTGACTGAGTACCATGACAGAAATTCGAGGGGGAGATGGAATGAGATAGGGGACAAAGTGTTTGTACTAAACTATGGCAGGGGTCCCAAATGGCTTGCAGGGACAGTAACGGGCAAGGAAGGAAACAGGATACTGGTAATACAAATGGACAATGGCAAAACCTGCCAGAGGCATGTCGACCAAGTCAAAAGCAGATTTACCAACAACACTGCGGAACCAGAGGCAGACTACAATGTGGAACTCGCACCACACCTGGTGGACAGACAGAGGGAACAACCTGAGGAAAGGGCAATTCCAACAGACAGCCCAGGTGAGTCAACAACAATCACACCAATCGAAATAGACAGCCCAGGCGAGATACCAGCAACCACACCCAAAGAAAAACAGACACCAAGGCAAACAACTGAACCACAACTCAGACGCTCCACGCGAGAGCGTAGACCACCTGAGAGACTGAACCTATAAAGACAATAAGACCTTGGGGGAGGGTGATGTCATGTATCTTACATTATTATATATAACTGTATCCTAACATGCTATACATGACTGTAATAAGATATGGCCTGTAACCACCAGCATACCTTACCACCAGGGGTGCACTTGCAAGAGACAGGTATATAAGGACAGGTCTCAGGCAAGTGCAGCATTCCAGAGCTGTGAAATAAAGGTGCAGGTCCAGAGTGACCTTGACTTCACTACATGCCTCGTGTGAATCTGTACTGATGGACAGGACTTTACACCTTGTCTCCTGCGATGAATTCAAAACTGAATCACAGCCTGATACTACGCTCAGCACATGTACCACTTCCTTCAGACCGAGTGACCTAAGCAAATTCCAGAAGAGCTGAAAACCTTCCACATATTTCGCGATGAATTTTCCATTTGGAACGATGGCTGCCGAGCTCATGGTGATAGAGCAGTAATTCCCAAATTGCTTTAACAGCGAGTTCTCTAAATGGAACACAATCAACACCCTGGCATTGTCCGCATGAAGCAGAGATGTCGTGATTCAGTATGGTGGCCTGGGATTGACACTCGCATCGAGGAGTTTGTCTCACACTGCCAAACATGCAGTCTGAGCGAAAAGACTACAAACATCCGACCAGCGCCAATGAAGCCCATTCCATGGCCGCAAAGAACATGGCAACTACTTCAGTTGGACATCTTCGGTCCAGTTGAAGCAGCTCCACAGCACCAACGTTACCATGCTATAATACATGACCTGCATTCCAAATGGCCAGAAATCGCTACAACAACTTCATTGACCTCATCAATGATCGTCACTATTCTGCAGCGTATGTTCACGAAGTGGGGCCTCTCAGAGGTCATAATCACTGACAATGGACCACAGTTTGTGTCCAACCAGTTTGTGGATTTCCTCACTCATCATGCTATCGAGCATCACCTTACTGCTCGGTACAATCCTATAAGCAACGGAGGTGTTGAGCGATTTAACTGCGCGATCAAAGAGGTTTTGAAAGCCAACCTCGCAGCAGGCCAAACATTCGACAAAGCGGTTCAAACCATTCTCCGCACATACCGTTTGACAAAGCACTCGCTAACGGGGAAGGCACCCGCTGAGCTCCTGATTGGGCGGAATCTTTGCTGGCTACTGGACATTCTCAAACCCCCAGCCAAACCTAGCGCGAAGATAACCACAACTCGCATCCCAGATTTTGGAACGGCAATGAAAAGTGAAGTCGTACACTGACACAAAACGATGTGCTCAAAAGCCCCAACTGAAGAACAGAGATTGAGTTAGAGTTAAGCGCCCAAACAAGAGTCATAAGCTCGCATCTTCACTTTCGCCTCCAAAACAGCTCGGGCGAAAGTTCAGCCCTCACACCTACGAGCTCAATGATGGAACTCGATGGAATGCTCGTAGACTGATCCCAACTCACAGGCCAGCAGACCAGCAGGATGGAACGGAGGTACTGTTCTGTTTCCCAACCGAAAACCTTGATCAAACACCGCAAGCTCCACGCCGATCTCAGCATGACCACGACCTGGCCAAACAACGACTTTGTCTGTTTATAGACTGTGTTTTCAAAAGGGGGGAAATATGTTGTGTTCATATTCTGTTTGTTACAGGACACGAGACAGGCATTAGGACCCTGCGGGAGCTCTTCACACACTGCTGTAAACATGCTGGCTCATGCTGATTTTGAGGCACCATTTTGGGAGTTGCTATAAAGGACACAGTTAGTTACATTACTCCTGTTTCAGTTAGTCTGTTATTTACATACACAACAAGCAGGAGTAGGCTCCTTGAGCCTGCTCCACCATGCAAAAGATCTGATGATGGACTCAGCTCCATTTCCCTGCCCGCTCCCCAAAACTCTTTGTTCCCTTATCGTTCAAAAATATGTCTATCTCCACCAGAAATATATTCAATGACTCAGCCTCCACAGCTCTCTGGGGCAGAGAATTCCACAGATTCATGACCCTCTGAGAGAAGAAATTCCTCCTCATCTCAGTTCGAAATGGGTTTATTTCTAAATGGTTCTAAATGTTTCTTATTTTGAAACTATGCCCCCAATTCTAGATTCCCCCACGAGGGGAAACATCCTCCCTGCATTGACCTTGTCGAGCCCCCTTAGTATCTTATACTATAGAAAACCCAGAAATATGTGAAGCATTTCTCATCGTGGAGTTCTAACGCTGCCACTTTATTCACATCGATTTGCTGGTTTGCCATCCAATTAGTATCAGCGGGCGTATAAACTCAGATAAAAGTGGTATTCGTTTTAATACCTCTCTAACCTCAATTATTGTGCCCATACAGCAGAACATATACATTATGGGATTGATTTTAATTTTGGGTAGGTTTCGGGTTGGCAGTGGGGCAGGGTGAGTGCGAGACACACTTGCTGAAGGAAATATGAGTTTTGAGCCACGGAAACTCCCGGGCCTCATTAACCTGCCAGCAGTTCATTTCCTGCATGGAATGAGTGGGAAATGGTTGCTTGCCTCTGGAAAATTAGGCAGCCTTTGGCTTTGGCATGAAAATAGGTGTTGGGATGGTGGTACAGGTGGTGGGGGGGGGGTGGGGGGAGCAGGGGGTGGTCTCGTGTGAAAGAATGAGAGGGGGGTGGTGGCGGGATCCAGGACAGGTTAAGCTACAACTTTCTTTGCAGGACCCGGGGGAGCTCTCCTCTGCCTAGCAGGGAGAAACGAAAATATTTCAAATACTTCCCTGCTCGGGCTTGAGTTCAACCATCACTGGGGCCCATGTGGGAAACTCTTTCTTTGCCTCCTCTGTTAAAACCTTTCATAATGTTAAAAACCTCAATTAGATCATCCCTCAGCCTTCACTTTTCAAAAGAAAAGAGACCCAGCTTGTTCATTCTTTCCTGATAGGAATAACATCACAGTTCTGATATCATCCTTCGACATCTATTTTGCACCTTCTCCGGTGCCTCTATATCCTTTTTGTAATATGGCGACCAGAACGGCACACAGTACTCCAAATGTGGACGAACCAAGGTTTGGTACAAGTTAAGCACCATTTTTCTTCTTTTCAATTCTATCCCTCTAGAAATAAACCCTCGTGCGTAGTTTACTTTTGTTATGGAGTTGTTAATCTGCGTCACAATTTTTAGTGATTTGTACATTTGTACTCCCAGGTCCCTTCATTTAGATTCCAAAGGGGTGAAATTGTCCTTCTGGGGGTGATAACGGGGCACTAACAGCTTACTGACCGGGCGTGGCAAAATTGCTGATGTCCGTGAACTTCCATGGCAGGCTAACCCTGGCGCTAAAACCTACCACCTCGATCTCTTGTGACCTGGATATCATGATGCCATCCAGTGCACAGCACCCCATTATCACCCAGGATGTAAAATTCGCTTCTGGCTCCTGCGGCGTCGTCAACAACAGCAGCTGCAGGACGCGTTGTGACCTCGGTCTGGCTGCTTGGGGAGTGGTAATTAAAGTTGCAACCGGGAGGGCGTTGAGCTCTTCGAGTCTCAACGCAAAGAGCGTGAAGAGGTCAGGCGCAGGCAGCGGAAGGAGCGCGCGGCAAACCAGCCCCACCCACCCCTTCCCTCGATGAATGTCTGTCCCACCTATAACAGGGTCTGTGACTCTCGTATCGGACAGTTCAGCCACCAGAGAACTCACTTTTGGAGTGGAAGCAAGTCTTCCTCGATTCCGAGGGACTGCCTCTGATGATGATGATGATGATGATGAATTAAAGGCATTGATGGTCAGGTAGACCAAAATTTAATAATGCCCTCATAGTGCTGTGTTTTAATTTTTTTCCAGGCCACGATGGATCAGCCTTGCATTCTCTGACAGAGTTTGGGGCTGCTCCTCGTGGATCGCAGGTGCTGTCATCGATCATTCCCAGCCTTAGTCTTCACTGACCGCAGCATTGGCCCCTGTGAATCCGCAGCTCTGCACGGGACATTGCACAGCGCTCTGCCGCTACCACCCCTCTCGCTCCCTTTAGCGCTCCAAGGGAAGTGGTAGCGCTTGATTTAGCACTCCACTTCCCTCTTGGAGCGCTAAGCCAGAAGATCGCATTGGATTCAATTATGTAGCGCCATACGATACTTTTAAGCTCCTGCAAAAGTTATCGCCCCAAATGGGGCACTACGCAATTTCTCGACCTAAGATTCTTATTTTCCAAGTAATGTGCGACCTCTAATACAAAAGCAAAATACTGCAGATGCTGGAAATCTTATATAAAAGCAGGCAATGCAGGAAATGCTCAGCAGGCCAGGCAGCATCTCTGGAGAGAGAACCAGAGTTTCCGTTAACTCTGTTTCTCTCTCCACAGTTGCTGCCTGACCTGTTGAGTATTTACAACATTTGCTCTTTTTATTTAATATGTGACCTCCTTATTTTTCTTACCAAAATGTAATAACTCACACTTACCCACGTTGAAATTCATTTACCAATTATATGTCCATACCGCAATGTCTTCTTAATAGCTAAATTAAAAAGAAAACTGATAACAAGGTAAGGCAAGATATAAAACAGTACAAGAAGATCCACATGTTGAGGTAGAGAAGGCAGGGTCATGACGTCAACACTCCTCCCAGCAGTACCAGGTAATATTGTTTGTGTTGTATTAATCACTTTAACTTGTTGTTAAATGAGATAGATTCAGAACAGATCTAGCAGCTTAAAATTGGGTGTTCATGAGGCACTGTGGGACATCAGCAACAGCAAAATTGGATTCCGCCACAATCTGTAACCTCATGGCCCGGCATATCCCTCACTCTACCATTACCATCAAGCCAGGGGACCAACCCTGGTTCAATGAGGAGTATAGAAGAGCATGCCAGGAGCAGCATCAGGTGTATCTAAAAATGAGGTAACAACCTGGGGAAGCTGGAACACAGAACTAGATGCATGCTAAGCAGCGGAAGCAGCATGCTATAAACAGAGCTAAGCGACCCCACAATCAATGGATCAGATCAAAGCACTGCAGTCCTGCCACATCCAGTCATGAATGGTGGTGGACAATTAAACAACTAACGGGAGGAGGAGGCTCCATGAATATCCCCATCCTCAATGATGGCGGAGTTCAGCACATGAGTGCAAAAGAGAAGGCTTAAGCGTTTGCAACCATCTTCAGCCAGAAGCCAGTGTGCAGCCAATTCGATTCACCCCACGTGATATGAAGAACCAGCTGAATGCACTGGATACAGCAAAGGCTCTGAGCCCTGACAACATCACGACTATCGTGCTGATGACTTGTGCTCCAGAACTAGCCGTGCCTCTAGTCAAGCTGTTCCAATGCAGCTGCAACACTGGCATCTAACTATCAAAATGGAAAACTGCCCAGGTTTGTCTTGTCCACAAAAAGCAGGACAAATCCAAAACGGCCAATTACTTCCCCATCAGTCTACTCTCAATCATCAGTAAAGTGATGACCATCCCTCCATCATAAGATTGAAGTGGGGATGTTCATTGATGATTGCACAATGTTCAGTGCCATTCACAACTCCTCAGATAATGGAACAGTCCATACCCGCATACAGCAAGACCTGGACGATATTCAGGCTTGGCCTGAAAAGTGACAAGTAAGATTCGTGCCACACAAGTGACAAGCAATGACTATCTCCAACAAGCGAGAGTCAAACCAACACCCCTTGACATTCAATGGCATTACCATCACCGAATCCCCCACCATCAACATCCTGGGGGTCACCATTGACCAGAAACTTAACTGGACCAGCCACATAAATACTGTGGTAACAAGAGCAGGTCAGAGGCTGGGTATTCTGCGGCGAGTGTCTCACCTCCTGACTCCCCAAAGCCTTTCCACCATCTACAAGGCACAAGTCAGGAGTGTGATGGAATACTCTCCAATTGCCTGGATGAGTGCAGCTCCAGCAACACTCACGAAGCTCGACACAATCCAGGACAAAGCCGCCCGCTTGATTGGCACCCCATCCACCACCTTCAACAGTCACTCCCTACACTACCTGCACCTTGGCTGCAGTATGCACCATCTACAAGATGCACTGCAGCAACTCACCAAGGCTTCTTCAGCAGCATCTCCCAAACCTGCGACCTGTACCACCTAGAAGCACAAGGGCAGCAGGCGCATGGGAACATTGGCACCTCCAAGTTCCCCTCCAAGTTATATACCATCCTGATTTGGAAATATATTGCCATTCCTTCATCGTCGCTGGATCAAAATTCTAGAACTACCTCCTTAACAGCACTGTGGGAGTATCTTCACCACAAGAACTGCAGTGGTGCAAGAAGGTGGCTCACCACCATCTTCTGAAGGGCAATTAGGGATGGGCAATAAATGCTGGCCTTGCCAGCGACACCCACGCAATGAATTTTTTTAAAGTACTACGCCATTCTTGAGCATAAGGATTGTGTTTTGCTAGTGAGTCAAGTTGTTAATTCTGTGACTGCTGTGTGTTCTTTTAAATCTATTAATAAAATATATCCACGACACACCATATTGGTTCTGTCTCCTTTGGAAACTCTTATGAGTAATAATCTGTATTTCAGAGATTTCTCCCAGAGACTTGGCCAACATTCATCCCACATCCAACAATAACAAAAATTGACTATCTGGTTATTCTTCTCATTTACTGCTTATGGAACTGTAATGTATTTGCTTCATGGTTTCTTTGCTTAAGAATTCATAGCAACGCATTGCTATTTAAAACCAGTTGGTTTATTATCAAAAGGTTTAACAATCACACTACACATTACTAGTTCATCTACAAGGCTCACAACTATCTGCCTAACCATGGATCTCTCGAACCCAGCTGGCTGGGGTTTTATTCAGCCTTGTGAACATCACATGACTGGCTAGGCCACTGCCAACTCAAGAGCTCCTCCAACCTGTGAGCATACATTACAGGAACATGTTGCGTGCTAATTGGCTGCTGTATTTGGCAACAAATCAACAATGATTGCTCTTCCAAAATTATTATTTGGTTGCAAAACACTTTGGTGGTATATAAATGCAACTTTGTTCTTGTTTCTGCTAAGCGTTAAGGTTTCATTTACATTGAAGAGATATTAGTGTCTGCAATGGGGGGAATTTTCACCGTCACACTTGGAAAGGTAATCTGGAGACCGTTCTAGAACCTGCCCCATTTTCATTTTGATTCTGCTAGTTTACGGCTCGAGCAATGAAGGTGAAAATCACCCCCAGTGTTTCAATTAGCCAAGGGGTTTGAAGTGCACCAGGCAAGAAAGCAATACGGAACGATGCTGTAAGAAGCAGAGAATGTAACACCATTTTTTTTAAAAAGGAGATAGAGAAAACGGGGAATTATAGACCGGTTAGCCTGACATCAGTAGTAGGGAAAATATTGGAATCAATTATTAAAGATGAAATAGCAGCGCATTTGGAAAGCAGTGACGGGATTGGTCCAAGTCATGGATTTATGAAAGGGAAATCATGCTTGACTAATCTTCTGGAATTTTTTGAGGATGTAATTAGTAGAGTGGACAAGGGAGAACCAGTGCATGTGCAGTGCATGTGGACTTTCAAAAGGCTTTTGACAAGGTCCCACACAAGAGATTGGTGTACAAAATTAAAGCCACATGGTATTGGGGGTAATGTACTGACGTGAATAGAGAACTGGCTGGCAGACAGGAAGCAGAGAGTCAGGATAAACGGGTCCTTTTCAGAATGGCAGGCAGTGACTAGTGGAGTGCCGCAGGGCTCAGTGCTGGGACCCCAGCTATTTACAATATACATTAATGATTTAGGTGAAGGAATTATGTGTAAAATCTCCAAGTTTGCAGATGACACTAAATTGGGTGGCGGTGTGAGCCATGAGGAGGCTGCAGGGTGACTTGAACAGGTTAGGTTTGTGGGAAAATGCATGGCAGATGCAGTATAATGCGGATAAATGTGAGGTTATCCACTTTGGGAGCAAAAATACGAAGGCAGAATATTATCTGGATGGCGGCAGATTAGGAAAAGGGGAGGTGCAACGAGGCCTGGGTGTCATGGTACATCAGTCATTGAAAGTTGGCATGCAGGTACAGCAAGCGGTGAAGAAGGCAAATGGTATGTTGGCCTTCATTGCTAGGGGATTTGAGTATAGGAGCAGGGAGATCTTACTGCAGTTGTATAAGGCCTTGGTGAGGTCTCACCTGGAATATTGTGTTAGTTTTGGTCCCCTAATCTGAGGAAAGACGTTCTTGCTATTGAGGGAATGCAGCGAAGGTTCACCAGACTGATTCTCGGAATGGCAAGACTGACATATGAGGTGAGACTGGATCGACTGGGCCTGTATTCACTGGAGTTTAGAAGGATGAGAGGGGATCTCATAGAAACATATAAAATACTGACGGGACTGGACAGGTTAGATGCAGGAAGAATGTTCCCGATGTTGGGGAAGTCCAGAACCAGGGGTCACAGTCTAAGGATAAAGGGTAAGCCATTTAGGACTGAGATGAGGAGAAACTTCTTCACTCAGAGAGTTGTGAACCTGTGGAATTCCTTACCGCAGAGAGTTGTTGAGTCCAGTTCATTGGATATATTCAAGAGGGAGTTAGATATGGCCCTTACGGCTAAAGGGATCAAGGGATATGGAGAGAAAGCAAGAAAGGGGCATTGAGGTGAATGATCAGCCATGATCTTATTGAATGGTGGTGCAGGCTCGAAGGACCGAATGGCCTACTCCTGCACCTATTTTCTATGTTTCTATGTTGCTAACTGCTGTCAGCTCTCGCATGCTATTTTTATAAAGCTTATTGTCAAAAAGGTGTTTAAAGGAAGTGCCATTAAATTCACACCAGTCTAGTCAGAAAATTAGGCAAGAGAATTCTAAAATAGCGAATATACAAAACATTCCTGGAAATCTGTGAAGTCAGGAAGATGGATCGAAAAAACCTTGTCTCCTGTCTAGAAAATGTTGATTTTGTTTTAAAACCTTAATAAGGTATTCCTTTTTTATTAATCTTAAACTATAGAATCCTCTAAATAAGAACAATGCTGTGATATTATTGTAGAATTTGTTGATATTTGCAAAAGTACTACTTGCCCTGTGTGTTGTCAGGCTGGGGAAGAGTACGGTGACTAAATGAGAATGTTAGTATACCATCTCCTTTAACCATGCCAGCAGTAAGATATATTTATTGACGTTGGTTTGAGATCAATGACATATTCCTTCTATATTGCTACAGTTTTACATTAACATTTAAATTCATCTACCCAACAGCTTTCGTGGCCTTGGCCCCACATTAACCTTCAATGTGATGTCAGGCTTTCACCTTACAGTATCCTTCATTGCAACAACAGGCACCCATTTCTGATTAACTTTCTCCTAAAGCAAGGCTTTCATCACGTTATAAATGTGATACCTTAACCCTTTCATCCATTTCATACAAGGAGAGAGTAAATGGAAGTCTGGCTGCAGTTCTTTTCAATTGGCCGGTATCAGGTTCTGATAATTGGCAGGGATAGAGAAAATTCTAGAACCACTTTTTTTCTGCCAATTTTCTCCCCACCACGACAAATGTTGATTTGCTTGCAGGAATATGATTCCATGGTACCAATGCCTCTGTTACCCATTCAGGTTGCCTGTTCTTATGTGTGAGTGTCATCAGTGAGTAGGGCTAGACTTTCCACTGAGCTGGCTATCGCCCAAAAAAATGGGCGATGTTCCAGCCTTAACGATGTTTCAGCTTTCAGGATCGCTGGAAGATCGGCCATTTTTCTGATCGCTACTTTCAACTTTGTTGAGGGGATGTGAAATGGGCCTTAGCGATGTGGAAGGCAAGGCGTTCCTAGCAACAGCCTTTCTGCGCATGTGTTTTTTTTTGCAAAGAAGGTTTCCCGCGATTCGGGAGGTCAGGGGTCAGGGGTCAGACAGACAGACAGGGAGAGAGGAGAGATTGTTCAACAAAAATAATAATCATTGTGTCCAACCTGGAGCAAGAGTCGGTGGAGTGTGGCCAGGATGTGGCGGGGAGGAGGAGGGCCAAACCCTTCTCCAACGAGGCCAACGAGGCCCTCGTTCAGGAGGTGCACTCACGGTGGGCCCAATTAATCCGTTGTGGGCATGGGAAACCTCCACCCCGGGCCTACCGGAAGATTTGGGGCGAGATCGCCGACGTGGTCTTGTCGGTTTCCCACGAGGTGAGGGGGTCGGACCAGTGCCGCAAGTGCTGGAACAGCCTGGTTGCTTCGGCAAGAGTAAGTATTAAATAGATTTTAAATTGTAATGATCCACACAACATGTAAATCTACTGGATTGAAATTAAGCTGGTTATTCTTGCAAATATTCCCCGCTAAGATCTGGACACGGCTCAGAACCTGCGCCCTTTTTAAGTCTAATTTTGGCACCGTCTCCTTTTGGGACACGTTGGTGGATGGGGCACGACTGAGCACTGAGGGTTCCGGTCACCTTTACCCAGACTGTGTCAGTCTTTCCGGCTGCTGTCCCTCACACAGTGAGCCAGCCTGCACTGGGGGAGAGCTGCCCTGTATCACTGTCTGCCCTGGGACACTCTGGGACATTAGCTCCTGTCATTGCCGAGCTCACCAGCAGTCCTTTAATCCAACCATTTGTGTGAAATCATAATTATAACTGTAAAAAACACCCCACCCCATCCCTGCCCCACCCCACAACAAATTTATCACATTTACATCATTCCATTGGTCACCATTTCCAGCAACACAGAACACAAAATGCAAACCAGCAAGGTAGCCCCCTCGCCCCTTCCCCCGACCCTCCCACCAAAATAGCACCAACAACATAAACATATGCCCAAGACACCTGCGGCCATGCACCTCACTTTCCTTTCCCCACCCCCGCTTCTCCTCCCCACCTCTACTCCTTCCCCTTCCCCTCCTGACTCCAAGCCGCCTGGTTGAAGAGCTCCTCAGGCACTGCTTCATTGGGGGGGATGACGGCTGAACCGCTGCTTGGACAGATACGGGAGAGGACGGTCCCGAGGTGGGAACCTGCTCCGAGCCAGAAGCAAGATCTTCCTCCTGGCTCTCAGGTGTCGTTGGCAATGGGGGTGCGGCATCTTGAGGTGCAGTGCCGCGCTCCGGGACCACTGGGAGGCCTCTGCCACCAGTGTTCCTGGCTATCAGCTCCAGGGCCTCCGCCATCCGCGACACGCACTTGGTCATGGTGGCGGACATGCTGGCCAGCTGGAGGGATATGCCCCCCATTGTCTGTTGGATCTGATGACCTCTGTCAACACTCATAGAAACATAGAAACATAGAAAATAGGTGCAGAAGTAGGCCATTCAGCCCTTCTAGCCTGCACTGCCATTCAATGAGTTCATGGCTGAACATGCAACTTCAGTACCCCCTTCCTGCTTTCTCGCCATACCCCTTGATCCCCCGAGTAGTAAGGACTTCATCTAACTCCCTTTTGAATATATTTAGTGAATTGGCCTCAACAACTTTCTGTGGTAGAGAATTCCACAGGTTCACCACTCTCTGGGTGAAGAAGTTTCTCCTCATCTCGGTCCTAAATGGCTTACCCCTTATCCTTAGACTGTGACCCCTGGATCTGGACTTCCCCAACATTGGGAACATTCTTCTTGCATCTAACCTGTCTAAACCCGTCAGAATTTTAAACGTTTTTATGAGGTCCCCTCTCATTCTTCTGAACTCCAGTGAATACAAGCCCAGTTGATCCAGTCTTTCTTGATAGGTCAGTCCCACCATCCCGGGAATCAGTCTGGTGAATCTTCGCTGCACTCCCTCAATAGCAAGAATGTCCTTCCTCAAGTTAAGAGACCAAAACTGGACACAATACTCCAGGTGTGGCCTCACCAAGGCCCTGTACAACTGTAGCAACACCGCCCTGCCCCTGTACTCAAATCCCCTCGCTATGAAGGCCAACATGCCACTTGCTTTCTTAACCGCCTGCTATACCTGCATACCAACCTTCAATGACTGATGTACCATGACACCCAGGTCTCGTTGCACCTCCCCTTTTCCTAATCTGTCACCATTCAGATAATAGTCTGTCTCTCTGTTTTTACCACCAAAGTGGATAACCTCACATTTATCCACATTATACTTCATCTGCCATGCATTTGCCCACTCACCTAACCTATCCAAGTCACTCTGCAGCCTCATAGCATCCTCCTCGCAGCTCACACTGCCACCCAACTTAGTGTCATCCGCAAATTTGGAGATACTACATTTAATCCCCTCGTCTAAATCATTAATATACAATGTAAACAGCTGGGACCCCAGCACAGAACCTTGCGGTACCCCACTAGTCACTGCCTGCCATTCTGAAAAGTCCCCATTTACTCCTACTCTTTGCTTCCTGTCTGACAACCAGTTCTCAATCCACGTCAGCACGCTACCCCCAATCCCATGTGCTTTAACTTTGCACATTAATCTCTTGTGTGAGACCTTGTCGAAAGCCTTCTGAAAGTCCAAATATACCACATCAACTGGTTCTCCCTTGTCCACTTTACTGGAAACATCCTCAAAAAATTCCAGAAGATTTGTCAAGCATGATTTCCCTTTCACAAATCCATGCTGACTTGGACCTATCATGTCACCTCTTTCCAAATGCGCTGCTATGACATCCTTAACAATTTATTCCATCATTTTACCCACTACTGAGGTCAGGCTGACCGGTCTATAATTCCCTGTTTTCTCTCTCCCTCCTTTTTTAAAAAGTGGGATTACATTGGCTACCCTCCACTCGATAGGAACTGATCCAGAGTCAATGGAATGTTGGAAAATGACTGTCAATGCATCCGCTATTTCCAAGGCCACCTCCTTAAGTACTCTGGGATGCAGTCCATCAGGCCCTGGGGATTTATCGGCCTTCAATCCCATCAATTTCCCCAACTCAATTTCCCGACTAATAAAGATTTCCCTCAGTTCCTCCTCCTTACTAGACCCTCTGACCCCTTTTAATTCCGGAAGGTTGTTTGTGTCCTCCTTAGTGAATACCGAACTAAAGTACTTGCTCAATTGTTCTGCCATTTCTTTGTTCCCCGTTATGACTTCCCCTGATTCTGACTGCAGGGGACCTACGTTTGTCTATACTAACCTTTTTCTCTTTACATATCTATAGAAACTTTTGCAATCCGCCTTAATGTTCCCTGCAAGCTTCTTCTCGTACTCCATTTTCCCTGCCCTAATCAAACCCTTTGTTCTCCTCTGCTGAGTTCTAAATTTCTCCCAGTCCCCGGGTTCGCTGCTATTTCTGGCCAATTTGTATGCCACTTCCTTGGCTTTAATACTATCCCTGATTTCCCTTGATAGCCACGGTTGAGCCACCTTCCCTTTTTTATTTTTATGCCAGACAGGAATGTACAATTGTTGTAGTTCATCCATGCGGTCTCTAAATGTCTGCCATTGCCCATCCATAGTCAACCCCTTAAGTATCATTCGCCAATCTATCCTAGCCAATTCACGCCTCATACCTTCAAAGTTACCCTTCTTTAAGTTCTGGACCATGGTCTCTGAATTAACTGTTTCATTCTCCATCCTAATGCAGAATTCCACCATATTATGGTCACTCTTCCCCAAGGGGCCTCGCACAATGAGATTGCTAATTAATCCTCTCTCATTACACAACACCCAGTCTAAGATGGCCTCTCCCCTAGTTGGTTCCTCGACATATTGGTCTAGAAAACCATCCCTTATGCACTCCAGGAAATCCTCCTCCACCGTATTGCTTCCAGTTTGGCTAGCCCAATCTATGTGCATATTAAAGTCACCCATTATAACTGCTGCACGTTTATTGCATGCACCCCTAATTTCCTGTTTGATGCCCTCCCCAACATCACTACTACTGTTTGGAGGTCTGTACACAACTCCCACTAATGTTTTATGCCCTTTGGTGTTCTGCAGCTCTACCCATATAGATTCCACATCATCCAAGCTAATGTCTTTCCTAACTATTGCATTAATCTGCTCTTTAACCAGCAATGCTACCCCACCTCCTTTTCCTTTTATTCTATCCTTCCTGAATGTTGAATACCCCTGGATGTTGAATTCCCAGCCCTGATCATCCTGGAGCCACGTCTGTGTAATCCCAATCACATCATATTTGTTAACATCTATTTGCACAGTTAATTCATCCACCTTATTGCGGATATTCCTTGCATTAAGACACAAAGCCTTCAGGCTTGTTTTTTTTAACACCCTTTGTCCTTTTAGAAGTTTGCTGTACAGTGGCCCTTTTTGTTCTTTGCCTTGGGTTTCTCTGCCCTCCACTTTTCCCCACTCAGATCTGCCACTCGAGGAGCAGACCTGCCAAGTCAAACCAACCTCCGCTTGGTTGGCACTGTCCTGGAGACACCTGGGGTGCCCTGTGGCAAGGTGCTTGGGCCCGGTACCTCCCGGTGGATGTGAGAATGGCCGCAGGAGCACTAGACGTCATCGGTGTCGAATGGATTATGGAGGTTGGTGATGCTGGCTCCTCGTAATCGGCACAATCATCCATTGAGAAGGGACCCAGCAGATCCCGGGCGAGAATCGGGGCTCCTCAGCACCAGATGTAGGATCGTCCGGCGAGTCTGTCCCCGCGCCCCCAGCTTCTGGGCTCGGTGTTCTTGCTTGGGACCGTGCTGCTGGCTGAGCTGCAAAACATAAATGAGGTTATTAGAGGAGAAGGGGGTGCTAGGGTCACAAGGTGAGACCAGCGCTACACACAGCATATGCACGTCAAAAGCAACACCGCTATCAAGATCATCACAGACATCACATTTCATGATCATCAACAAATTGTGCATTGCAGTGACTCTCATGAAGGCATCATTATTTAGAGAAGAATTTTATGATTCATCTATCATATATTATTGGTCGGATATGAGTGGGTGTGGCATCTATTGACTTTACACCACGCAATGGTATATACTTTACTCACGTGGCATCACATCAGGTTCTGGAGCTGCTTGCGTGGCTGACTGGGGTGGCTTCCCACGAGTGCCAGCACCCGCTCCTCGATGGCGGTGAGGTCGATGATGACTGGTGTTCCACCACCCGTTCGCCTCTGCTCGGCCCTATTCCTCAAAAGCTTCTTCTGTAAAAGGTAACAGCAGCACGGCATGGCATGAGGTCATTGCGTGATATCATTGCTAGGTACTGTCACACATACAACACATAACTGACCGATATAATCATGATTATAATGACAATTATCATTCTTTACCTAAAGACGTACACTGTGACCGCAGGCTTTGAGTACAAACTTCCCGGTATAAGCGCAAGACATCACATCTGATTTTAATCACTGATTACACTTACAATTCCAATTATATAAATATATAAGCACATGTAAATAAATGTAATACTTACTCTGGCGGATCCGACAAGGTCGTTGCCCTCACACACCTCGTTGGTCGCCGACGAGACAACCTCGGCTATTTCGGCCCATATCAATTGACCCCAACGTGATTCGACCTCCTGCATGAGGGAGGCATTTGCCTCGTCCGAGAACCTCCTTGCTCTTTTGCGTCCTCCCAATTGCTCCTCTCTCAGCTCACTGCTTTCGCCAGTGTCCTCTGACTCCACAGCATGCTGGGTCGCCTCCTCCATCTCTTCCATGTTAAATATTATATTTTTCACAAAGACTCGGTGCCAACTAGCTTCATTGTGCTTAGTAGGCTTTTGCTGCTGGTGAATCTCCCTCGTGTCTCCCACAACAGCCAAAGAAGCACACACCACACCCACACACGCATTCAGTCCCTCTTTGCTACCTCTCTCTCTGTCTCATCTTATGCACATGTAATGATGACCCCTGACCTCCTGAAACGTGGGAAACAAGCGTTGCCATGCCGTTGCTCCCGACACTTTACAGCAGAAGGTCAAAAAAACTTAACGCTAACGGCCATTTCAGATTGCTCGCGGTAACACCCATTTTCAAAAATGGACAGTTAGGGTTTTGAAAATGGCCGATACTCCGGCGCTCTCAAAACCCATTTTTAGCGCCCACGCTGGAAATAATGCCCATTGTGGCCAATCTGCACAAAAGTAGAAAGTCTAGCCCGAGATGTTTTGTGTCCAGCATTAGATCCTAAACACAATCTTATGAAATATTTTATCTGAACGCAGATGTTATAACCATGCATCAATTGTGAATACAAACCGTATTAACATATACCGTTGGAACCTGTTGTCTTTCCATGATCGTACCGAGTCAACTAGCTTATGCCATGCTCTTGTCACATTTGCAGAGGAATATATCTGAGAATCACAGTGAGCAGAGGCGCACCTGAGGAGGCCCTGCTCAGCTACTACTGCTCAGTGACTTGGAGGAACGTGCGGCACCCACAATCGCTCGGCCACCAGTAGTGGTGCAGCTCCCGTAGTTTCGTCACGTGAGTAATGTGTAAAACAGTGTCAATTCAAAGTAATGTAACGGCATTTCATTATAATAGACGAATGATGTCATGTTACGCATGCAGCTTCTGTGCTACTCTCAGGTTGACAACATAAGAATGTAATAAATAGAAGCAGGAGCAGGCCATCTGGCCCCTCATACCTGCTCCGCCATTTAATAAGATCATGGCTGATCTGATGTAGAGCTCAGCTCCACTTCCCTGCCCGCTCCCCAGAACCCTTTACTCCCTTATCATTCAGAATTCTGTCTATCTCCACCTCAAATATAGTCACTGATCCAGCCTCCACAGCTCTCTGGGGCAGTGAATTCCACATATGATGCATTAATATGTAACGTCTCTCGGTCACATTTATTGTAGTAATGCTGCTCCTCCTACGTCTGCCAGCGCAGCGCAAGACTCGTGTGTACCCTTCTGTTCTAATAAACTCAATAAGCTCAATTATGTTTTGCAGGTGGCCCAACTCAACAGGCGCAAAGCACCTGTCCCTTTGCAGGTGATTGTCACCACGGATGGTGAGGCGTAGACCATGGAGCCAGAGGAGAAGATGGCGATGGAAAATACCAAGGAGAACGCCCCTTGCATCTGTTGTACCTGCGGCTACATCGGCGTCTTCGACAGAAGAAGTAGCGGGCCCAGGCGGCTTGCAGCAGGCGACTCCGAGGCGTACAATACCCCCGCCGACCCCACGCAGGTCGAGTCAGCGAGGTCGGCACGTGCCGTGACGGGCAGATCACAATGAGCACATGCTCACACTCTGCAGGGTGAGCATCACCGTCAGTCGAGAGCTGCTCCAGGCGGTTGGTGGGTTGACCGGGATCATTGCCGCAATGTCCGCTCGCATATCAGAGGGTATGGAGCGCACAGTTGTGGCAATGGGCCAAATGACCGCCGCCATCCATGCCACGCAGCATGCGGTAGTACCGGGAGACGGCACTGCACTCCAAGGTACCGACCTACCCACCGCCAGCACCGATGCGAGTCGGGAGGAAGAACTTCCTTCTGGCTCGGAAGTCGTTTCATCCGAAACGTCTTCTCCTCCACCACCCCCTGAGAGGATGCTGCCACCATCACCAACCCCCTCAGCACCAGGCCTTGAGGTCGCCTACTGCAAGCTGTCCTGGTCCCATTACTCGGGGATTACAATGGGGGGCTAGGGCATGCGGGGGTAAAGGATCTGGAGGGAAGCGTGGCCGCACGTAGGTGGGGGGGGGGTGTTATTGTTCTTGTTGTTCTTGTTAATAAAAATTTGTTTAATGTTGAGGGTGGTGGGAAGGTGTTTGTGTATTTTAAATTTATTGTTGGGTGACTGTTGGGGGTGGAGGGGTAGGCAGTGTGGTGGGTGTTATTTTTACAGGGATTGCATAAATTGTTAAATTATTAAAACATTTTATTGAATTTTACAATTGTCGTGCAGTGTCTTCTAATAATGTAAGGTAAAACATGAATACAATTGTTGGAGAACACAGGCCAGGCCAGGGTAGGGGAGGATGAAACATAACGCAACTACAACTGTAACTGTTACCAATGTAAGTCCATGCAAAGCGTTCATTTATGAGCTGCTGACGCAAGAGTTTTGCAGCTGTGTAACTCCCACGGGGCTTTTCCAGTCTTGCGGGGGGGGGGGGGGGCATGGGGGCATCGCCAGATTGATTGTTCTCCCCGAGGTCCTCATCATCCTCCTCCTCGTCTTCCTCCCCTCTCTCCTGAGGTGGACCGGCGGTCCCATCTGGCAATTGTTGTCCTTTCCTAATAGCTAGGTTATGCAACAGGCAGCACACCACAATGAACTCAGCGACCTGCTCAGGGTGGTATTGTAGGCTGCTTTCAGAGTGGTCCAGGCATCTGAAGCGCTGCTTCAGCACTCCAATTGTCTTTTCGACGATATTGTGTGTAGCTATATGGTTTTCATTGTAACGCTTCTCGGCTTCCAGCTGGGGATTATGCAGGGGGGTCATGAGCCAGCTGGCAAGGCCATATCCTTTATCCCCCAGCTTCCAACTGTGACCTTGTGGCTGACTCCTAAAAAGGTCAGAGACAGTGCTCTCACGCAAGATGTGCGCATCATGGACGCTGCCTGGAAAATTTGCATTTACTGCCATGATTATTTGCTTGTGGTCAACAACGAGCTGCACATTCAGGGAGTGGAATCCCTTTTGGTTCCGAAACACCTCTGCATCCTGTAAAGGTGCTCTGAGGGCGATGTGCGTACAATCTATTGCTCCCTGCACCTTGGGGAAGTTTTATATTTGCGAGAAAACCCAGAGCCCTCTCAGTCTGTGCCTCCCTGGTCATAGGGAAGTTTATAAAGTCCATTTTGCGCACGTAAAAGGGCTTCAGTCACCTGTCGAATGCAGCAATGTGTGGCGTGCTGAGAGATACCACAAATGTCGCCAGTTGAGACCTGAAAGGAGCCCGATGCTTAGAAGGAAAGTGCCGCAGCAACCTTTACCTCAACGGGAAGTGCAGTTCTGATGGTGCTGGTAGGCTGCAGATCTCCCTTGATGAGCTGGCATATCTCAGCGATGACCTCCTTTTGGAAGCGCAACCTCCAAAGCCACGTGTTATCGGACAAGTCCCGGTATGATCGCTTTTCCCTGTAAGTGCGTCGGGTGTAAGGTCTCCTCCACAGCAGTCTGCCATCTCCTTGATTGGGCACATAATGCTCTTCAGTATACCTTCTCCCATCTTAAGTCTGCAGCATGTGATTAGTGACCAAAACTGGTAGAGAAATTACAGACCCCATCACTATAAATTGCTATAAATGCCCTAAATTTGCCCTCAACACATAGAAATGTGATTAGATGATTGCCAAGTCAATAAGGCCCTTAAAATCATTCACAAGTTAATTCTTTTCATGAGCCCCTCGTTGTACATCCGAGCCAGGGTGTCCCTGGAGATGGAGCATGCGGTGTCCACCAGTACGCTCGCGGCCTTCCGCGAGAGATGGGCGCCGGAGGGACTGGAGTGCATCGTCACCTCCGGCAACCAAATTTTAATTTGATTTAAGTTTACAATCAAAAGTTTAATTTGTTTAATGTGTCGGTTTTAGTGCCCCCCTTTAATCAGGGGCCACTTGTGTAAATGTTCAACTTAAAATAGTTGAGCCCTTTGCTGAAGCAGCCTCTTTTAGTTCCGCCAACGTTCAAAATGGCGTCTGTAGTGCTGAGTTCTGCCAAGTAGTGTCAGCCGGAAGCAGCTTTTCTCCAGCGATCTCCAGCGATCTTCTCGGTGAGCGATCAGCCCGGCGATGTGTGGGCAATGTGGTGAAAGTTGCGATGGGCGATCACCTCGGCGATAGCAGATTCATGTGTGCTGAAAGTTGGGCTGGCGATTAGTGGCCGATGTTCCGGCCCAACTTTCCGCTTTTAAGCTAAAATGGGCAATAGTCTGCCTATTTGGGCGATAGATGGGCGATAGCTCGGCGATCATCAGTGGAAAGTCTAGCCCTTTGATTAAATCAACCAAAGGCAACATCAGAGCCAAGCCTGGTCCTGTTCGTATCTTCTGCCACATGAATACACCTCCATTGGATGTCACCAGATGCTGATCGGGAGCAGGAATTTTAGTTAGCTTCTTCTGCCAAATTCAAGTAACTTTGAGGTCAATTGAAGCACCCCTACTACCATCCTGGCTGAGATCATATGACTCAATGAGCCACGACATTCAACTTACGACCTTTCTGGCATATATGGCTCTTCTGCTCACTCATTCTGAGCCTTTTCGGGAGTTCCAGGCATGAACCATAACAATAATCCATGAACTCATTGTTATCATCAAAATAAATGAGGTGATCTGGAAGCAAGCATCATCCGAGACAGACCCTCGGAATCGAGGAAGACTTGCTTCCACTCTTAACATGAGTTCTTAGGTGGCTGTACAGTCCAATACGAGAACCACAGTCTCTGTCACAGGTGGGACAGATACTGTTGAGGGAAAGGATGGGTGGGACTGGTTTGCCGCACGCTCTTTCCGCAGTCTGCGCTTGATTTCTGCACGCTCTCGGCGACGAGACTCGAGGAGCTCAGCGTCCTCCCGGATGCACTTCCTCCACTTAGGGCGGTCTTTGGCCAGGGACTCGCAGGTGTCAGTGGGGATGTTGCACTTTATCAGGGAGGCTTTGAGGGTGTCCTTGTAATGTTTCCAAATGCTGCCCACCTTTGGCTCGTTTGCTTTGGGAGTCTTGTGTCTGGCATGCGAACTATGTGGCCTGCCCAGCGGAGCTGATCGAGTGTGGTCAGTGCTTCGATGTTGGGGATGTTGGCCTGGTTGGTGCATCTGCCCTCCCAGGGGATTTGTAGGATCTTGCAGAGACATCATTGGTGGTGGCAGTGCACAGGCATATCTACAAACCATTATTTCATCCTGTCCCCAAATCTGGATGGTTGAACTTTAGACTGTCACGCTCAAACTGATCCAATTCCTTTTGTTCAAAATGCTTTGCTACAAGTATGTTCCTAAATGGCATCACCATGGTTACAGTCAGCTTTTACACTGAAGATTTTTCAGACTTTACAAATATAGCGAACTGGTACACCATGGGAAGTGTAGGATCAAAGAGTTTATCTCACGATATAAGTTGATGGTGTTATCTCTTGCAGGCATCCAGGCAACTACCTGTAAAATAAAGAAAGAAAGAAAAAAAGAAAGAATCTCAGGATGTCCCAAAGTGCTTTACAGCCAATAAGTAACTTTTGAACTGCGGTCAACAATAATAACAACTTGTATTTATATAGCGCCTTTAATGTCGTAAAACATCCCAAGGCGCTTCACAGGAGAGTTATCAAACAAAATTTGACACCGAACCACATAAGGAAATATTAGGAGAGGTCAAAGAGATACGTTTCAAGGAGCTGCTTTAAAGAGGAGTGAGAGGTAGAGAATCGGAAGAGGGAATTCTCGAGCTTAGGGCCTAGGCAGCTGAAGGCCCTGTCACCAATGGTGGAATGATTAAAATCGGTGTGTGCAAAATTTCAGAATTGGAGGAGTGCAGAGTTCTCTGAGGGCTGCAAGGCTGGAGGAGGTTACAGGGATAGTGAGGGGCAAGGCCACGGAGAGATTTGAAAACAAGGATGAGTGATCGTTGTGTTGTGTTGGCTTTAACCTATTCTGGATCATTTAGCTTGCTCAGTTTACCTTTTAGTATCATGATAAAACTTATGCAACAGTGAGGATAGTTTTGTTTCTTCCATTTAAATAGGTCGCAAATTAGCTACAATTTTGATTTTTAAATTAGCACAATGAAAAGTATCTGGATCCATAAATTAGAAATCCTATTTTTTTAATGTAAACTCTCTTCTAGTTAATCTTTTTTTAAGTCATACCCATGACTTGTTAGTTTGACATTCTTTAAATATTTTTTGACAAATCTACAATGTTTTATTTCAAAGGTTGTAGTGAGAATTATAAGTGATCATTTGTGGGCACATGGCATTCGAAAGCTTTGATTAATTCTCAAAGAATTGTGTTGGCAAAGATCATTAATAACTACATTAGGAATAGAAATATATAGAAAGGGGTGCATAAATTGTAGAGCAATATTACAATTTGTGCTCCACTGATTGACAAATGTTTGAAGTTTGGAGGCTATGTCAAATTTATTCTGTAATTAATTGGTGATACTCTGAAATGTTACTCAAATGGCACATTTGGAGAAATAGTTGATTTCTTCGGACCCTGAGCTGCCATAAGTTATTGTCATCATCATCATCATAGGAAGTCCCTCGGAATCGAGGAAGACTTGCTTCCATTCTAAAAACGAGTCCTTAGGTGGCTGAACAGTCCAATACGAGAACCACAGTCTCTGTCACCGGTGGGACAGATAGTCGTTGAAGGGAAGGGGTGGGTGGGACTGGTTTGCCGCATGCTCTTTCCGCTGCCTGCGCTTGATTTCTGCATGCTCTCGGCGACGAGACTCGAGGTGCTCAGCGGCCTCCTGGATGCACCTCCTCCACTTAGGGCGGTCTTTGGCCAGGGACTCCCAGGTATCAGTGGGGATGTTGCACTTTATCAGGGAGGCTTTGAAGTTGCCCTTGTAACGTTTCCTCTGTCCACCTTTGGCTCGTTTGCCGTGAAGGAGTTCCGAGTAGAGCGCTGGCTTTGGGAGTCTCGTATTTGGCATGCGAACAGTGTGGCCTGCCCAGCGGAGCTGATCAAGTGTGGTCAGTGCTTCGATGCTGGGGATGTTGGCCTGGTTGAGGATGCTAATGTTGGTGCGTCTGTCCTCCCAGGGGATTTGTAAGATCTTGCAGAGACATCGTTGGTGGTACTTCTCCAGCGACTTGAGGTGTCTACTGTACATGGTCCGTGTTTCTGAGCCATACAGGCGGGTGGGTATTGCTACAGCCCTGTAGACCATGAGCTCGGTGACAGTTTTGAGGGCCTGGTCTTCAAACACTCTTTTCCTCAGGCGGCCGAAGGCTGCACTGGCGCACTGGAGGCGGTGTTGGATCTTGTCATCAATGTGTGCTCTTGATGGTAGGAGGCTCCCGAGGTATGGGAAATGGTCCATGTTGTCCAGGGCCATGCCGTGGATCTTAATGACTGGGGGGAAATGCTGTGAGGCGGGGACAGGTTGCTGGAGGACCTTTGTCTTACGGATGGTTAGCGTAAGGCCCATGCTTTCGTACACCTCAGTTAATGCGTTGACTATGATTTGGAGTTCAACCTCTGTATGTGCGCAGACGCAGGCGTCGTCCGCGTACTGTAGCTCGACGACAGAGGTTGTGATGCTTTTGGTCCTGGCCTGGAGACGGCGAAGGTTGAACAGGTTCCCACTGGTTCTGTAGTTTAGTTGCACTCCAGCGGGGAGCTTGTTGACTGTGAGGTGGAGCATGGCAGCGAGGAAGATTGAGAAGAGGGTTGGTGCGATGACACAGCCCTGATTGACCCCGGTCCGGACTGTATTCAAAGGCACACTGCGCATATACATGGAGGGGGCTGGTGTTCGCATCTTCCTGAGTGAGATACCAATCATCCAGCACTGCTAGGAAATGATCAGATTCCTGACAGTTGTGGCAAGCATGCTACTATTTTAACCTCTGGCAAAATTCAAATCTGCTACTTCAGAGTTGACTATTTTATACAGGCTATGATTTGGGGGATTTAAAATTTTCTTGCCATGGGCAAAATACAAAATAATCTCCAGAGACTGCGACTGATTAGTTCATACATCCACTCTAATGTTGCAGAACTCTGGTATTGGTATAATTTAAAATCATTTTCCTGAAATAAATTGTGATCAATTATTCATTGCATTTGCAGATAACCTTAACATCTACCATAGAGTTCGTAACACGTCGGTTACTTAATTGACGTGCATTTTATAGTTTAGAATAGCACAAGTAACTGAGCCGTTTGTTCTGAAACATTAGTCCTCAGCTATTGGTAATGCTTTATAAATTTCAGCGGAAATAAACTCCTAACTGCAAACATGTTATTTCAAATTCAAAAATCGGTGATTAAGGGATCCCCAAATGGATCTATCTAAAGCAAAATATTATGAACACATATTGTAGCATTGGATATGGTGAAAGGTCTAATTTTGGTCCATCGTTACATAGATATCAATCAATCATAAATTCATACCTATCGACAATATATTAGGGGGTCAATTTTGTGAGATCCTGCACCACAAGAACATTAGGACGAGCAGCATGCTGTCTCATTCAATTAGATGATGGCTGACCTGCATCCCATCTCCATCTACCGGCCATGGCTCCATATCCCTTGATACCCACAAGGGATGGATGGAAAATAGTGGGCATTATACCTGTGAATTTTTGGTATGTGCTGCTCGATGTGAAACCCTGCCAGTGATGTGTGTCTTGCCAAATTTACGGCTAAACATTAGATCTTGTCCTTTGGCTACTTCCTCTTTGCCACGCTTGCTTCCCGCGTCACAATTTTGTCGTGCCTGAGAGTAATGCCGAAGCAGTACAGGTACAGCGTTGAGATTCCGGAGTTCCGGAATCGGTACTGTTCCTGAATCCGGACACCAGAACGGTCCGTGGCAGGGTCGTCCAGAATCCGGAAAATATTCTGGAATCCGGAACCCCGCCTCGGGCCACCGCTGACTCTCCTGGCCCCGCCGCCCGCGGACTTCCCGCTCCTTATCTCAGCCCGCCACTCCTTCCCTTGCCTCCCCCCCCCCCCCGCCTGCTCGCTCGTTTGCTCCTTACCTCACCACCCCCCTCTCCCCCGTCGCCTGCTTGCTCCTTCCCTCCCCCCCTCCCACTCGTTCCTTCCCGCGGCCCGCCCGCTCCTTACCTTGCTCCCCCACCCCCCTTCCCCAGGTATTTCCGGACTCAGGACGTCGGAAAGACGTTCGAAGTCTGTAAATACACAGAATCTGGAGCGGCCTCGGTCTTGAGGCCTCTGTATTCTCGATGCTGTACCTGTACTTTTAAATGTTAAGTATCTCTATTCACATTTGTAATTACATTTCAGGCCTCCCTGAGTCTTCCAGCTACACTTCTCCAGATGGTGCTGCAGGTAAATTTTACTTCAATTTTAATTCCTGCTTCAGATAAAGTTACTTTCAATTTAACTTTTATTCAATTTAATTTTTATTCATTTCATACCCAAGCTTAAATTTGCTTAAACCCAACTGCCTACTAGTCCTGTTTTCCCTTCTCCTCGAGATTCCTGCCCTGACCACCCTGTTCCTTCTTCTCTGCCCATTCTTGGACTGTGCTGTATCACAGCCCTGCTTATGCGTCAAACCTCTGACCACTCACCCAATCCTCTGCAATCCTCACTGTCTCACGTTCAGCCTATTCCTAGACCTCAAATTTACTTCCAATGTTGGCCCACCTGCTATCGGCCCACACTGTGTTCCTGAAAGTCCCACTTGGGTCTTTGAAAATTTCCCAATAATCCTCCCTCCAGCTCCATCCCACACTCTATCCTCTACCCCCCTATGTCTGGGGACCCGATACTGGTTGGGGCAGTGATTACCTTATAAAAGAGGTAGGTACTCTATAATGTGATCTCCTCGACTAGTTTGAATTGCCTAAAGGGGACGGAGAGGAATTTTCAGGATTTTTAAAATCCTAATTGGCCTGGGTTTTTACCTGTTTTTATCACTTCTCCCCAGAGATTACATGGATCTGGCTGGGTAGGGAGTGTATGTCTTTTGATACACTCGGTACCATAACTATATGGGACAGGTTAAGTGGACCAGTGGGTATTTTCCTGTTGCCATTTTTGTATTTTTGAATCTCAGGAACCATGGTAACCATGAAGCCTTTTTCTCAGCACTAAGTTTAGGAATCTGACAATCTTTTAAGCATGTATAGTATTTGGCCATAATTTGCGGCTCCTATGGGCGCGTACAAGGTGCGCACACGCCCGAAGGACAGCGCAGGTTCCAGGTTTAGACATGTGCTAAAACCCAGAACTTGCGATCTACCAAGAATTCGCTTGACAGATCGCACGCATCCGTGCGAAGAGGGCCTCCGCGAGGGCCTCCGCGGGCGGAGAACTTCTGCCCAGCGATTGCCAGTGAAGTTCTTACACCTCTTAAAAGTTTTTATCAACATTAAAAAAAAATTTCATTCGTTTAAACATTAAAACACATGTACAGAAGGTTATTTTTAGCCCCTGTAAGACATTAAAATGTATTTTTCAAGAAATTACATTTTTGTTTTAAATGTTTAATTATATTGTATTTTAATTTCATTTTAAATATGTAATGTTCTTTTTATTTATTTGTTATGTTAAATGTATTTTTTATGTGATCCCCATTCATGCTTATGGGAGTTCCACACAAACGGAGTAATTCCTTTCTTTGATTGATTGGGCTAGTCCATGTGATCCCAGGGATGCTTGCAAACCGCCTGTGCCCATAGGAAACGTGGGCCTTTACGCAGACCTAGGCATAGAGGCCGAGGACTGCAAGTCTCTGTGGATACCAAGGCAGAAGGCAAGTGCATAGATTTTTTTGCTGGTCAGGAAGCCTCCCACGGCAAATTCAGCCCATATCTAAATGAACTATAGTGCCATAAGCCTTAAAAGAAATTGATGGTTTTCTAACTTATAAGAACATAAGTACATAAGAAGTAGGAGCAGGAGTAGGCCATATGGCCCCTTGAGCCTGCTCTGCCAATTAATACGGTCATGGCTGATCCGATCATGGACTCAGGTCCAATTCCATGCCCGCTCCACATAACCCTTTATTCCTTTATCGGTTAAGAAGCTGTCTTAAATTTATTCAATGTCGCGACTTCCACAGTTCTCTGAGGCAGTGAGTTCCACAGATTTACAACCCTCAGAGAAGAAATTCCTCCTCATCTCAGTTTTAAATGGGCAGCACCTTATTCTATGATTATGCCCCCTAGTTCTATTCTCCCTCATCAGTGGAAACATCCTCTTTGCATCCACCTTGTCAAACCCACTCATAATCTTATATGTTTCAATAAGATCACCTCTCATTCTTCTGAATTCCAATGACTAGAAGCCTAACCTCCTCAACCTTTCCTCATAAGTCAACAACCTCATCTCCGGAATCAATCTAGTGAACCTTCTCTGAACTGCCTCCAAAGCAAGTATATCCTTTCGTAAATATGGAAACCAAAACTGCACACAGTATTCCAGGTGCGGCCTCACCAATACCCTGTATAGCTGTAGCAAGACTTCCCTGCCTTTATACTCCATCCCCTTTGTTATAAAGGTCAAGATTCCATTGGCCTTCCTGATCACCTGCTGTACCTGCATTTCTGTTTCATGCACAAGTATCCCCAGATCCCGCTGTACTGCAGCACTTTGCAATTTTTCTCCATTTAAATAATAACTTGCTCTTCGATTTTTTTCTTCCAAAGTGCATAACCTCACACTTTCCAACATTATACTCCATCTGCCAAATTTTTGCCCACTCACTTAGCCTGTCTGTGTCCTTTTGCAGATTTTTTGTGTCCTCCTCACACGTTGCTTTTCCTCCCAATTTGTATCATCAGCAAACTTGACTACATTACACACGGTCCCTTCTTCCAAGTCGTTAATATAGATTGTAAATAGTTGGGGTCCCAGCACTGATCCCTGCGGCACCCCACTAATTACTGATTGCCAACCCAAGAATCAACCATTTATCTCGACTCTCTGTTTTCTGTTAGTTAGCCAATCCTCTATCCATGCTAATATATTACCCCCAATCTTGTGAACTTTTATCTTTTGCAGTAACCTTTTATGTGGCACCTTGTCAAATGCCTTCTGGAAGTCCAAGTACACCACATCCATTGGTTCCCCTTTATCCACCCTGTTCGTTACATCCTCAAAGAACTCCAGCAAATTTGTCAAACATGACTTCCTTTTCATAAATCCATGCTGACTCTGCCTGACCGAATTATGCTTTTCCAAATGTCCTGCTACTGCTTCTTTAATAATGGATTCCAACATTTTCCCAACCACAAATGTTAGGCTAACTGGTCTATAGTTTCCTGCTATTTGTCAGCCTCCTTTTTTAAATAGGGGCGTTACATTTACAGTTTTCGAACTTCCCCAGAATCCGGGGAATTTTGGTAAATTACAACCAAAACATCCACTATCTCTGCCGCTACTTCTCTTAAGACCCTAAGATGCAAGCCATCAGGTCCAGGGGATTTATCCGCCTTGTAAGATTCGGCGAAAACATTGACAGCAAAAACTTAAAGTTCTGGACATTGCTTGGACACATGTTCTGTTACTGCAGAGAGCAGATAGCACTGACATGGGGCAGGTCTAAACATGCCCCACAGGAATACACATCAGGTGGAATGGCAGGAATGGTTGATGGACAGGCCTTTTGTCTTGCAATCAGTGAGACATTAAGTAAAATGGCCCGTGTTCAGGCCATCGAAAGACAAAGGAAAGCTATTTGACCACAGACTCATCGGAGCCAGTTGACAAAGGAACAGGCGAGAGATTTGATTTTGCTTTTGAGCCTCAGGGAAAGAACAGTTGAACATTTGGCACGAGAAGAAGCATTTTTGCAAGTATAAGCCTGCTTGCTTCGTTCAACGCACAAGGACTGAGCATCCATTTGGGATGGAGAGAAGAAACACCAAAGAGTCTTGCTACTTCGACTGGGAAGCTGACCTTGACACTGGACATGAATACCACAGATTGGTACAGACCCAGAAGATACGCCTCATCGGGAGAAGTAGCAAGTAAGCCAGACGGGTAATTGGTGAGCATTTATCCCAGCCCACACATCTTTAAGACCACCACATAGTGTGAAAGGGTGTCGTGTGTCTCAACCATGCCTTAGTGGTTCTAGTGGGGAGGTTTTTGCAAAAATCATAGGCGTACGCACGTTCTGTTGGACAGATTTCACTGGTGCAATTTTGAATCCGAGCAGGGTTGTTTTAGACGTGGGTACTTCATGTTAGGGTGCTGTTTAGATGGGCCAGACTGTGTGTTGTACTGTGTTTGTTTGTATTACACTACCAGGGTGTGTTTTTATTGGGTATAGATGTGTGCTTTAACTTGAATAAAAGCATTGTGACGGTGGAGACCGAAAAGATCTGTCTATGATTGTATATTACTGTTCATGACTATAATTCCAGTGTCTAGAACTATTGTAAGAGGGGTGATTCAAAACCACCAGGTTCAAAACCAGTTCCACCCTTTAGTCCCATTATCTTACTGAGTATCACATCCTTATTGATTGTGACTTAGTTCTGGTGGACTGGCTTTGTGGTTACAATTGTTTGAGAGATAAGGGAGCATTAGTGAGGATATTGGGTTTATGACAAGGAGGAAGGGATAGAGTTAAGACAGAAGAAATGTTGGAAATTAAGGTGAGTAATAGAGGAGATAGAGATGGAATGGGTATGAGGAAAACAACATGGGTATTTTGTTATCATAAAGCTTCTATTCAAAAAAAATATGGTGGAATATGGAGATTGGAAAACGTGCCCTTCCAACCCATTTCTCAAGGGATGTAAAAATATTACAATATATTTAAACATTGCCCAACATGATTTTGCATCTGTGTAGGACAGGAGAGAATTGGGTGCTTCTTGGTCCATCTGAAATGGGTCGATAGGAAGCTTGATGGACAATACATCTCTTGAAGGGTCAGAAGATTGCCTTTATTAATTTTTCAGTTTTACAATAGCCCCTGGAATTTCTGCAGGGGTTCTGCTCTGCCATCCCAACTTCAGTGGAAGATTAGCGGGAATGTAGGAACAGGAGAAGGCAATCCAGCCCCTTGAGCCTGCTGAGCCATTCAATTAGATCATGAGTAATCTGCAGCTCAACCACATTTACTCCGTGTCACTTGATATCCTTACCTAAGAAAAATGTGTTGATCCCAGGCTTGAAAGCTCCAGTTGTCCAAGCATCCACAACTTGCGCAAAACATAAAAACAGATAGTAAAAGCTTTTACAGATATATAAAATGGAAAAGAGTGACTAAAGTAAATGTTGGTCCCTTAGAAGATGAAAAGGGGGATTTAATAATGGGAAATGTGGAAATGGCTGAGACCTTAAACAATTATTTTGCTTCCGTCTTCACAGTGGAAGACACAAAAACCATGTCAAAAATTGCTGGTCATAGGAATGTGGGAAGGGAGGACCTTGAGATGATCACTATCACTAGGGAGGTAGTGCTGGACAGACTAATGGGATTGAAGGTAGACAAGTCCCCTGGTCCTGATGAAATGCATCCCAGGGTATTAAAAGAGATGGCGGAAGTTATAGCAGATGCATTTGTTATAATCTACCAAAATTCTCTGGACTCTGGGGAGGTACCAGCGGATTGGAGAGCAGCTAATGTAACGCCTCTGTTTAAAAAAGGGGGCAGGCAAAAGGCAGGTAACTATAGGCCGGTTAGTTTAACATCTGTAGTGGGGAAAATGCTTGAAACTATCATTAAGGAAGAAATAGCGGGACATCTGGATAGGAATAGTGCAATCAAGCAGACGCAGCATGGATTCATGAAAGGGAAATCATGTTTAACTAACTTACTGGAATTCTTTGAGGATATAACGAGCATGGTGGATAGAGGTGTACCGATGGATGTGGTGTATTTAGATTTCCAAAAGGCATTCGATAAGGTGCCACACAAAAGGTTACTGCAGAAGATAAAGGTATGCGGAGTCAGAGGAAATGTATTAGCATGGATAGAGAATTGGCTGGCGAACAGAAAGCAGAGAGTCGGGATAAATGGGTCCTTTTCCCGTTGGAAATCAGTGGTTAGTGGTGTGCCACAGGGATCAGTGCTGGGACCACAACTGTTTACAATATACATAGATGACCGAGAGGAGGGGACAGAGTGTAGTGCAACAAAATTTGCAGATGACACTAAGATTAGAAACATAGAAACATAGAAACATAGAAAATAGGTGCAGGAGTAGGCCATTCGGCCCTTCTAGCCTGCACCGCCATTCAATGAGTTCATGGCTGAACATTCAACTTTAGTACCCCATTCCTGCTCTCTCGCCATACCCCTTGATCACCCTAGTAGTAAGGACCTCATCTAACTCCTTTTTGAATATATTTAGTGAATTGGCCTCAACAACTTTCTGTGGTAGAGAATTCCACAGGTTCACCACTCTCTGGGTGAAGAAGTGGGAAAGCGGGTTGTGTAGAGGACTCAGAGAGGCTACAAGGAGATTTGGATAGGTTAAGCGAATGGGCTAAGGTTTGGCAGATGGAATACAATGTCGGAAAGTGTGAGGTCATCCACCTTGGGAAAAAAAACAGTAAAAGGGAATATTATTTGAATGGGGAGAAATTACAACATGCTGTGGTGCAGAGGGACCTGGGGTCCTTGTGCATGAAACTCTTTTTGGAGTTCACCTGCAAAAACATAAAACATTAAACGGTGCCACCCGACCTGGGTGACACTCCAGACATTTACAAGGCCCTTTTTTTTTTTCCCCCCTTTTTTTTGTTTTATTTTGTGTTTTTCTTTTTTTGGTTTTTTTTTGGGCACTAAAATCACAATTTTCCCCAGTGCCCCCTATAAAAGGGAAGGGGGACACTAAAAGCACCGGCAATTAAAACAAATTAAACTTAAAAACGTAAAATCAAATTAAAATTTGGTTGCCGGGCGTGATGATGCACTCCAGTCCCTCCGGTGCCCACCTCTCGCGGAAGGCCGCGAGCGTACCGGTGGACACCGCGTGCTCCATCTCCAAGGACACCCTGGACCGGATGTAAGAGCGGAAGAGAGGCAGACAGTCAGGTTGAACGGCCCCCTCGACCGCCCGCTGCCTGGACCGGCTGATGGCACCCTTGGCCGTGCCCAGGAGCAGTCCTACGAGGAGGCCTTCGGACCTACCCGCTCCCCTCCGCACAGGGTGCCCAAAGATCAGGAGAGTGGGACTGAAGTGCAGCCAGAATTTCAGGAGCAGCCCCTTCAAATAATAAAACCTTGTGCATTCCATAAAAACGTGGAACACGGACTCCTCCAGACCGCAGAAATTGCAGGCGGCCTGGGAGTCCGTGAACCGGCTTAAAAATTTGTTGCACGGCACTGCTCCGTGCACCACCCTCCAGGCCAAGTCCCCGATGAATAGTAGGAGGACCCCTGCGTAGAGTGCCCTCCATCGGGGACCCCCGCCTCCTCCGGACGGCAAGATGGTACGCCATGGCTTGTCCGGACGGCCGGCGAGGATGGCAAAGTTGAGGGTGTGCAGGAGCAGCCCGTACAGGAAACCCCTCCGCGCGGAACTGAAAGGCACGGAGGGGATTTCCCCGAGGCGGCTCAAGTTGTGAGGCGCCGGCACCCGAGGGAGGTTCCGGGGTTTGGCGCCGATGAGGAATTCCGTCCGGACGGGGGTCAGTTCGGACGGGATCTCCCCACGTGCTTGAGCCTCCTCGATGCACCTAACGGAGTCAGGGCCCAGAGCTGTTTTTAGCGACTCGATGGCATCGGCCGCGTGGCAGACTTTGGCAGAGTTTAGGCGCCGCGCCAGCGTGTCTGGCGCCATCCAGCCCGCTCCTCCGCCATCGAGCAGGTCCCTGACCCTGGTCACCTCACCAGCCACAGCCCTCTCTTCCGACCGCCACATGAAACCTCGGCCGTGGAGGTACGGATTCCCGAGCAGCGGCTCCTGCAGGACGGCCGCCACTCCAGCCGGCGGAGAGCTGCGCTTGGTGGAGACTTTGTTCCAGACCCTGATGAGTTCCCTGTAAAAGACAGGCAGCTCCCGGAGGGCGGTCCTGGCACCCCCCAAGTTCACAAACAGGAGCTGCGTGTCATAATTGAGGTCGCACTGCTGGCGGAAGAAATACCTCGCCAGAGCACACCACCTAGGAGGGGGCTCGACGTAAAGGTATCTCTGCAGGGTCTGAAGACGGAAAGTCGCGAGCTGGGCGCTGACGCACACCAACGACTGACCGCCCTCCTCAAGCGGGAGACTCAAGACCGCGGCAGAGACCCAGTGCTTCCTGTTGTTCCAGAAGAAGTCCACCAGCTTCTTCTGTATCTTGGCGACAAACGCAGGGGGAGAGGTCAAAGTGACCAGCCGGTACCACAACATTGCGGCCACCAGCTGGTTTATGACTAGCGCTCGACCCCTGTAGGACAGCACTCGGAGCAGTCCTGTCCAGCGCCCTAGGCGAGCGGCGTCCTTGGCCTCCAGCTCCTGCCAGTTCGCCGGCCAGGCTCCCTCGTCGGGGCTAAGGTAGACTCCCAGATAGAGGAGATGGGTCGTGCTCCAGGCAAAAGGCCTGAGCTCCTCCGGCAGGGAGTCCACCCGCCACTGACCCACCAGGAGTCCGGAACATTTCTCCCTGTTGATCCTGGCGGAGGACGCGGCCGAGTAAATCTCCTGGCACTCACGCATCCTCCGCAGGTCAGAGGGATCCTCTACCGCGAGGAGCACGTCATCGGCATAAGCCGAGAGGACGACCTCCACGCCCGGCCCTTGCAGAGCCAGTCCCGTCAACCTCGTCCGCAAGAGGCGCAGGAAAGGCTCCACGCAAACGGCGTATAACTGGCCGGACATGGGGCATCCCTGGCGCACCCCTCTCCTAAAGCGAAGGGGCGCCGTCAAGGACCCGTTAACCTTAATCAGACACTCCGCAGCGGCGTACAAAAGTCGGATCCGGGCGACGAAATGCGTCCCGAACCCGAAAGCGCGCAGAGTTCCGAGCAGATAGTCGTGATCCACCCTGTCGAACGCCTTCTCTTGGTCGAGGGATAGGAAGGCGACCGACAGACCAGCCTCCTGGGAACAATGGATGAGGTCCCGGACCAGATGGATGTTATCGTGGATTGTCCGGCCCGGGACCGTGTAGGACTGGTCGGGGTGGATCATGTGGTCCAGCACGGCACCAAGGCGAGCAGACATCGCCCTGGCGAAGATTTTGTAGTCCGTGCTGAGGAGGGAGACCGGGCGCCAGTTCTTAAGGAGGCGGAGATCGCCCTTCTTAGGCAGCAGGACGATGACTGCCCTGCGCCAAGAGAGGGGCATCTCCCCGGTCGCCAGACTTTCCCCCAGGACCCGCGCGTAGTCGCTCCCCAGGACGTCCCAGAACGACCTGTGGAACTCCACGGTCAGCCCGTCCAGCCCCGGGGATTTTCCCCTCGAGAGCCGGTCGAGGGCACCGGTCAGCTCCGCCAGGCTTAGCGGAGCTTCCAGATTTTCGGCGCCCTCCGGGCTGACCTTCGGCAGGTCCTCCCACAAAACTCTACGCGCTTCCTCGCTGGACGGATCCGGAGAGAACAGAGCCCCGTAATATTCACGGGCCCTGTTGTTGACGCCCTCCGGATCCGAGACGAGAGAGCCGTCGTCGGCCAGCAGCGTCAAGAGCTGCTTACGAACACTCTGCCTTTTTTCCAGCGAGTAGAAGAAGGGGGAGCTGCGGTCCAGATCCCGCAGGAACCGGATTCGCGACCTCACGAACGCGCCTCGGGACCCGACGAGCTGCAGGTCCTTCAGCGCGGCCTTCTTCGCTTCGTACACCGTCCGCAGGGCCGGGTCCTGGACGACTTGACCGAGACGGGCTTCCAGGTCGAGCACCTCTTTTTCTAGGCGCCCGACTCTGGCCGCCCGCCTCTTGGTCGACCCCCTCGCGTACTCTTGACAGAAGACGCGGATGTGAGCCTTGCCCACGTCCCACCATAGCCTCAAGGAGGGGAAGCCCCCCTGCTTCCTTCTCCAGTCGGACCAGAATCGACGGAACGAGTCCTGGAACCGCACGTCCTCCAGCAGCCGGTTGTTAAAGTGCCAGTACGCGGACCCTGTCCTCGCGCGGAGCGAAGCGAGCTCCGCCCACACCAGGTGGTGGTCCGAACACGGCACCGGCCGCATGGAGGCCGCCGGGACGCAGGAAACGTACGCCCGAGACACGTAAAGGTGGTCGACTCTAGACCATCCAACTCCAGGCCTCACCCAAGTAAAGGCGCTGGAGTCGGGGTGGAGATTTCGCCAGACGTCCACCAAGTCGAAGGACCCGACCAGGTCCCTCAACTTCTCCATCGTCGCCATGCACTGCGGGGCACCGGAGCGGTCCCTCGCCCCGAGGGTGCAGTTAAAATCCCCCCCGAGGACAATGCAGTCGCCGACGTCGACGGAGCCAAGAAGAGCGGACACCTCTTCAAAGAAGTGCGTTTGCTGCGGGCCGGGCTGAGGGGCGTACACGTTCACGAGATGGAGCGGCACGTCCCCCAGGCGAACCGTTACGTGCAGCAAGCGGCCTGGCACGGGCTCCTCGACCCCCAAGATCTCCGGCTGAAAATGCGGGCTCAGCAAGATGGCCACCCCACTAGAAATGGCGGTGAGGTGGCTCATGCGGACCTCTCCTTGCCATTCCAGGAGCCACGTGGCTTCGTCTCCCGGAACGGTGTGGGTTTCTTGCAGGAAGCACACCGCATATTTCCCCTCCCGCAGGAGCGAAAAATTGTCAAATCTACGGCGTGCCCCTCTGCCGCCGTTGATGTTGAGGCTGGCTATGGTTATCTTCATGGCAAAAGCATAGTGCAACCTCTACCTTAACCTATTATGGGTGAGGGAGCGGAGTCTTTTGTTGAACTCCGCTCCCTCCGCAGCCCAGCGAGGAGTCCCTCGAGCTCGCGCAGCTCAAGGTGTTGCGCCTTTGTCAAGGGCCCGCCCGCGGCCAAGGTTTTGACGGCGGCGCGGACGGACCCCTTGATCAGCTCTGGCTCGGACCATTTTTCCAGGGCCAGTCGGGCTTGGTCGCGGCGACCCCGGCTCTGGGCCAAAAAGTCCCGGAGTTCCTTTGCAGGAATGAGGATGGTCTCGGCGGCGGCTGCGAGCAGATCCACCGCCTCGCTGGCGGTGGTCTCTAGGTCTTCACCCGCGTCTCCCACCGAGTTCCCGTCCTCCTCCGGGAGGTGGCCGCCAGCAGCCGGCCCATCGACCGCACAAGGTACGGCAAATGACCCGGCCGCTCCAACCGGCCCTGGCTCTGCCCCGATCCCACCCCCAGGATCGTCGGCAGAGGAGTCCCCACTGGGTTCTTTAAAAAATGGTGCTGGGTCGGGAAATGACAGCGGAAGGGGTTCCCCCTCCGCCCCAGGAACCGGGGAACAAGGAGAGACCCGGCCATAGGAAATCCCCAGGCTCTCCAAGTGCTCCAGCTCCACAGCAAGAGGCGAGGGTGGGTGTTCCTCCCCCTCCCCGCTGCCACCCCCCGGCCCAGCATCTACAGTGTCATAATTAACATTTGTTTCAGTTTCTGCCGGGTCGAGCGACTCCCGGGGGAAGTTGGGTATTGGCTGGGCGGGCTCAGGTTCGGCCTTTTCGGCCCCGCCCGCCTCAGTTCCCGGGGCGCCCGGCCCGGCGGCTACGCATTCCTCCGCGGTCCCCACGCCCCCCCCGACAGGCAGATCTTCCACGCCATCCCCGGGAGGCAGAGGCTGGGCAGCCTCGACTGTCTCACCCTCCCCGGGGACAGACTCCTCCCGCCTACGGCGCTGCTTGGGGGCGCTGGTGGGGGACGCGGGACACGCGGCGGGCACCGACTCCTCCGCGGAGGGATGTTGTTCCCCTACGCCTCAACGGAGCGGCGCCTCCTTTTGTTGCTGGAGGTGCGCTGAGGCAGGGAGACCTCCATGTCTGCCGAGGCCTCCCGCTCCGCCCCCCCCTTTTTCTTTTCTTGCCCGCGCCCGGGCCCCTCTGCGGTGTTGTTCAAGGGCTCGGGCACGGGCTCGGGGCACCACGCGCTCGCCGGTGACTGGGTTGGGCCGAGCGCGGTAAACAAATTGTCTGGCGCACCGAGGGGACCCGCCTCTAGATGTTTCTCCTTGTTCCCCGCCTTCTTTCCGGTCGGACGCTCTCCCTCCCCCCCGCCGGAGGCCCTGAAAACAAAGGCCTCCGACGATGCCCGCGCACCTATGGCTCCCGGCACGCGAACGCAACTAGGGGGAGGGGTGGCGGCGGCGCCAGCCTTGGCCGCCTTCGGTGGTTTGGCGGCCTTGGAGGCGGGGCAGTTCTTGTGAATGTGCCCCACCTCTCTGCAGGCATGGCACCGCACGCCGTCCGACGTCCAGAAGACGCGGTAGGCAGTCCCCTCGTGCACCACATTAAAGTGCCCTTCTGTCATGTCCTCCCGCGCCAGCCGGACAAAGAGCTGGCGGCGGAAGGAGAACACGTGGCGCAGGCTGTTCTCCCTGAGGCCGAGCGGTATGGGGTTGATCCCCGACCTTACCTCCCCCAGTTGGTGTAGGTGAGGGAGGAGGAGCTCAGCGGGAACAAAGGGCGGGACGTTTGACACGATGACCCTCTGCGCGGTGGCCTCGAGAGGGTCCACCGGCAGGAACGTCCCGCCCACCGTGAGCCCCTTTTCAAGGGCCAGGGACACCGCCCGCTCCGACCCCAGGAAGAAAACAGCCTTCCCAGACATCTTGGAGGTCGCGACAATGGCCGAGGGGCCGACTACCCCAGCCATCGCCCGCACGCACTCCTCAATGCTCATTGTGGGGTGAGTGTAGCTCTTGACCCCGTGTTTCCTGGTTATAAGTTGAAAAGGTGGCAGGGCAGCGGGTGGCGCAGGAGGTGCCGTGGAAGCGGTTGCCACCTGCGCATATGTCTTCACTGGCCCTGCCACCGGCGTGGATGGGGTCGCCATCACGGGGTTCCTTTAAGGGCTACACCCACCCCAAAGTCACAGGCCTTAATGGTCTTTATTGGCCTTGTATATTTAACTGAGCAGAGGAGCCCTTAACGAGGCACCACTCCCCTAGTTGGCAATTGGGGAGGGGCCTTGCTCCCTCTGCTCAGTTGTCTCAATTGTTTTTTTTTTAAATTAGGAGAAAGGGGCCTCAGAGAGAGAGGGGAGAAACAGAGTAACAGAGAAAGAGAGAGGGGGGTGGGAAGGGGGGGGGGAACTGCGAGGGCAGGTCTCCCCTCGCAGCTGTGGGTGGGTGCAATCCCCAGATGGCAAAACACAAAGTCTTTGGGGTGGTCTTCAGGTGAGGGGAGAAGATGTCTTCACCTGGGGCAGCTAGAGCCACCAGGCACACACTCCCAACGATGTTTAATTAGGGTGATTAAGGAAATTCTTGAGCCTGGTAGCTCCAGCTATCCCAGGCTAGGCAATTGGGGGGGGGTTCAATTGTGTGTGGGGCCCAGTTGTAAGCAAGGCCCCCACACACACTTCCACACACACACACCCCCCGCGATGTTCCGGCCCTCAGTGGTCTTCTTTCCTCCCCCCACCGATTCAACAAAGTCTTTTTGGGACTGCATCAACACCAACCTGTAGAATTGTAGAGTCTCCCTCCTTCCACACTGGATGTTGTTGTTGTTGGTCTTTTCCCCCTCTCTCCAACTCTTTGCAGAAGTGGTAAAAAGTTGTACAAAGTTTCCTTTTCTCCTCCTCTCCCTCTGGGTGAAAGTTGGTGGTGAAGCCACTTCCTTCCTTCTCTTCCTGGGCTGGTCTCAGGGCTCTCCAGGCAGGAGCTCAAGTTGATAGCAGCTCCTCTCACTGCTCACAGCTCCAACTGAGCAGGACACGCCTCCACTGCTCCACAATTGGTCCTTGTGCATGAAACTCTTTTTGGAGTTCACCTGCAAAACATAAAAACATTAAACGGTGCCACCCGACCTGGGTGACACTCCAGACATTTTCAAGGCCCTTTTTTTTTCCCCCCCTTTTTTTGGTTTTTATTTTTTGTGTTTTTCTTTTTTTGGTTTTTTTTTGGGCACTAAAATCACAATTTTCCCCAGTGCCCCCTATAAAAGGGAAGGGGGACACTAAAAGCACCGGCAATTAAAACAAATTAAACTTAAAAACGTAAAATCAAATTAAAATTTGGTTGCCGGGCGTGATGATGCACTCCAGTCCCTCCGGTGCCCACCTCTCGCGGAAGGCCGCGAGCGTACCGGTGGACACCGCGTGCTCCATCTCCAAGGACACCCTGGACCGGATGTAAGAGCGGAAGAGAGGCAGGCAGTCAGGTTGAACGACCCCCTCGACCGCCCGCTGCCTGGACCGGCTGATGGCACCCTTGGCCGTGCCCAGGAGCAGTCCTACGAGGAGGCCCTCGGACCTACCCGCTCCCCTCCGCACAGGGTGCCCAAAGATCAGGAGAGTGGGACTGAAGTGCAGCCAGAATTTCAGGAGCAGCCCCTTCAAATAATGGAACAGGGGCTGCAACCTTGTGCACTCAATAAAAACATGGAACACGGACTCCTCCAGACCGCAGAAATTGCAGGCGGCCTGGGAGTCCGTGAACCAGCTTAAAAATTTGTTGCACGGCACTGCTCCGTGCACCACCCTCCAGGCCAAGTCCCCGATGAATAGTGGGAGGACCCCTGCGTAGAGTGCTCTCCATCGGGGACCCCCGCCTCCTCCGGACGGCAGGATGGTACGCCATGGCGTGTCCGGACGGCCGGCGAGGATGGCAAAGTTGAGGGTGTGCAGGAGCAGCCCGTACAGGAAACCCCTCCGCGCGGAACTGAAAGGCGCGGAGGGGATTTCCCCGAGGCGGCTCAAGTTGTGAGGCGCCGGCCCCCGAGGGAGGTTCCGGGGTTTGGCGCCGATGAGGAATTCCGTCCGGATGGGGGTCAGTTCGGACGGGATCTCCCCACGTGCTTGAGCCTCCTCGATGCACCTAACGGAGTCAGGGCCCAGAGCTGTTTTTAGCGACTCGATGGCATCGGCCGCGTGGCGGACGTTCCTTGTGCATGAATGACAGAAGGATAGTTTGCAGGTGTAGCAGGTAATCAGGAAGGCGAATGCACTGTTGGCCTTCATTGTGAGAGGGATGGAGTACAAAAGCAGGGAGGTGTTGCTGCAACTGTATAAGGTATTGTTAAGGCCGCACCTGGAGTACTGCGTGCAGTTTTGGTCACCTTAATTAAGGAAGGATATACTAGCTTTGGAAGGGGTACAGAGACGATTCACTAGGCTGATTCGAGAAATGAGGGGGTTAACTTATGATGATAGATTGAGTAGACTGGGTCTTTACTCCTTGGAGTCCAGAAGGATGCGGGGTGATCTTATAGAAACATTTAAAATCATGAAAGGGATAGACAAGATAGAGGCAGAGAGGTTGTTTCCATTGGTGGGGGTGACTAGAACTAGGGGGCACAGCCTCAAAATATGGAGGAGCCAATTTAAAACCGAGTTGAGAAGGAATTTCTTCTCCCAGAGGGTTGTGAATCTGTGGAATTCTCTGCCCAAGGAAGCAGTTGAGGCTAGCTCATTAAATGTTTTCAAGTCAAAGATAGATCAATTTTTAACCAATAAGGGAATTAAGGGTTATGGAGAGTGGGCGGGTAAGTGGAGCTAAGTCCACGACCAGATCAGCCATGATCTTATTGAATGGCGGAGCAGGCTCGAGGGGCTAGATGGCCTACTCCTGTTCCTAATTCTTATGTTCTTATGTTCTTTTAAATTCTAAAACTCTTTTACGCCATTTTCATTTTCTTTTGACGCATGGATCAGCATGGCCTGCATTTCCAACTCCTTTGCCATGAATAGCAACAGAATCCTGACAGAGCTGTCCAGTGTCATTGCTCATCCTGCAATTCAACTCGTGTACCAGTCACTGAACATGCAATAGGTTGGGTTAGAATGATTTTGTGTGTGAAGTCCTTTTAGGATGTTAATGTACTAAAGCTGTCAGTTATAAGTTGCAGCTTGAATTTGTGCCCTGCCAAAGTATGGGCTTGCATGATAAAAGCATTAGGTTTGTGCGGGCCCGGAATGGGCCAGCAGATAATGTGGAACAGACTGAAAGCCAAAACCTTGTGCCATGCAAACTGGAAGCTTTTCTGTGATAGCTTGCAATGTTAAGCCTCAAGCCATGGCATCTTCCCCCACATCTGTTTGCAGGTCACGGGGACATTGTACACATCATTGACTCTGGCCGTCACCTCCCGCCAGACATGCTGCTTTACCATTCTTTGGGAAAGGTGCACTGGAAAGACAAACAGGGCAATCTTCCTTGCACCCATCTCATACAGCAGCAGCTCCAGTTTTCCAGCTGTCAAACAGGGGCTTCAGTCGTTGCACCCTTTCATTGTTTGGCTGCAGACTCTATTTTCATGCCTCCACATTTATTTTGAGTCCAATTCATTTACTTTGGGCTTTGTGAGCCATTTAATTTCAGCCAACACAGCCTTTAGAAAGGCTGGAAAAAGAAACTTTAAAAATATTTGTCGTTTTTTTTTAAATCTAAAGCTTTTTTCCCCCTCTGTGTGCTCACTCTATTAAATGGCTGTATACCATTAAATTTTGGTTGTAGCCTTTAAAGAACCGTACACACAAGCCCCTCTGGCTGGCTCCCAGCACCAGCTGCTCACGATGATTAAGGAATGAGTATTGACCTCAGGAGGCCCTGCCAGGTTGGCCAAGTGTGAAATAGGGGCAGCGGAGCTGGGGGAGCAAGCGGTGGTGTGTTAAGCTCACTGCCTCTTTGATTCTTCAGTGTCCATATTGTTAAATTCAATCTAACATTTGTAATGCATCATCAACACGAATGGAATTGTATTAAGTGTTAGAGCACTGTGGTAATGTGCTTTATCTAAAGTTAGCCCAATGGTCCAAACATATATATAAAAAAATAAGACCACACCTGAACAAAACTGTTTCTAGAGACAGAAGAGATGGTAACCAAAGGACACCAATTTAAGATAATCAGCAAATGAACCAGAGGGAGATGAGGAGACTTTTTTTTAACGTTGCGAGATTTTTCAATCTGTAATACACTAATTGAAAGGGTATTAGAAGCAGATTCAATAATAACTTTCAAAGGAAATTGGATAAATATGTGAAAAGGAAAATATTTGAAGGTTATGAGGAAAATAGGGGGAGTGGGATTAATTGAATAACACTTTCAAAGAGCCGGCACAGGCACGATGAGCCTAACAGTATCCTTCTGTGTTGTATGATTCTATGATATAAGTTACAATGCTGGACCGGAGCTTAAGTGCAGAACAATTTGTGAAAGAAATGTGGTAAACTATATTATGTGGCTATCCACAGCTTTGTGAATAGAGCTCCTGCAGTTCAGATTTTGCTGGGTTGGGGAGCAGATGGGGTAGGATGAAATAGTTTGAATCATCAGACCAAGCGATTGATTACTCAAATAAGTAATCGAAATCCAGCCATGGATATGGACTAATTTAGATTCTGTAGTGTAACATGCCAAGGATTTTAATTTCCTCAAAGCCATTAACAACACACATTGTCACTCCAGGGTCAACAGAGTGAACTGCTCAGGATATTTATGACAAGGTACAGTTACAGAGTTATTTGCTGTGGGAACGTCCAGCCTGTTTTTCTTCTGTGTGCAGAGAGAAAGGATACGTGCGTCAAGGTGGACCATTTGGATGTTTAAGACCTTGAGAGGGATTAATGTGTTGTCAGCTGTAAGACAAGCTATCTTGACATGGAAACATCCTTTCTACGTTATCCAAGGCAGCTATTTATGTGGAAGAAAATGTCTATATTAGGATAACCTGAAACACAGTACAAATTTGGATATTATTAAATTCGCGAGACCGTGGAGGTTTAGCATCCTCAGTCCAATTCCCTCAGTTAATTATTTTTTCATATTCTAGAAATTAACCATCACTTCTGTTCCTGAAATAATTAAACATTGTGACTTATTCTTGAAAAAGTGTCGTTCCTCACAAAAAGCAAATAATGGAACATGGTACAATATAACATTTAATCGTACTGAGATTTCCAGCCATTATTTCAATTTGATGTATTTATTTGTTGGCTGCCAACGGGCTATATTTTGCAGCTAAAAAAAGAAACAGGGCTCTCCAGTTAAAATAGGTCACTGAATCGCATAGGGAATCTGTAGCTACACTAAACATATTCTATGCATTTTATAATTAATTTTGATTTTCTTCATACTTACCACTGTAATTATATATTTCTTTTAAAACAAAATCTGAAAACTGCACAGAACACACACTTGATTCATGCAGTTAATTAAGGTAAATTTCATTACAAAAGATTTCTAGCAGTCGCTGTTTAAATGGGGCTAATCAGATAGGTATGTTAGAGCTATTTATATTCTGCTCAACATGGTTCCAAAAATTAAGCTAAAATTATGGCTCAAAAATGACTGTCAAAATAACGGTAAGGCTAATATCGCTTGCCATTATTTATGCACAAATACCACAGCAACTTCAGGTGAGAACATAGAACATAAGACCATAAGAAATAGGAGCAGGAGTCAGCCATTTGGCCCCTCGAGCCTGCTCCACCATTCTATAAGATCGTGGCTGAGCTGATCTTGGCCTCAACTCCACTTTCCTGCCCGCCCCCCATAACCCTTGACTCCCTTATCGCTCAAAAATCTGTCTATCTCCACCTTGAATGTATTCAATGACCCAGCCTCCACAGCTCTCTGGGGTAGAGAATTCCAAAGATTCACAACCCTCTGAGAGAAGAAATTCCTTCTCATCTCCGTTTTAAATGAGCGACCCCTTATTCTCAAACTATACCCCCTAGTTCGAGATTCCCTCATGAAGGGAAACATCCTCTCAGTGACTAGCCTGTCAATCCTCCTCAGAATCTTATACGTTTCAATAAGATCACCTCTCTGAACTCCAATGAGTATAGGTCCAAACTGCTCAACTTTTCTTCATAAGACAACCCCTTCATCTCAAGAATCAACCTAGTGAACCTTCTCTGAACTGGCTCCAATGCAAATATATCACTCCTTAAATAAGGAGACCAAAACTGACTCAACAGTTGTAGGAAAACTTCCCTACTTTTATACTCCATCCCCCTTGTAATAAAGACCAACATTCCATTTGCCTTCCTAATTACTTACTGTACCTGCATGCTAACTTTTTGTGTTTCAGGTACATGGACCCAGATCATTCTGTACCGCAGTATTTTGTAGTATCTCTCCATTTAAATAATAATTTGCTTTTTTATTCTTCTTACCAAAATGGATAACCTCACATTTTCCCACAAAAACTCCATCTGCCAAATTTTTGCCACTCACTTAGCGTATCTATATGCCTTCGCAGATTTTTTGTGTCTTTCTCACCATTTTGGTATCATCAGCAAACTTGGCTACATTACACTCGGTCCCTTCATCCAAGTCATTAACATAGATTGTAAATAGTTGAGGCCCCAGCACTGATCCCTGTGGCACCTTGCTAGTTACAGTTTGCCAACCTAAAAATTACCCATTTATCCCGACTCTTTGTTTTCTGTTAGTTCCCAATCCTCTATCTATACTAATATATTACCCCCAACACAGTAAGCTCTCATCTTGTGCAGTCACCTTTTATGTGGCACCTTATCGAATGCCTTCTGGAAATCCAAATACACCACATCGACTGGTTCCCCTTTATCCACCCTGCTCGTTACATCCTCAAAGAACTCTAGCAAATTTGTCAAACATAATTTCCCTTTCATAAAACCATGCTGACTCTGCTTGATTGTATTATGATTTTCTAAATGTCATGCTACTACTTCCTTAGTAATGGACTCCAGCATTTTCCCAATGATAGATGTTCAGCTAATTGGTTTCTAGGTTCCTGCTTTCTGTCTCCCTCCTTCCTTGAATAGGGGCATTAAATTTGCCGTTTTCCAGTCCACTGGGACCTCTCCTGAATCCATGGAATTTTGGTAGATTACAACCAGCGCATCCATTAGGGGCAAAATTCAGGGTCCGGATAAGGCCTGTTAACGCCGTTTTGCGGCGGACATGCGGCGGAATCCAATGGCCGCCAATTTCTGGTTGAATGGCCGCCGCAAGCTAAATTAAGCAGGATTTTTTTTCTGGCGGTCCCCACTCCCGCCCCACCTCTGCTGAGTGAGCGTATATGCATCGTCAGCGCGTGCACCACTGAGAACCCCCACCTCCCTCCTTATTCAAGCCGAAAAATCGAATCCCCGCCGAGCGGTGCCCCCGACAGCTTTCTCTCAGTGCATCTTGTATTCCAACTGTGAACCACGGCTGCACAGCAGCCATCAAAGGCAAGGGCCCACTGCCGCTGCCGCCATTTTATTTTGTTTGCCGGCCGACTTCCATGACGGCCCGACTATTGTGCCCCCAGGTTCGGCCGGGCCGCCAACAGGCAGCCTGGCACCCCTGGTTGCTGGCCCGGCCGAAGCCCTCCCTGGTGGCCCAGCAGCCGACCCTCAATATTCGCTGATTATCTCCCCTTTAAAGCAGAGGAGATACGTGGTGATGCACACACGCACTGACACCACCACCACTCCGTCGCTGAGTGACAGAGGCGGAGAATCCGTCCCACTCCCACTCCTGCCCCTCACCAGCACTTACTATGACCGGCTTCCGGTCCGCTCCGAGAAAAACGGCAAACAGATGAAAATCGATCGAGGGCCTGCCTCATCGGACCCGAGGGTAAAAACTTTTAAAAAACAGAATGTGCGCCAGCTTTCTGGTGGCCATGAATTTCAGCCCCATTATCTGCATCTAAAGTATCAGAAGGACATCACAGGGCCGGAATTCAGGGTCCAGATAAGGCCGGTTACCGACGGCGGCCATGCGGCGGAATACAATGGCCACCGCTTTGCAGTCGAATGGATGCCACGCCCGACATTTCGCGCGGGTGTTTTTGGGGCGGTGTGCACTTCCACCCCAATCTCCCGATTACCATGGCGGTATGGGGCTTGTGGCTGTGATGACGCAATCAGAGTTCGCCCCGGCACCTATTTTCACCATAAAAAAGCCTGCCTCTTTTGTGACAGTGCCCCCGCAAGCTTTTTGAGTCGGTGCACTTTGCCGGGCTGCTTGAGATTTTCAGAGGAGAAAGGGAGGGATGTTGGGACCGGGCTTTTTTGTGGAAAATCTTGCGGAGTTCTTTGCAGTCATTGGAAAAAACTGAAGCGGACTTCGGATAGCTTTTGGAGAGTTGGAAAAGTTTTTCACTCTCAGTGATTAGTCGTGACCTGTGGGCCTCATTCTCTGCTCCAGAGAGGCCTCCTAGTGCGGGTGGAGCCTGCAGACTTAATGGGCTCAGTGTTGGTCGGGGAACGCCTTGCCCCACATTGTCAGAGTCAGGGAGGCATGCAGGAGAAGGCAGCACCGTCAGCTACGGGCACAGAGGCAGCAGGCAAAGGTGGCAGCAGCCATAGCTGCCCACCATGTAGAAGGGCCTGCTGATGGCCGCAGACCTCAATGTCGAGAGGCTGGACAGGAGGGAGATGGCATGAGGAGGAGGGTGAGGTAGGCTGACCCTCCCCCCCGCACCAGATAGTGGGCGTGGAGCCTTGCCAGCAGCAGCCCGCAGAGGCTCAGGAACATCAGCAGGAAGAGGGAGAAGGCGCCCAGCCAGCTGGCATGGGAGGGCCCCAGCCCAGACCTGTGGCAAGGAGGCCCTACCTTGCAAGAGTGTACCGACGTCAGTTTACCTTCCTGGAGCTCAGCGATGAGCAATGTGTGTGAAGGCTTCAATTTGGGAAGTACATCCTGAGGGAGCTGTGCAATGTCTTGCGCCCAGATTTGGAGCATTACACAAGGCTGAGGACAGTTCTGAGAATTGAGGCAAAAGTGACCATCGCTCTCAAGTTCTGTTGCCTGGACCGGTCTGGAGACACACTGCAGTACTTGCCTGAATGGGTCTCCATATTCCTGATCGTCTGCTGCATGCTGTATAACCTGGCTATCATGAGGGGCCAGCCGCTGTAGGTCGATCCAGCAGTACCACCTCAGGACGAGGCACAACAGCAGGAGGAGGAGGCGCAGGACCAGGATGTGCGTCACCAGCCACCGAGGAGGTGTCGGCGCCAGCTTAACCCTGCAAGGGAATGCACAGCCGGCTGATTGCTGCTCGATTTACATAATTTCACCCCCACATGAGCCTTCAGATTTTGTTTTCCATGGCCATCCCAATAGATAATTGCCCACCGTCACAATATACACTTGCCCAGATATAGGTGCAAAAAATAACGATTTAATACATCATCAACATCACAGCAAAAAACTCACACAACAGAAAACAGTGCAAAAAAAACCCAGACCAACAACATTTGTGACCCTTGTGCATTTCCGAATAACCCCTCTTACACATGCCTACCCTACTACTGCGCTTCCGTGTCTCCCCTGTGGCTGCCTCATGGGTCTGGGAAGGCTGCTGTATTCCCTGTGTGGAAGCTACAGATGTCCTTCTCGGATGCCCCCGACCAGCTCTGGCCCTGGAAGGGCCGGCTGCAGACTGGTCAGCGCCCTCCTGGGAGGGTTCAGTCTGGCTTGGCTCGGGCGACTCCATCCTTGGAGGCACTGGCGGAGTGACTGGTCCGGGGCCAGGAATTGTGCGATCCTGAGGGAGCGCATCATCCGTATCCTGGTCCAAGCAGCCTGAGTCGCTCGCCGGGGGGCGGCACATTACTAGCTCCACCAATCTGAGGGAGCTCAGGTCAGTGCTGTGGTCCCCACACCGGAGGTGGATCCAGCCATGAAGGCAACAGTGAGGTGTCGGGTGGCATCGAGCTGCGACTGCATGAGACCAGCCAGCGTCTCCAAGCCACCGGATGTGACGGCACTTAGATGCTCTGTCGACTCTTGCTGAGCCACGGACAACCTCTCCAAAGCAGCACCGACGCACTCGTTCCCTTGCGCCTGTGCTGCAATGGCAGCTGCCACACCACCTGCGAGTTGCAGCCTCACAGCTGAAGCTGCACAGTCTCTCTGGGAGTCCGCCATCATCGGCACACTGGCAGTGATGGGCTCCATGGACTGCGCCGAGCTGTCGACAGTGCGGGAGGTGGGCCCCTCCAGGCTCCTCACCACTTCCGACAGCCTCTCCAGCACCCATTCCAGGGCCCCCAACATCTGGACATGCATGGCCTCCGCCCCTTCTTCAGAAGCCCCAACAGCGATGGGCTCGTCTGAGACCTCCTCGGCAGAACTCTGGTGCGGAGTTGCCCCTCCCCCCCCCCCCCGGAGAGATGGCACCTGAGGATGCCTAGCCCCGTCACCATGCTGCAGCTCTCTACGCCCCGGCGTAACACCCAGTGCGGAACTCCGAACTATCTGAACGGTCGGACCGCGCACTCCCAGTATATGAGCTGGCGCGTGTGGGTGCAAGCAGTGACGCGGTGCTGCCAGCAGTGTCCTCCTCTTCCTCTTCCTCATCGGCGATGTCCCCAAAAGATGGAGTGTGCTCCAAGGAATCAGCAAGGTCGGAACCCTCAATGCCGTCAGGATGCAACTGTCTGCCATTGTCCTCAAGGGTCCCCTCCAGGCCTCGCGATGGTGTTTGAGGTTAATACTCTCCCTTGCCTTGGCTGCCACTCGGTCTCTCATCTGCAAGCATCAATGGCACAAGGGCTGCCGTAAGGGGGAGGTGGGGAAGTGACATAAGAACAGAAGAATTGGCGTATGGAGGTTGCAGCTAGCACAGTTTCAGAAGGAAAGGCACAGTAGGTGCTGGACCATTCAGGGAGAGATAGCATTGAAGAAAGGCCTCACTTACTCATACTGCCCAAATCTGCATCGCAAGTACCAGAGGCCATGGCGGAGGTTGGGGGGGGGGGCGGGAACGGGGATCTCATCTGCAAGCATAAATGGGAGAAGGGCTGCCTTAAGGGGGAGGTGGGGAAGTGACATAAGAACAGAAGAAATAGGATCAGGAGTAGACCAGACGGCCCCTTGAGCCTGCTCCGCCATTTAATACGATCATGGCTGATCCGATCATGGACGCAGGTCCACTTCCCTGCCCGCTCCCCATAACCCCTTATTTCCTTATCGGTTAAAAAACTATCTCTGTCTTAAATTTATTCAATGTCCCAGCTTTCACAGCTCCCTGAGGCAGCGAATTCTACAGATTTACAACCCTCTGAGAGAAGACATTTCTCCTCATCTCAGTTTTAAATGGGTGGCCCCTTATACTAAGATTATGTCCCCGAGTTCTAGTCTCGCCTATCCTTGGAAACATCCTCTCTGCATCCACCTTATCAAGCCCCCTCATAATCTTATATGTTTCGTTAAGATCACCTCTCAATCTTCTCAACTCCAATGTGTATAGGCTCAACCTACTCAACCTTTCCTTATAAGTCAACAACCTCATCTCCAGAATCAACCTAGTGAACCTTCTCTGAACTGCCTCCAAAGCAAGTATATCCTTTCGTAAATATGGAAACCAAAACTGCATGTAGTATTCCAGGTGTGGCCTCACCAATACCCTGTATAACTGTAGCAAGACTTCCCTGCTTTTATACTCCATCCTCTTTGCAATAAAGGCCAAGATTCCATTTGCCTTCCTGATCACTTGCTGTACCTGCATACTAACCTGTTGTGTTTCATGCACAAGTACCCCCAGGTCCTGCTGTACTGCAGTACTTTGTAATCTTTCTCCATTTAAATAATAACTTGCTGTTTGATTTTTTTTCTGCCAAAGTGCATGACCTCAATTATACCCCATCTGCCAAATTTCTGCCCACTCACTTAGCCTGTCTATGTCTTTTTGCAGATTTTTTGTGTCCTCCTCATACATTGCTTTTCCTCCCATCTTTGTATCGTCAGCAATCTTGGCTTCTTCCAAATAGTTGGGGTCCCAGCACTGATCCCTGACCCCACTCGTTACTGATTGCCAACCTGAGAATGAACCATTTATCCCGACTCTCTGTTTTCTGTTAGTTAGCCAATCCTCTATCCATGCTAATATATTACCCCCAACCCTGTGAACTTTTATTTTGTGCAGTAACCTTTTTTGTGCCACCTTGTCAAATGCCTTCCGGAAGTCCAAATACACCACATCCACTGGTTCCCCTTTATCCACCCTGTTCATTACACCCTCAAAGAATTCCAGCAAATTTGTCAAACATGACTTCCCCTTCATAAATCCATGCTGACTCTGCCTGACTGAATTATGCTTTTCCAAATGTCCTGCTACTGCTTCTTTAATAATGGACTCCAACATTTTCCCAGCCACAGATGTTAGGCTAACTGGTCTATAGTTCCCTGCTTTTTGTCTGCCTCCTTTTTTAAATAGGGGCATTACATTTGCAGTTTTCCAATCTGCTGGGACCTCCCCAGAATCCAGGGAATTTTGGTAAATTACAACCAGTGCATCCACTATCCCTGCCGCTACTTCTCTTAAGACCCTAGGATGCAAGCCATCAGATCCAGGGGATTTATCGGTCTTTAGTCCCATTATCTTACTAAGTACCACCTCCTTAGTGATTGTGATTGTGTTAAGTTCCTCCCCCCCCCGCATAGCCCCTTGACTATCCATTGTTGGGATATTGTCAGTGTCCTCCACCTTAAAGACTGATACAAAATATTTGTTCAGAGTTTCTGCCATCTGGAGGCTGCAACTAGCCGACTTTCAGAAGGAAAGGCACAGTAATTGCTGGGGCATTCAGGGAAAGATAGCTTCATCATCGGCAGGATCGCAGGCCATAGGGAAGGCAGCATGTCTGCCCACTAGTGCCTCGACACTCTCCTCCAAGGGTGTGAGGATCTGTATATGCCTCACCACCAGCGGTCCTCCATTCTATTATGAACAAGTTTGGCCTGCAAAACCAAAGAATGCTTGGTGAGTACCACTGTGATGATGCATCAGAAATGAGTGCACAAGTGTGCATCCCTGACATGCAGCTGTAACTGTGACATGAAAGGGAGCCTCCATTGCGAGAACACACACATATATATAAAGCCCTCAACAATGAAATGCTGCCTCCATGACGATACATTGAAGGTGCGAAATAAGAGAGGCTCTCAGATGGAAGATCAGCAGTTGGTGGAACAGGTACTCACTTTCATCAAACGAATGATGTCGTTCATCCTTTTCTGACGTTGGCTCGCTATTCAATAATGGTTGGAGGTCCCTGAGCTCCACAGCTATTTCCATCCAGGCATTATTGAAAACTTCCCGACTGGGTCTCCCTGCGTCTGGGTACAGTAATTAGCTCCTTCCCTCGACAGCCTGCATGAAGATCTCCAGCCCTGCGACTGAAAATTGAGTTCCCCTCCTTCACTGCAAGGCCTTAGATGGAGGAAGAACGTTCCCGATGTTGGGGAAATCCAGAACCAGGGGTCACAGTCTAAGGATAAGGGGTAAGCCATTTAGGACCGCGATGAGGAGAAACTTCTTCACTGAGAGAGTTGTGAACCTGTAGAATTCTCTATCACAGAAAGTTGTTGAGGCCAGTTCGTTAGATATATTCAAAAGGGAGTTAGATGTGGCCCTAACGGCTAAAGGGATCAAGGGGTGTGGAGAGAAAGCAGGAATGGGGTACTGAGGTGAATGATCAGCCATGATCATATTGAATGGTGGTGCGGGCTCGAAGGGCCGAATGGCCTACTCCTGCACCTATTTTCTATGTTTCTATGTTTCCCTCCTCAGGGCTGAGCTGTAAACCCCGGCTTTTAAGAAGGCCAGGGAGCAGCTGGCTCGTTAACTGCAAATTACCGAACGGGTGAATCTCCCCCTGGTAATTGCATTCCAATCGACACACCCACACCGCTGCAATATCCCGATTGTATCCCGATGTAACTGTCTACCATTGTCCTCAAGGGTCCCCTCCAGGCCGCGCGACAATCCTCTCCCTCACCTCGGCTGCCACTGTCCCAAGCTGGAGCTTGACAGATCTCACACATCTCGGGAGCGAGGACATTTGCAAGGGCAAGATTGCGGCATTTACCCATATCTTGCCCAGCAAATGTCCTCAAACCTCTTGCGCCTGATAAAAGCAGGTCTCTCGCCGACTTTTCCAGGCGTAAGAGTTTAAAAACATACAAAAATATAATTAAATTTAAAAAACACATATTATTTTTAAAAACCCTGCTCACCACGCTACATTTATTTTTAACCATAATTTTTAAAACTTTTTAAAAACTCGGAAAACATTTTTTTCTCGAAGATATTTATTAACTTTATTTTTAATTATGTGAGGTGTGTTTTTTATTTTTTATTATACGTGTTTGGTATGTTTGATTTTTTTTCTCATTAACAGCAACGGGAACTCATAGATACGGAGTTCCCATTGCTATTAATGAGAAAGCTGTGGACTACTGTACCTGATTGGCTGAGCAGTCACACATGACTGCACCTTCTGTGGGGGAACCTGGAGGACGGGAGCGCGCTTCGCCGCGCGGGAAGAGAAGGCCGCCGCACCGGAATCCCATGTTCCTCCCGGACCACCAGGTAAATTCGTAGAAATGTTTCAGGTCGGAGGCAATTGCCCGCGGGAAGCCTCAGTAAGTGCTTCAGCTTTCTGGCGAGCCTGAATTTTGGCCCCATTATTTCTGCAGCCACTTCTTTTAAGACCCGAGGATGCAGGCCATCAGGTCCAGGGGACTTGTCCACCTTTAGTCCCATTAGTTTGCCTAGTACTTTTTCTCTAGTGATAATGATTGTTTTAAGTTCCTCTCTCCCTATTGCCCCTTGATTATCTATTATTATTGGGATGTTTTTAGTGTCTTCTACCATGAAGACCCATTCAAAATATTTGTTCAAAGTCTCTGCCATTTCCCTGTTTCCCATTATTAATTCCCCAGTCTCATCCTCTAAGGGACCAACGTTTACTTTAGCTGCTCTCTTCCTTTTTATATACTTGTCGAAGCTATTACTAACTGTTTTTATATTTCTTGCTAGTTTACGCTCATAATCTATCTTCTCGCTCTTTATGGGCAGTTGCACGATTAAATGCGGAAAATTGAGAAGTTGCTGCCATAAATGCGCTTCTCCGCGCCGTTGTTATCTTCGCAAAAATGGCCTCTCGCTGTCTGGCTCACCATTCAATGCTTTAACAGCATGAGGTTCCTGTTCTTGCACTGTAGATACAAAGTAAACCCGCCGCAGAAATTTAAGTCAAATCATTTCAAGTCATACGATGTGATGTAAGTTATCAACCTCTCTGGTACTGAAAATTAACAAGTATGGGGCTAGATTTTACACTTTTGTGTATAGCGCCCAAAAATGGGCATTATTTCTGGCCTGGGCGGTAAAAGTGGGTTTTCAGATCGCTGGCTTCTCGCCCATTCTCAAAGCACCTATTTTTGTAATTAGGTGTTACCGCGATTGATATGAAATGGGCGGCAGCATTAAATCTCGCTGACCTTCTGCCGTAAAGTGTCGACGTCCTTAGCAACGGCATGGCAACGCTCGATTCCCGCGATTCAGGAGGTCAGGGGTCATCATGCACAGAAGAGGAGACAGAGAGAGAGGGAGTTGAGAGGCACTGAAAGCGTGTCTGGCTGTGGTGTGTGCTTGTTTGGCTGTTGTGGGAGGCACGAGGGAGATTTACCAGCAGCAAAAAGCTTACTAAGCACCAAAAACATAGTTGGCGCCGAGCTTTTGTCCAACCAATAATATATAACATGGAAGGGATAGTGGAGGCCCTGGAGCCGGTAGCCAGGAACACTGGTCCCAGTGGTCCCGAAGCGCGGCACTGCACCGCAAGGTGGCGCACCCCCATTGCCAACTACACATGAGAGCCAGGAGCAACATCTTGCTTCTGGCTCGGAGCACGTTCCCACCTCAGGACCGTCCTCTCCCGTATCCGTCCAAGCAGCGGGTTCGGCCGTCATCCCCCCCCCCCCCGAATGAAGCATCGCATGAGGAGCTCCTCAGCTTGGAGTCAGGGGGGGAAGGGGAAGGGGTAGAGGTGGGGAGGAGAAGTGGCAGGGGAAGGGTTGGTTTTTACAGAAATACTGATGATTTCAGACAACTGTTCGGTTTAAATGTTTTTTATTTAACTAAACCTTGTTGTGCATTGGCTCAAATAGCTGCACCGTTACATGCTGGTGATTCCTTAACATCAAAGGGTATAATTACACTTAACTTCAATCAACTTAAACTTTAACTGTCACCAAGGTGATGCCCACCATTGATGTATGACCTGCACACCCAGCAGTGTGTCAGCCTTGTAAATAACAACAATGTTCTTTCAGGCAAAGCGCTCATTAATGAGCTCCTGATGTAAGGCTCTTGCAGCTATCAGGGGTCAGAGGGTCTAGTAAGAGGAGGAACTGAGGGAAATCTTTATTAGTCGGGAAATTGTGTTGGGGAAATTGATGGGATTGAAGGCCGATAAATCCCCAGGGCCTGATGGACTGCATCCCAGAGTACTTAAGGAGGTGGCCTTGGAAATAACTGATGCATTGACAGTCATTTTCCAACATTCCATAGACTCTGGATCAGTTCCTATGGAGTGGAGTGTAGCCAATGTAACCCCACTTTTTAAAAAAGGAGGGAGAGAGAAAACAGGAATTATAGACCGGTCAGCCTGACATCAGTAGTGGGTAAAATGATGGAATCAATTATTAAGGATGTCATAGCAGCGCATTTGGAAAGAGGTGACATGATAGGTCCAAGTCAGCATGGATTTGTGAAAGGGAAATCATGCTTGACAAATCTTCTGGAATTTTTTGAGGATGTTTCCAGTAGAGTTGGCAAGGGAGAACTAGTTAATGTGGTGTATTTGGACTTTCAGAAGGCTTTCGACAAGGTCCCACACAAGAAATTAATGTGCAAAGTTAAAGCACATGGGATTGGGGGTAGTGTGCTGACATGGATTGAGAACTGGTTGTCAGACAGGAAGCAAAGAGTAGGAGTAAATGGGTACTTTTCAGAATGGCAGGCAGTGACTAGTGGGGTACCGCAAGGTTCTGTGCTGGGGCCCCAGCTGTTTACATTGTACATTAATGATTTAGACGAGGGGATTAAGTGTAGTATCTCCAAATTTGCGGATGACACTAAGTTGGGTGGCAGTGTGAGTTGCGAGGAGGTGCTATGAGGCTGCAGAGTGACTTGGATAAGTTAGGTGAGTGGGCAAATGCATGGCAGATGAAGTATAATGTGGATAAATGTGAGGTTACACTTTGGTTGTAAAAACAGAGAGACAGACTATTATTTGAATGGTGACAGATTAGGAAAAGGGGAGGTGCAACGAGACCTGGGTGTCATGGTACATCAGTCATTGAAGGTTAGCATGCAGGTACAGCAGGCGGTTAAGAAGGCAAATGGCATGTTGGCCTTCATAGCGAGGGGATTTGAGTACAGGGGCAGGGAGGTGTTACATCAGTTGTACAAGGCCTTGGTGAGGCCACACCTGGAGTATTGTGTACAGTTTTGGTGTTCTAACTTTAGGAAGGACATTCTTGCTATTGAGGGAGTACAGCGAAGGTTCACCAGACTGATTCCCGGGATGGCGGGACTGACATATCAAGAAAGACTGGATCAACTGGGCTTGTATTCACTGGAGTTCAGAAGAATGAGAGGGGATCTTATAGAAACGTTTAAAATTCTGATGGGTTTAGACAGGTTAGATGCAGGAAGAATGTTCCCAATGTTGGGGAAGTCCAGAACCAGGGGTCACAGTCTAAGGATAAGGGGTAAGCCATTTAGGACTGAGATGAGGAGAAACTTCTTCACCCAGAGAGTGGTGAACCTGTGGAATTCTCTACCACAGAAAGTTGTTGAGGCCAATTCACTAAATATATTCAAAAAGGAGTTAGATGTAGTCCTTACTACTAGGGGAATCAAGGGGTATAGCGAGAAAGCAGGAATGGGGTACTGAAGTTGCATGTTCAGCCATGAAGTCATTGAATGGCGGTGCAGGCTAGAAGGGCCGAATGGCCTACTCCTGCACCTATTTTCTATGTTTCTATGCCACCACGGGCACTTTTATGCGGTCTACAGGGGAGCGGGGGCATGGTTTCAGCATCAGCCTGATTTCTGGGTCGATGTCAGCATCCACCTCCTCGTCTTCCTCTTCCTCTCTCTGGTGAGGTGGACTGTCAGACTCATCAGGCAATTCTTGTCCCCTCCTGATAGCCAAGTTATGCAGCATGGCACACACCACCACGAATTGAGCTACCTGCTCAGGGTGGTATTGGAGGTCGCCTCCTGAGTGGTCCAGGCATCTAAAGCACTGCTTAAGCACACCAATGGCTTTCTCCACGATATTGCGAGTAGCTCTGTGGCTCTTGTTGTATTGCCTCTCGGCTTCAGTGTGGGTGTCATGCAGGGGGGTTATCAGCCAGGTAGTGAGGTCATATCCTTTGTCACCAAGCATCCAGCATTGATCTTGTGGCTGATTGTTAAACAAGTCAGATACAGTGCTCTCACGCAGGATGTGAGCATCATGGATGCTGCCCGGAAATTTAGCATTCACTGCCATAATAATTTTCTGGTGGTCGACAATGAGTTGCACATTCAGGGAGTGGAATCCCTTGCGGTTCCTGAAAACCTCTGCATCTTGAAAAGTTGCCCGCATCACGATGTCCATACAGTCTATCGCTCCCTGCACCTTGGGGAAGTTTGCAATTCTGGAGAGTCCTAGAGCCCTCTCACTCTATGTCTCCCTGGTCATAGGGAAGCTGATCAAGTCCCTCCTGCGTACAGGGCTTCAGTGACCTGTCTAATGCAGCAATGTGCGGCATGCTGAGACAGACCGCAAATGTCGCCAACTGAAGCCTGAAAAGAACCCGACGTGTAGAACGACAGTGCCGCAGTGACTTTGACCTCGATGGACAGTGCAGTACTGATGGTGCTGGCAGGCTGCAGATCTCCCCTTATGAGCTGGCATACCTCAGTGATAATCTCTTTGTGGAAGCGCAGTCTCCGAAGTCACGAGGTGTCGGGCAAGTCGAGGTAAGTCTGCTTCTCCCTGTACTTGCGGGGCGTGTAACATCTGGTCCTCCTCATCAGTCTGGCACGTTTTACATTGGGCACATAATGCTGTGGAGCATACCTTCGGCCATCTCGAGTCTGCAGCATGTAATTGGTCATCAAGAGAGGGTGAGAAAGGACAGGCTCTCTGTTTTACACCGATTGGTCACAAACAATGAATGTGCCGATGAAGACACCTATTAAATTCCAATCGGTCACGGTATGGTCAAGATGATTGTACAGATATTCACATCAACTCCAATGACCTCCAGAGTACATCCGAACTCCCCCAAGGTTGAAGCAGAGCAGCCTTTTAAAGGATGCGACATGCAATGTAGAACATGGCGTCCATAACGCTGTGATTAGTTCCGGTTAGTCCCACTTTTTCTGAGCGGTATTTTGGGCGAGCGATTTTGTGGACGATATGTTTGCGAGATGCTGAAAGTAATGCTGGGCGATCTCCTGGGCATTAGTTTTGGCAAATGTGCTCTTTGCGACAAAAGAAAAGTGGGCGGGCGGTATTATTGAATCTCGGCATTAATTCCTTGTGGAAAGGAATGCTGGGCGCTATTATGGCCGTTGGTTTCGCCCATTCTGATGATTCTGCCCCAAAAAAGTGAGCGGGCGGAATTATTTTTTCCCAGCATTACGTACCTGGGGAAAGTAATGCTCGGCAATAAGTTTCTGAAAAATGCCCGTACAGTTTCCATTTTGTGGCGAAATGATTGATATATGGGCGTTATACGTCATTTCAGCGGTAAAATAGGCGTTAAGTGGGCGTTAAGCATGCAAAGAAAATGGAAAATCTAGCCCATGGAGTGTCATTCCTTCCGTTTTTAATTGTTGTTCAAGTCTTTATTTAAAATTAAAATCATTTTTTTACTTTTTCTTTCTGTCTCATTTTACTCTGTCTCTTAATCCAATCTTTCTCTGCCTCTCTTTTTCTCTTTTTCTGTACTTGATTTGACATTGATTTTACTCACTCCATCTTACACTTCATTCTCAGTCCTTACAATGTTCATTGCACAATCCTTCAATCTGATTGGTTAGGGAAACAAACCATTGCTTGCCCTGTTCACTCAGATCCCAGATACCCTGAAGAGGGTGCCGCACTGTTTGCATCTCTCAGTTACAGCAACTCGTAGTGTAAAATATTGTCAACTTTAAATGGGCAAGGGCAAGACTAACTAACAGCAGGCACTGTTCATTAGCCAACCACAGTAATATCTGGGACATTGTGGCAGGGCCTTTAGCATGCCAGAACATTTCACACAAGCTGAACGATTCCACTCATTTGTTTCAGCTGTGGCTCAGTGTATTGTATATGTAGGCACTGTCTCCGTTTATAGGGGGCACTTGTATTGTATGTTTTAGTGCCAAAAAAAAAGCAAAAAAAACCACAAAAAACCCCCCCCACAAAAAAACAAAAACAAAAAGGCACTTGTTTACTGTTTGTAGTGTCCCCCAGATCAGGGGGCACTTGATTTAATGTTTATTTATTTTTTTCTGCAAAAGAGTTGTAGGCACTGTGTTAATGACTCCACGAGGCAAGGGTATGGCACTTGAACTGTACAGACTAGTCCTTTATTGCAGCTCTGAGAGTGAGGATACCAAGAGGTGAGCTCCCTTTTATACTGGGTTACCTGTAGTGTACAGGTGACCCTTAGGTCTCCAGCAGCAGCACCCTCTGGTGTACTGTTAAGGTATGTAATGGGTGAAGGTACATTCAGGTCTACTGTTAAAGTACATCAGTACATCATTGGCATCATACATAACACACTGGATAGCACTCTCACCTCTGAGTCAGAAAGCTGTGGGTTCAAGCCCAACTCCAAAGACTTGAGAACATAATCGAAGCTGACACTCCCAGTGCGGTACTGAGGGAGTTCTGCATTGTCAGAGGTACCGTCTTTCGGATGAGCTGTTAAACCGAGGCTCCGTCTGCCCTCTCAGGCGGATGTAAAAGATCCCACGGCACTATTCGAAGAAGAGCAGGGGTATTCTCCCCGGTATTCTGGCCAATATTTATCACTCAACGAACATCGTTAAAACAAGCAGATTATTTGTTCATTATAACAGTGCTGCTTGAGGGATTTTGCTGTGCGCACATTGGCTGCTGCAGTTCATTACATTACAACAGTGACGACACTTCAAAAAGCACTGTGAAGCACTTTGGGACGACCTATCGAAGATCGGTGTCAGGGTAACTGCAGCATGTTTGCACCATAGAACGAACATTGCCAGTGGCAGTAAGGTTGATAAAGCTGCTATAGAAATCCAAGCCCTTCTTTTTTCTTTTTACACTGCCATTCTGGAGACATCCAGGTGGATTCTCCACTTGGATGAACAGCAGGAAAATTGGTCGGATGTGATCACACGTTGGTAACAGAGCTGCCCGATTATCAAGTCCCTTTGGTGGCCGAAGAATCCTGCCTGCCTGTTATGTGCCATACCCTGGTGATCCAATAAGCCCAAGCGCAGTAGCAGCAAAATCTGTCTTGTTATGTTGTACTCAAGCAAATTTTTAAGTAGATTTTACAGCATGGTTTTGTTTCACTAAAGTTTTAGAATTGCTCATCAGTTTAAACACTGGTAAAGGTTAACGTATGCCTCTGCTACACTCTTTCTGCTGACATGTGCTCATCCCTGATCTCTCAGTGAATAGATGCATGATTTTGTACAAGGTTCTCGCCACTTCAAACTATGGCCGAGATTTCTCCAGACACGGCGGGATCGATGTGGCCGGGATAGGTGGTGTGCTGAAAGCCCGCTCCTGACTCGAGCCCGCTCTCCGTCCCGAATCTTCCCATGATTGGGCTTGATAAGCCCGCCCTGCAGGCTACCCGACCAATTAAGAGGAAGCCGGTCTGATGACATCAATTGATGACGTGTCATCAGCCGGTTTCCTTAAAGGGACCATGCCCACAATGATTTTGACAGTTCTTCTGTTAGTGTCCTGCGGCATTGAAGAGCTGCAAACATTGAGAAGCGCTGCACAGAGATGCACGGCTGCACCTAGGCTCTCCCATCACTCTCTCCAGATGCTTATGGAGGGAGTCACAGCATGCAGGGAGGTCCTCTTCGCTTCCCATGGGCAAACAGGACCTCCCCAGGACACCAACGCAGCCTGGTTGCACATTGCACAGGAAAGCACAAGCAGGGACGCCGTCAGGAGGACCTGGCTGCAGTGGTGCAAACCCTTCAGTGATCTCAGTAGATCATGAAATGTTACTGCAAGGCCACACTTAACCTCATCCTGCTGTGTCACTCATCGTATCCCCATCATTCTGCCTTCCCTACTCTACCCCTGCACATCCTTTCTCACACCAACTTGCCTTGCACCTTCACTCATCCCTCTCTCTCTCTCTCTCTCCATCTACATTATCAGTTCCCCATTTCAATAGCCACCCCTCACACCCACCCTCATCCTTGTGCAATCATACCAACGAACAACACACAAGAGTAGGCACTTGGGTCCTTTAGCCAATGTTCTTGTATAGTTAATGTTGATGTATTGTCAAACATTGAAATCTTTATTTGCATTCTTGGACACATATTGGGAGCATGTTTGGAAGTGGCTTAGTGAGTTGTAGTGTATGGTGAGACGAAGGGTACTCCCCACAATGGTCATGAGTGTGAAAGGAATGGGTTGGACATTGCAGGGATGCGGCCTGGTGTGGGGTGGTGCCAACCTGGAAGAACATGTGACAGCCAGGGTGTACAGCATGAAGTGAAGTAAAAGTGGCCATGGTGAGGCTATCACCAGCCTCCCAGGCAGCAGTGAGGTTGGGTGCTGATGCCCTGTGTCCTGTGCAGCATCAGGTGATTGCGGAGAAGGTTGGTGTAGTTGTTGGTGATCCTGGTGTGTTTAGTGATGTTGATGTTGGGGCTGATTGTGGTGGGATTCTGAGGACCAAGGTGAAATTTGTTAAAAACCCACCGATGCTGCTGGAATAGACGGCAGGTGAGGTTGAGATGACTGAAACGCCCTGTCAATGGTGAGAGAGGTTGCTCTAAGGAGGTGACAATGGATAGAGAGTTCACTGCAAACAATTCCAAAGTGCTCACAGCTCACAAATCTTTTCCAACCCCGAAGGCTTCAGCTTCTGACATTGGAAAGTGAACAGCTATGAAATGGTAGCTTTGACACCACTTCTGCAGCTGTCAAGTAGCCAAAGCAATAGGGAGTCCCTGCGAGCCCGACTCCGCTTATTTGGCGTAAAACCCAAGGACGGCAAAGCCATCAAAAGGTTGGTAAAATTGTAAGTGCCTGCTTTTAAGCCTCTTAACTAGCATTTAAGTACATTTTAATTAGGTTAATTACCTGTCCGCTGCTTATTGGCAAGTCGGCAATAGAACGCTGACTTGACAGTTGAGAAATTCACATGGAAGTGGGTTCAGAGAAGGATCCCGACCCGCTTTCACTCAAAGCCATTTTGACAGAAGGCACTCATCCAAAACCCTCACTGGCAGGACCAGGAAGAGTCCGGCCTATAGGCGGTGTTATATATGTATACTTGTATTAACTCTGTACAGCCACCAGAGGGCTCATCCCCTGGGGTCCCAAGGGATCCCATAATCCCTTGGGAGCACAGGTATTTAAGGAGGCTTCACAGGTTGGAGAGGCATTCTGGAGACCTGCAATAAAAGACTAAGGTCACACTTTACTTTGAGCTCACAGTATTCAGTCTGACTCTTTCTCCATACACAACATCTGGCGATGAGCTACATATAGCAAACCCAAAGATGCAGAGAACAGTGGGCATCCTGGAGAAATATCGCGGAGGAAGATGATTGGGAAACTTTTGTGGAGTGACTCGACCAATACTTCGTGGCCAACGAGCTAGATGGGGAAGAGAACGCTGCCAAATGAAAAGCGATCCTCCTCACCATCTGTGGGGCACCAATGTATGGCCTCATGAAGAATCTGCTCACTCCAGCGAAACCCACGGAGAAATCGTACGACGACACTAGTCTGAGAGCATTTGAATCTGAAGGAAAGCGTTCTGATGGTGAGGCGCCGGTTCTACATCTACAAAAGGTCTGAAGGCCAGGAAGTGGCGAGTTATGTCGCCGAGCTAAGACGCCTTGCAGGACATTGCGAATTTGAAAGACATTTGGATCACATGCTCAGAGACTTTTTCGTACTTGGCATTGGCCACGAAACCATACTTCGCAAACTTTTGAGACCCCAACCTTGAGTAAGGCCATAGCGATAGCCGAAGCATTCATTGCTACCAGTGACAATACGAAGCAAATCTCTCAGCACACAAGTGCTGCTACAAGTACTGTGAACAAAGTGATGTTGTTTTCAAATCGTAACGTACAGGGCAGGTCACACATACCTGAAGATACACGTCCACAGACGTCTCAAAGTCCATCATCAAGGGTGATGAATGCAAGGCCATTAACATCTTGTTGGCGCTGCGGGGGTGATCATCGTTTCCATTCATGCTGAATCAAAGAGTACGTTTGCAAGGGCTGTGGAACAATGGGACACCTCCAATGAGTGTGCAGGCGAGCTGCAAAGCCTGTTAAACCTGCAAATCACCGTGTTACAGAGGAGGACAGATCCATGGAGGATCACGACGAAACAGAGCCTCAGATCGAGGAGGCAGAGGTACATGGGGTGCATGCATTCACCACGAATTGTCCCCCGATAATGCTGAATGTTGAACGAAATGGACTCCCGTTGTTAATGGAACTGGACACGGACGCGAGCCAGTCCATCATGGGCAAAAAGACTTTCGAAAGATTGTGGTGCAACAAGGCCTCAAGGCCAGTCTTAACGCCAGTTCGCACGAAACTAAAAACTTACACGAAAGAACTGATTCTTGTAATCGGCAGTGCTACCGTAAAGGTTGCCTACGATGGAATGGTGGACAAGCTACCACACTGGGTGGTACCGGGCGATGGTCCCATGCTGCTCGGCAGGAGCTGGCTGGGAAAGATACGCTGGAACCGGGACGACATCTGAGCGCTATCGCCTGCTGACGACACTTCGTGTGCCCAGGTCTTAAACAAATTTCCTTCGTTGTTCGAACCAGGCATCGGGAAGTTCCAAGGAACAAAAGTACAGATCCACCTAATTCCGGGGGCATGACCCATCCATCACAAGGCGAGAGCAGTACCATACATGATGAGAGAAAGGGTAGAGATCGAGCTAGACTGGCTTCAAAGAGAGGGCATCATTTCACCGATCGAGTTCAACGAGTGGGCCAGTCCTATCGTCAAAGTCCACAAGGGAGACAGCACCGTCAGAATCTGTGGCGATTACAAAGTAACTATCAATCGTTTCTCCCTGCAGGACCAATACCCACTACCAAAGGCCGATGACCTCTTTGCAACGCTGGCGAGAGGAATGACGTTAACGAAGCTGGATCTGACTTCAGCCTACATGACGCAGGAACTGGAGGAATCATCGAAGGCCCTCACCTGCATCAACACGCACAAAGGCCTTTTTGTTTATAACAGATGCCCGTTTGGGATCCAATCGGTAGCGGCGATTTCAAGAGAAACATGGAAAGCTTGCTGAAGTCAGTCCCGCACACCGTGGTCTTCCAGGATGACATCTTGGTCACAGGTCGGAACACAGTCAAGCACCTGCAGAACCTGGAGGAGGTTCTTAGTCGACTCAACCGCGTGGGGCTCAGGTGAAAATGCTCAAAGTGCGTTTTCCTGGCACCTGAAGTGGAGTTCCTGGGAAAGAGGATTGCAGTGGACGGCATCAGGCCAACGAATGCAAAGACGAAGGCAATCGAGAATGCACCGAGGCCACAGAACGTGACAGAGCTGTGGTCGTTTCTGGGACTGTTAAACTACTTTGGTAACTTCTTACCAGGTCTCAGCACACTGTTAGAACCACTGCATGTCTTACTACAAAAAGGGGACGAATGGGTTTGGGGCAAAAGCTAAGAAAATGCCTTTGTAAAAGCGAGAAAATTGTTATGCTCAAACAAATTGTTTGTTTTGCATGATCCATGTAAGCGTTTGGTACTCGCATGTGATGCGTCGTCATATGGCGTCAGGTGTTTATTGCAACAAGCTAATGATTTCGGGAAACTGCAACCAGTTGCTTATGCATCCTGGAATCTGTCTAAGGCTGAGAGAGCCTACAGCATGATTGAGAAAGAAGCGTTAGCGTGTGTCTATGGGGTAAAGAAAATGCATCAATACCTGTTTGGGCTAAAATTAGAATTGGAAACTGACCATAAGCCACTTATATCCCTGTTTTCCAAGAGTAAAGGGATAAATACTAACGCATCAACGCGCATGCAGAGATGGATGTTCACGTTGTTCGCATACAACTACTCCATCTGCCACATGCCAGGCACAGAAAACTGCGCCGATGCTCTCAGTAGGCTGCCATTGCCCCTCACGGGGATGGAAATGGTGCAGCCCGCAGATCTAGCCATGGAAGCATTTGAGAGTAAGCAATCACCCGTCACTGCCCGGCAGATCAAAACCTGGATAAGCCAGGACCCCTTATTATCTCTAGTCAAAAATTGTGTGCTTCATAGGAGCTGGTCCAGTGTCCCAGTGGAAATGCAGGAAGAGATAAAGCCGTTCCAGCGGCGCAAAGATGAAATGTCTATACAGGCAGACTGCCTTTTGTGAGGCAATCGAGTAGTGGTCCCTAAGAAGGGCAGGAACACCTTCATCAATGACCTCTACAGTACCCACCCAGGTATCGTAATGATGAAAGCGATAGCCAGATCCCACGTGTGGTGGCCCGGTATCGATGCGGACTTAGAGTCCTGCGTTCACAGATGTATTACATACTCGCAGTTAAGCAATGTACCCAGGGAGGCGCCGCTAAGTTTATGGTCTTAGCCCTCCAAACCGTGGTCTAGGGTACACATCGATTATGCAGGCCCGTTCTTGGGTAAAATGTTTCTTGTGGTTGTAGATGCATACTCCAAGTGGATTGAATGTGAGATGATGTCGGCTAGCACGTCCGCTGCGGGCCATGTTTGCCACTCATGGCTTACCCGATGTTCTGGTGAGTGGCAACGGGCCATGTTTTACAAATGCTGAGTTCAAAGAATTCATGGCCCGTAATGGGATCAAACAAGTCACATCTGCCCCGTTTAAACCAGCGCCCAATGGTCAGGCAGAGATGGCAGTGCAAACCATCTAGCAAGGCTTGAAGAGGGTAACTGAAGGCTCACTGCAGACTCGCCTATCCCGAGTCCTGCTTAGCTACCGCACGAGACCCCACTCACTCACTGGGATCCCATCTGCTGAACTGCTCATGAAAAGAGCTCTTAAGACAAGGCTCTCGTTAGTTCAACCTGATCTACATGAACTTCAACAAAGCTTCAACAAAGTGCTTACCATGATAGCGCAAATGTGTCATGCGAGATTGAAATCAATGATTCTGTATTTGTATTAAATTATGGACAAGGTCCCAAGTGGCTTCCCGGCATTTCATGACCAAGGAGGGGAGCAGGGTGTTTCGGGTCAAACTTTCAAATGGACTCATTCACTGGAAACACTTGGACCAAATCAAACTCAGATTCACAGACTATCCTGAGCAACCCATCTTGGACTCCACCTTTTTTAATCCCCCAACATATACACCAGTGGCAACCGGCACCACGGTTGACCACGAAGCAGAACCCATCATCCACAGCAGCCCAGCAAGGCCCAACACACCAGGCAGCCCAGCAAGGCCAGCTGCACAGCAGCCCAGCGAGGGCCCAACAAATGATTCAATAACACCAACTTTCACACCGTGACAATCAACCAGGGCAAGAAGGGCCCCAGATCGACTCACATTGTAAATAGTTATACTATTGACTTTGGCGGGGGGGAGTGTTGTTATATGTAAACTTGTATTTAGTCTGTACAGTCACCAGAGGGCTCATCCCCTGGAGTCCCAAGCGATCCCATAATCCCTTGGGAGCACAGGTATTTAAGGAGGCCTCACAGGTTGGAGAGGCACTCTGGAGACCTACAATAAAAGACTAAGGTCACACTTTACTTTGAGCTCACAGTGTTCAGTCTGACTCTTTCTCCATACTCAACAGGCAGAAATTCCTGCAGTTATGCGAATTCCTGCCTATGATACAGAATGGCCTCGCTTAATGGGAGAAGTAGCACTGAGGGGCTCAGTTCACAGTGATTTTATCAGCAATTGCTCAGAATTACAGACCTTGCTCCCAGAACATTGGTGTGCTGTCTACTTTCCTCACTGACTGGGAGAGAAATATGGCCAGAATTTTCCGGGGGTGGGGGTCAGTGGGTGGGATTGGTGATGGGTCAGGTGGGAAATGTAATATTTTTGACAGCGGGTCAGTCATAAAATACACAAGTACCTACCCTTGAATGTTGTCAGTTGGTATGATACTCTTGTTTCAATTCGTCTGCTTATTTACGTACACAATTGCACAAGGATGAGGGTGTGTGAGGAATGGCTAGTGAGATAGGGAAGTGATAATGTAGCTAGAGAGCGAGAAATGGGTGGAGGTGCAAGGTAAGTTGGTGTGAGTAACCATGTGCAGGAGTCGGGTAGGGAAGGCAGAGTGATGGGGATGTGATGAGAGGCACAGCAGGATGAGGCTGAGTGTGGCTTTGTACTAATGTTTCGTGATCTACTGAGATCATTGAAAGGTTTGTGGCACTGCACCCAGGTGCTCTGGACCACATCCCTGCTTGTGCCCTCCTCTGCAATGAGGAACCAGGCTGTGTTGATCTCCTGGGGCGGTCTCTTCTGCCCATGAGAAGGGAAGAGGACCTCGCTCTGTGCCTTTGTGCAGCCCTTGTCAGTATTTGCAGCACCTCAATGCTGTAGAACACTGACAGCACAAATTTCAAATTGAGTTGGCCGCGCTCCCTTTAAGGAAACCGTCTAATGACACGTCATTAATTGACGCCACCAGACCCACGTCCCCTAATTGGTCAAAAAACGCGCTGGGTGGGGCTTAACAAGCCCAATCCAGGGAAATTCTTTTCAAAGGCCGGGATGGAGTTGGCGCGAGGTCGGGACCCGCCACTGACGTCGCCCACTGTGAACCCGCCGAGGTCAGCAAAATCCCTGTGTGGTGTATATAATTAGTGTTCAGCACATCCCAGCACTATTAAAAAAAAGTACTTCCCATAAAAAGTGTCAGATCTCAGAACGACTTCACGATCAATTGTGAATAAAAATTGTAAATGATGGAAATACTCAGCAGATCAGGCATTTTTTTTTTAGAATGAAATAGTTACCGTTTCAGGTCGATGAGTTTTTGTCACACCTGAAACGTGAGGGAAATTTTAACCCCAAAAAACAGATGGGTTTGGGTTGGGTGGGATGTTAAAATGTTAAAAATCTCAAACCTGACCCCAACCCGCCTCGAACCGGCCCAGTTCCGGGTTTAACAGAGGCAGGACAGGAGGCGGGCAACCAATCTGCTTCCAGGAGGCGGGTTGGTCATTTAAATATTATAATGTGGCTACATGCCTCAGATTTAATCTCTATTTTAAATGTAACCCTGGCTGGCTGAGTCTCCCGGGTGTCGGAGAGACCATGATAGAATGGGCTCCTGAGAAACTCAGATAGCGACCCCAAGAGAATGATGTCAACAGATAGACTGTGTGAGAGAGATAGAAACAGAAAGAGACAACCAGAAAGTGGGAAACTATGAAAGAACTATTTTCTTTCTTTTCTTTTTTCTTATGTTTTCACTTCTACCATCTTCCACCAGAATTCCGCATCCTGTGTTGCTAAGATGCCTGCAGCTCCACAATAAACATCGAGAGAGGGACCAGAGGAGCAAGTATGGTTCTGTTATGTGAGTAATGATTACAAAGTTTATAGGCGTAGGGGTCAATGGTTTCAGGGATGGGTCAAAAGTTGCAAGGACAGGGGTCAAAGGTTACACAAGGTAGGGAGTGAGTATCCCATCTCAAAAAATTCCACTTGACCCAGTGCCTTCAGAATACTTTAGAGTGGCTCTTTTTTTCATGTGTGTCTTACTGCTCTGAGTGAAATTTGCATTCACCATGATCGACTCCTGAGGCATTTTATAATTGGCTCCTTTTTTCTGCAACAGCATCATCAAAGTCCTACAGTGCCAAGGTCACGGAACCACTGTTACCTGCTGTCGCTGTAATCCTTCTGGAATGTTATTGAAAGTTTGCCTGCACTGAGGTTTTGTTCATAAGGTATTGAATTAGGTAATAACATTGGATCTTCAATTTTCAGCTGCTCGTCCTGTAACTGGTGATTCCTAATGGGTAAAATTGAACTGCCAGCAGTGGGTTCTCTGGTGAGTAATGGTCTTTGGTTTCAGCAGTGGGGTGCTACCTTGCACTATAAAGGGAGCAGATGCTCCGTTGTCAATCAATAAGCACATCTGACCACATGAGTACATGAGTTATTACATGCTCTGTTCATCATCATTGGCAGTCCCTCGGAGTCAAGGATGACTTGCTTCCACACTAAAAATGAGTTCTCAAGTGACTGAAGAGTTCAGTGCGGGACCTACAGACTCTGTCACAGGTGGGGCAAACGGTGGTTGAAGGAACGGGTGGGTGGGGTGTCTGGGTTGCTGCGTGCTCCTTCCGTTATCGACGGTTGATTTCAGCTTGATCTCAGTGAGGAGACTCGAGGTGTTCAGCGCCTTCCCGGATGCTTTTCCTCCACTTTGGGCCGTCTTGGGCCAAGGATTCCCAGGTGCCGGTGGGGATGTTACCTTTTTTCAAGGAGGCTTTGAGGGTGTCCTTGAAGCGTTTCCTCTGCCCACCTAGGGCTAGCTTGCCATGTCGGAGCTCCGAGTAGAGCGCTTGCTTTGGGATTCTCGTGTCGGGCATGCGGACGATGTGGCCCGTCCAGCGGAGCTGGTCGACGGTGGTCAGCGCTTCGATGTTGGCCTGAGCGAGAACACTGATGTTGGTGCGCCTATCCTGCCAATGGATTTGCAGGATCTTGTGGAGACAGCATTGGTGGTACTTCTCCAGTGTTTTGAGGTGTCTGCTGTACATAGTCCATGTCTCTGAAGCGTATAGGAGGGCAAATATCGCTACTACTCTGTAGACCATGAGCTTGGTGCCGGGTTTGAGGTCCTGGTCTTCAAGCACTCTCTTCCTCAGGTGACCGAAGGCTGCACTGGCACACTGAGGGCAGTGTTGGACCTCGTCGTCGATGTCTGCCCTTGTTGACAGTAGGCTCCCAAGGTATGGAAAATTATCCATGTTGATAACTGGAGGGCAGTGCTGTGGGGCTGGGACAGGTTGGTAGAGGACGTTTGACTTATGGGTGTTTAGTGTAAGGCCCATGCTCTCGTCCACCTCGGTGAAGGTATTGACGATGGCTTGGAGTTCGGCCTCTGAGTGTGCGCAGACACAGGCGTCGGCTGCGTATTGTAATTCAATGACGGAGGATGGGACGACCGTGGATCTGACCTGGAGGCGGCGGAGTTTGAACAGATTCCAATTTTCCTGTAATTTAACTTCACTCCAGTGGGGAGCTTGCCGAGGGTGAGATGGAGCGTTGCAGCAAGGCAGATCGAGAAGAGCATTGGTGCGATGACACAGCCTCGCTTGACCCCGGTCTGAATGTGGAATAGGTCTGTGGTGGATCCATTGGTCAGGATCACAGCTTGTGGAGCAGGTGGAAAATGGTGACAAACGTTTGAGGGCAGCCGAATCTGAGGAGAAAGCTCCATAATCCCTCACGGTTGACAGTGTCGAAGGCTTTTGAGAGGTGAAAGAAGGACATGTACAGGGGTTGTTGCTGTTCACTGCATTTCTCTTGTATCTGCTGCGCAGTGAAGATCATGTCCATTAGTGGCCGGAATCCGCATTGCGACTCTGGAAGGAGTTCTTCAGCCACAGAAAGAAGGCAATTCAGGAGGATTCTTGTGATGACATTCCCCGTGGTCGACATCAGGGAGATTCCTCTGTAGTTACCACAGTCGGACTGAAGATGGTCACGATTACAGCATCTGAGTTCTCCTATCATGATCTTCTCCTTCCAGATAAGAGAGCTGAAGTCATGGATCTGCACCAGTAGTACTTCTCCACCATGTTTTAGTGCTTTAGCGGGGATCCCATCTGCTCCTGATGACTTGTTGTTCTTCAGTTGCCGGATGGCCTTTTCAACCTCATGCCGGGCTGGGGTTATGCTGAGATGGTGGTGGATGGCAGGCTGTGGGATGGAGTCGAGGACATTCACGTCGAAGACAGAGTCTCGGTTGAGGAGATCCTTCCAGCGGGCACTGACTGCCTCTCAATTCTTGATGAGCACCTCTTCATTCTTGGCCAGTCGTGGGGTAGGGCCTTGGGTGCTTGGGCCATTGGTCGTCTTGACTGCGTTGAAGAATCCTCGCATATTGTGGTTGTCAGCGAGCTGCTGGATTTCTTGTGCTTTCTCCAGCCACCATCTGTTCTTTAGGTCGTGGGTTTTCTGTTGGACCTCGGCCTTCAGGTGTCTGTAGAGCTGTTTTCTTGCCCTCGAGTGGTGTTGCTGTTTCCAGTTCAGGAATGCCTTGTGCTTGAGGCATATTAGCTCCTGGGTCTCCTGGTCATTCTCATCGAACCAGTCTTGATGTTTTCTGGTCGAGTGACGAATTATTAGCAGGTGCTAATTATGGAAGTTTTGAGGGTTGACCAGGTACTGTGGACACTTTGCGTCTCTGAGTCACTGGGAGTCATCAGGTTGGTATACACTTGGGCACAGTCATTGAGTGACAACATGGTCATGGAAAGAATTTATATAGCGTCTTTTATGACCTCAGGATGTCCCAAAGCGCTCCACAGCCAATGAAATAACTTTGACGTGTAGTCACTGTTGTAATATAGGAAACGTGACAGCCAGCCTGCACACAGCAACAATACAATTTATAGCTTGTGTAAGGTTGAGGTGGTAAGCATTTAAAATCTTGTTCAGTGTTTTAACGCTTTAGTGCATGTTCGTGTGTAAAAATAAAATCTTAAAACAGACTAAAAAGTAATTATCTATAAATTAAGATACACTAAGATAAGGTAAGGACCAAAGATAAAGAACTAGGATAATTAAACTGGTTTTAAAAGTGAGATTTTCCAGTAGAGTCCATTCGGCTGGGGTAAACAATTCTTGGGCCCGAAGACGACACAGGACATAAGGTTAGTGATTGGTTGGTTTTTGCATTTTAAGTTAGGGGTAAACAAGAAACTAAGAACCTATGACTAATATTTTATGAAATTAAAAATGTAAACTAGTTAAATTAATTAGTTAAAAAAAAACTAAAAATAAACCAAGTGAATTAAATACATGAACTATAATTAATGAAATATATTAAACAAGGTTCGATGGAGATAGCAATGCAGATGGTGTGCCACATTGGCAGCATGTGGGAGTTTGTGGAGAGCAGCGTGACTCCAGGCAATCACATTTGCAGTAAGTTTCTGCAATTCGAGGAACTTCGGCTCAGAGTTGTTGAGCTGGAGTCCGAGGTGCAGACATTGTGGGCATCAGGGAGGGGTAGGGTTACCTGGACATTTTGACCCAGGAGGCAGCTACACCCCATAAGTTAGGTAGTGGTTTAGCCCTGTTTAGTGTTCAGGGACATGAGCTGAGTCAGGCAGGTAAGGAGACTGCAGATGCAGTGGTGGAGGAGCCATTAGCCAACAGGTACAAGGTGTGGATGAGAACAAAGACTGCAGGGAGGATGAACAAATTGACCACAACACCATGCTACAGGAGGCCATTGAAGTGGGAGGAGTGAAAATGAATCTGATAGTTGCTAGGGGATAGTATAGTCAGAGGGATAGATACTGTTCTCCGCAGCTGTGACGGGGAATCCCGAAGACTGTGTTGACTGCCCAGTGCCAGGGTTAATGACATCTCTGTTGTGTTCCTAACACAGATGAGACTGCACACAGGGAGGTTAAAGTAACAGTGACCTCAGCCTTTATTAAGACACTCCAGAGTGCTGAACAGGCCTTAGGGGCCGGCTTATATACAGTGCTCCCAAGGGATGCTGGGATCCCTTGGGACTTCAGGGGATGCACTCCCTGGTGGCGGAACATTGGAGTGCATACTTTACAGATACACAATATCACTCCCCCCCAAATCAAAGTGAAAACTATTTACAAGGTGAGGCAGTCGGGAGCCTTTCTTTCCCTGGTGGACCGCCTCAGTACAAATGTTTGTTCTGGTGTGTTGGCTGTGCCCTCGCTGGGCTGGTGTGTTGTTCGCCCTGCAGGGCTGCTGAGTGAGCCTGGCCTTGCTGGGCTGTTGGGCGTGATGGGTTCAATTTCCTGGTCCGGGGTGGTGTCGTTGTGGGTTGTTCAGGGCAGTTTGTGAATCGCAGCCCCGTTTGATCCAGGTGCTTTCTGCAAATTTGTCCATTGTCTAGTTTGACTACAAACACCCTACTCCCTTCTTTAGCTACCACCGTGCCCGCGATCCACTTGGGACCATGTCCATAGTTTAGCACATACACAGGGTCATTCAGATCAATTTCCCGTGACACAGTGGCGCGACCATCGTTTACATTTTGTTGCTGCTGCCTGCTCTCTACCTGATCATGCAGGTTGGGGTGAACCAGCGAGAGTCTGGTTTTAAGTGTCCTTTTCATGAGTAGCTCAGCCGGGAGCACCCCTGTGAGCGAGTGGGGTCTCGTGCGGTAGCTGAGCAGTACTCGGGACAGGCGGGTTTGGAGTGAGCCTTCTGTGACTCGTTTAAGACTGTTTGATTGTTTGTACTGCCCGCTCTGCCTGCCCATTGGAGGCTGGTTTAAACGGGGCCGAGGTGACATGTTTAATCCCTTTACAGGTCATGAATTCTTTAAATTCGGCACTGGTGAAACATGGCCCGTTGTCACTGACCAGTATGTCAGGCAGGCCATGGGTGACAAACATGGCTCTCAGACTTTCAATGGTGGCGGTGGCGGTGCTTCCCTACATTATTTCACATTCAATCCTTTTTGAAAAAGCATCCACCACCACCAGGAACATTTTACCGGGAAATGGGCCTGCATAGTCGACATGGATCCTCGACCATGGTCTGGAGGGCCAGGACCACAAACTTACTGGTGCCTCTCTGGGCGCGTTGCTCAACTGAGCACACACGCTGCATTGCCGTACACAGGACTCCAAGTCAGAGTTGATACCGGGCCACCACACGTGGGATCTGGCTATCGCTTTCATCATTACTATACCCGGGTGTGTGCTGTGGAGATCCGAGATGAACGTCTCCCTGCCATTTTTGGGTAGCACTACGTGGTTACCCCACAACAGGCAGTCTGCCTGAATGGACAGCTCGTCCTTTTGCCGCTGGAACGGCTTGATTAGCTCTTGCATTTCAACAGAGATGCTCTCCCAGCTCCCATGCAGTACACAGTTTTTTATTAGGGACAGCAGAGGATCTTGGCTGGTCCAAGTCCTAATCTGGCGGGCCGTGACAGGTAATTTATCATTTTCAAACGCTTCAATGACCATCAACAAGTCTGCGGGCTGCGCCACCATCAACAAGTTTTCAGGCTGCGCCATTTCCACCCCCGTGGTGGGCACTGGTAGCCGACTGAGAGCATCCACACAGTTCTCGGTGCCTGGCCTGAGGCGGATGGTATAGTTATATACTGATAGCGCAAGTGCCCACCTTTGTATGCGGGCTGAGGCATTAGTATTTATCCCCTTGTTTTCAGCGAACAGGGATATGAGGGGTTTGTGATCGGTTTCCAGCTCAAATTTGAGGCCAAACAGGTACTGATGCATTTTCTTTATGCCGAACACACACGCTAATGCCTCTTTCTCAATCATGCTGTAGGCTCTCTCGGCCTTAGACAAGCTCCTGGAAGCATAGGCGACAGGTTGCAACTTCCCCGCAACGTTAGCTTGTTGTAATATACACCCGACTCCGTACGACGACGCATCACATGCTAGCACAAGTCTCTTACATGGGTTATACAATACAAGCAGCTTGTTGGAGCATAAAATGTTTCTGGCTTTCTCAGAAGCAATTACTTGGTTTTTTCCCCATACCCAGTTCTCAACTTTACGCAATAACACATGTAGGGGCTTTAAAAGGGTGCTTAACCCCAATAGGAAGTTACCAAAATAGTTGAGGAGTCCCAGGAATGACCGCAGCTCCGTGACGTTCTGTGGCCTGGGCACGTTCCTGATAGCCTCTGTCTTGGAGTCTGTGGGCCGAATGCCGTCCGCCGTGATCTTTCTCCCCAAAAACTCCACTTCTGTTGCCATGAAGACGCATTTTGACCTCTTCAGCCGCAGCCCTACGCGATCGAGTCGCTGGAGGACCTCCTCCAGGTTTTGTAGGTGCTTGACGGTGTCCCGACCCATGGCCAATATGTCGTCCTGAAAAACCACTGTGCATGGTACCGACTTGAGTAGGCTCTCCATGTTTCTCTGGAAGATCGCTGTAGCTGACCGAATTCCAAACGGGCATCTGTTGTAGATGAACAGTCCCTTGTGCGTGCTGATGCAGGTGAGGCCCTTTGAAGACTCCTCCAGCTCCTGCGTCATCTAGGCTGAAGTCAGGTCGAGCTTGGTGAACGTCTTGCCTCCTGCCAGTGTCGCAAATAGGTCGTCTGCCTTAGGTAGCGGGTATTGGTCCTGTAGCGAGAAACGATCAATAGTTACTTTATAATCGCCGCAAATCCTGACCGTGCCATCACTTTTGAGTACTGGAACAATCGGACTGGCCCACTCACTGAATTCCACTGGGGAGATGATGCCCTCGCATTGCAGCCTGTCCAGCTCGATTACCACTCGCTCCCTCATCATGTGAGGTACCGCTCGCGCCTTATGGTGAATGAGTTGCGCCTCTGGGACCAAGTGGATCCGCACCTTCACCCCAGAAAAGTTTCTAATGCCTGACTCAAAAAGGGAAGGAAATTTGTTGAGAACCTGGGTACATGAGGCCTCATCGACATGTGATAGCGCTCGGATGTCATCTCAGTTCCAGCTGATTTTGCCCAGCCAGCTCCTTCCAAGCAGTGTGGGGCCATCGCCCGGGACAATCCAGAGTGGCAGTTTGTGCTCCGTACCTTCGTAGGTGACCTTGACCATGGCGCTGCCCAGGACAGTGATAAGCTCTTTGGTGTACATTCTTAGTTTCATGTGGATGGGGCTCAGGGCTGGCCTGAGTGCCTTGTTGCACCACAGTCTCTCAAACATCTTTTTACTCATGATGGATTGGCTAGCGCCAGTGTCCAGTTCCATGGCTACGGTAAGCCATTCAATTTTAAATTTAGCATTATAGGTGGACATTTCATCGAAAATGTGTGCACTCCATGTACTTCAGCATCTGCCTTCTCTCTCTGAGGTTCAAAATTGCTTTGATCCACCATGGACTGATTTTCCTCTGCCACGTGGTGGTTAGCAGGTTTTGCAGAGCTTGCAGCTCGTCTGCAAGCTCGTTGGAGGTGCCCCATTGTTCCACAGCTCTTGCAAATATACCCTTTGAAGCGGCATGAATAAGCTGAATGGAAGCCTCCACAATGCCAACAAGGTGTGAATTGCCTTGCATTCAACCTTTGTTGCGGACTCCGAGTCATCTGGGTCACCTGAGGCCTGCTGGCAGTTGCAGACTCGTGGTTTCTGCCCTGTACATTTCTGCTCGCAAACACAGTTCCAGTTAATTTATGAACATTGCTAGCACTTGTATGCTGAGAGATTTGTTTGGTGTTATCACTGGTGGACATAAACGCCTGTGCTATTGCAATGGCCTTACTGAGGGTCGGTGTCTCTACAGACAAAAGTTTTCATAGGATGGTCTCGTGGCCAATGCCCAGTACAAAAAAGTCTCTGAGCATTTGCTCCAAGTAGCCATCAAACTCACATTGTCCTGCAAGTCGCTTAGCTCGGCGACGTTGCTCGCCACTTCTTGAGCTTCAGATCGCTGGCACGTGTAGAACCGATACCTCGCCATCAGCATGCTCTTCCTTGGGTTAAGATGCTCCTGAACCAGTGTACACAGCTCCTCATACGACTTATCTGTGGGTTTCACCAGAGCCAGAAGATTCTTCATGAGGCTGTAGGTCGGTGCCCCGTAGACCGTGAGGAGGACCGCTCTCCTTTTTGCAGCGCTCCCTTCTCTGTCCAGCTCGTTGGCTACAAAATACTGGTCTAGCCATTCGACATAGACTTCCCAGTCCTCACCCTCCGAGAACTTCTCCAGGATGTCCACAGTTTGCTGCATCTTTGCGTTGGATTCGTATACTCGTCACCAGTTGTTGTGTTCCTTACACAGGTGAGACTGCACACAGCGAGGTTAAAATAACAGTGACCTCAGCCTTTATTAAGACACTCCACAGTGCTGAACAGGCCTTAGGGGCCGGCTTATATACAGTGCTCCCAAGGGATGCTGGGATCCCTTGGGACTTCAGGGGATGCACTCCCTGGTGGCGGAACATGGGAGTGCATGCTTTACAGATACACAACAATCTCCTCGTGGCTGATGAAAAACTTGGAACAGGAGGGGGAGGATCCTGTTGTCGTGGTCCATGTAGGAATCAATGAAAATGACATAAGTAGAACTAGGAATGAGGTTCTGCTAAGGGAGGAGCTTGGGCACAAATTAAAAAGCACAACCTCAAAAGGTATTAATCTCTGGATTACTAACTGAGCCATGTGCAAATTGGCATAGGGACAAGCAGATTAGTGGTTTAAATGCGTGGCTGAATGAGTGGCATGGGAGGCAGTGGTTTCGCTTCATGGGGCACTGGCACCAGTACTGGAGAAAGAGGGAGCTGTTCTGTTGGGATGGGCTCCACTTAAACCAGGTTGGGACCATGCCCCGGTGACTTAAATAACTCGGGTGGTAGATAGGGCTTTAAATTAATAAGGCGGAGGGAGGGTTCAGGTGAAGCTAAATTTCGATGTCTGAAGAGAAATGTCAAGGCTGTAGAGCAGAGTAGCAATTTGGGTATGATCGAGCAGGTTGTGTCAGGAAGGGAAAGGGGCCATGAAATTTGTCTCGGATGGTGGTGCAAACTGGGTGGTATTGGATTGGTCGCCCTTGTACGCAACAACTGACACTTAGTTCCCTTGCCGTCAGTGAAATTGAATATCAGGCACGGCATAGAAAGGACGGCCGACCCAATACCGCCCGGTTTGCTCCACTGCCTGAGACAGAGTTCTGGGCCAGAGAGTTTAATAATGGTAAAAGGGCATTTGCGACTAAGACTCAGGAAAAAATAGTAAAAAAACTAAAATTAAAGATGCTGTATCTGAATGCACAAAGCATTCGTATTAAGATCGATAAATTAACGAAACAAATAGAGATAAATGAGTTTGATCTAGTAACCATTACTGAGACGTAGTTGCAGGGTGACCAAGGTTAGGAATTAAGGGACCAAAATTCGGTTGGTTACCGCCAGACGTTGGCGCCCTGGAGAGGCGTTACCACGCCACTAATGGCTTAGCACCCGTGTTCGGCGATGCCACCGCCTGCTGCAAACTTCGGTTGAGATTTTGCAGCGGCGTAAAGAACTACCGCCTCGCCCTTAACCGCCAGGCAAATCGAGACGTCAATATGCTGCAACGCCTCGCTCGCGCCGCTGACGTGAACTACGGGTTTTGCACCTCACTTATCGGCTGGCGGTGAACTCGCCACAGAAAGCCGCCATTCACAACTGATGGTGGCGATGCCGGGGTGGTATATAAAGGGTGTCGCAACCGGGGCACAGAGATCGCGATGAGTGCTACATATTCTTCTGGCAGAGTGCGAAGGTGTTGGCGTGGTGCGGCTGCTGAGTACTTACCTTGATGACTACCATTTCGGCTCCATTGACGAGTACCATGTCGCTGTTACCTTTGGCAACTTGCTGGGGGTAGTGCTGGCACACCACATCGTGCTGTGGCAACCACTTAGAAGGCGTCGGCTACACAGAGGGGATATGGCCAATGTCAGTCCATGGCTGAGAAGAGGCCGCAGACATTGGGGCAGGAGGCCTTACCCGTCCAGGGTTTACCTTGCATATTCTTCGTACCTTGGTATGTCCGAGGAGCAGTGCATAAGAAGGCTGCGGTTCCGCAAGGAGGTGGTCACGGAGCTCTGCCACCTCCTGCACACAGACCTCGAAGCTGGATGAACAGAAATTCCCTCCAACTAAATATTGGGAAAACGGATGCTATTGTCTTCAGTCCCTGCCACAAACTCCGTTCCCTAGTCACCGACTCCATCCCTCTCCCTGGCAACTGTCTGCGGCTGAAGATGATTGGTGTTGTATTTGACTTCGTGATGAGCTTCCAACCACACCGTCGCTTCAGTACCAAGAGTGCAAACGTGCACCTCCGTAACATCGCCCGACTTGGCCCCTGCTTCAATTCATCTGCTATTGAAATCTTCATCCATGCCTTTGTTAGCTCTGGACTTGAGTATTCCAATGGTCTCCTGGTCAGCCTCCCATCTTCCAGCCTACATAAATGTGAGCTTATCCAAAGCTGCTGCCCATATTCTAACTCACACCAAGTCCCGTTCACCCATCACCTCTGTATTCACTGACCTACATTGGCTCCAGGTTGAGCAATGCCATCATTTTGTATCAGGAATGTTATGGCAACTAAAAAGTAGCTACATTTATTCTTAAAAAAATCAAACTGCTACACTTGGTTACATTAATGGGGGCAATCGATCTCACTCTCCAGCATCTACGGCGGAGGGAGCAGAGGCAGCAAGAAAGACTGGAACATGTGCTCAGATGGAGGAGGATGTCCATCAGGGCTCTCTACAGAAGGCCTTACCCTATGAGGGTATTGCAAGATTACTTCTCCTACCTCCAATTAAGAAAGGAGCAGTGTATTATAGGGCTCTGCTTCACCAAGGCGGTGGTCACATATATTCTTACTACATCACTAGCAAACACACCCTACAAGATGGCTCCTTATCACAGAAACTGTCTTCATGTGACTTTGCCACATGATCCTTTATTATTTACATCAGTAGTTGCATTACCACAGTTGTCCACTAGGTGGAGCAGCAGTTTATTAGTGGGAGCTCTATTACACTTCTCCCTCCTTAATGAAGAAGTAATCATAACAAAATAATAATTATACATAATTTGCAAGGTTATATAAAACAAAAGAAGTTGACTTATTTTTCCATATTTACAAATTAAAATTAACCACTGTTTTTTTGTTTCAAAGTGCATACCTTCGCTTTTGAACAGAACTTTCCCAACTTGTTGTAGTACTTAGGCTCATTCTTGGCTGAGCCTGAGGAGAGTTTTTCTCCAAGGGCAACCCTTGATCTACATTTGAAGGGCTCAATTTTCCCGTTATCTATGCTATTCTTTTGGCGCGTGGCGCTTTTTTTGGCCTAAATTAAAATATCCAAGTTTCCCCAAAGTTTCTGCGCCAGCATAACTCAGTTACGATTTTTTTAGGTTAAGATTTTTTTTGCGTCATAGAGGGTGTAACATGATGTCTGCACCAGTTTTTCACATTTAAGCAAGTTTGGCCAACTTACATTTCTCCTAGGATGGCGTATGTGACCATTCCCAAAAAACCTTCTGGGCACTTAAGGGAAACCAGCACACATTAAAAAATCGGCACAGAAAGACGCCATTGTTTTCTGTGAAGTTTACAAGGGAGTCAAGAAAACAAGAATATGCGTCATGAAGCTTAATTTTTTCAAACTCAAAAGGGAGAAAATGGAAGTCTAATGCAATTCTTTAATTTTTGATTGTTTTCAAAGTGCCACGCCACCACCGAACATCTCCTCACCAGGCTCGAGCGTCGAAGCGTTGGCCGGCAGAATCGCCCAGACACAGGGGCTCGGGGCTTGTCTTCAAAAGAAGCCCGGGGGGGTGGGGGGGAATGTGGTGGGGTGGGGGGGGGCGGTGGAAGCCGAACTGAAGGGATGAGAACCCTTTCACTATACAGCAGCTTCAAAAGAAGCCCTGGGGGGTGGGGGAGGGGGAGGGGATGCCGAGGTCCTGTGTCCGGGCGAGGGAGCGATTCTGCCGGCCGAACCGCGAGCCCGGTGAGGAGACGTTTGGTCAGTTGTGTGGCGAAAAAAATCTAAAATTAAAGAATTGCATGAGACTTCGTTGCCCTAAATGTCTTCATTGAATGCCTAGCTTCCCATTCTAAGCAAGCCTATTGCACATGTGCAGACAAGGGTGTGTTCCATACTAGGGGCGTCGACCTTGGTGAAAGAGGAAAACAGCTTTAAGTCCTCGTCCTGCTGTTTTGAGCTTCTTGCAAAGCTACAGTTTAATTATGGGGGCAATATAAACAATGCCACGCCTTGTGCAGCCTTCTGCATGATAGTGCTGCGGAGGAGACAATTGATTAGACATCATCACATGAGGAACCTCAGAGCACATAGGATGATGGGCAGGAGGCCTTACCCACATTGGGTATTTTGAGTCAGGCATTCATACCTGCACCTGAGTGATGCAGATTTTGTGAGAAGGCTGCGTTTCCGCAAAGAAGTTGTAACCGAGATCTGTGAATTAGTAAAAGCAGACCTGCAACCTAGAAGTGTCAGGAGGACTGCTTTTCAGTTGAAGTGAAGGTTACAGCTGCACTTTCATTCTATGCATCTGGATCATTCCAGACCACAACCGGGGATGTGTGCACCATTTCTCAACATGCAACACATATCTGCATTCGGCAGGTGACTGCTGCACTATATGCCCGGAGGAATGACTACATAAAGTTCCCATGACCGCCCAGGCAATGCATGAAAGGGCTGTGTACTTCTCCAGGATTGCTGGTTTCCCAATGGTACAGGGCTGCATTGATTGTACCCACATCGCCTTGTGAGCACCTTTGGAGGATTAGGAGATGTACAGGAACAGAAAAGGCTTCCACTCCGTTAATGTGCAGCTCGTGTGTGACGACATGCATCGCATCATGTCAGTTGATGCGAGATATCCCGCGAGCACCCATAATGCATTCATCCTATGCGAGAGCGTTATATCTGCCATGTTTCAGCAGCAGCCAGAACGGCAGAGCTGGCTGCTGGGAGACAAAGGGTACGGCCTTGGCACCTGGTTCACGACATCCCTACGTGTAACCCGGATGGAAGCTGACTGGGAATACAACATGTCGCACATTGCGACACGCAGCATAATAGAAAGGGTCGTTGGCATCTTGAAACAGCGTTTCCAATGCCTGGACCATTCCGGATGCTACTTGCTGTACTCCCCTGAGATTGTCGGTCAGTTCACTGTTGTGTGCTGCATGCTGCATAACTTAGCCATCATGAGGCAGCAGCAGCTGGTAGTGAAAGACCCACCTGAGGTGAGAGTGGCTGATGATGAGGAGGAAGATGTCGATGATGAGAAAGCCATGCAATTACCTGACTCCGGAGCACGACGACGGAGGAGGGCGAGCCGTCGTGCCCCTTTAACGATTGCTCGAGCCTTGCGCCAGCAGCTCATCCGTGAACACTTTGCTGCCTGAAGGCTCAGCGGCAACGATTCCAAATAGACCATGTTTACTGTTTGGACCTGTTCCATAATGTTGTGTTGTGTTAATGGAACAAATAATGGAAATGATTCTTCTTTAGTTCAAAAAGTTGTGTTAATAATGGAACAAATAATAGAAATGATTCCGTTATAATGTAAAATATATTTTATTCAAAAGTCGAGCACTTATTTGTACTTAACTTAACTTTAATAAAAATATTTTTGTATCAAACTTTAATGTTTTCAGTTAAGATCACTTTCAAACTTTAAGATCACTTAAAAGCTTTAAGATCGCTTGCAAACTTTAAATTTACATAACTTACAAAAAACTTTTGAGTTGAGAACAGTTATAACAGTAACCACAATAAAGTAACAACAACAACAACAGCAAATAAAGGCTGCAACCATCTCTCCTCTACTTTATTCTAAGACCGCCCGCTGCGCCTGGTCTTGTTGACTCCACCCCTGCCCGCAGGCAGTGGCACAGCATTTCTGGGGTTGGTACCAAGCTTATTCTTTCGAGCATCTTGGTTAATGCGCACTTCTTGATGGGGAGCGTGGGCAGGCAGTAATGTGGAGAGCCCGGCTTGGGCCTCTTCAGAGGCCGGTCTGGAGATTGGAGTGGGAGTGGCAGTTGATTCTGTCAATGGGGTCTGGGCGTGTTCCCTTATTGCAACAGCTAATTCTGACATTCCCTTCCTACTGTGCCCTGACAGTGTCTCAACTACCTGCGACATTCCCTCCCTCATGTGCACTGACAGTGTTCGCATTTCTCATGAGAGTGTTGTTACTTCTCCCGGCAGTCCCGATATCTCATCACCCACCCCACTGATGGTGTCCAGGCGTGATCGCGTAAGATCAATACTCCCCGCACTGATTGCCATCATCTGAACCACATCTGTTAGATCCTGCACCTCAGGAGAGCGCTGTCAAGCTCTCCTTCCCCTCCTCACCTTGGATGTGGCTCACTGCCTCCCACTGGGACCCGCAGCCTGGGACGGTGGGGCCCTGGGTGTACCTCGCTGCATCCCACTGGGACCTGCAGCCTCGGACGGTGGGGCCCTGGGTGTACCTCGCTGCATCCCATTTGGACCTGCAGCCTCGGACGGTGGGGCCCTGGGTGTACCTCGCTGCATCCCACTGGAATCCCAGCCTCGGACTGTGAGAAACCATGGAATGTCCTAATGCTCATACCACTCAGGAAAGGACCTCAATGGGTGGCACCTGCACCTCCTTCAGAGAGAGTACAACAGTGTGGGCTTCATCCTCCCACTCCCCCTGCCCATCCCCCTCACCCCCATGCTCTTGGTCTGGAAGGTGGGATTGGAAGATGTTCTCCTCTTCTTCTGCATCAGCTTCAGCCTCATCAGGGTTGGCCTCAAGTTCTGCAAAATATAACAGAACAGACAAATGGTTAGCAGCAGAGGAGGGGGCAGGGTGGGTGACATGAGTAGGCTCACAGTGCAGGCAGCAGGCTCATTTGAAGGACCACGATGAATGATAGCACATTGCATCTACCGAAACGTAGCTGATGGAGACATCCCCAGGAACCGAAGTATGGCTAGCCCGCGCAGTACTTAACATTTAGCAAAGCCAGACTGTGGAATTTGCAGGACTTACCCTCTCCCTCGAGTGTGGGCCCAGCTTGTGCAGCGGTGGTTGCTTTTCTCCAGGCAGGACCTTTCTCTTCCAAGGGTGTCAGTGGGTGCAGATTTGCCGGGCCTCCTCCTGTTCGAGTTCTTTTCCTTTTGTTGTGTGCCACTTTCTTCTGCAAAGATGAACATATAACTTTTTAGAGAGGGTGTCTTTCTGCTGGGTGGGACATACACAGATGGTCACATTTACAATTGCAATTCCAGTGAATAAATGAAAATATTACTTCCACGAACTACTTGACCAAGATCCTGCCATGTCTTTTTACACTGGCCTCCGGACCTCGGGGTGGTCACCATTGCACAGTAATCTTCTGCAAGTTGGTTCCAGCGTTTCTTCATTTCTTTTGGTGAAACTTTTATGTGACCTCTGCTAGTGTCCAGCTCATGCCATCTGGCCTCAATTACAGTAACTGGTGCCTCCACTTCGTCCGAAGAGAAATTCTTGGTCCTTGAGCCGTGTTGCATATTGTATTGCAGCTCCAATATCTCCACTGAGAATTAAAGTTCTCGCACACAACTGGCTCTTTAAAAATGGCCGAATGCAGGACGGGAGCTGTACTGGGCATGCGAGCCCATAGCAGTCATGTAAAAAAACGTCATTTTTTTTTCCGTGCATGCGCCGAAGGGGAGGTGTTGTTTTTTCGGTGCAGACATTAGGCTCCACCCCCCCGAAGCTAAAGGACAGGCTGCGTAGCGCCAATTTCAAAAATGAGAACGGGGAAGGGAAACTTGCAAGTTATTTTTTTGGAGTAGTCGCGGCCAAAAAAAACGAGCGTAACTCTTGCAATACGCCAATAAACGGCATTTCAGACAATTGAGTCTGAACTCTCTACAACTTCAGACTGTTTTTCTGCCTGACTCGGACTCAGAGTTAAATTCTGACTTTCTCTAGAACTTGTTTCTTGTACATCTGATACCAGTCCTCTTCTTGTAACAAGGTTATCTGACTTATCGGAAATAATTGAATCATTCCAACTTTCAACTCCTTCCACATCTGTAGGTAAAATATGATCAACGTGAACAAACCTAATCTTTCCATGATCAAACATGTTGGTCAAATATGTGCAAGGGCCAAATACCTTCACTACCCTTCCTGGTAACCACTTTAACCATTTATGGTGATGGCTCTTCACTCTCATCTTCTGATTCAATTTCACACTTCTCTCTCTTACTCTACCTCTATCATGACTCTCTTTCTGTCTTAATTGTTTCTCTTCTACTGGCTGTGCTAAGTTTGGCTTTAACAACGAGAACCTGGTTTGTGGTTGTTGTTTAAGAAACAACTCTGCTGGTGTTCTACCAGTAGTTTATGAGGACTATTACAATAAGTAATTAGAAAATTTACTAGTTTGTGGTCGAATGACAACTGGCATTTCTTTGGAGTTGGATCCAACATTAGCTTGATGAGGGCACGTTTTACTATTTGTACTGTGCGCTCTGCTGCACCATTTGAAAATCTTCCTCCCGCCGGGCGGTGCCAAAACCTGCTTTTTTGAGAAGCTGCAGTGAGGCTGTGGCCTTCTAAAATGTTGGTGCAGTTCCCATTAAAGGGGAGGATGCACTGCCGCTGCCGCCATGATTTCTTTTTCATCCGACTGATATGTTGGGCCGACAACCATGCCCCCTCTTGGGTGTCAGGCCGCTGGCCCAGCCTAAACCCTCCCTAGTGTCATGTTTGTAACCTCACATAACTGTAACCTTTATGTAACAACACTGTACACTGCATACACCTGAGAAATGCACACCTTGACCACAGGGGGTGAACTTGTGGGAGACACTCCTCACCTGGTCATCCAGGTATATAAAGGGAGGTCCCACGCAGGGTCATCACTTCTTGGTCCTGTGAATAAAGGTACAGGTCACAGAGTGACCTTGTCTCCAGTATGTGCCTCGTGTTGATTTGCTGTAAGTGTGTAAGGACATAACATTTGGCGACGAGAAACGGGAATCAATGACTCAAGAGAATGGCCACCGGTAGCACGGAGGAATGGTACAGTGTTGGTGAGGACTGGGACGATTTTGCTGAGAGGCTCCAGCAGAGCTTTGTCACGAAGGACTGGATGAGATTGGCAGCGGCTGACAAGCGAAGGGCGCATCTACTGACCAGCTGTGGACCTAAGACGTACGCGCTGATGAAAGACCTGCTCGCACCCGAGAAGCCGGCGGGCAAGACCTTCGAGGAGCTCAGCAAACTGATCGGTGAGCACCTCAAACCGACACCAATTCGACACGCACCAACGTCGGGAAGGGCAGAGCATTCCGGACTTCGTTGCGGACCCTCGGCGCTTGGCTAGCCTCTGTAAGTTCACAGGCGCCTTCAGGGGGGAAATGTTACAGGATTTCTTCATTGAGGGCATTGGTCATGCCGGGAATTTTAGGAAGCTAATTGAGACCAAGGACTTGACATCCTTATCACAGGTCGAGACACCAATGAACATCTCCACAACCTGGAGGAGGTGCTACGTCGACTGGACCGGGTAGGCCTGCGACTGAAGAAGTCCAAGTGTGTGTTTTTGGCCCCAGAGGTCGAGTTTTTTGGCAGGAGGATTGCTGCAGACGGTATCCGGCCCACCCATCGGATCCAAAATGGAGGCGATCCGTCGCGCGCCCAGGCCCGGCAACACATCAGAGTTGCGTTCATTTCTGGGACTATTGAACTATTTTGGGAACTTTCTACCAAACTTAAGTACATTGCTGGAGCCACTACACGTGCTTTTGCGTAAGGGTTGCGATTGGTTTTGGGGGGACTGTCAGAAACAGGCTTTCAATCGGGCGTGGAACCTGCTTTGTTCCAATAAATTATTGACCCTGTACGACCCCTGTAAGAAATTGGTTTTGACATGCGATGCTTCATCCTATGGAGTTGGGTGCGTGTTGCAGCAGAGTAATGATGAGGACCAACTCCAACCTGTGGCTTATGCCTCCAGGTCGCTCTCCCAAGCAGAAAGGGGGTATGGGATGATTGAAAAGGAAGCACTCGTATGTGTCTATGGGGTGAAAAAGATGCACCAGTATCTTTTTGGCAGAAGGTTCGAGTTAGAAACGGACCACAAGCCATTAACATCCCTGTTGTCTGACAGCAAAGCTGTCAATGCTAATGCATCAGCTCGCATACAGTGATGGGCTCTCACACTGGCTGCGTATGACTACACCATACGGCACCGGCCAGGCACCGAAAATTACGCTAACACGCTCAGCAGGCTTCCACTGGCCATCACTGAGGGGGCAGCGGAGCAAAGCGCAGAGGTGGCTATGGCTGTCGATGCCTTTGACAGCGCAGGCTCCCCCATCACAGCCCACCAGATCAAAACCAGACAAACAGAGGTCCCCTCCTATCTCTGATTAAAAAATGTGCCCTGACTGGGGATTGGGCGCCCGCACACGGAGCATGACCTGAAGAGGTCAGAATGTTTCACAGACGGATGGATGAACTCTCCATCCAAGCCGACTGCCTACTATGAGGCAGCCGGGTAGTCATGCCCCAGAAGGGTAGGGAAGCATTCATCAGGGAACTCCGCAGCAAGCACCCAGGCATCGTGTTTATGAAGGCCATTGCCCGGTGGCCGGGAATTGATGCAGACCTGGAACACTGTGTTCGCAGTGCACGACATGTGCCCAGCTGGTCAATGCCCCTAGGGAGGCCCCACTCAGTCCGTGACCCTGGCCCACCAAGCCATGATCACGTATTCACGTAGACTATGCGGGCCCGTTCATGGGAAAAATGTTCCTCATTGTTGTTGATGTGTACTCGAAATGGATCGAGTGCGTCATATTGAATTCGTGCACGACATCCACCACAGTGGAGAGTCTGCGTGCGGTCTTTGCGACCCACGGCTTGCCGGATATCCTAGTTAGCGACAACGGCCCTTGTTTCACTAGCTATGAATTCCGGGAGTTCATGTCGGGTAATGGCATCAAACATGTCAGGACAGCGCCGTTCAAGCCGGCTTCCAATGGCCAGGCGGAACGTGCGGTCCAATTCATAAAGCAAGGCATGCTCTGGATTCAAGGACCCTCCCTTCTATACCATCTATCGTGCCTCCTGCTGGCCTACAGGTCCCGACCGCACTTGATCACGGAAGTCCCACCAGTGGAACTACTCATGAAACGTACACTAAAAACTCGGCTGTCCCTCATTCATCCAGTCTTGTCAGACATTGTTGAGGGCAAGCGCCAGTCCCAAAATGAGTGTCACGACCGTAACTCAAAGGGGAGATGTATAGAAATCGATGACCCTGTATTTGATCTAAATCACGCTGTGGGGCCCAAGTGGCTCGAGGGTACTGTAATTGGTAAAGAGGGGAATAGGGTCATAGTGGTCAGACTCAACAATGAGCAGATATGCTGCAAGCATCTGGACCAAGTAAAAAAAAAGGTTCAGCATGGACACTGAGGAACCTGAGGAAAATCATGAGATGCTGCCCACACCACTGCCAGTGAATGAGCAACAAGAACTGTCAGCAGCATGCACAGTCTCTGCGGCCAGCCCAGACAAGCCGGAATCACCACAGAGTACAGAGACGCATGCCAAGGCTCAACAACCAGAGCCCCAACTGCGGAGCTCCACGAGAGAGCGTCGACCACCTGAAAGACTCAATTTTTGACCCAAAGATGTTGGGGGGAGGTGATGTCATGTTTGTAACCTCACATAACTGTAACCTTTATGTAACAACACTGTACACTGTATACACCTGAGAAATGCACACCTTGACCACAGGGGGTGAACTTGTGGGAGACATTCCTCACCTGGTCATCCAGGTATATAAAGGGAGGTCCCACTCAGGGTCATCACTTCTTGGGCCTGTGAATAAAAGTACAGGTCACAGAGTGACCTTGTCTCCAGTATGTGCCTCGTGTTGATTTGCTGTAGTGTGTAAGGACATAACACCTAGTGGCCCAGTAGACCGAACTTTAAAAATCGCGCAGGCTCTCCCCTTTAAGGGTCAGCCGTGGTGAAGCGACGCCGTGATGACGTCATCAGCACAACGCTGATGACTGACAGCTGCGGCAACTCCGTACCCCCCAACTTCTGTCCCACAAGTGTGTTCACTGCTGCACTTTCGGCCCCATTATGAATGACTTTCAATCCGCCGAAAAAAACGCCAAAGGGCGGAATTTCGCTCAAGAGGCCGCCTCATCCACCGCGGCAGTGAAAAGCATAGAAACAAGGAGCATGCATCCCGTTTCCAGCAGGGGGCAATTTCGGCCTCGATATCTTAATCTAAACCTGACCACCATAAATAACTGCATGCAAAACTCTTGTAAAGCACATTCCCACGAAGATCTCAGAACAATTTGGAGCTGAATTTATTTGGAATAACTACTCTTGCACCCCACATGATACAATCTTTTTCTACTGACAATTCATTCCTACGAACAAAGTATGAATTAATATCTTCCTCTGATACATGGTTTGGCCAGCCATTTGCTATGTAATCATACACCTTTGACATAACTGGGTCACATTTGGTTGCTCTACCAATCTCTTCGGCTGTGACTGGCAGTTTATCAATGTATGAAAAATAGAAAATGTCTTCCCTATCCAGTGTAACTTGTGATGGGGATGGCAACCTGGACATAGCATCAGCATTACTGTGATCAGCTGATTGTCTGTACTCAATGTCAAATTTTGTTCCACACGAAAAATTCCAAAACAGTTTCAGTAATTCCAACCAATTTCTACCTATCAAGGCAAGCTTGTCTCCTGCCACTACTATGAGAGGTAAGTTCTGAAACTAATCCTTGTATTTCACCGGTATGGTGATACTTCCTACATCAGGGATTTGCTCTCCTGAGTAGCCTTGCGGCTCTATATTTGATTTCTCCAGTCGAAAATCACTCAACTTGTCGAGTTATGATGATTCCGGTACTACACTCACGGATGCACCAGTGTCAATTTCCATGGGTATCCTGGTTAATCTTCCACCAACAAAAAAAATCATCTAGGGAATACAGAAATCCTTTGTTCATCGCCAATGTCATATATTCTTACTATATTACTAACAAACACACTCTACAAGATGGCTCCTTAACACAGAAACTGTCATCATGTGACTTTGCCACATGCTCCTTTATTATTTGCACCAGTAATCCACTTGGTGGAGCAGTGGTCCACTAGGGGGAGCTCTATTACAGTCACAGAACTCTGCCACCTCCTGCAAACTGATCTCCAGCCTCAGATAAGGGCAACCACAGCAGTCAAGGTCACTATCACCCTCACTTTCTTCGTCAGCGGATCATTCCAGCCGCAACAGGAGACATAGTTAACATCTTGCAGTTCGACATCCATCGCTGCATCCGGCAGGTCATAGAGGCTCGCTACAGTAGGAGAAGGGATTACATTTCCTTCCCCATCACCAGAGAGAAGCAGGACAAGCATGCAAAAGCAAAATACTGCGGATGCTGGAATCGGAAATAAAAACAGAAAATGCTGGCAATCCCAGCAGGTCAGGCAGCATCTGTGGAGAGAAACAGAGTTAACGTTAACAGGCCTGAAACATTAACTCTTTTTCTCTCCAAAGATGCTGCCTGAGGTTACCAGCATTTGCTGATTTTATTTAGGATGAGCATGCATGTGGCTTTGCCAGGATAGCGGGATTCCCCATGGTGCAGGGGGGCCATTGACAGCAACCACGTGGCCTTGTGGGCACTGCATAACAATCCTGAGATCTTCGGTAACTCACCTAACGTGCAGTTGGTGTGCGCTCACTGACTGCTAATCCTCACCGTCAATGTCTGCTATCCTGGCAGCAGCCACGATGTCTTCATCCTGTGCCAGACGGTGTGCCAGCACTCTTCCAGCTACCACGTCAAGCTCGCGGCTGGCTGGTCAGCGATAAGGGCTATCCGTTCTCCATCCGGCTCATGACTCCCCTCCGCAACCCCAACACTCCTGCCCAGCACTCATATAATGAGCTCCATGCTGCCACCAGAAACATCATCGAGCAGACCATCAGCCGACTGAAGCAATGGTTCCGCTGCCTTGACCGCTCAGGGAGGAGCCCTTCAGTGCTCACCGGAGGAGCCCTTCGGTACTCACCGGAGCGGGTGTCCAATTTCGTGGTGGTCTACTGCATGCTCCACAACTTGACTATCACCCATCACGAGGGCCCAGCCCTTGCCACCAGGGATTGTGGGACCACCTCAAGAGGAGGAAGAGGGAGAGGAGGAGGAGGAGGAGGACAAGGATGAAGAGGCAGATGAGGAGGACGAGGAGGAGGAGGAACAGGTGCAAAGGAGGAGGCAGTCACTCAATTGGTTTCTGGAAGGGTGGTCCATGATTGCCTCATCAGACTGCGGTTGGAATGAATGAATCCCCAGATCCTCGTTGCTCACCATGTCCCCCTCATTCCATCCCTGCCGCAGGCCATATCACAGCGCAAAGCTGAAATGAGACACATCACAAAAGAATCCAAATTGAATTAATAAATTTATCAAAAGTCATTGATTACACACATTTACAACAAAAATATTAACTATTCACCCTTGTGCAATCCTTTAGTGCCTCCCGTTACTGTGCCTTTGGTTACTCTCATGCTCCTATGAAGTGTTGGTCTAGTGGCTACAGCAGGGCTGGTGGAAGACTGGTGCGTATACTTGCAGGAGATTGCAGATGGCCCTGCAGGACACCCTCGACCAGCTTTGGGCCTGGAAGGCCCTCCAGTAGTCATGGGTGGCAGCAGTCTGGGCTGGCTGGATGACAGGCAACGACAAAGGCAATGGCCGCGGTGGCAGTAGGAATGCTGTCATCCTGAGAGAGGACAGCAGGTTCCTGCTCCACTGAGCCACTGCCACTCAACCAGGCCAGCACCTCAGCATCCCGAGCAATCTGTTGGTGCCCAGATTGCTGGCCTGCTGCAACACCGTGAAAGCCCTGGTCAATGGTAGTAGGCCCAGCCACGATGAGAGCAGTCAGAGCTTGTATGGCATCCAGCTGAGACTGCATGAGAACAGTCTGAAATTGGATGCCATGAAGCACAGACTGCATTACAGCACTAAGGCGTTGCGCCGCTTCTGCCTGTACTGCAATGGAAGCTGCCAGATCATCCATCACACGCGGCTTCGGGTCTGGGCCGCCACTGTCTCTCTGGGAGCCTACCACCTTTTGCAGACTGGAATTGATGGGCTCCATGGTGTGCACAGAGCTCTGTGCAATGTTGGAGGCGGACTCCTCCATGCTCATGACCATTGACGAGAGGCTCTCGGACACCTTTGCCATTGCATCTATCATCACCCTTCTACTAAACACCTCCCCATCGAGTTCCTCATCTGAGTCCTGTGCAACAGAACTCGCTCGTGAACTCGCGCTCTGGGGAGCTGGCCCCCCCAGCTACCCTTTCCCATGGGCCTTGCCACAGCCCACTTGTCTCTGGTGCCTCACCCTGTGCAGATCGTGCTACTATTCAAGCCTGTAAAGAATGCGTAGTGCCTGTATCTGAGCTGGTGCCTGTGGGTGAAGCATGCAGTGACGCGATGTGTTCTTCCTCCTCCGCTTCTCTTGCCTCTCTCTCTATGATACTCTCTTGCTGCTCAGATGCTTCCTGATGATCTGAAAGCATAAAGGTTACAAGAGTCGGCTTAAGGTGAGGTGAGGGGAGGCAGGAAGGGAGAAATGCATGCGTGCAGCATGATTAGCTGGAAAGTGTGAAATGCTTGTGGGGTGAAGGGGGAGTGGGATGTGAGAAGGAGCAGGGATGAACATACCGTTGTTGTCCCCGATGGGGTGAATGTCGCCGGTGGCCACAGTGGCCACCACCATCTAGCAACACCAGCAGTATATTCTCCAGTGCAGACAGTGGTTGGATGTCAGCTTGCCTCTCACCTGTGCGCTCCCGCTCCCTCCTGTTGTGAGCAACCTTGGCCTGCAAGAGAAAGGAAACTGGGTGAGTGAGTGTGGAGCAATGTGTTTTAATGATGTGTCTGCCATGGTTGAATAGCTGTCACTGTGTGCAAGGTGTGAGAGGTGTATGTGACTGTTGCTAGGTAGAGATTTTTGATGGGTGAGTGCTGGGGTTATGGTGCATTGTGCATTGTGTGAAGACTGTGCTTCGGATGGTGTTGTGTAGCATTTGTTGAAGCATTCACTCAACCTGACCACCTGAGTAAGGTCGTTAAATGTCTTCCTGCACTGTGTGTGGGTCCTGGGGAATCACAGTGCTGCCCGAGGCATGCTGCGCTATCTCCTTCCACATGGTGCGGAAAACTTGTGGCGAGGGCCTTCTGCCACTTGCCGGTAGAGCACTGCCCTCCGTCTCTCCACAGTGAACACCCACGCCTCCAATGTTTAATCGCAGAATCTGCAGGCTCTCTCCCTGAGACGTGGATCTGCCATGAATATAATTGCTTCAGTCCTCTGGCTCGTTGTCCTTGTCCTTGTCCTTGTCCTTGTCCTTGTCCTTGTCCTTGTCCTTGTCCTTGTCCTTGTCCTTGTCCTTGTCCTTGTCCTTGTCCTTGTCCTTGTCCTTGTCCTTGTCCTTGTCCTTGTCCTTGTCCTTGTCCTTGTCCTTGTCCTTGTCCTTGTCCTTGTCCTTGTCCTTGTCCTTGTCCTTGTCCTGCTGCTGCTTGCTAAGGCAGCTGTACTGCTAGCAATGTTGAGAATAAGATGCTTCAGCATCAATGAACCTTCCCTTTAAGTACTGAAAAAAGCCTGTGGCAATCATGACTTGAGATTAAACTGCACCTGATATTGGTCCACCCTTTGAGTGTAATGCCAATGAGCTTGGGCTTAAAGACTTGAATTAGGTCTCCAATCTTTTTTTTGAGCAGTGAGCACGAATTTTGCGTGCAGTCTGAAACATTAGCGCCTGGTGCTAATTCTCCAATTTTTCTAATGACACTGCCCATTCCTGGACTATAATGAATTTCTAGCCTCAGATGGAATTGACATCTGGGTAGAGTTTTAGAATAAAAATCCCTGGAATCAGTTGAGAAACCATGGGGTTACTCTTTCGTCAATCTGGATGGGTAGGCTAAGATGAATTGAATCTGTATTTATCTTGTGATAATGTTAAAAGCATTTGTTTAGTGATGTGAGTGGGGAAACAGGGTGATGCTATCCATTGACTATCTTGGAAGTGGAACGCTTCAGAAATACACAAAGGCAAGCTTAAACAGATTGATGGAATACTGTTCACTAAGTTTAGGCTGCCGGTAAAGATTTTTTTGCCAACGAAAAGGCACTTAAGATATAACTAAAATTGTACTTTGCACAAACAGCACTTTTAATGCTGCTGATACAAAAGTGAAGTGACTCATTAGCTTGCAAGTTTTTCTCAATAAAACCGGTGTCAATCCACAATGGCAACTTAACACTACACTATTCTGGTGCAGCACCTACTTCAAGATAAAATAAGGCAACTTGTTAGAATTCACAGACTGCACACAATGCAAATACTCACTCCACTAGTACAAAGGTTTTGAAATGTATAGAATAACAGAAATGAAACATCCTAAATGGGAAACACTATCAGATTTATGTTATCCCTTATCCTCCACAACAAACAGAAATATTATAGTCAGTGTTATGTATGTAAACTTTGTAATAATGTAAGACTTGCCACCAGGAGGCACACCTGTTGGAGACCCAAGGGTCACCTGCACACCTTGTGCAAGCAAGCTTAAACGGTTGTCTGCCATGTTGCTTCTACACTCTAGAGTTTGATGGAAGAGACTAAGGTCACATCAGTTTGAGCTTACAGTCTTGTGGAGTTATTCTGAACATAATAGTCAGCACAAGATATATTGCAAAAGTCAGGAAAGCAGCTTTCCTGTGTGTCACCATGTTCCACTAAAATAGCATTTTTAAAGTAATGAACTCATTGGGGTGGAAATTCGGTTTGAGGCTAATTGGGGAGCTAATGGCGGTGGGACGGTAAATTTTGCGCTGGGAACAGGTCTGTGCCTGCAGCCACAAAATTCATCAGCTGGGCCCTGAGTGTGAAGTGAGAGGCGTTCCATACCGCTCTTATGGCGCTAGGCCGGCTGAGCAACAGAAAATCCCGAGCGAAAGAGCCAGTCTCGGAGCACCCTAAGAGAGGCTTCCCTGGAAAAAAAAAGTTAATAAAAACACAAAAAACATACCTTCCTCACCCCACATAAACATACATCGCAAAAATTAAAAAGTTAAAAAGAATCACACTTACCTGATGTATTCATTCCTTCCCTCACAGCCGCTGGGACAGCTCTGACCTCCTGGATTTTCAGGCGGTCCCACTAGGACGCGCTATGGAGCGTTACAGGATCAGCGGCAAACAAAAATCATTGCGATGTCGAAACCGGGGACATTGCACACATGCTCGATGTTCCCGGGCAGTACTGGTCAGCGCCGTCGGCACCAGCACACTGAATATGCCGAGCGGCGCAAATGCCGGTGCTCGCAACTCCAAACATAGAAACATAGAAACATAGAAAATAGGTGCAGGAGTAGGCCATTCGGCCCTTCGAGCCTGCACCACCATTCATTAAGATCATGGCTGATCATTCACCTCAGTACCCCTTTCCAGCTTTCTCTCGATACCCCTTGATCCCTTTAGCCGTAAGGGCCATATCTAACTCCCTCTTGAATATATCCAATGAACTGGCCTCAACAGCTCTCTGCGTAGGGAATTCCACAGGTTAACAACTCTCTGAGTGAAGAAGTTTCTCCTCATCTCAGTTTTAAATGGCTTACCCCTTATTCTTAGACTGTGACCTCTGGTTCTGGACTTCCCCAACATCGGAAACATTCATCCTGCTCTAATCTGTCCAAACCCGTCAGAATTTTATATGTTTCTAAGAGATCCCCTCTCATCCTTCTAAATTCCAGTGAATACAGGCCCAGTCAAGCCCGTCTTTCCTCATATGTCAGTCCTGCCTTCCCGGGAATCAGTCTGATGAACTTTTGCTGCACTCCCTCAATAGCAAGAACGTCCTTCCTCGGATTAGGAGACCAAAACGGAACACAATATTCCAGGTGAGGCCTCACTAGGGCCCTGTATAACTGCAGTAAGACCTCCCCGCTCCTATACTCAAATCCCCTAGCTATGAAGGCCATCATACCATTTGCCTTCTTCACCACCTGCTGTACCTGCATGCCAACTTTCAATGACTCATGTACCATGACACCCAGGTCTCGTTGCACCTCCCCTTTTCCTAATCTGCCACTATTCAGATAATATTCTGCCTTTGTATTTTTGCCACCAAAGTGGATAACCTCACATTTATCCACATTATACTGCATCTGCCACGCGTTTTCCCACTCACCTAACCTGTCCAAGTCACCCTGCAGCCTTTTAGCATCCTCCTCACAGCTCACACAGCCACCCAGCTTAGTATCATCTGCAAACTTGGAGATATTACACTCAATTTCTTCATCCAAATTGTTAATGTATATTGTAAATAGCTGGGGTCCCAGCACTGAGCCCTGCGGCACCCCACTAGTCACTGTCTGCCATTCTGAAAAGGACCCATTTATCCCAACTCTTTGCTTCCTGTCTGCCAACCAATTCTCTATCCACATCAGTACAATACCATGTGCTTTGATTTTGCACACCAAGTGTGGGACTTTGTCAAAAGCCTTTTGAAAGTCCAAATACACCACATCCACTGGTTCTCCCTTGTCCACTCTACTAGTTACATCCTCAAAAAATTCTAGAAGATTTGTCAAGCATGATTTCTCTTTCATAACTCCATGCTGACTTGGACCAATCCCAGCACTGCTTTCCAAATGTGCTGCTATTTCATCTTTAATAATTGATTCCAACATTTTCCCCACTACTGATGTCAGGCTACAATTACCCATTTTCTCTCTCCCTCCTTTCTTAAAAAGTGGTGTTACATTAGCTACCCTCCAGTCCATAGGAACTGATCCAGAGTCGATAGACTGTTAGATAATGATCACCAATGCATCCACTATTTCTAGGGCTACTTCCTTAAGTACTCTGGAATGCAGACTATCAGGCCCTGGGCATTTATCGGCCTTCAATCCCATCAATTTCCTAACACCGTCAACCCTTTAAGTATCACTCGCCAGTCTATTCTAGCCAATTCACGTCTCATACCATCGAAGTTACCTTTCCTTAAGTTCAGGACCCTAGTCTCTGAATTAACTGTGTCACTCTCCAACTTAATAAAGAATTCTACCATATTATGGTCACTCTTCCCCAAGGGGCCTCACACAACAAGATTGCTAATTAGTCCTTTTTCATCACACATCACCCAGTCTAGGATGGCTAGCCCTCTCGTTGGTTCGTCGACATATTGGTCTAGAAAACCATCCCTAATATACTCCAGGAAATCTTCCTCCACCGCATTGCTACCAGTTTGGTTCGCCCAATCAATATGTAACCCCTTTAGCGTCTCTGTTCCAACCCTTTCTTGGGGTGCTAAGTTAAGGAATGTCGACCCCAAGATCTTTCACATTCACATGCAAAAAGTGACACAGTTCACATTGCTGCTGTTAAGAGCAGAAGATTGATTTTTAAACCCAATATTTTTCTTACTTCATAGATGGAACAATATCATGCTATTCTCATGAGTCAAGAGAAATAACATTTATCAAGGAAAGTATTTTACTGTTTAAGAACAGTGCTCATGCTATGACACATCAAAACAAGCATCTGTTGTTGAAGTTTAATGCTGTTGATTAATGGCTAGATAGAATAGCAAGGTGTGAAATGCTCCATTTAATCTAATGTGTCTAAATCATTATCAGTGTGGTGGTTGTTCATGCATTGAAACAGATTCATTCAAATTGATCAGCAGAATGAATAGAAGAACCTCCATTGATAACAGATGGAAAATGCTCTGTTTAACCCATTTAACTGCAAAACACTCTTTTGCTGACCATTTTAAGCTGTCGAAAGTACATAGGATATTTAGAAGCCGAATAAATCTGCATTACATCGAGAGACAGTGTCATTCATCACTTTAGGAAGATTGACAACAATTTAATAATTCTGAGATGTTGTGAAGGTCATTATAATTGCTTAGTTATGCAATTTCTTCTGCAAACCACTTGGATAGCAGGGTAAGTTCTTTGTGTTTTTTTCACACGATTCCTGGTTGCTGTAAGTCAAAGCTGATCAAGTATAATTGCAAGAAATGTATTTGCACACCAAATTCCACACAAAATTGTGTTTTAATCTGGACCGTGAATCATAATGGAATCATGTCATTAAGAATAAAATATAACATTTCACACCCTGATGTCTGAATAAAAGATGAATTTTTGCACCAAACGGGTATCTGATGATTTATTGGCTCTCACAATATCATTTTTGATATGTATTAATCTAGGAATCTGTCAAGGCTGGTTCTCTTTTAAAACTTAATAATTAATGAGATATGTAACATAGCTTTTAACATTAGGGTTATATTGCTCACAGTCAGATACAATAAGGCAATGGAAAAGGAAATAGTGTGTGACGGCAATGGTACGAGTAATGAGAGATCATTTTTTTTTCTGATGGCTGAAGGCATTCTAAACATCCATCAGTAAATGTCAAGATGTGATACAGCAGAAAGGAGATGAATTTATGAATAGTTTTTTGAGTTTAGAGTTCTGTACACCTCACCATTGTGAGACTAGCAATTTCTTCTGCATACCTTGAGAAATACTTGAGCTGGCTGGCAGCTGGTGACCTCGTATTAATTAATTGAATTTCATGGCAAGCAGGATATGCTGTGTCCTTTTTTCTGCAGATATATCACTGGATCTAAATTGAAAATGGTACTCAAAATGTGTCGCTCACCTTCCTTGTATACACACATGACTCGAACCAATAATTCTACATGAGGACTGTGAAGAGATTGCAATGTAAATAGCTCTACCCTTGCTTCACCACAAATATCAATTTTCTCCTTTAGTCACTGTGCCACTCACATGATATATGTAACTATCCTGGATTCTGCAACGACCACTCATCTCCACACCTCATTACATCATCATCATAGGCAGTCCCTCAAAATCAAGGAAGACTTGCTTCCACTCTAAAAGTGAGCGCTTAGGTGACTGAACAGTCCAATATGGGAATTACAGTCCCTGTCACAGGTGGGACAGACAGTGGTTGAAGGAAAGGGTGGGTGGGACTGGTTTGCCGCACACTCCTTCCGCTGCCTGCGCTTGATTTCTGCATGCTCTGTGACGAGACTCGAGGTGCTCAGCGTCCTCCCAGATGCTCTTCCTCCTTTTAGGGTGGTCTTTGGCCAGGGACTCCCAGGTGACGGTGGGGATGTTGCATTTTATCAAGGAGGCTTTGAGGGTGTCCTTGAAACGTTTCCTCTGCCCACCTGGGACTCGGTTGCCGTGTAGGAGTTCCGAGTAGAGCGCTTGCTTTGAGAGTCTTGTGTCCGGCATGTGAACAATGTGGCTTGCCCAACGGAGCTGGTGGAGTGTGGTCAGTGCTTCGATGCTGGGGATGTTGGCCTGATCGAGGACACTAACGTTGCTGCGTCTGTCCTCCCAGGGGATTTGCCGGATTTTGCGGAGACATCGTTGGTGGTATTTCTCCAGCGATTTGAGGTGTCTACTTATACGGTCCACATCTCTGAGCCATACAGGAGGGCAGGTATCACCACAGCCCATAGACCATAAGCTTGGTGCCAGATTTGAGGGCCTGATCTCCGAACACTCTCTTCGAACTACAGTACGCGGATGACGCTTGCGTCTGCGCACATTCAGAGACTCAACTCCAAGTCATAGTTAACATCTTCACTGAGGCATATGAAAGCATGGGCCTTACACTAAATATCCGTAAATACTTGAATTTTAGAAGGAAGGTGAGAGTGACTGGTCATGACAACAATGCAGCATTTGAATGATTGTGGCATCAAGGAAACCTAGTAAAAATATCCGTAAAACAAAGGTCCTCCACCAACCTGACCCCGCCACACAGCACTGCCCCCCAGTCATCAAGATCCACGGCACAGCCCTGGACAACGTGGACCATTTTCCGTACCTTGGGAGCCTATTATCAGCAAAGGGCAGACATCGATGACGAGGTTCAACACCACCTCCATTGTGCCAGCGCAGCCTTCAGCCGCCTGACGAAGAGAGTGTTCGAAGACCTCATTATAGCCTTGGTCCAAACATGGACAAAAGAGCTGAATTTTAGAAGGAAGGTGAGAGTGACTGGTCGTGACAACAATGCAGCATTTGAATGATTGTGGCATCAAGGAAACCTAGTAAAAATGAAGCCAATGGAAATCAGAGGGAAACATCTCCACAGGCTGTAGTCATACCTAGCACAAAATAAGATGTCTATAGTTGTTGGAGGCCAATCATCCCAGCCCCAGGACATCACTGCAGGAGTTCCTCAGGGCAGTGTCCTAGGCCCAACCATCATCAGCTGCTTCATCAATGACCTTCCCTCCATCATAAGGTCAGAGGTAGGGATGTTTTCTGATGATTGCAGTGTTCAGTTCTGTTTGCAATTCCTCAGATAATGAAGTAGTGTGAGCTCGCATGCAGCAAGACCCGGGACAACATACAAGATTGGGCTGATAAGTAACATTCACACCACACAATGATTATCTGCAACAAGAGAAAGTCTAACAATCTCCCCTTGACAATCAAAGGCATTACCATTGCTGAATCCCCCACCATTAACATCCGGGGAGTCACCATTGACCAGAAACTTAGCTGGACCAGCCACATAAATGCTATGGTTACAAGAACAGGTCAGAGGCTGGGTATTCTGTGGCGAGTGACTCATCTCCTGACTCCTCAAAGCTTTTCAAGGCTCAAGTCAGGATGGTACACACAGCAGCCACGGTGTGTCGGTGATGGGGGGGTGTGAATGTTTAAGGTGATGTATGGGGTGTCAATCAAGCGGGCTGCTTTGTACTGGATTACAAAGTGTGATGAAAAACTCTTAATTTGCTCCAGCAGCACTCAAGAAGCTCAACACCATCCAGTACAAAGCAGCCCGCTTGATTGACACCCCATCCATCACCTTAAACATTCACACCCCCCATCACCGACACACCGTGGCTGCTGTGTGTACCATCTACAAGATGCACTGCATCAACTTGCCCAGGCTTCTTCGACAGCACCTCCAAAACCCCCGGCCTCTACCACCGAGAAGAACAAGGAAACACCATCACCCCCAAGTTCCCCTCTAAATCACACATCAGCCTGACTTGGAAATATATCGTTGTTCCTTCATTGTTGCTGGGTCAAAATCCTAGAAGTCCGTCCCTAACAGCACTGTGGGAGTATCTTCACCACATAGATTGCAACCGTTCAAGAAGGCGGCTCACCACAATCTGCTCAAGGGAAGTTAGGGATGGGCAATAAATGCCGGCCTTGTCAGCGATGCCCACATCCTGTTAATGAATAACTTGACAGCCTGGCTTCCAGTCGGGCAGGGAAAGCTGGAAAGGAGGCTACAGGACTCACTAGGTGCGAGCTTCGACTGTGGAGGGTTCAGTCCTAGGCGGTGGTCCGATCCCCAACCCCGGTGGTAGGATGTGGTACAATCACTCACCTGGGGGAGTCTGATCCTCGAGGAATCCGATCTGAGGGGTGGGGCGGGGGGGAGAGGCTGATCACCGACCCATGGAGTGTCCGATTCCGGGGTGAGGGGGGCGGGGGGGGGGAAGGTGGCGGTTTTGGTCAGACGGGGGGGGGGGTGCTGATGGTGGGAGAGCTTGGGGAGACAGGAGGAAGTACTGCTGCTCGTCCATGCTTACAAGAATTGCTCCTTGAGGCCATCTTCACCTCACTGCATTAAACATCCGTAAGACAAAGGTTCTCTACCAACCTGCATGCGGGAGGACACAGAGCATCTCGAGTCTCGTCACCGAGAGCATGCAGAAATCAAGCGCAGGCAGCGGAAAGAGCACGCGGCAAACCTGTCCCATCCACTCCTTCCCTCAACGACCAACCTGCCCCCACCATACAGCACTGCCCTCCAATTATCAAGATCCATGACGAGACCTTGGACAATGTGGACCACTTCCCATACCTCGGGAACCTACTGTCAGCAAGGGCAGACATCGATGACAAAGCCCAACACTGCATTCAGTGTGCCAGTGCAGCCTTCGGCCGCCTGAGGAAAAGAGTGTTCGAAGACCAGGATCTCAAACCCAGCACCAAGCTCATGGTCTACAGAGCAGCAGTGATACCCGCCCTCCTATATGCTTCAAAGACATGGGGCTAGAACCTCCACTTTTTTTGTCTGCTTAACGCCCATTTAGCCGCTGAAATGACGTATAACGCCCAGATATCGCCCGTTTTGGCACAAAATGGAAACTGACGGGCTTTTTTAGGAGACATCGCCGAGCGCCCATTTTTTTGGGCAGAATCAGCAGAATGGGTGATTTCAACACCCATATTATCGCCCAGAGTTACTTTCCTCACGGACATAATGCCGAGATTCAATAATAATGCCCGCCGACTGTTTTTGGTCACAAAGAGCATATTTACCCAAACTAGGGGCCATGGAGATCGCCCGCTGTCAATTTCACCACTTCGCACACATAGCGCCCAGAATATCGCTCGCCCAAAAAAACGCCCACAAAAAGTGGAACTAACCGGGACGGACGCCAGTGGTGGGGCTGGCATTTGTTAAATCCCACTCTTATGTGAGGAGCTGATATTGGAAAGATTTGCCTGAATGAGCGCTGATGTGAGTGACAATGCTGACACACTGCTGTGTGTGTGCAGCTCAGACATCAATGGTGCCCATCACCTTGGTGCCAGTTAAAGTTTACGTTGATTGATGTTAAGTTGTATTTAACCCTTTCACGGTAAGGTATCACCAGTGGGTAACGGTCCAGCTGTCTGAGACAATGCGCAACAAGGTTATGTTCAATAAGAAAAGTTTAATACCAACATTGGTCTGAAATCATAACACAGCTATTAACACCCAACCCCCGCCCACATCCCACTTTTTCCACCATTGACATAAATCACATGGTCAACATGTCCAGCAACACAGAATACAAAGGCAAAACAGGAGCGTAGCCCCCAGCCCCCATACATTGCACCAAATTGCATACACCTAGATGGAGATATAACACAGCCATTACCTGCGCACATGCATCTCCCTTTCCTTCCCCCCTCTCTTCTCCCCACCTCTATCCCTTCCCCTCCTCGCTCCATGGCGCTTGGCCGAGGAGTTCCTCAGGCGGTGCCTTATTGGGGGGGGATGAAGGCAGATGTGTTGGTTGAACAAGTACGGGAGCAGGGAGTGCCGAAGGGCCAACATTCTCTGATGCAGAAGCAGGATCTTGGTCCTTGCTCGCATCTGTCATTCGCAGTGGTGGTGTGGAACCTAGGGATGGAGTGCAGCGCTCTGGGACCACTGGGAGGGCTGTGGCAGCAGTGTTCCTAGCTATCGCATCCAGGGACTCCGCCATGCGTGGAATGTACTCGGACGTGGTGGCCAGGTGTCGGGATATGCCCCCCAAAACTTCAATGAGCTGGTCACCAATGTCTACAGTCCTCCTGGATAACTGAGCCAACTCTCCACTGTCCTGTCGCACTCGTGGAACAGACCTGCCACATCCACGAAGCCTTCACATCGTCAGCCCCGTCCTGGGGACAAATGGGGTGCCCTGTGGAGAGGTGCTTGGGGCCGGCACCTTCAGAGTGGAGGCGGGAATGACCGGAGGACCATTAGATGGCCTTGGGGTGGAATGGCTTCCGGAACATGGCGATGCAGGTTCTTCGAAGTCCGCGCTCTCATCCGTCGAGAACAGACCCAGCAGATTGACGGGCGACAATCGGAACTCCTCAACACCAGATGCAGTAGGATCATCCACCGACTCCTGCCCCACTCCCCCACCTTCTGGCCTCTGTGGCCTTGCCTGGGGCCGCAAGACACAAATGAGGTTGTTAGAGGAGAAGGGGGTGCTAGGGTGACAAGGTGAGTCCAGCGCTACACACAGCATATGCACGACAAAAGCACCACCGCTCTCAAAATCATCGCAGACATCACATTTCATGACCATCAACACATTGTGGATGGCAATGATTTTCATTAGGCCAGCATTATTTCTATGACACTTTTAGAGATCATCTATCATATATGATTGGTCAGATATGAGTTGGTGTGGCATCTATTGACTTTACATCATGCAGTGGTATAAGCTTTACTCTTGTGGCATCAGGGTCTGCAGATGCGTCCGTGGCTGTCCGGGGGTGCTTTCCCATGAGAGCGAGCATATGCTCCTCCATTTCAGTGATGTCGCTGGTGACTGGTCGCCCCCTACCCATTTGCCTCTGCATGGACCTCATCGTCGATAGCTTCTTCTGTAAAAGGTGACAGGACAAGATGGCATGAGATCATTGCATGATATCATTGCTAGGTACTGTCACAGAAACTGATACAACACATAACCGACAGAGGTAATCATGATTATTGTGATAATTATCATTCTTTACCTAAAGACTTTCACCATGACCGCAGGCTTTGAGTAAAACATTCCCAGTAAAATTGAAAGACCTCACATCTGCTGATAGTCACTCATGACTGTTACAAATCAAATTATATAAATACATAAGTACATGTAAATCAATGTAATACTTACTCTTGCAGATCCCACAAGGTCGTTCCTTCATTTGCGGCATTAGTTGCCCTTATATACCTCGTTGGTCTTCAACGAGACCACCTCTACTATCTAGGTCCATATCCTCTGGTAGGCTTTTGGGGTGGGCTTCCCACACCCTCCCTGTGTCAAATCACCCAGCGGAGCTCGACCTCCTGCAGGAGGGAGGCATTTGCCTCGTCCGAGAACCTCCTGGCTCTTTTGCGTCCTCCAATGTGCTCCTTTCCCACCTCACTGCTCTCTCCAGAGTGCTGTGATGCCTCCTCCTCTCTCTCCATTATAGGGCAAATTCGGGCAAATATGTGGCTGGTAACAGTTACTTTTTGTTTGCCTACTTGCTGTGAAGCACTAAAGTCTCCCTCCTTCCTCCCAAAGCAGCCACACCACACCCAGACACGCCTTCAGCCCCTCTCAGCTCCCTCTCTCTCTGTCTCCTCTTCTGCGCATGTTATGGTGCCCCTTGACCTCCTGAATCATGGGAATTCAGTGTTGCCATGCCGTTGCTAAGGACGGCCACACTTTATGGCAGAAGCTCAGAAAAATTTAACGCTACCGCCCATTTTATATCGCTCGCGGTAACGCCCATTTTCAAAAATGTAAACTAGATGTTTTGAGAATGGGCGAGAAGCCGGCGATCTGAAAAGCCTTTCTTACTGCCCAAGTGGGAAATAAGGCCCATTTTTGGGCGATAAGCTCAAAAGTGGAGGTTCTAGCCCATAGACTATGTACAGCAGGCACCTTAAAGCACTGGAGAAGTACCACCAACGCTGCCTTTGCAAAATCGTACAAATTCATTGGCGGGATATCAGTGTTCTCTCTCAGGCCAACATCCCCAGCATTGAAGCATTGACCATGTTTTATCAGCTCCGATGGACGGGCCACATTGTCCACATGCCCGATGCTGGACCCCGAAACAAGTGCTCTACTCCAAACTCTGTCACGGCAGCGAGTCCCAGGAGGGCAGAGAAAACTGGTAAGGTTTTTGCTTCCCTTGTCCTTACTACAGTTCTTTGATTCTGGGAATTACAGGAACAAAATACACACGACACAAAGGTTTAGGCTCAAGCCAAAACTATTAGTTTATTAAAACCAACAACACACGGACACAAACAACCCCTTAGAGAGTTGGTTGAAACATACAATCATCCAATCCGGCTGTTCGTCACCGATGTGGATTGTGGACCCTGGAACTGGGAATGACTGGTCCCCATCCATCTTCACCTGACTGCTGCAGTCCCCGAGTGTCGACCTGTGTGTTTCCCTGTCCATGTCCTTCTGTCTTAAAGTCTTTTTTGTCACAAAGCTGTAGTTTCAGTTGTTGGGCTTCTGAATGGTCGACATTCACACATCATCAACTGGCAATTCAACCATCGGAAATACGCAGAGTCTGTGAGACTGGAGATGACTCCTCATCTTTGTTTCCCGCTCCCTGAAATACACATTTAATGTGGTTTCCTCTTACTGTTGATGGGTCGTTGGCCCACAGATAAACGTTTTTCTGATTCAGGCTATGAAGTTAATCTGACCCCATTGTTTGAGTGAAACCTAGAGCATTGTCCAGATGCTAATTTCTCCCATCGAAATCAATCGAGGCTTGCTCAAGATTCCAGGCCACATATTTCCATGTGTGCTCCTGTTCATAATCAACCAGAAAAGCTTTAAAACATTCCAATGTCCTTCATCGACTGAACACCGTAGTTGGCTGTCGCCTTTCCTGAGCTTCAAGTTTTAGTCTCTAGACTCTGGCACCTTCCTGTGCCCTGAGCCAAATGTCTTTGCGAGCCTTACAAATGCTTCAAGGACACCCTCAAAGCCTCCTTGAAAAACTGTAACATCCCCACTGACTCGTGGGAATCCCTGGCCCAAGACCACTCAAAGTGAAGGATAATCATCAGAGATAGCGACGGACTTCGTGTCTCTTTGTCGGGAGCACGCGGAAACCAAGCACAAACAGCAGAAGGAACGTACAACAAACCAAGCACCTCACCTACGCGTCCCTTCAACCACCACTTGTCCCACCTGTGACAGAGTCTGTTGATCCTGCATTGGTCTCATCAGTCACCTTCAAACTCGTTTTAGTGTGGAAGCAAGTCATCCTCGACTCCGGGGGACTGCCTAAGAAGAAACATAGAAACATAGAAATTTACAGGGCAGAAGGAGGCCATTTCGGCCCATCGTGTCCACACCAGCCGACAAAGAGCCACACGGCCCTTGGTCAGCAGCCTTAAAGGTTACATATAAACCTATGAACAATGACGGAAAGGCAAAGAGCATCCAGCCCAAACCAGTCCGCCTCACACAACTGCGACACTCCTTATACTAAAACATTCTACACTCCACCCCAACCGGAGCCGTGTGATCTCCTGGGAGAGGCAAAAACCAGATAAAAACCCAGGCCAATTTAGAGAGAAAAAATCTGGGAAAATTCCTCTCCGACCCATGAAGCAGCTGCCAGGAATCCCGAGGCCTGGGATCCCCGGCCGACCAGAGTTGAACCTGCAAGGCAGGTTAAATTTGTGGCTTTGAGCCTCATTACAATATTGCGTGGATATTGCGTGGAGACCCCAACCTGCGAGAGACCTTCAGCAGAAGGTCGGGGCCATAAAAGGAGCGGCATGGAGGCCTTGGGGAGCAGCGTGGAGGCATGCCACTTGAGGGAGCAGCGTGAGCTGGTGTAGGAGGGCAACGGCAGCGAAGAGTGACGTCACCAAGCTCCAGGTCGGTAATTGGAGCGTGGGCAGATACAGCAGGAGCGGCGAGAGATTGTAGAGAGATGTGATCGGGGCCCAGGGGAGGCGTGAGTTAGGGGCCAGGGGCCCAGGGGCAGCACGGGCTAGTGATATGTGTGCGTACTAGGTCCGTGCAGCAGAGCTGGTCTCCAGTTGTCCTGGATAGCCCTTGCCACTGGACCAAGACCTAGCTCTGTCAAGCCCGTGTGGTGGCTGGTGTGCAACAACCACCACACGTTACAAAAATCCACGCACAGGCATCTTCCACCATTCAGGATGTAGTTCGGGTCCTTCATAGAAACACCTGTGAACTCATCCCTTTTTGGCGTGGAAGCAAGTCATCCTCATTTCGATGAACTGCCTATGAGTGAGAGCAATGTTTTAAATGCCAACCCGCCTCTTGGGAATGGGTTGACTCTCCGGTCCCAGTCCCATCTCTGTTAAATCTGGAAGTGGGCGGGTTGGAGGCGTGTTGGGGTCCAGGGTTCACATTTTTTATACTTTAACCTCCCACCCAACCCCAACCTACCCGTTTTTTTGGTTTAAAATTCGCCTGAGTCCATGTAAGATTTCCTTTGTCTCCTACATATTCCATCTTGAAGGAAAGAACTTTGGCTGTTCTGTGTGCTATGATTTGGGGTTTCTGGGTTAGATATTCTTCTTGGGTTTTTCTTCAATGACCACTTCCTTAGGCAAACTGTGCGCTCCCTACAAACCTTTCCCGTCCAATATCCAGGTAAATGTACCATGACCCTGATGTAGCAGGACTGACATATGAGGAAAGACTGGATCGACTAGGCTTATATTCACTGCATTTTAGAAGAATGAGAGGGGATCTCATAGAAACATATAAAATTCTGACGGGATTGGATAGGTTAGATGCAGGAAGAATGTTCCCAATGTTGGGGAAGTCCAGAACCAGGGGTCACAGTCTAAGGATAAGTGGGAAGCCATTTAGGACCGAGATGAGGAGAAACTTCTTCACTCAGAGAATTGTGAACCTGTGGAATCCTCTACTACAGAAAGTTGGTGAGGCCAGTTCATTAGATATATTCAAGAGGGAGTTAGATGTGGCCCTTAGGGTTAAAGGGATCAAGGGGTATGGAGAGAAAGCAGGAAAGGGGTACTGAAGTTGCATGATCAGCCATGATCATATTGAATGGTGGTGCAGGCTCGAAGGGCCGAATGGCCTGCTCCTGCACCTATTTTCTATGTTTCTATGTTTCTAAAACATGGATGGCTTGACAACAACAATACCAACTTATTTACAAAGTTACATTATCGTAATAACACATCCCAAGGCACTTCACAGGAACATTATCAAACAAAATTTGACACTGAGCCACATAAGGAGATAGTAGGTTTTAAGGAGTTCTTAAAGGAAGAGAGAGAGCGGTAGAGATGTAACAAGGTTTCGGGAGGGACTTCCAGAGCTTAGGGTCTATGGGCAGCTGGGTGCCAATGTTTCAAATGTTTAAAAGCGGAGATGCGCAAGAGGCCTTATTTGGAGAAGCACAGAGATCTCCGGGGGTTGTAGGGTTGGAGGTGGTTGCAGAGATAGGGAGGGGTTAGGCCATAGAGGGATTTGAAAACAATGATAAGAATTTTAAAATCAAGACCGGAAGCCAATGTAGGTCAGGGAGCACAGGGTTGATGGGTGAATGGATTAGGATACAGGTAGCAGAGTTTTGGATGAGCACAATTTTATGGAAGTTTCAAGCATGATCTCCTCCGTCCTGAGATTTGCTTTAATTCCATCGGTGGAAGAATAACATTCCATCAGACAATAGCTCACATTATAAACCACCAGACAAATCTATTGAACATTAAACAGATAAATGAAGAGCAGTCAGTACAAACAGTATATTGTCAGTACTTTAACTAATCTCATTGAAATGTCAAACACAATAAAAGTGAATCTGCTGTGCTAATCTTTAACATAAGGTTGCCCCTCAAAACAAAGTTGCTTACTTATGTGGCCACTCACTACCACAGAGTCCCCTGACTGAGCTCATTACCCTGACTCATTGCTTTCTGGCTGCGATGCAACTGAGGTAAAGCCCAAATTGCTTTGAAGAAAGACGATATTAAAATTACACTTCCCACTACATTCAGGCCATAAGACATTCAGAGGATTCAAAATGATGATTTGCCCACACAATTACAACTGTCAATCATGCAGGCCCTGCAAACAGCCTCAGAGGGTGGTTGTAATTCGATGAAATGACTTGACCAATGAACTGTTCCAAACACACTGATCAATCTGTGATTGCAGGAAACTACCAGTTGTTCAAGTAACATCAGAGATATAGTTGAACATATTGACATTAATGGTTCTGCACCCAATAGACATTAGCATATTAAACTTGCTTTTGTTCCACAAGAGCAAACTACTGATGTATATTAATTTCTTAAGCATAGCAGACCGTAATGCATATTGTCTGTAGATTGAAAATTCATCCAGCAGCCAACAATTTTAACCCTGCATGTACTGTGACCCAAGAAAACAAAATAAAATAATACTCCATAGAAAAAATGTTTTTGATAGACTGCGCACTGCAGCTTATAAAACATCCCATGAAACCCTTTAAGTCAGGACTCCAGGGGCTAGAACCTTCACTTTTTTTTGCATGCTTAATGCCCACTTGACACCCATTTTACCACTGAAATGATGTACAACGCCCATATATCACCCATTTTGTGCCAAAATGGAAACGGACGGGCATTTTTAGGAAACTTAGCGGCGAGCGTTACTTTCCCCGTGTGCTTAACGCCGGGAAAAAATATTACTGCCCGCCCACTTATTTTGGGCGGAATCATCAGAATGGGCGAAATTAACGCCTATAATATCGGCCAGCGATAATTTCCGCACTGATTTAACACCAAGATTCAATAATACCACACGCCCACTTTTTTTTGTCGTAAAGAGCAAATTTACCAAAACTAGCGGCCAGGAGATCGCCCAGCGTCACTTTCACCACCTCGCACACATTCCGCCCACAATATCACTCACCCAAAAAACCGCCCAGAAAAAGTGGAACTAACTAGAATTAATCACAGCATATGGATGCCATGTTCTACATCACATGTCGCAATCTTTAAAAGGCTGCTGTGCTTCAACCTTAGCAGAGTTCGGATATATTCTGCAGTTCGTTGGAGTTGATGTACAAACATCTTGACCATACTGTGACCGATTGGAATTAAATAGGTGTCTTCATCAGCACATTCCTTGTTTGTGACCTATCGGTGGAAAACAGAGAGCTACTGCAATGGGGCCTATCCTTTCTCACCCTCTCTTGGTGACCAATTACATGCAGCAGATTCGAGATCACCGAAGGTGCGCTCCACTGCATCATGTACCCAATGCAAGAAGTGACAGACGGATGAGGTGGACCAGACGTTACACCCTCCGCAAGTTCAAGGAGAAGCATTCTTACCTCAACTGAGATATGCCAGCTGATAAGGGGAGATCTGCAGCATGCCAGCACCATCAGTACTGCACTGTCCGTCGAGGTCAAAGTCACCACTGCACTGTCATTCTATGCCTCGGGTTCTTTTCAGGCCACAGCTGGAGACATTTGCGGACTTTCTCAGCATGCCACACATCGCTGTATTAGACAGGTCACTGAAGCCCTGTACGTACACCAGGGAGGCACAGAGTGAAAGGTCGCTAGGATTCTCCAGAGTTCCAAACTTCCCCAAGGTGCAGGGAGCAATAGACTGTACGCACATCGCGATGTGGGCACCTTTTCAGGATGCAGAGGTTTTCAGGAACCGCAAGGGATTACACTCCCTGAATGTCCAACTGGTTGTCAACCAACAGCAAATTATACTGGCAGTGAATGCTCAATTTCCACGCAGCATCCATGATGCTCACATCCTGCGTGAGAGCACTGTATCTGACTTGCTTAACAATCAGCCACAAGGTCAATGCTGGATGCTTGGTGACAAAAGATATGGCCTCGCCCATCTGGCTGATGACCCCACTGTGTGACACCCACACCGAAGCCAAGAGACTCTGCAATGAGAGCCACAGAGCAACTCGCAATATCATGGAGAAAACCATTGGAGTGCTTAAGTAGCGCTTTAGATGCCTGAACCACTCAGGAAGCAAGCTCCAATACCACCCTGAGCAGGTAGCTCAGTTTGTGGTGGTGTGCTCCATACTACACAACTTGACTATCAGGAGGGGACAAGAATTGCCTGATGAGTCTGACAATCCACCTCACCAGAGAGAGGAAGAGGAGGACGAGGAGGCAGACACTGACATCAGCCCAGACAATCAGGCTGATGCTGAAGCCATGGCCCCACCCCCCCTGTAGACCGCATGAAAGGGCCCTTGGTGGCATGATAGCTGCAAGAGCCTTACGTCAGGAGCTCATCAATGATCGCTTTGACTGAAAGAACGTTGGTGTTATTTACAAGGCTGACACACTGCTGTGTGAAGGTCATACGTCAATGGTGGGCATCACCTTGGTGACAGATAAAGTTTAAGTTGATTAAAGTTAAGTGTGATTATACCCTTTTAAGTTAAGGAATCACCAGCATGTAATGGTGCAGCTATCTGAGCCAATGCGCTAAAAGGTTTTGTTAAATAAAAAACATTTAAACCGAACATTAGTCTGAAATCATTAGTATTTCTGTACAAACCAACCCCCCACCCCCCGTCGGCTTCTCCTCCCTAACTCTACCCCTTCCCCTTCCCCTCCTGACTCCAAGCCGCCTGGCCAAGGCGCTCCTCATGCGATGCTTCATGGGGGGGCGGGGGGGATGACGGCCGAACCGCTGCTTGGATGGATATGGGAGAGGACGCTCCCGAGGTGGGAACGTTCTCCGAGCCAGAAGCAAGATGTTGCTCCTGGTTCTCGTGTCATTGGCAATGGGGGTGCGGCACTTTGGGGTACAGTGCCACACTCCGGGACCACTGGGAGCCCTCTGCCACCAGTGTTCCTGGCTACCAGCTCCAGGACCTCCACCATCCCTTCCATGTTATATATTATTTGTTGGACAAAAACTTGGTGCCAACTATGTTCTTGGTGCTTAGTGGGATTTTTGCTGCTGGTGAACCTCCCTCGTGCCTCCCACAGCAGCCAGGCAAGCACACACCACAGCCACACATGCCTTCAGTGCCTCTGAGCTCCCTCTCTCGCTGTCTCCTCTTCTGCGCATGTCATGATGACCCTTGATCTCCTGAATTGCGGGAATCGAGCATTGATATGCCGTTGCTAAGGACGGCGACACTTTACGGCAGAAGGTCAAAAAAATTTTACGCTCATGCCCATTTCATATCGCTCGCGGTAATGCCCATTTTCAAAAATAGAGACTAAGTGTTTTGAGAATGGGTGAGAAGCGACGATCTGAAAACCCTTTTTTACTGCCCACACCAGAAATATCGTCCATTTTTGGGCGATAAGCACAAAAGTGGAGGTTCTAGCCCCAGATCTTTTAAAAATCACTAGCTTTACCTCATTGAGATCAGTTTCGATTTGATTGCATCTCTTTCATTAAATAGAATGGTTGTGCATAAAGGCAAAGATCTATCTAAAAGTTGACAGCTGCATACAATTGTTATATTTGGAGTTATCTGAATTTCACAATAAGGAATATACGTGCATCTGGAGGAGAATCTCTCCTACAAAAGTAGTTGCTGTTCTTTATAGAGCACCAACTTTTGGGACCTGAGAGGTGCCGGCAGCACCGGCGGTGGATACAAATCTGCCAAATTCCAAAAGAACAGCAAAGGCAAGAAGTGACATCAGAGTAAAAGACCTAAAGTGATGTCAGCACAAGGGAAGGAGCTGATTGGTGAGTAGCCGGTGATTGTTTTTTTTAAGTTTTAAATTTATTTCTGCAAAGTTAGTTAATAGTCGATTAAATAGTGGCAGGGCACCTCAGTCCCTTGGAATGAACATCTTGTGCCATGTGGGAAATCCAGAATGCTCCCCAATGTCCTGGACAACCACGTGTGCAGGAAATGTCATCAGCTGGAGGAGCTCGAGCTCCGGGTTTCAGAGCTTGAGCAGCAGCGGGCATCACTGCAGTACACCCATGAGGCTGAGAGCTTCGTGGATAGCACGTTTCAGGAGGTGGTCACGCCACAGCTAAGGAGTGTGCAGGCAGAGAGGGAATGGGTGACCGTCAGACAGAAGAGGAGGACCAGGCAGTCCCCAGAGTGCATCTCGCTCTCCAACCAGGATTTTGTTCTGAGTGCTGAATACTGAGGTGATGGTTCCTCTGGGGAGTACAGCCAGAGCCAAGTCCGCAGCACTAAGAGTGGCTCAGCTGTACAGTGGGAGAGGAGAAAGATAAGAAAAGCAATAGTGGTAGAGGATTCGATAGTTGGAGGAGCAGACAGGTGTTTCTGTGACCGCAGATGTGACTCCAGGATGTTATGTTGCCTCCCAGGTGCCAGGGTTAAGGATGTCTCTGAACGACTGCAGAACATTCTGAGGGGGAAGGGTGAACAGCTAGAGGTAGTGATGCATATTGGTACCAACAACATAGGTAGAAAGAGCGATGAAGTCCTGCTGTCAGATTTTAGGGAGCTGGGAAAGCAATTAAAAAGCAGGACTTCAAAGATTGTAATCTCTGGATTACTCCCAGTGCAATGCGTGAGTGAGTATAGAAATAGGAGGATAGAGCAGATGAATGCGTGGCTGGAGAGATGGTGCAGGAGGGAGGGCTTCAGATTCCTGGGGCAGGTGGCATCTGTACAGGCCGGACAGGTTGCACCTCAACAGGGCAGGAATCAATATCCTTACGTGGAGGTTTGCTGGTGCTGTTGGGGAGGGTTGAAACTAATTAAGCAGGGGGATGGGCACCAGGATGTAACATTAGAAAGGAGAAACAAAGTGCACAAAGGATTGGGAGAGGCAGAGAGCACTAAAGGAAGAAATAGTGAGGTATTCGGTGGGGTCAGACTAAAAGGGATACGGGACAGTCTTAGATAGGTTTACAGTGTATGTATGTGAACAGACAAAACATAGTAAACAAGGTTGGTGAGCTGCAGGTGCAAATAACCACATAGGAATATGATGTTGTGGTAATAACGGAAAGGCTCAAAAAACGGCAGGATTGGGTATTAAATATTCCTGGATATAGGGTGTTCAGCAAAGATAGGGAAGGAAAGAAAGGAGGTGGTGTGGCAGTATTGGTTAAGGAGAATGTTACAGTGCTGGCGAGAGAGGATGCACTGGAGGGGCCAAGGATGAAACCTATATGGCTAAAGTTAAGAAATAATACAGGTGCTATTAGACTACTAGTTGTATTCTACAGGCCACCAACTGGTGGGGAAAATATGAAGGAGCAAATTTGCAGAGAAATTACAGAGGGATGCAAGAACTATAGGAAACAGAGAGTCGTGGTGAACGATTGCTTTTTGGACTGGAGAATCGGTTTTTGGACCACTGCTTTTCTTGATATATATTAATGATTTGGATGTGGGTGTACAGGGCACAATTTCAAAATTTGCAGATGACACAAAACTTGGAAGTATATTGAACACTGAGAAGGATAGGGATAGACTTCAAGAGGACATAGACAAGCTGGTGGAATGGGCGGACATGTGGCAGATGAAATTTAACGCAGAAAAGTGTGAAGTGATACATTTTGGTAGTAAGAATGAGGAGAAGTAATATAAACTAAAGGGTACAATCCTAAAGGGGGTGCATGAACTGAGAGACCTGGGGGTATGTGTGCACAAATCATTGAAGGTGGCAAGGCAGGTTGAGAAAGCTTGTGGGTTCCTGGGCTTCATGAATAGAGGTATAGTGTACAATAGCGTGGAAATTATGATGACCTTGTATAAAACACTAGGTCTGGAGTCCAATTCTGGGCACCACACTTTAGGATGGATGTGAAGGTCTTAGAGAGAGTGTAGAAACAATTTACGTGAATGATTCTAGAGATGAGGGGCTTCAGTTATGTGGATAGACTGGAGATCTGGGGTTGTTCTCCTTGGAAGATTGAGTGGAGATTGAGAGGCGATTTGATAGCGGTGTTCAAAATCATGAGGGGTCTGGACAGAGTAGATAAAGAGAAAGTGTTCCCATTGACAGAGGGTCGAGAGCATGAGGACAGAGATTTAAGGTGATTGGCAGAAGAACCAAAGGCGACATACGACAAAGCATTTTTATGCAGCGAGTGGTTAGGATCTGGAATGCACTGCCTGAAAGGATGGTGGAGGCAGACTCAATCATTGCTTTCAAGGGAGAGTTCGGTAAGTACCTGAAAGAAAAGGATTTGCAGGACGATGGGAAAAGAGCAGGGGAGTGGGAGTAGCTGTGGTGCTCTTGCAAAGTGCCAGCAAGGGCTCGACAGGTTGCATGGTGTTCTTCCGTGCTGTAACCATTCTATGGGGGCGAAATTGGGGGACTTTGCGCCTCCTGTTAGTGCCCCCAGGGGGCGCTGACAGAGAGCTAATGAGTTTTTGCCCGGATGTAGCAAGAACAGCACCTCCCACTTAATTGGACGGCGCGAACACATAGCACCCGGTGATGCTGATGTCATCGCCATGCTCAACGCCCCGTTACCGTCCTGGAAGATAAAATTGCTATCACCCTCTGATTTACCACCAGGCACTGGCAATGACAGCTTTAGCTGTCGTGTTTCAGTCAGGAATCGGCTGGAGGAGCGCTATTTAAAAGTGGCAGCATCGTGTACATTTATAGTCAGCCAATAATGGTGGCTGCTAACTTCCACGTAGGTAGACAGGCGGTTTGACAGATTTCACCGATTTACAGTTGAAGGAGTGTTCTGCCTGTTAAAGATTTGTGACTGTCATTGAGGGCAGATTTGTAAGTCCAACATTTATATTGTTTCATGGGGGCTGTGTTGGTACTCGACCACCCACTCTGATGTGACCTTTGGAGGCAACTTAGGCAATGAGAAAGGCAGCAAAATGTGGTCAGAGGGAGAAGGCCCAACAGGGCTGTCAACAGGAGACCTTAACCGCCCAGGGTATTCTGGCAGCAGTTCTCCTACATTAATGTCACTGAGGAACAGTGTGTTCGAAGGCTGCGCTTCAGCAAGGACGTGGTCACAGAGCTCTGCCACCTCCTGCAACCAGACCTCGAGCCTCAAACTCGGGTGATCATGGCTCTCTCAGAGCCAGTCAAGGTCACCATCGCGCTCAATTTCTGTCCCAGCAGATCCTTCTAGTATGCACCAGGAGACATCTCCAACATCTCTCATTTCTCTCATAACATTCACCACAATTATAAACAACTATTACATTTAAGAATCACCCTTGTGCACTACCTTATAGCCACTCGTCACACTGCTTTACCTATTCTAGAGCTTCTTCGTAGTGTGTCCCCTTTGGCTGCAGCAGGGCTGGTGGAAGGCTGCAGAGTGTTATGGCCAGAGACTACAGATGGCCTTGCAGGATGCTTCGCCCAGCTCTGGGCCTGGAAGGCCCGCCTGTAGACTCACATCACACAGACGGTCCCTCGAACGAGGATGACTTGCTTCCACAAGAGTTCGCAGATGTTTCGATGAAGGACCCGATGTTCCAGTCCTGAACTCCAATTGAGGGGGCGGAAGATGCCTGAGCCTGGATTTTTTTAACGTGTGGTGACCGTTGCACATCAGCCACCACATGGGCCTGACAGAGCTAGGCCTTTATCCAGTGGCAAGGGTTAACCAGGATGACTGGAGACCAGCTCTGCTGCACGGACCTAGTGCGTGCACATATCGGCTGGCCTGTGCTGACCCTGGGCCCTCGGCTCTTCTGGCCCCATACGCTCATTCGCCGCACCTCAGCCACGATGTTCCAGGGCCCGGCGATTCATTAGAGAAGGGGAGGGGGTTGCTGGTCAGATCACTGCCTTTAATTAACATGGTGGGGGGGGGCGTCTGACCAGCGTTTTAACCAACCATGGCAAGTCTGTGATTCCTCGCCTGGGAAACCCGGGCTTCAAATTGTACGTTTTAAGAGTTAAAATAGTGTTTCCGAAGAGGGGCTAAATAAAACGGAGAAAGGCGTTTCAAAAAAGAAAATGTACAAACGAAGGCAGCGGTTGGAAAAGTAATCCGCTCGCACTGGGCGTTCAACGTTCCGTCGGCCCCCGACGGCTGTCTGGGCTGGCTGGATGAGAGACAGCGACAAGTGCAATGATGGAGTGGCAGTGGTGGGCTCAGGAATGCTGTCATCGGGAGAGAGGGCAGCAGGTGCCTGATCCAAGGACCCACCGCCACTCCCCCGGGGCAGGACCTCAGCAGCCCCAACAATCTGTGCTCCACAACACCGTGAGATCCCCGGTTGACTGGGCGACGATGGCAGCTGTCGGACCAAGCATAGCATCCAGTAGAGACTGCATGAGAGTAGTCTGCGACTCGATGCCACCAACCATTGACTGCATGACAGCATTAAGACATAAGAACATAAGAAATAGGAGCAGGAGTTGGCCATTTGGCCCCTCACGCCTGCTCCGCCATTTAATAAGTTATGGCTGATCTGATCTTGGACTCAGCTTTCCTGCCCGCTCCCATAACCCTTCACTCCCTTATCGTTCAAAAATCTGTCTATCTCCACCTTAAATATATTCAATGACCCAGCCTCCACAGCTCTCTGGGGCAGAGAATTCCATAGATTTACACCCCTTTGAAAGAAGAAATTCCCCCTCATCTCAGTTCTAAATGGGCGACATCTTATTCTGAAACTATGTCCCCTAGTTCTAGTCTCCCCCATGAGTGGAAACATCCTCTCTGCATCTACCTTGTCAAGTCCGCTCAGTATCTTATATGTTTCAATAAGATCACCTCTCATTCTTCTAAACTCCAGCTCAAACTTTCTTCATAAGTCAACCCCTTCATCTCAGGAATCAACCTAGTGAACCTTCTCTGAACTATCTCCAATGCAACTATATCCCTTTTTGAATAAGGAGACCAAAACTGTATGCAGTACTCTAGGTGTGGCCTCAGCAATACCCTGTACAGTTGTAGCAGGACTTCTCTGCTTTTATACTCTATCTCCTTTGCAATAAAGACCAACATCCCATTTGCCTTCCTGATTACTTGCTGTACCTGCATACTCACTTTTTGTGTTTCATGCACAAGGACCCCCAGGTCCCTCTGTACTGCAGCATTTTGTAATTTCTCTCCATTTAAATAATAATTTGCTTTTTTATTTTTCTTGCCAATGTGAATAACCTCACACTTTCCCACATTATACTCCATCTGCCAAATGTTTGCCACTCACTTAGCCTATCTATATCTCTTTGCAGATTCATTGTGTCATCCTTACAACTTGCTTTCCCACCCATCTTTGCATTATCAGCAAACTTGGCTACATTACACTCGGTCCCTTCATCCAAGTCATTAATATAGATTGTAAATAGTTGAGGCCCCAGCACCGATCCCTGTGGCACCTCACTTGCCAACTGTAAAATTACCCATTTATCCCTACTCTCTGTTTCTGTTAGTTAGCCAATCCCCTTTCCACACCAATATAGTACCCCCAACACCGTGAACTTTTATCTTGTGCAGTAACCTTTTATGTGGCACCTTGTCAAATGCCTTCTGGAAATCCAAATACACCACATCCACTGGTTCCCCCTTTATCCACCCTGTTCGTTACATCCTCAAAGAACTCCAGCAAATTTGTCAAACATGATTTCACTTTCATAAATCCATGCTGACTCTGCTTGACTGTATTATGGTTTTACAAATGTCCTGCTACTGCTTCCTTAATGATGGACGCTAGCATTTTCCCAACGACAGATGTTAGGCTAACTGGTCTGTAGTTTCTTGCTTTCTATCTCCCTCCTTGTTTAAATTGGGGCGTTACATTTGCGGTTTTCCAATCCGCTGGGACCTCCCCAGAATTCAGGAAATTTTGGTAGATTGCAACCAAAATTGTATCTCTGCAGACACTTCTTTTAAGACCCTAGGATGCAGGCCATCGGGTCCAGGGGACTTGTGCACCTTTAGTCCCATTATTTTACCGAGTACTTTTTCTTTAATGACAGTGATTGTTTTAAGTTATCCCCTCCCTATAGCTCCTTGATTATCTATTATTAGGATGTTTTTAGTGTCTTCTACCGTGAAGACCGATACAAAATATTTGTTCAAAGTCTCTGCCATTTCCCTGTTTCCCATTATTAATTCCCCAGTCTCATCCTCGAAGGGACCAACATTTACTTTAATTACTCTCTTTCTTTTTAGATTATTATCTGTTTTTATATTTCTTTTTGGTTTACTCTCATAATCCATCGTCTCTCTCTTTATTATATTTTTAGTTGTCCTTTGCTGATTTTTAAAAATTTCCCAATCCTCTGGCCTCCCACTAATCTTGGCAACATTTTTTGCCATTGTCTTCAATTTGATACCCTCCTTAGTTATTCACGGATGGTTCTCCATTCACTTAAAGTCTTTCCTCCTCACTGGACTATATTTTTGTTGAGAGTTATGAAATAGCTCCTTAAAAATGTCAGCCACTGCTTATCTTCCACTTTTATCTATTTCCCCAGTCCACTTTGGCCAACTCTGCCTTATACCTTCGTGCCTTTATTTAAGATCAGGACACTGGTTTGAGACCCAACTTTCTCACCCTCCAACTGAACTTAAAATTCAACCATGCTATGATCACTCTTTCCGAGAGGATCCTTCACTATGAGATCATTTGTTAATCCTATCTTTTTACATAGTACCAGATCCAAGATAGCCTGCTCCCTGGTTGGTTCTGCAACATACTGTTCAAGGAAACCATCCTGGATACAGTCTATGAACTCATCCTCAAGGCTACCTTGGCCAATTTGATTTGTCCAATCAATATTAAGATTAAAATCGCCCATGATTATTGCCGTATCTTTCTTACAAGCTTCCATTATTTCTTGATTTATACTTTGTCCAACAGTGTAGCTACTGTTAGGGGGCCTATAGACTAGGCCGACCAGTGACTTCTTCTCCTTATTATTTCTTATATCCACCCAAACTGATTCTACATCTTGATCTCCTGAGCCAATATCATTTCTCACTACTGCACTGATCTCATCCTTTATTAACAGAGCTATCCCACTTCCTTTTCCCTGCTGTCTATCCTTTCAAATTGTCAAATACCCCTGAATATTCAGTTCCCAGCCTTGGTCATCTTGCAACCATGTCTCTGTAATGGATCATACCCATTTATATCTATTTGTGACGACAATTCATCTATCTTGTTCTGAATGCTGCATGCATTCAGATAAAGAGCTTTTAATTTTGTCTCTTTTACCATTTTGTGATACTCTCATATATTTATACATTCTGTCCCTTCCTGTCACACTCTGGTTATCATTTCCCCCATCGCTACCCTGCTCTATTGCCTTCTCCATTCTCTTTGACTTTTTACATTTCCGCTCACCTGAACCCTCCTCCCCTACTCCGCACCCCCCCCCCCCACTATTTAGTTTAAAGCCATCTCTGCAGCCCTAGTTATTTAATTCACCAGGACTCTAGTCCCAGCACGGTTCAAGTGAAGCCCATCCCAATGGAACAGCTCCCTCTTACCACATTATTGGTGTCAGTGACCTATGAATCGAAACCCATTTCTCCCACACCAGTCTTTGAGCCACGTGTTTAACTCTCTGATCTCATTGACCTTATGCAAATTTGCTTGTGGCTCAGGTAGTAATCCAGAGATTATTACCTTTATGGTTCTGCTTTTTAGTTTAGCCCCTAGCTGCTCATATTCCCTCAGCTGAACCTCTTTCTTAGTTCTGTCTATGTCATTGGTACATGCATGGACCACAACAACTGGATCTTCCCCCTCCCACTACAAGTTCCTGTCCAGCTCAGATGTCCTTAATCCTGGCACCAGGCAGGCAACATGGCCTTCGGGACTCGCTCTCGGCTGCATAGAGTAGTATCTATCCCCCTAACTATACTGTCCCCTACCACTACAACATTTCTTTTCACTCCCTCCACTTGAATGGCCCCCTGTACCACGGTGCTGTGGTCAGTTTGCTCATCCTCCCTGCAGTCCCTGCTCTCGTCCACACAGGGAGTAAAGCCTCGAACCTGTTGGACAAGTGCAAGGGCCGAGGCGTCTCCATCACTACCTCCTGGGTCCCCATACCTGCCTCGCTCGAAGTCACACCCTCCTGTTCCTGACCACGGACCAAATTGAATTATTTAACCTAAGGGGTGTTACTGACTCTTGGAACAGAGCATCCAGGTAACTCCCCCCCTCCCTGATGTATCGCAGTGTCTGGAGCTCGGACTCCAGCTCACCAACTCTGAGCCGGAGTTCATAGAAACATAGAAACATAGAAAATAGGTGCAGGAGTAGGCCATTCGGCCCTTCTAGCCTGCACCGCCATTCAATGAGTTCATGGCTGAACATTCAACTTCAGTACCCCATTCCTGCTTTCTCGCCATACCCCTTGATCCCCCTAGTAGTAAGGACCTCATCTAACTCCTTTTTGAATATATTTAGTGAATTGGCCTCAACAACTTTCTGTGGTAGAGAATTCCACAGGTTCACCACTCTCTGGGTGAAGAAGTTCCTCCGCATCTCGGTCCTAAATGGCTTACCCCTTATCCTTAGACTGTGACCTCTGGTTCTGGACTTCCCCAAAATTGGGAACATTCTTCCTGCATCTAACCTGTCTAACCCCGTCAGAATTTTAAATGTTTCTATGAGGTCCCCTCTCATTCTTCTGAACTCCAGTGAATACAAGCCCAGTTGATCCAGTCTTTCTTGATAGGTCAGTCCCGCCATCCCGGGAATCAGTCTGGTGAACCTTCGCTGCACTCCCTCAATAGCAAGAATGTCCTTCCTCAGGTTAGGAGACCAAAACTGTACACAATACTCCAGGTGTGGCCTCACCAATGCCCTGTACAACTGTAGCAACACCTCCCTGCCCCTGTACTCAAATCCCCTTGCTATGAAGGCCAACAAGCCATTTGCTTTCTTAACCGCCTGCTGCACCTGCATGCCAACCTTCAATGACTGATGTACCATGACACCCAGGTCTCTTTGCACCTCCCCTTTTCCTAATCTGTCACCATTCAGATAATAGTCTGTCTCTCTGTTTTTACCACCAAAGTGGATAACCTCACATTTATCCACATTATACTTCATCTGCCATGCATTTGCCCACTCACCTAACCTATCCAAGTCGCTCTGCAGCCTCACAGCATCCTCCTCGCAGCTCACACTGCCACCCAACTTAGTGTCATCCGCAAATTTGGAGACACTACATTTAATCCCCTCATCTAAATCATTAATGTACAGTGTAAACAGCTGGGGCCCCAGCACAGAACCTTGCGGTACCCTGCCATTCTGAAAAGTACCCATTTACTCCAACACTTTGCTTCCTGTCTGACAACCAGTTCTCAATCCACGTCAGCACACTACCCCCAATCCCATGTGCTCTAACTTTGCACATCAATCTCTTGTGTGGGACCTTGTCGAACGCCTTCTGAAAGTTCAAATATACCACATCAACTGGTTCTCCCTTGTCCACTCTACTGGAAACATCCTCAAAAAATTCCAGAAGATTTGTCAAGCATGATTTCCCTTTCACAAATCCATGCTGACTTGAACCTATCATGTCACCTCTTTCCAAATGCACTGCTATGACATCCTTAATAATTGATTCCATCATTTTACCCACTACCGATGTCAGGCTGACCGGTCTATAATTCCCTGTTTTCTCTCTCCCTCCTTTTTTAAAAAGTGGGGTTACATTGGCTACCCTCCACTCTATAGGAACTGATCCAGAGTCAATGGAATGTTGGAAAATGACTGTCAATGCATCCACTATTTCCAAGGCTACCTCCTTAAGTACTCTGGGATGCAGTCCATCAGGCCCTGGGGATTTATCGGCCTTCAATCCCATCAATTTCCCCAACACAATTTCCCGACTAATAAGGATTTCCCTCAGTTCCTCCTCCTTACTAGACCCCCCGACCCCTTTTATAACCGGAAGGTTGTTTGTGTCCTCCTTCGTGAATACCGAACCAAAGTACTTGTTCAATTGGTCCGCCATTTCTTTGTTCCCCGTTATGACTTCCCCTGATTCTGACTGCAGGGGACCTACGTTTGTCTTTACTAACCTTTTTCTCTTTACATATCTATAGAAAGTTTTGCAATCCGTCTTAATGTTCCCTGCAAGCTTCTTCTCATACTCCATTTTCCCTGCTCTAATCAAACCCTTTGTCCTCCTCTGCTGAGTTCTAAATTTCTCCCAGTCCCCAGGTTCGCTGCTGCCAACATTTGCTGCAGATGTGGTTCACCATGGACCTCAATGGTGCTCACCAGCTCCCACATGCAGCAGCTGCAACACATCGCCTGCTCTCCCATCTCTGTGCTATTATATTTAATTAATTAGGCTTTTAAGTTTTGAAATATCAATTGTCTATGTTTACTTTTTAATCCCGGCTCTTAATTTAAACCAATGCCCAAGTTTAGAAAAAAAGAGAAATACTCACTAACCAATCAGCTAACAACGTACCTGCTTTCCTGTGACATCACACTTTGATTTTGTCCCTTCTCAGGTCGACTTGTGCTGCTGTGAGCTCTTGGCTGCTAGCTCCTTTTATGCCCGCTGTTGCTCAGGTCCCGCTTTTGCTGCTGGTCTCAGGCACTGCTCCTTTTATGCCCGCGGCTGCTCGGGTCTCGCTCTCGCTCTCGTTGTTGACCACGCGTGGCATCCAGCTGAGACTGCATGAAAGCTCTCTGAGCTTCCATGCCACCAACCATTTTCTGCGTTACAAAACTAAGATGTTGCGTCGCTTCTGCCTGTGCTGCAATGGAAGCTGCCACATCGGCCAGGAGACATGCCGTGAGGTCTAGATCCATACGGTCTCTCTGGGAGTCCATCATCGTCTGCAGACAGGAAGTTATGGGCTCCATGGTGTGTGCAGAGCTCTGTGCAATGCTAGAGGCAGACTCCTCCACGCTCCTTACCATTGCGGAGAGGCTCTCGGGCACCCTTAACTTTGCACTTAGCATGTCAGAGTGCATGGCCATCACCTGTCTTGTGAACGTTTCCCCATTGAGGTCCTCATCTTGTTCAGCAGAACTCATGCGCGAATTTGCGCTCCGGGGAACTGGCTCCAGAGCTACCCTTTCCCCTTGGTCCTTGCTGCAGCCTGCTTGGTGCCTCACCCAGCGCAGACCGCTCTACTAAGCTAACCTCTAATGACTGCGTAATGTCAGTGTCTGAGCTGGTGCCTATGGGTGAGGGATACAGTGACGCAGTGCTTGGGTCATCCTGCACTTCTCCATTGTCCCTATCGCGGGGGTGCTCAGGTAAAGGCTGGTGATCTGCTGGCTGATTATCTGAAAGCATAAATGGCACACGACTCGCATCAAGGTGAGGGCAGGGGATGAGGAATGGAGCAAGGAAGGCAGACAGTATCAGCAGCTGGAAAGTTATAAAGCCTTCAGGTGTGAGGGGGAAGTGGGATGAGAAAAGAGGAGGGCATAAATTTACCGTTGTTGCCCCCAACGGTGTCGACATCGCTGACAGCCATGGCGCCCACCACCTGCAGGCCAATGAGCTGCAACACTCACTCCTCCATGTTGGACAGCTGCTGGAGCGGAGGTTCATCCCCGCCTGTCCTCTGTTGCTCCCTACGATTGTGTGCCATCTTGGCCTGCAAAAGAAAGGAATTTTTGTGAGTCAGAGTCCAGTTATGTGTGTGGGAGATATGCCTGCCATCATTGAATAGCTGTGAATGTAGGCAAGGCGTGAACCGAGGATGTGAGTTTGAGTAGCTGCACATGTTTGGTGGGTGAGTGGCGTGGGAGTGATAGTTTGCGCAGTGCGCACAGACAGAGGTTCATAGGCTGGTATGTAGAAGGGGCGGAAGCATGTACTGACCTTGACCACCCTACTGAGGTCATTGAATTTCTTCCGGCACTGTGTGAGGATTCGATGCACTACAGTGCTGGCCGACACTTCCTCTGCCACATCCCTCCCCATGGTCCTGAAGACCTGGGGCAATGGCCTCCATCCAGTTGCCGGGAAGAGCGCATCCCTCCTTCTCTCGGCTTCCCCCACCAATGCCTCCAATGCCACGCCATTGAAACGACAAGCATTCTCCCTTCCAGCTGGATTAGCAGCAGCCATACCAAAAAGTTCTTCCACTTGCTCTCAGGTCTCCTTCAAATACAGCACTGGTGAAACTGAGCAGCTGCAGCTTCATATAACCTTCCCTTTAAGAGCTGGAATGAGCCAGTGTGAAGGATTGAAGGATGATTGCTGAATGCAAGTCACCTGAAATTGGGTAGCACTCTGGTGTTAGTGCCCCTGCAGTGCCCCACTGAGGTCATTAGTGCTTGATTTACCACCCCCTTCCTTCCTGGGGTGTTATGCCCAATTTAGAGGAAGTTAAGATTCATTTGCGCCTGGCACTAACTTTTCAAAATTTCAAAAGTTAACGCCACAAATGGGGTGCTACTGAATTTCTCCCCCTATGATTCTATGATATTTTATTTTGGTTTCTTTACAATATATTGATCAGTATGTGCTTTTGTGATTGCTTATTGAGTATTTAGTTGCTGCATTGGTAATCCGACAGTGAGCATTTATTCAACTCCCTGATAGTCTTTGCCGGGCATTCATCTCACCCCCTGATGGTCTCTGTTGCATAGGTGCTTTGTGCAGTATGAATTGATGCACTTTGAATGCAGGCTTCTGACTCAGAATTGGAGAATAAGTAGTCGCAAATAAATGTGGCAATTTTAACACATAATTAATGCCACGTGGATGGTATATGACTTGACATTAATGTACTATTGGCTAAAGATGATCGTTCATACATCAAAAATAACAGGTAGTAACATATTGGAATAACATAAGAAAAGTACATAATGGTAGTAATGCCCGATGTGAAGCGTATGCTCTCTCTCCCTAAACTGGCTTTCTGCATCACTAAGAACATTATTTTGTGGGTACATCCAATTAATTTTAGTCATGCAGTAATTCCCAAATCATTACCCAACAGATTTGTAGTCACACTCAAGTCTGAATCTTAATTTAAGACTGATACCTGAGCCACAACCTGAACCAGCCTGGCTCATTCATGAGACCTGAAAAAATAGATCTGTCACTAGGGATTCGATTCTTCTCACTCAGATCCAAATGAGCCTGCAGGTGAATGTCCTAAGAGGTAAGGTGTCCTAGCTAGACTAAAGTTGTGACTCTTACCAGTGTTTTGTGCTAGTAAGATATACCGTTTTAGCTGGTTAAATTCGAGAAGTGCCCTGCATACACTTGAGGTACCTAAGCCTTTAGATCTTGACAACCTATCTTTATATTCTCTAGGCTTGGGTAAGCAGAGCATCTCCTTAGGGAGGGAGAGCATGCACTTCACATCAGACAAACTCTATTGATGTGGATTTTGCAATCATTTGGGGACTTGTGACCATAGTGATGATTTTTCTCAGGTGTCCGATGTCTGATTAAGCAAAACATGTCTTCTGCACAGTAATCTGAGATTATTACTGTTTGAGTGGTGCTGTTCATCTTTAACAATATTTTTTCACAGAATGTTTGCACAGAAAAGCAACATACTGGTGCTGAGATAGATTTAAGTGTGGTTTATGTATCATCTATTCATGAATAAACAGCCTCTTTACTGCGGATAGCTATGCAGCAACATGGTTTTATTCGCCTGCAGTTATTTTCGAGATGTAGGAAAAGCTATTCCTTCATCTCACTTATATTTTCAATGCCTTAATTTCCTTGTTTAAATTCATCTTTCTAACCCAGCTCATGTGTAGAATAGATCCTTTACCATGATGGTTGCTCACTCTCCTGGGTGGAATTATAGACATGTGTTTCTCCTGACAAGGTTACATAATTCACGTGGAAGCTGCTCAATACAATTATTTCTCACATGTAAGATAGCTCGTGCGTGGCTTTGAGAAAACAAATACGATTATGTATGGACTGATGTATATAAACAACGTGCTATTTTTAGTTGGATTTTGGGTGAATACCTCATCTACCTGGCATATTTATTAACCCATTTGAGCAATGCAGGGGTTAACAGGAAAGGTCAAAGGGCTAGAAATTGGCCAGCCTTGCGGCTTGTTTTACCACCATTTTTTTGCGATAAAAGTGTGTTATTTGGTACTAAAATAAATTACCGTCCTTTTTCAAAATTGGACAGCGTTTACCGCCGATGGTAAAAAATACCGTCTGCCCTTTTTTTTGGACCGTTTTTGTGACGTTACTGCGCATCAAACGCTCCGATACCGCCGTTTTTGGAAAATTGGCCAATACCGCCATTTTTAAATACTGCAAAAAAAAACACGCCCAAAAAATGCAAATCTTATCAGATCGAATTCACGACGAAACCTGTGCTAATGACGCCATCTTCAAAAATGGAGCTACAGTTCAGTGTATTAAAGCATTTGGAGGGGAGGCTGCGTTTTATACTTTAACATTTTGTGAGTTTATACTTCGTTTTTAAGGACATTTAAAGACATTAAAAAGAATGGGGCCTATGCTATCTCTGCCATTATTGCTGGCTTCTTTTTCTATGGAACAGAGACGTGGAAGAAAACTTATTCGACAGCATTATCAGCATAATCAAAGAGCTTGCAGACTTATGGGGAGGAGGCCTTATCCCCCATGAGTTTTCAGGGAATATCGCTCATACCTGCACCTGTCTGAGGAACAGTGCATTAGAAGGCTGCACTTTTGAAAAGAGGTGGTCACAGAGATATGCCAGCTCATAAAGGCAGACATACAGCCTACAAGCATGAGAAGGACTGCACTGTATGCACGCAGGAAGGACTTTATCAGCTTACCAATGACCATGGAGGCACAGAGTGAGAGAGCTCTAGGCTTTGCATGAATTGCTGGTTTCCCCAAGGTACAGGCTGCCATTGACTGTACACACATTGCCCTGCAAGCATCTTTTGAGGATCCAGAGGTTTTACCGAAACCGAAAGGGATTCCACTCACTGAACGTCCGTGCCCATACTCAGAGCAACATGGCAGTAAATGCACAATTTCCAGGGAGCATCCATGATGCTTTCATCCTGTGTGAGAGCAGTGTCTCACAGCTGTTTGGGCGTCAGCCAGAAAGCCAGAGCTGGATGTGGGGGGGGGGGGCAAAGGTTACAGCTTCTCCACCTGGCTCATGACCCCCTTCCGCAACCCTCAGAAAGAAACCGAGCATCGCTACAATACCAGCCATATAGCCACACGCAACATCGTCGAGAAGACAATTGGAGGCTCCCTGCAATATTATCCTGAGTTCACTGTGGTGAGCTGCAGGCTACACAACTTAGCCATCCTGAGGGGACAGGATTTGCCACTGGGGACTGCAGAGCCACCTCAGGAGAGAGGGGAAGAGGAGGAGGAGAAGGAGGAGGAGGAGGAACTCATGCCACCACCACCCCCATGACGACAGGGGAGGATGCCTCGTGGACCTTTCCCCACTGCAAAAGCAGCTGATAATTCAATGCTTTGCATGCAGGCTGAACAGCATGTTTCAACATTGACCACCTACTCCATCCCACCACGTTAACTATTTCCCCTTGTTAATCTTCAAATGAGACACTGCACAAATTTGGTTTAGGTGAAAAAATGAATTGAAATTTTATTAAACATTTGTACACTTGTACAAAATGAAACTTTGTAAATGTTAATTTGGTAACTTCAATAACATTTTGAAAGTTAAAACTTTTGAAATGTAAACTTTACTTAAATAACAGCAAAACAACAACAAGAACAAAAGAATAACCCTTTAGCTGCAGCCACCTTTTCTCCCCCTAATTTTATCCCCCCCCCGCTCCGTTGATTGATGCCTTTTCCCCTGCCCCTGCCCCTATCCCTAATCCTACTCCTACCCTTGGTGATCCCTGTTACGTTTAGAATAACTCCACAAGGCTGTACATCTTAAGCTCAAACTGTTGTGTGACCTTGATCTCTTTATTGTAACTCCAGAGTGGGGAGGCAGCATGATAGTCTGCCTTTTTTACCTGCTTGCCCAGGGTATGCAGGTGACCCTTGGGTCTCCCACGGGTGCGCCCCCTGGTGGCAAGTCTTACACATTGATAATGTTTACATACATAACATCATTCCCGCCCCCCAAAGTCTTATATACAAGTTATTTACAAGTTTGAGGCGATCCGGGGCTCTACGTTCCAGGGTTAATCGCATGACATGGGTGAGTTGGTTGGATCATTGCTACACTGCAGTGCGGCTGGTCTGATTGGACTGTCAGGCATGGTGGGTTCTTCCTCGTGGTTGACCGTGAGGTCGATTGCTGGTTGGGTGTGTGTGGGTGGATCAATGATGGTAATGTCCTCTTCAAACTTTTCTTGGTTGTCAGTGAACCGCAGTTTGGTCTGATCCAAATGCTTTCTGCATGTTTGTCCGTTCATAAGTTTGACAACAAACACTCTATTCCCCTCCTTGGCCAGCACAGTGCCAGCAACCCATTTGGGACCATGACCATGAACAAACACAGGGTCGTTGACCTCAATGTCACGTGATACAGCCGCGCGATCATGGTACACGTTATGCAGGTGACGCCGGGTTTCTACATGATCATTGAGATCCGGGTGGACTAAGGAGAGCCTGGTTTTGAGAGCTCTCTTCATTAGCAATTCTGCAGGGGAGCCCCGGTGAGCGAGTGGGGTCGCGTGCGGTAGCTGAGCAGAATCCGAGATAACCGGGTCTGCAGGGAACCGTCCGTCACGCGTTTCAAGCTCTGCTTGATGGTTTGGACTGCCCGCTCCGCTTGACCATTGGATGCGGGATTAAACGGGGCAGACCTGACATGCTTGATGCCATTGCGGGCCATGAACTCGTTTAATTCTGAGCTGGTGAAGCATGGTCCATTGTCACCAACAAGGACATCGGGCAAACCATGGGTGGTGAACATGGCCCGGAGTCTTTCAATGGTGGCAGTGGACTTACATGACGACATTATTATACATTCAATCCATTTAGAGTAAGTGTCCACTGCTACTAGGAACATTTTTCCCAGAAAGGGGCCAGCGACATCTACGTGGGCCCTGGACCACAGTTTGGAGGGCCATGACCACAGACTCAGCGGGGCCTCCCTTGGTGCATTGCTCAACTGTGAGCAAGTGTTATATTGGTGTACGCATGACTCCAATTCCGAGTCAATGCCAGGCCACCAAATGTGCGACCTAGCGATAGCCTTCATCATGACTATGCCTGGGTGGGTACTGTGAAGCTGCGTATAAATGTTTCCCTGCCTTTTTTTGGCAAAATTAAACGATTCCCCCATAGGAGGCAGTCCGGATGGATGGACATTTCGTCCTTGTGTCGGTGGAACGGCTTAATTTCGTCTTGTATTTCCCCTGGGACCGTCGACCAGCCCCCATTGAGGATGCAGCTTTTTACTAGTGATAGCACCGGGTCCTGGCTAGTCCAGGTCCTGACCTGGTGAGCTGTGACGGGTGACCCCTCGCTCTCAAAAGCATCCATTACAAGGAGCAAATCTGTGGGTTGCGCCATTTCCACCCCGGTGGTGGGCAATGGTAGCCGACTGAGGGCATCTGCACAGTTCTCAGTGCCTGGTCTGTGGTGGATTACATAATTATACGCGGATAACGTAAGTGCCCATCTTTAGATGTGGGACGAAACATTGGTTTTAATACCTTTGCTTTCTGAGAACAACGAAATGAGCAGCTTGTGGTCGGTTTCGAGCTCGAACCAGAGCCCAAATAGGTATGGGTGCATTTTCTTAACCCCGTATACGCATGCTAATGCTTCTTTCTCAACCATACTGTAGGCTCTTTCAGCCTTAGATAAGCTTCTGGACACATATGCAACCGGTTGCAGTTTGCCTGACATATTGGCTTGATGTAACACACAACTGACCCGTACGAAGATGCATCGCAAGCTAGTACTAAACGTTTACAGGGGTCATAACAATACAAGTAACTTGTTAGAACATAGCAGGTTTGCGGCCATATTAAAGGCTGTCTCTTGAGATTTACCCTAAACCCAGTCGTCACCCTTGCGTAGCAATAAATGCAAAGGTTCCAGCAAAGTGCTCAACCCTGGTAGAAAGTTACCAAAATAGTTGAGGAGTCCCAGGAACGAATGCAGCTCCGTCACATTCTGTGGTCTGCATTCTTGATGGCCTCCGTCTTGGAGTCCGTAGGTCTGATGTCATCCGCCGCAATCTTTCTCCCCAGGAAATTTGACCCCTGGTGCCAGGAAAACACACTTGGATCATTTCAGCCTGAGTCCCACTCTGTCCAGTCATTTGAGAACCTCTTCCAGGTTGTGCAAATGTTCGGTGGTGCTGCGGCCAGTGATCAAGATATCGTCTTAGAACACCACGGTGCGTGGAACAGATTTCAGCAGACTCTCCATGTTCCTCTGGAAGATCGCCGCCACCAAGCGAATCCCAAAGGGGCATCTGTGGTATATGAACAGTCCTCTGTGCGTGTTGATGCATGTCAATTTTTTTGAAGGTTTAGCTAGCTCCTGTGTCATGTAGGCAGAGATTAGATCCAGCTTGGTGAATGACTTCTCCCCTACTAGCGTTGCAAACAGGTCATCTGCTTTGGGTAGTGGGTACTGGTCCTGTAACGAGACTCGGTTGATTGTTACCTTGTATACCCCACAGATTCTGACCGTCCCATAGCTCTTTAACTCCGGTACAATTAGACTGGCCCACTCGTTGAACTCGACTGCGATTCCAAGCACGAAAAAGTCCCGCAACACTTTCCCCAGAAATCCAGCAAATACGCACAGTCCCGCAAGGCGTCTTAGGTCAGCGACATAGCTCGCCACGTCCTGGTCCTCAGAGCGGTGATGCGTATAAAAGCGATACCTGGCCATCAAGATGCTCTCCTTCGGCTTGAGGTGTTCCTGAACCAGAGTGCACAACTCTTCATATGTCTTCTCCATTGGTTTTGTCTGTGCTAGCAGATTTTTGATGAAGCCACATATTGTTGACCCACAAACGGCGAGGAGAATCGCCCTGCGCTTGATCGCGGTTTCTTCCTTTTCCAGCTCATTGGCCACGAAGTACTGGTCAAGACGCTCAATGAAGACTTCCCAATCATCACCCTCAACAAATCTCTCAAAAATACCAATGGCAACCATAACTGTGTGAAAGTTCGTGATCTGTTACTCGTCGCCAATTGTTACGTTTAGAATAACTCCACAAGACTGTACGTCTTAAGCTCAAACTGTTGTGACCTTGGTCTCTTTTTGTAACTCAGAGTGAGGAGGCAGCAGGTAGTCTACCTTTTATACCTGCTTGCGCAGGGTGTGCAGGTGACCCTTGGGTCTCCCACTGGTGCGCCCCCTGGTGGCAAGTCTTACACTTTGGTCGTGTTTACATACATAACAGTCTCAAGACATTTATTAGTAGCATGGACAGGATGCTGCTCTTGTTGGGGGACAGATGTAGGAGATGCCATTCGAAGCTCCAGAGAAGCTGGGCTGTGGAAGGCTCGGCTTTTGAGTGTTGAGCCTGTTGCTCAGCCTCCCCACTCACTGGTGCTGTCAGTCTCGGTAACATGACACTGGGGACTGGAGTGCCATGATTCGAGACCGTCAATTGCCACTGGGCACTGACAGCCTCGGTGTTCTCCCTTGTTGCAACTACAAGCTGCGAAAAACCCTCCCTTATGTCCGCTGATAGTGCTGCGGAGATCCCACCTATGACCTCAAGGAGCTGTCGGCTGAACCCCAGACAGTCCCACCAAATCCATTTGCTTGTCTGCCTGCCTTTCACCAGACCGGTTTTGCCGACTCAGCCTCCGTACAGACGGCATACGGGCTTGTGCCCTGGGTGTGCTTTGCATGAGACCCACTGGGACCCGAGTCCTCGGATGATGGATAACCACGGAATGTGGTGTCCTCATCCGACGAACTGGTGGCTGCAGCAGAAGTGGTTAGTGTCTGCGTGGGGGTGCCCCATACCCACCCCCACCACCCCCATGACACTTTGTTCCTCCTCCTGCACCTCCTCCTGTGGAGGTTCCTCAGCAGGGCTGAGGTCGGTGTCCTCGACCATGACATCCGTGGAGCTGGGGGCGTCCTCTGGTGCATTGGATGACTCGGAATCCACATCTGCAAAATATAAAAGAACAGGCGACTGGTTAGCAGCAGGGGAGCGGGGGGGCACGCTGACATTAGTAGGCTCACATAGCACAAGCTCATTTGAAGGACCACCACTATTGCATGACATGTCGACGACTGACAGTACATTGCATTAACTGAACACTAGCCCCATCACAGTACATCGCATAAACCGAAGCCTAGCCCACAGACACTACATAACATTGAGCCAACCCAGACCGTGGATTTTGCAGGACTTGCCTTCACTCTCCAACATGGGGTCAGCACCCCCACAGGTAGTCGATCTCTGTGAGGCACCCGTCAGACCTGCCACGTGACTTTGAAGGTGGGTGAGTGGAACCAGTCTTGCCGGACCGCTGCCTGTTTTCCATTGCTCTTGGTGGTTGTGTGCCAAATTTCCCTGCAAAGATGACAATACAAATTTTTTACATAGGGCCCTTCTGTTCATGTGGCACACACAAATAGTCATCAAAGCACTTGTACCATACTGTGTGCATTTAATACAGTGCTCTGTTTAATGGTCCTGGTAGTTGCACGTGGTTCATTCCGTGGCAAATAAGGTGCAATACTAAGTCTAGCGCTAACAACATGTTCACATTTACAATTTAAGTTATTGGGGTGCATAAATATAAATATGACTTACTCTGATGACCCTGCAATGGTCATTCCATCTCTTCCTGCACTGGTCATGATCCCTCTCAATAGAGTCCATTGAGGAAACCTGCTCAGCCACACTTTTCCACACACGCATTATCGCAGATGAGTGTCCACGACCCTTCCTTGAGATGGCTCCCCATCTGCCTTCTACAGCAACGATCGGGACCTCATTTGCATCTACAATGAATTTCCTGGCCCTCTTCCTTGCTGACTCACCCTGCATTTTTGATTTTTGATTAAGTGTTTCTGAGCTGTGCTGAAGTCTGCAGATCTTTAAATCCCTCTTTACAATGGCTGATTCAGCCCTGGGTGTACTGTGCACATGCGGGCACACCCTGGACGTGACCTAGATGGTGCCAGAAGGATCAGGAGAAAAAAACGGGTTAAAAAAAAAGAAGTTCTTTTGCACATGTGCAGAACTGGTGTTTTTTTTTAACCGCTGCGAAATTGAGTTTTGGTGCGCAAAAAATGGCGCACTTTTACTAATATAGTAGTAAAGCATTTGGCCAACTTTGCGTGCGCTATTTGTGCGATTAAAAAAAATGACTTTATACGCAATTAGTGCCAAAAAAACGGCAATGGCGCTATTTGGCCAATTTCTAGCCCAAATGTAACTTAAGTATGGCGGAGTTGTTGTGCCGAGGTCACGATGGGGTTGAGAGACATCGATCACACAATGAAGAAACAGGCATGGGCATTCATCGGTTGGGCGAGCTATTACTATAGGTTCATTTCAAAATGCAGTAACATAGCCATGTCATTAGTGGACAATATGTTAAGCCAACCAAGTGGTTCACCAATGGTAAGAATAAATCTATAAGCTTAAAAGAGGCTATGTGTGCTGAGCCAGTATTAAATAGTTTGGATTATATCTAAGTCTTTATTGTCCATAGAGACATCTCTGACATGGTATTCATCATCATCATCATCATCATAACAGTCCCTCGAAATCAAGGAAGACTTGCTTCCACTCTAAAAGTGAGTTCTCAGGTGACTGTACAGTCCAATATGGGAAATACAGTCTCTGTCACAGGTGGGACAGACAGTGGTTGAAGGAAAGGGTGGGTGGGGAGTCTGGTTTGCCGCACGCTCCTTACGCTGCCTGCGTTTGGTTCCTGCGTGCTCTCGGCGACGAGCCTCGAGGTGCTCAGCGCCCTCCTGGATGCTCTTCCTCCACTTTGTGCGGTCTTGGGGCCAGGGACTCCCAGGTGTCGGTGGGGATGGTATTGGAGCCATGCTGACTTGGATGGGTAGCTTGTGGGTGGAGTATGTAGTCATCTACTTGAGCCATCTACTTAGATGTCAGCTGTGGCTCAGTTGGAGGCGCCATCGGTTGGATGAGACGTTAATTTAAGCGTGCCTTCTCAGGTGGATATAAAAGGCCCATGGCACTATTTAGAAGAAGAGCAATAAAGTTATCCTGGGCAACATTTATCCCTCAACCAATACATAAAAGCAGATGATGTCCGAGAGGCGGGAGTGCGTGGTTGGTGAGGCCTATAAAAGGCTCAGCAGCAGCGAGAGGCGGCATCAGTCCGAGAGGCGTACCGGTGCAGCTGCAGCGGGGAGAGAAGGCAAAAAAGAAATGGAAAGAAATCAAAAGGTGACGTCACAGCCAAGAGGGTAAGTGATTGGCTGGTGAGTGGTGAGTAGTTTTTCTCTTTTCTTTTTTCTCTTCGATACCAGTGAGTAACTTTTAACATTGTTGTTGCCAATTTAAGTGTATCTAAGGGTTAAGTCATGGCAGGAGAGCTCGGTCGGGTGTTATGCTCCTCCTGTACCATGTGGGAACTCAGGGACGACACCAGTGTCCCTGACGACTATATCTGCAGGAAGTGTATCCACCTCAAGCTCCTGACGGTCCGCGTTGCGGAGTTGGAGCTGAGAGTGGATTCACTCTGGAGCATCCACGATGCTGAGAATGACGTGAGTATCACATGTAGCGAGTTGGTCTTACCGCAGGAGAAGGGTCCACAGCCAGCTAGGGAATGGAAGACCAGCAGGAAGAGTGGGGCAAGGAAGGTAGTGCAGGAGTCCCCTGTGGTCATCCCCCTGCAAAACAGATACACTGCTTTGGGTACTGTTGAGGGGGATGACTCATCAGGGGAGGGCAGCAGCAGCCAAGTTCATGGCACCGTGGCTGGCTCTGTTGCACAAGAGGGCAGGAAAAAGAATGGGAGAGCGATAGTGATAGGGGATTCAATTGTAAAGGAAATAGATAGGCGTTTCTGCGGCCGCAACCGAGACTCCAGGATGGTATGTTGCCTCCCTGGTGCAAGGGTCAAGGATGTCTCGGAGCTGGTACAGGACATTCTAAAAAGGGAGGGAGATCAGCCAGTTGTCGTGGTGCACATTGGTACCAATGACATAGGTAAAAAAAGGGATGAGGTCCTATGAAACGAATGTAAGGAGCTAGGAGCTAAATTAAAAAGTAGGACCTCAAAAGTAGTAATCTCGGGATTGCGACCAGTGCCACGTGATAGTCAGAGTAGGAATCGCAGGATAGCGCAGATGAATACGTGGCTTGAGCAGTGGTGCAGCAGGGAGGGATTCAAATTCTTGGGGCATTGCAACCGGTTCTGGGGAAGGTGGGACCAGTACAAACCGGACGGTCTGCACCTGGGCAGGACCGGAACCAATGTCCTAAGGGGAGTGTTTGCTAGTGCTGTTGGGGAGGATTTAAACTAATATGGCAGGGGATGGGAACCAATGCAGGGAGATAGAGGGAAATAAAAAGGAGGCAAAAGCAAAAGACAGAAAGGAGATGAGGAAAAGTGGAGGGCAGAGAAACCCAAGGCAAAGAACAAAAAGGGCCACTGTACAGCAAAATTCTAAAAGGACAAAGGGTGTTAAAAAAACAAGCCTGAAGGCTTTGTGTCTTAATGCAAGGAGTATCCGCAATAAGGTGGATGAATTAACTGTGCAAATCGATGTTAACAAATATGATGTGATTGGGATTACGGAGACGTGGCTCCAGGATGATCAGGGCTGGGAACTCAACATCCAGGGGTATTCAACATTCAGGAAAGATAGAATAAAAGGAAAAGGAGGTGGGGTAGCATTGCTGGTTAAAGAGGAAATTAAGGCAATAGTTCGGAAGGACATTAGCTTGGATGATGTGGAATCTATATGGGTAGAGCTGCAGAATACCAAAGGGTAAAAAACATTAGTGGGAGTTGTGTACAGACCTCCAAACAGTAGTAGTGATGTTGGGGAGGGCATCAAACAGGAAATTAGGGGTGCGTGCAATAAAGGTGCAGCAATTATAATGGGTGACTTTAATATGCACATAGATTGGGTTAACCAAACTGGAAGCAATACGGTGGAGGAGGATTTCCTGGAGTGCATAAGGGATGGTTTTTTAGACCAATATGTCGAGGAACCAACTAGGGGGTGGCCATCTTAGACTGGGTGTTGTGTAATGAGAGAGGATTAATTAGCAATCTCGTTGTGCGAGACCCCTTGGGGAAGAGTGACCATAATATGGTGGAATTCTGCATTAGGATGGAGAATGAAACAGTTAATTCAGAGACCATGGTCCAGAACTTAAAGAAGGCTAACTTTGAAGGTATGAGGCGTGAATTGGCTAGGATAGATTGGCGAATGATACTTAAGGGGTTGACTGTGGATGGGCAATGGCAGACATTTAGAGACCGCATGGATGAACTACAACAATTGTACATTCCTGTCTGGCGTAAAAATAAAAAAGGGAAGGTGGCTCAACCGTGGCTATCAAAGGAAATCAGGGATAGTATTAAAGCCAAGGAAGTGGCATACAAATTGGCCAGAAATAGCAGCGAACCCGGGGACTGGGAGAAATTTAGAACTCAGCAGAGGAGGACAAAGGGTTTGATTAGGGCAGGGAAAATGGAGTACGAGAAGAAGCTTGCAGGGAACATTAAGACGGATTGCAAAAGTTTCTATAGATATGTAAAGAGAAAAAGGTTAGTAAAGACAAACGTAGGTCCCCTGCAGTCAAAATCAGGGGAAGTCATAACGGGGAACAAAGAAATGGCAGACCAATTGAACAAGTACTTTGGTTCGGTATTCACTGAGGAGGACACAAACAACCTTCCGGATATAAAAGGGGTCGGAGGGTCTAGTAAGGAGGAGGAACTGAGGGAAATCTTCATTAGTCGGGAAATTGTGTTGGGGAAATTGATGGGATTGAAGGCCGATAAATCCCCAGGGCCTGATGGACTGCATTCCAGAGTACTTAAGGAAGTGGTCTTGGAAATAGTGGATGCATTGACAGTCATTTTCCAACATTCCATTGACTCTGGATCAGTTCCTATGGAGTGGAGGGTAGCCAATGTAACCCCACTTTTTAAAAAAGGAGGGAGAGAGATAACAGGGAATTATAGACCGGTCAGCCTGACATCGGTAGTGGGTAAAATGATGGAATCAATTATTAAGGATGTCATAGCATCGCATTTGGAAAGAGGTGACATGATAGGTCCAAGTCAGCATGGATTTGTGAAAGGGAAATCATGCTTGACAAATCTTATGGAATTTTTTGAGGATGTTTCCAGTAGAGTGGAAAAGGGAGAACCAGTTGATGTGGTATATTTGCACTTTCAGAAGGCTTTCGACAAGGTCCCACACAAGAGATTAATGTGCAAAGTTAAAGCACATGGGATTGGGGGTAGTGTGCTGACATGGATTGAGAACTGGTTGTCAGACAGGAAGCAAAGAGTAGGAGTAAATGGGGACTTTTCAGAATGACAGGCAGTGACTAGTGGGGTACCGCAGGGTTCTGTGCTGGGGCCCCAGCTGTTTACACTGTATATTAATGATTTAGACGAGGGGATTAAATGTAGTATCTCCAAATTTGCGGATGACACTAAGTTGGGTGGCAGTGTGAGCTGCGAGGAGGATGCTATGAGGCTGCAGAGCGACTTGGATAGGTTAGGTGAGTGGGCAAATGCATGGCAGATGAAGTATAATGTGGATAAATGTGAGGTTATCCACTTTGGTGGTAAAAACAGAGAGACAGACTATTATCTGAATGGTGACAGATTAAGAAAAGGGGAGGTGCAACGAGACCTGGGTGTCATGGTACATCAGTCATTGAAGGTTGGCATGCAGGTGCAGCAGGCGGTTAAGAAAGCAAATGGCATGTTGGCCTTCATAGCGAGGGGATTTGAGTACAGGGGCAGGGAGGTGTTGCTACAGTTGTACAGGGCCTTGGTGAGGCCACACCTGGAGTATTGTGTACAGTTTTGGTCTCCTAACCTGAGGAAGGACATTCTTGCTATTGAGGGAGTGCAGCGAAGGTTAACCAGACTGATTCCCGGGATGGCGGGACTGACCTATCAAGAAAGACTGGATCAACTGGGCTTGTATTCACTGGAATTCAGAAGAATGAGAGGGGACCTCATAGAAACGTTTAAAATTCTGACGGGGTTAGACAGGTTAGATGCAGGAAAAATGTTCCCAATGTTGGGGAAGTCCAGAACCAGGGGACACAGTCTAAGGATAAGGGGGAAGCCATTTAGGACCGAGATGAGGAGGAATTTCTTCACCCAGAGAGTGGTGAACCTGTGGAATTCTCTACCACAGAAAGTTGTTGAGGCCAATTCACTAAATATATTAAAAAAGGAGTTAGATGAAGTCCTTACTACTAGGGGAATCAAGGGGTATGGTGAGAAAGCAGGAATGGGGTACTGAAGTTGCATGTTCAGCCATGAACTCATTGAATGGCGGTGCAGGCTAGAAGGGCCGAATGGCCTACTCCTGCACCAATTTCTATGTTTCTATGTTTCTATGTTTCTACGTGGTCATTATCACGTCGCTGTTTGTGAGACCTTGCTGAGCGCTAATTGGCTGCCACGTTTCTTACAATACAACAGTGAATACCCTTCAAAAATGTACTTCATTGGCTGTAAATCTTTTTGGGATGTTCTACGATCGTGAAAGGAACTGTATGAATGCAAGTCTTTCTTTTTCCTTTCAGAATCTGCAAGTGAGAAGTGGGATACAAATTGAAAAGGAGCATACCAGTGTAGTTTGAACATTACCGAAATTGCACCCAATCTTGTTTGGTTTACCATATTCTTTGACCACTATCCTTTGCTTCAGTTTAACAATAAGAAAGTGGATTTGTCACCCCAGTTTCAGGTGAGCCCTGGGCCTTTTGGTTCAGGCTCACCATGAGTGCACATCCTCAGCTGTGTGCCCGACAAAAGGCCAGAACAACTTTCTACCCCATTTTGTAGAAAATGGAAGAAGTATTTTTCAAAGTCTTTGTTACATGGAGAGAAAGTTAAAAGGTTAGCTTAACACTTTGCAGACTGTTCCTAGATTGTTAAACATAATTTTTTATGCTTCGCAGAATTTTTTTACCTTTGCTCTGTAAATTGTTTAAGTGTTAAGAAGTGTGATTAATAATTATACTCTGTACCAGTTGGTTCCTGAGTGTAATATTGTCTGCTTTTCAGGTTGACAGGAGAAGCGGTGAGAATTCTACATGAAGTCCAGTATGCACTGCTACTGCTAACTGCGGTACTTGTCAGCCACTGGCTATAGAGATGCACTATCTGATCAGGGGGCTACTGGTTAGCTTGGTGCAACCATTGAAAGAAAAAATGTATTGAATATGTTAGAGATTCCATCAAGTATAAGTATCCTAAGCAGCTGGTTTAAAACAAGCCTGATGCATAGCATTAGACATGAACAACTAGACCATCAAGGTGTTTGGAATATTGTAATCTTATTGCATAAATCCTTTTGCCACATTGCTGATAAGGAAACTGTTAAGCTCATAATAAAGTAATGTAACTGAGTACTGTAGACATGAGTGAGTGTGACCTTAGCTCCTTTATTCAAACTCCAGAGTGTTGGTACAGCATGGGAGGCCTGCTTATAGCCAGTGCTCCCAAGGGATGCTAGGATCCCTTGGGACTCCAATAGGTATGCCCTCTGGTGGTGGTATGATGCAGGTTACCTAGGGTTGCACACATATCAGGAACGGTGAGGCAGGGGAGAACAGTTGCCGGTAGCCCATTGGGTTGCCGAGGGGCAAAAGGTTGCTGATGAAGCTTCCCCTCTCCAACTGGTGGAACCACCATGGTCGGGAGAATGGCACCTTTGAACTCTGACATCTCATGGTGTGTTTTGCTGCTTGCCACGCTGTTCGGGAGGACTTTCTGATATTTTGCGTTCCACCTGCCAAGAGCTCAAACCCGTGCCTGTAATTTGTCTAATGCCCGACAATCACTATCCTGTTGGGGAGGGGTGCGGGGAGATGGAAGAAGGCAAGTGCAAAATGAAACATTTCACTTCTGAAAAGAATACTCACATGCAACTGAAGAGTTAGTGCCTGAAGTTATGAAAATCGACATTGAAATGATGCCGTTATTATGTATAATTAGAAAAATCTGTTTGAATAACGAGGAAAAAATATTTGTTTTGCTTAAGATCTAAAGAGAAGTCAACTGTTGCAAATATGTGGTTATCCATCTGAATGTTAATCCTGATGCCATTCCTTCCAAATGTTTTTCTAGGTGTCGGGTGTGTTTGAGTGGGTAGCACTTTCGCCTCTGAGTCAGAAGGTTGTGTTTCAAGTCCCACTCCAGAGACTTGAGCACGAAAATCTAGGCTGGCACTTCAATGCAGTGCTGAGGGAGTGCTGCACTGTCGGAGGTGCCGCTAAACCAAAGCTCCATCTTCCCCCTCAAGTGGACATAAAAGAACCCTATGGCACTATGTCGAAGAAGAGCTGGGATGTTCTTTCTGGTGTCCTGTCCAATATTTATCCCTCAGCCAACATCACTAGATGATCTGGTCATTTATCTCATTGCTGTTTGTGGGATCTTGCTGTTTGCAAATTGGGTGACACGTTTCCCTACAGTACAAAATTAACTACACTTCAAAAAATACTTCATTGCCTGTAAAGCACTTTGGGACATTCTGGGGTCATCAAACATGCTATATTAAAGAAAGACTTTCTTTCACTGATAGTAGTATTCCTCATATTCCCAACTCGTAAGATGCTGGAAACCGTTGAAATGATGGCATAGCATAGGACTGTATAATTATTTCTCATCCCTATGGTCTTGAATGTATTTCTCTACATGTTTTTCGTGCTCTGTCCTATATCTCTGTGGAGATGATATTTTTTATGTGGGTGTCTCTCACCTTCAGTGAATTATGTAGGTGATATTTTTTTTAGGTGGTGAGTTATCATGATTTGGTTATGGAAGCAGATTCAATAGTAATTTTTAACAGGGGATTAGATAAATACATGGTGGGGAAAAAGTTACAGGGCTATGGGGAAAGAGATTAATGATTTAGACGAAGGGATTAAATGTAGTATCTCCAAATTTGCGGATGACACTAAGTTGGGTGGCAGTGTGAGCTGCGAGGAGGATGCTATGAGGCTACAGAGTGACTTGGATAGGTTAGGTGAGTGGGCAAATGCGTGGCAGATGAAGTATAATGTGGATAAATGTGAGGTTATCCACTTTGGTGGTAAAAACAGAGAGACAGACTATTATCTGAATGGTGACAGATTAGGAAAAGGGAAGGTGCAACGAGACCTGGGTGTCATGGTACATCAGTCATTGAAGGTTGGCATGCAGGTACAGCAGGCGGTTAAGAAAGCAAATGGCATGTTGGCCTTCATAGCGAGGGGATTTGAGTACAGGGGCAGGGAGGTGTTGCTACAGTTGTACAGGGCCTTGGTGAGGCCACACCTGGAGTATTGTGTACAGTTTTGGTCTCCTAACTTGAGGAAGGACATACTTGCTGTTGAGGGAGTGCAGCGAAGATTCACCAGACTGATTCCCGGGATGGTGGGACTGACCTATCAAGAAAGACTGAATCAACTGGGCTTGTATTCACTGGAGTTCAGAAGAGTGAGAGGGGACCTCATAGAAACGTTTAAAATTCTGACGGGTTTGGACAGGTTGGATGCAGGAAGAATGTTCCCAATGTTGGGGAAGTCCAGAACCAGGGGTCACAGTCTAAGGATAAGGGGTAAGCCATTTAGGACCGAGATAAGGAGAAACTTCTTCACCCAGAGAGTGGTGAACCTATGGAATTCTCTACCACGGGAAGTAGTTGAGGCCAATTCACTAAATATATTCAAAAGGGAGTTAGATGAAGTCCTTACTACTCGGGGGATCAAGGGGTATGGCGTGAAAGCAGGAAGTGGGTACTGAAGTTTCATGTTCAGCCATGAACTCGTTGAATGGCGGTGCAGGCTAGAAGGGCTGAATGGCCTGCTCCTGCACCTATTTTCTATGTTTCTATGAGAGGGGCAGTGAGACTAACTAGTTAGCTCTTTCAAAGAGCCAACACAAGCACAATGGGTCAAATGGCTTCCTTTTGTGCTATAGGATTCTAAGGTTTGAAGTCAGCATGAACATGCCTAAAAACGGATTGCAATATGACCCATATACATTGTATGGTGAGTTCAAAAACAACAGCAGCTTACTCTACATGTTTGCTACATGCGCACATGCCAAGGTCAAAACACAGCCAGAGAGAGGGAAAATTAGACACATTAGCCTACAAGGTGCTGTTAGCATGAAGCATTGCCCAATCGGCAAATGTGCAATAAAAGCCAGCAAATTTAGGGGTCCATGGGCTAGACTTTCCACTTCTGTGCAGATCGCCCAAAAATGGGTGTTATTTCCAGCGTTGGCGGCAAATATGGGTTTTGAGATCGACGGATTATTGCCCATTTTCAAAACCCCAACTCTCCATTTTATAAAATGGGTGTTACCGCGAGCGATCTGAAATGGCCGTTAGCGGTAAATTCTTTTGATCTTCTGCCGTAAAGTGTCGCCGTCCATAGCAACGGCATGGCAGCGGTCGTTTCCCATGTTTCAGGAAGTCAGGGGTCATCATTACATGCACAGAAGAGGAGACAGAGAGAGGGAGCAGAGAGGAACTGAAAGCGTGTGTGGGTGTGTTGTGTGCTTGTTTGGCTGCTGTGGGAGGGAGGAGGGAGACTCACCAGCAGCAAAAAGACTGCTGAGCACAAAGAATGTTATTGCCACTGAGTTTTTGTCGAAAAAATAATATTTAAAATGGGGGCAACACAGCAGGTTGTGGAGACTGAGGACGCTGGCGAAAGCATTGAGGTGGGAGAGGAACAATTGGGAGGACACAAATGAGTGAGGAGATTCTCCAACGATGCAAATACCTCCCTCCTGCAGGAGGTGGAGTCACGCTGGGATCAATTGACCCAGGGTGGCCATGGGAAGCCCACCCCAAAGGTCCACCACAGGATATGGGCTGACATAGCCGAGGTGGTCTCGTCGGCGACCAACAAGGTGCGTGAGGGCAACCAGTGCCGCAAGGGCTGGAATGACCTTGTCGGATCTGCCAGAGTACGTTTTAAATGTATTTACATTTACTTATCTATTTATATAATTTGATTTGTAAGTGTAATGATTGATTAACATCAGATGTGATGTCTTGCATTTACACCGGGAATGTTTTACTCAAAGCCTGCATTTACAGTGTACGGCGTGAGGTAAAGAATGATAATTATCATAATAATCATGATTACATCTGTTTGTTATGGATTGTATCAGTCTCTGTGACAGTACCTAGCAATGATATCACGCAATGATCTCATGCCATGCCGTGCTGCTGTTACCTTTTACAGAAGAAGCTTTTGAGGAATAAGGCCGAGCAGAGGCGAACGGGTGGTGGAACACCAGTCATCATCGACCTCACCGCCATCGAGGAGCGGGTGCTGGCACTCGTGGGGAGCCACCCCAGTCAGCCACGCAAGCAGCTCCAGAACCTGATGTGATGCCATGTGAGTAAAGTATACACCATTGCGTGATGTAAAGTCAATAGATGCCACACCCACTCATATCTGACCGATAATCTATGTAGATGATTGATAAAAGTGCTCACTAAATAATGATGGCCTCATGAGAATCATTGCAATGCAGAATTTGGTGATGGTCATGAAATGTGATGTCTGTGATGATTTTGAGAGCGGTGGTGCTTTTGTCGTGCATATGCTGTGTGTAGCGCTGGACTCGCCTTGTGACCCGAGCACCCCCTTCTCCTCTAATAACCTCATTTATGTTTTGTAGCTCAGCCAGCAGCGCAGCCCCAGGCAAGACCACCGAGCCCAGAAGCTGGGGGTCCAGGGCCGGACTCGCTGGACAATCGTCCATCTCGTGCTGAGGAGCCCCGATTCTCGCCCATGGAGCTGCTGGGTGCCTTCTCCACAGATGAAAGTGCGGATTTCAAGGAGCTTGCATCGCCAAGCTCCATAATGCAGTCGACACCCATGACATCTAGTGCTCCTGAGGCCATTCCTTCTCTACCATGGAGGTACCGGGCCCAAGCACCTTGCCGCAGGCCACCCGAGATGGCGTCGACCACGCGGATGTTAGTTCGACACAGCAGGTCTGCTCCACGAGCGGCAGATCTGAGTGGGGACATGGTCCAGGAGGAGTGTTGACAGAGGTCAGCAGATCCTACAGACAATGGGGGGGCATATCCCTCCAGCTGGCCAGCATGTCCGCCACCATGACGGAGTACGTGCCATGGATGGCGGAGGCCCTGGAGCTGATCGCCAGGGACACTGGTGGCAGAGGGCTCCCAGTGGTCTCGGAGTGTGGCACTGCATCCCAAAGTGCCGTACTCCCATTGCCAACGACACATGAGAGTCAGGAGGAAGACCTTGCTTCTGGCTCGGAGCATGTTCCCACCTCGGGACTGTCCTCTCCCGTATCCGTCCAAGCAGCGGTTCTGCCATCATCCCCCCCAATGAAGCAATGCCTGAGGGGCTCCTCGGCCAGGCGGCTTGGAGACAGGAGGGGAAAGGGTAGGGGTAGAGGTGGGGAGGAGAAATGGCGCGGGTGCGGGGAGGGGGGAGGAAATTGAGGTGCATGGCCGCGAGTGTTGTCTTGTCACAATATTTTGATGCTGTTGCTGCTATTTTGTTGGGAGATTTGGGGGCGGGGACCACCTCTTTTTGCATTTGTGTTCTATGTTTAAGAAGTGTTGCAAATGTTAAATATTTAATGAATGATATAAATGTTATAAATTTGTTGTGGGGTGGGGTGGGGGTGGCGTGGGATGTTTTTTACAGTTATAATTATGATTTCATACAAGTGTTTTCATTAAATGTTTTTTATTTAACATAACCTTGTTGCGCATTGTCTCAGATAGCTGCACCGTTACACACTGGTGATTCCTTAACATCAAAGGGGATAATTAAACGTAACTTGAATCAACGTAAACTTTAATTATCACCAAGGTAATGCACACCTTTCATGTATGAGCTTCAGACACAGCAGTCTTGCAGCTTTGTAAATACCACCAACGATATTTCAAGCAAAGCGCTCATTTATGAGCTGCTGACTTAAGAGTCTTGCAGCTATGGAGCCACCACGGGCTCTTTCCTTGGGTCTAGAAGGGGGCAGGGGCATTATTGCATCGTCAGCCTGATTGTCTACCACGAGATCATCGTCCACCTCCTCGTCCTCCTCTTCCTCTCTTTCCTGAGGTGGACCGCAATCCCTTCTGGCAATTCTTGTCCCCTCCTGATAGCCAAGTTGTGCAGCATGGATCACACCGCCATGAATTGAGCTACCTGCTTAGGGTGGTATTGGAGCTCGCCTCCTGAGTGGTCCAGGCATCTAAAGTGCTGTTTAAGCACTCCAATGGTATTCTCGACGATATTGCGTGTGGCGCTATGGCTCTCATTGTATCGTTTCTCGGCTTTTGTGTGGGTGTTACGCAGCAGGGTCATCAGTCAGGTGGCGAGGCCATATCCTTTGTCACCAAGCATCCAGCATTAACCTTGTGGCCGACTGGCAAACATGTCAGATACAGTGCTCTAAATTTTGCATTTACTGTCATTATAATTTGCTGGTAGTCGACAACGAGCTGCACATTCAGGGAGTGTAATCCCTTTCCGTTCCGAAAAACCTCTGCATCCCAAAAAGGTGCCTGCATGGCGATGTGCGTACAGTCTATTGTTCCCTGCACTTTGGGTAATTTTCCAATTCTGGAGAATCCTAGAGCCCTCTCAGTCTGTGCCTCCCTGGTCATAGGGAAGCTAATAAATTCTATCATGCGTGCGTAAAGGGCTTCAGTGACCTGTCGAATGCAGCAATGTGTGGCATGCTGAGATATAGCACAAATATCGCCAGCTGAGGCCCGAAAGGAACCCAATGCATAGAAGGCAAGTGCCGCAGTGACCTTGACCTTACCGGACAGTTCAGTCCTGATGGTGCTGGCAGGCTGCACATCTGCCTTGATGAGCTGGCATATCTCACTGATAACCTCTTTCTGGAAGCGCAGTTTCCTAAGCCACGTGTTATCGGACAAGTTCAGGTAAGGCCGCTTCTCCCTATAAGTACATGGATGTAAGGTCTAGTCCTCCTCGGCAGTCTGCCACCTCTTTGATTGGGCACATAATGCTGTTGAATATACCTTCTGCCATCTGAAGTCTGCGTGTAGTCATCAAGACAGGCTGAGAAATTACAGCCCCCACTACAATAACTATCAATATTATACCTATTGTTCACAAAAAATAAATGTATCTACTAAAACACCTAAAATAAATTCAAATCGTCCACAGTATGATAAGATGTTTGTTCAGATGTTCAAATCACCTTAAAAGAACTCCAGAGTACATCAAAACTCCTCAGAAGTTGAAGCAGCCTTTTATATGAACCGACTTGCGATTTACAAAATCGCATCCATACCGCTGAGTTTAGTTCAGGTGAGAGCAACTTTTTCTCAGCAGGTTTTTTCGGCGAGCGATATTTTCGCCGATATGTGGGCGAGGTGCCGAAAGTAACGCTCGACGATATTTTGGCCGTTAGCTTCGGCCGTTATGATCTTTACACCAAAACAAAGTGGGCGGGCGGTATTATTATTTCTCGGCGTTAAGTACATGCCGAAAGTAACGCTCGGCGATAAATGAGCGATACGTGGATGTTAGTTTCCATTTTGTGCCTAAATGGGTGCTATCTGGGCGTTATACCTCATCTCAGCGTTAAAATGGACGTTAAGTGGGCGGTATCGATGCAAAAAAAATGGAAAGTCTAGCCCATAGTGTCAGTGCAATTCCCACCTACTAAACACGTGTCACTAAATTGCTTTAGAGCATTTGAGCTGTTAGTGGCTGCATCATTTAGACAATGGCCCAGAAATCCAGGTTTCTCCTTCCTGTGGGCGTTCGAATGGATTTTAGAAAAAAGAAGCGCACTTACCTGAAGCTGCTGTGGCCACGCGAGATCCCGGTCCTGAGGCCTCTCCTGACTGCACGTCAGGACGTGTGCAGGCCTGGAGCTGCAGTCACATGGCTCTGGGCAGCCAATCAGATAAAGTATATTCTCATTCATAATAATGGGAACTCTGTAAGTTGGCGTTCCCATTGTTATGAATGAAAACCCCCCCCAAACACTAATAACCAATAATAAAAGATAGAAAAAATGCACAACATATTTTTATTAATTTAAATTAAAGTTATTGATGTATTTTAAAAGAATATATTTTTATGATTTAAAAAAACATTTTTAAAATTATGGTTCAAAATAAACTTACCGTAGTGAGGAGGGTTTTTAACAATAGCATGTGCTTTTAAAATTTTATTTTACAATTTTTTTGTGCGTTTTAAAACTCTTATGCCTGTAAAAGTAGGCTATGCCCCTGCTTTTATCAGGCGCAAGAGTTTTGAGGACATTTGCTGGGCAAGATATGGGTAAATCCCACAATCTTGCCCTTGCAAATGTCTTCGCTCCCAATATGCGTGACATCTGTCAAGCCAGAAACTTGACAGATTGGAAAAGCCGCTTTTCAGCGCATGCGCATTGTGTGCTGAAAAACGGCTTCTCCGATAACTTGCCGGGACTGTAGAAACTTCATACAGACCCGGGGAGGCTGGGACTCAGAAACATAGAAACATAGAAAGTAGGTGCAGGAGTAGGCCATTCGGCCCTTTGAGCCTGCACCACCATTCAATATGAGCATGGCTGATCATGCAACTTCAGTACCCCATTCCTGCTTTCTCTCCATACCCCTTGATCCCTTTAGCTGTAAGGGCCACATCTAACTCCCTTTTGAATATATCTAACGAACTGGCCTCAATAACTTTCTGTGGTAGAGAATTTCACAGGTTCACAACTCTCTCAGTGAAGAACTCTCCTCATCTCGGTCCTAAATAGCCAATGTCTGGGGTTCTTATTAATTTAGTGAATATTGCTTGTTATGTGGGGAGGCCACAAAATTGCCATCCTCATGCATTTCACCGATGAGGCACTAACCTCACCCAAAATGCAGGCTGGGAATCAGAAGGCAATAGTAGAAGTGTCAATCAGTTCGTGCAGTCAGGAAGTCCACAGCAATGGAGAATGCGTCCAATGCTCGACGAGCACATGCTTTAGTGGAAGGGGGACAGACAGGAGCCGCACAGGGCTGCCAAATCTATCAGATGGTGCCAGAGGTGTTGTCCATACCTGCTGCTATGCCACCCTTCACAACTGCAGAACCAGGCACAGCTGTCCGAGAATGGCTGAGGAGCACTACATCCGGAGTCTCAGATTTAGCAAGGAGACAGATATTGAGCTGCGCCATTTGCTTCAAGACTGCAGGCAACCTTAAATATAGGGACGGCCCTGCCAGTGGCCATCAAGGTGGCCACTGCCCTCAATTTTTATGCCCCAGAATCCTGACAGGCTACAGCAGTATCCATCATCATCATAGGCAGTCCCTCGAGTCGAGGATGACTTGCTTCCACGTCAAGATAGTGTTTCAATACTTGTGCATGAAAACCAAGCTTTTGTCCTTGATGGAAAATGCTTCACACACCAGCGGAGCAGGCTGCCCAGCCCCTGGCCTGCGAGCACGCGAGTATCATGGAAGTGACAGATGCATTATTCACTAAGGCCACCAACTTCATCACATTTCATCAGTGACCAGCAGCAATGTGACAAAGCAACAGAATTCACATAACCGATGACCATCCGAGAGTCGACAGGGTCATCGCTTGCATCTTTGTAGACATTCAATTTTGTGCCCAATATCATATAATCATACAGCACAGAAGGCGGCCATTGAGCCACTCATGCCTATGCCGGCTCTCTGTGAAAGATCTACCTAATTAGTTCTACACCCTAGTCCTTTCCCCAGAGCCCTTCAATTGTTCCTTTTGAAGTATTTATCCAATTTCGTTTTGAAAGTTATTATTAAATCTGCTTCCACCATCCTTACAGGCAATGAATTCCAGATCATCACAACTCGCTCCGTAAACACAAGTCTCCTCATTCCCCCCAAGACCAGAAAGAGATGTTTTTTTCTATTTCAGTGTGGAGACTTGGGAGACATTTGAAATCTTCTTCCGAACTTAAATGATGCATCCGCTCCCTGCACGAGGTACATCTGTGCAGATGTGTGAAGCATTTTCAAGGTGGAAAGGACAATGGCTTTGTTTTCATGCACAAATACTGAATCTTGCACGTTTGCCTGCTTCAATCATGCAAAAACAAAAAAATGGACAGAATGGAAGGAAGTAAAGGGAGTTCAGTTGTGGCTGAGGGCAATGATATCTATAAGGCATGCACATGCTGATAGACAACCATCTGCTATTTAGTTCTTGCTTGCATCTGGCTGTCAGTTGCTCTGGCTGTTACTTGACTAAAAGCAAACATGTAAATACGTGGTTAGCAGTACATTGTAGATATACATTGATTTACGTTAAACTACAACTAGCTATACATTACATATGTAAATATACTGATTGTAATATTGCAACTCCATATCTATTCGTAATCTACTGCAGCGTGCCTGTCACATTTGTCCTGTTTCTCAGATCAAGACTGCCATGACCTCAGTTGCTATGGTTACTGAACGCCTCCTACACAATGCCACTGCAACAGTGCAGTTTAGTTGGCATCTCAAATAAACATTCTTCAGGCCCGCACTATAAAAAGCATATTTGAAAGAATTACTTTAACGGTATTCTGTCAAGGAACCCTGCTAGTAATTTAATCAAATCATTATATAAGATCATGTGCAAGGGTCTCTTTTAATTCTGCAACACACATAATTGATAGTTACATTTTGAAAATAGACCCAACTGGTTTGTCAAGTAAATATAAAACTTGGATTAAAATTTCTATAAATTGTAGAGTTTAAAATCTAATTTACAGCTCCTAAATATGTATCAATCAAACATTATGAGAGTTCTCATATGTTTCACTGTCTCGAGGCCACTATTTGTTGTGAACTGACTGCCATTACTACGTTAATGATTAAATGTCAATATGTAAATTTTCCTGGCATGATTTGGGGTGTGGGAATCAGAAAATTGGGTGTTAGTTTTGAAAGGCTTAATGCACACGTAGGTGACTCTCCCACATAGAGAGCTTCTTTATAATATTTAAATATTTAATACTTAAATCAGTGCCTAATCTGAGCACTTGAAATTTCTTGCCATTGATCAAAGCAATTGCTCTGTTTTCCCATCTGGAACAGCATCAACAGAAGCTCTATCTACAAAGGAGCTATTGTCGGATCAGAAGCTGTTTCACAGAATACTTTTATTTTGTTTTCAGTAACTTCTCTTGGGTTTTGATGCTTTTTTGGGGGTATCAAAAGATATTGGGCTGGTTATTAGTTTGGAGGAAGGGAGGGAGTGGAGAGACTACTTTGAGGTTGGAAAACCAGGAAAAACGGGTTTCTTGAAGATCCTGCTGAATTTGACAGCAGGACCGGATTAGTATTTTTTAATCTCCGTTTCCCGGCTGTGGCCAGCCAGAAGGAGGGGCTGGATGGCTGTCGGTTGGGCAGGCCTCCGGCACCAGGCTGCAGCCAGGGAGTAGAGAGGATGGAGAGAGGGATCAGAAAGGTCGGAGGCCAAAGGGAAGATCAGAGATTGGTTGCTTGCCCCCGCAATCCCATCTCGCCTCTGTTAAAACCGGAAGCAGTTGGGTCGGAGGTGGGATCAAATTTTTATCATTTTAACAGCCCACCAGTCCTACACGTACCCGTTTTTGTGGATTAAAATGACCCACATTGGCCCCGCTATTTACAGGGAGACGGGGCGGGCGGGTGAGGTCAAAAATGGTCGCGGAATCCAGCAAGGCAGAAATTGGCAAAGCTCGGGGCGCAAAGGCTCTGCCGATCTTCATGGCATGGACTAATTTGCATCTTGTAGGCCCGTCTCCGGGCCGGCAGCCGGCCAAATGGATAGACTCGCCAGGGGTGGGAAGGTTGGAGTTTGGTAGTACAGATTGGGAAAGTCGGGGAGAGAATGCCCATAATTGGGAGGCCACGGGGTGGGTATAGCGGGAGATCAGAGCTTGGGGAGACCGAAGATTTCCTTGGAGGGTACGGGGACAAAACGCCTGCTCCTCCTGGCCCCTAAGGAGGGCTTAACTTGGCACCGCTCATCTTGCTTTCACTGCCAAGTGTCCTAACTACTGGGAAACCAGCACAGCATCAATTCATTTCAAATTGCCCTGTAACAACCTGATAGTTGTTAATATATGTTCAGTAAGATTCCCGCCTCTCCATGACGTAACACATGGGGACGCACCAAAATCCGTTGGAAAGAAAATGGCGGCAGGTGCGTGCGTGGCTTGTTGGAGCGGATTACATGGATTTCACATTTTAACGCACACCACCCCCGCAACCCTCTTCCTCCCGTCGTGGGGTGGCTTAATACTGAAGCCATGAGAATATTCAGCTCAGCGAATCTGACCCCGACCATTATACAACTGCCCAGGATAGACCTGCTCAGGATACACCCGTCCAGCATAGACCCCCCATGATTACACACCTCATTATATACCCGCTTATTATACACCCGCTCATTACAACCCACCCATTATACACCCGTTCATTATACACCCGTTCATTATACACCCGCTCATTAGAACCCACCCATTATACACCCGCCCATTATACACCCGTTCATTATACACCCGTTCATTATACACCCGCTCATTAGAACCCACCCATTATACACCCGCTTATTATACACCCGCTCATTACAACCCACCCATTATAACCCGCCCATTATACACCCACCCATTATACACCCGTTCATTATACACCTGCTCATTAGAACCCACCCATTATACACCTGCCCATTATAACCAGCCCATTTTACACCCATGCATTATACACCCGCTCATTATACACCCACTCATTATAACCCGCCCATTATACACCCTCCCATTATAACCCGGCCATTATACACTCGGTCATTATAATCTGCTCATTATACACCCGCTCATTATACATCCGTCCATTTTAACCCGCCCATTACACACCGGCTCATTATATAACTGCCAATTATACACCCGTCCATTATACACCCGGCCAGGATACAAACGGCCATTATACACCCGCCCATTATAACCCGCCCATTATAAGCCGCCATTATACACCCGCCCATTATACTCCCGCCCAGAATCCATCCCGTCCATGATACACCCGCCGTTATACTCATGCCTATTATACATCCACACATTATACACCCGTTCATTATTCACGCGTCCATTATACACCCGCCCATTATACTCCCGCCCAGAATACATCACGCCCATTATACACCCACCCATTATACACCCACCCATTATACACCCGTCCATTATACACTCGCCCATTATACACCCGCCCATTATACTCCCGCCCATAATACATCCCGCCCATTATACACCCGCCCATTATACACATGCCTATTATACACCCGCCCATTATACTCGTGCCCAGGATACATCCCGCCCATTATACACCAGGCCATTATACACCTGTCCATTATACACCCGCCAATGATAAACCTGCCCATTATACACCCGTCCATTATACACCCGTCCATTATACACCCGCCCATTATACACTTGCCTATTATACACTCGCCTATTATACAACCGCCCATGATACACCCGTCCATTCAACACGCGTCCATTATACACCCGTCCATTATACACCCGTCCATTATACACGCACCCATTATACACCCGTCCATTATACACCTGTCCATTATACAAACACCCATTATACACCCACCCATTATACACCCGTCCATTATACACCCGTCCATTGTACACCCACCCATTATACATCCGCCCATTGTACACCCGCTCATTATACACCCGCTTATTATTACCCGCTCATTATACACCCGCTCATTATAACCCCGCCATTTTACACCCGCCCATTATAACCCGCCCATTATACACCCGCCCATTATAACCCGCCCATTATACACCCGCTCATTATACACCCGCTCACTGTACACCCACCCATTATACACCCGCCCAGGATACACCCGTCCAGCATCGACCCGTCATGGATATACCCGCCCATTATACACCCGTCCATTATACACCCATCCATTATACACCGCTCATTATAACCCGCTCATTATACACCCGCACATTATACACCCGTCCATTATACACTCGCCCTTTATACACCCACCCATTATACACCCGTCCATTATACACCCGCCCAATATACACCCGCCCATGATACACTCGCCCATTATACACCCGTCCATTATACACTCGCCCATTATACACCCGTCCATTATACACCCATCCATTCTACACCCACCCATTATACACTCGCCCATTATACACATGCCTATTATACAACCGCTGATGATACACCCGCCCATTATACTCCCGCCCAGAATACATCCCGTCCATTATACACCCGCCCATTATACACAGGCCCATTATACACCCGCCCATTATACTCCCGTCCATTATACACATGCCTATTATACACCCGCCCATTATACTCGTGCCCAGGATACATCCCGTCCATTACACACCCGCCCATTATACACCCATCCATTATACACTCGCCCATTCTACACCCACCCATTATACACCCGTCCATTATACACCCGTCCATTATACAACCACCCATTATACACCCGTCCATTATACACCCGCCCATTATACACATGCCTATTATACAACCGCCCATTATACACCCGCCCATTATACACCCACCCATTGTACTCGCGCCCAGGATACATCCCGCCCATTATACACCTGCCCATTATACACCCGTCCAATATACACATTGGCCAATATACACCCGCCCATTATATTCCCGCCCATTTTACTCCCGCCCAGAATACATACCGTCCATTATACACTCGCCCATTATACACCCGTATGTTATACACTTGCCCATTATACTCCCGCCCATTATACACCTGTCCAATATACACATTGGCCAATATACACCCGCCCATTATATTCCCGCCCATTATACTCCCGCCCAGAATTCATCCCGCCCATTTTACACCCCCCCATTATACACATGCCTATTATACACCCGCCCATTATACTCGTGCCCAGGATACATCCCGTCCATTACACACCCGCCCATTATACACCCATCCATTATACACTCGCCCATTCTACACCCACCCATTATACACCCGTCCATTATACACCCGTCCATTATACAACCACCCATTATACACCCGTCCATTATTCACCCGCCCAATATACACCCAACCATTATACACTCGCCCATTATACACCCGCCCATTACACACCCGTCCATTATACACCCGTCCATTATACAATCGCCCAATATACACCCGCCCATTATACACCCACCCATTATACACCCGTCCATTATACACCCGTCCATTATACACCCACCCATTATACACCCGTCCATTATTCACCCGCCCAATATACACCCAACCATTATACACTCGCCCATTATATACCCGCCCATTACACACCCATCCATTATACACCCGTCCATTCTACACCCACCCATTATACACCCGTCCATTATACACCCGTCCATTATACACCCACTCATTATACACAGGCCTATTATACACCCGCCCATTATACACCCGCCCATTATACTCCCGTCCATTATACACTCGCCCATTATACACCCGCCCATTATACACATGCCTATTATACAACCGCCCATTATACACCTGCCCATTATACACCCGGCCATTGTACTCGCGCCCGGGATACATCCCACCCATTATACACCCGCCCATTATACACCCGTCCAATATACACATTGGCCAATATACATCCCCCCATTATACACATGCCTATTATACACCCGCCCATTATACTCGTGCCCACGATACATCCCGCCCATTATGAACCCGCCCATTATACACCCGTCCATTATACACTCGCCCATTATACACCCGCCCATTATACTCCCGCCCAGAATACATCCCTCCCATTATACACCCGCCCATTATACACCCGTCCATTATACACCCGCCCATTATACACCCGCCCGTTATACACCCGTCCATGATACACTCGGCCATTATACACCCGCCCATTATACGCCCGTCCATTATACTTCCGTCCATTATACACTCGCCCATTATACACCCGCCCATTATACACCCGTCCATTATACACATGCCTATTATACACCCACCCATTATACGCCCGCCCATTATACTCCTGTCCATTATACACCCGTCCATTATACACCCGCCCATTATACGCCCGCCCATTATACTCCCGTCCATTATACACCCGTCCATTATACACCCACCCATTATACGCCCGCCCATTATACTCCCGTCCATTATACACACGTCCATTATACACCCACCCATTATACGCCCGTCCATTATACTTCCGTCCATTATACACTCGCCCATTATACACCCGCCCATTATACACCCGTCCATTATACACATGCCTATTATACACCCACCCATTATACGCCCGCCCATTATACTCCCGTCCATTATACACCCGTCCATTATACACCCGCCCATTATACTCCCGCCCAGAAAACATCACGCCCATTATACACCCGCCCATTATATACAGGCCTATTATACATCCGCCCATTATACACTCGCCCATTATACTCCCGTCCATTATACACTCGCCCATTATACACCCGCCAATTATAGACATGCCTATTATACAACCGCCCATTATACACCCGCCCATTATACACCCGCCCATTGTACTCGCGCCCAGGATACATCCCGCCCATTATACACCCGTACATTATACACCCGTCCATTATACTCCCGTCCATTATACACTCGCCCATTATACACCCGCCCATTATACACATGCCTATTATACACCCACCCATTGTACACTCGCCCATTATACTCCCGTCCATTATACACTCGCCCATTATACACTCGCCCATTATACACACGGCCATTATACACTCGCCCATTATACACCCGCCCAGTATACAAACGCCCATTATACTCCTGCCCAGAATACATCTCGCCCATTATACACTCGCCCATTATACACCCGCCAATTATAGACATGCCTATTATACAACCGCCCATTATACACCCGCCCATTATACACCCGCCCATTGTACTCGCGCCCAGGATACATCCCGCCCATTATACACCCGTACATTATACACCCGTCCATTATACTCCCGTCCATTATACACTCGCCCATTATACACCCGCCCATTATACACATGCCTATTATACACCCACCCATTGTACACTCGCCCATTATACTCCCGTCCATTATACACTCGCCCATTATACACTCGCCCATTATACACACGGCCATTATACACTCGCCCATTATACACCCGCCCAGTATACAAACGCCCATTATACTCCTGCCCAGAATACATCTCGCCCATTATACACCCGCCCATTATACACCCGCCCATTATACACATGCCTATTATACACCCACCCATTATACACTCGCCCATTATACTCCCGTCCATTATACACTCGCCCATTATACACTCGCCCATTATACACACGGCCATTATACACTCGCCCATTATACACCCGCCCAGTATACACACGGCCATTATACTCCTGCCCAGAATACATCCCGCCCATTATACAACTGCTCATTAAAAACCCGTCCATTGTACACTCGCCCATTATACACCCGCCCAGTATACAAACGGCCATTATACACCCGCCCATTATACATCCTGCCCATTATACACCCGCCCATTATACAACCGCCCATTATACCCACGCCCAGGATACATCCCGCCCATTATACACCCACCCATTATACACCTGTCCATTATACACTTTGGAAAATATACACCCGCCCATTATATTCCCGCTCAGAACACATCCCGCCTATTATACATGCGCCCATTGTACACCCATCCATTATACACTCACTCATTATACACCCGCCCATTATACTCCAGCCCATTATACACCCGCCCAATATACACATGCCCATTATACACCCGTCCATTATACATCCGCCTAATTATTCATCCCCCCGTTAAACACCCATTTATTAAACACCCACCCATCAAACACAGGCACATTAAACACGCACCATTATGCACCCGCTCATTAAACACATGCCCATTATACACCCGCCCATTAAACACACCCCCATTGCACACTAGTACATTATACACCCGCCCATTATACACCCGCACATTATACACCCGTCCATTATACACACGAACATTATACATCACCCTGGTTAAACACACACCCATTAAACACTCAACTTTATACAGCCATCCATTATACACCCACCCATTATACACCCACCCATTATACACCCTCCCATTATACACTCGCCCATTATACACCCGTCCATTATACACCCGCCCATTATACACCCGTCCAATATACACCTGTCCATTATATACCCCCACATTATACACACGCCCATTATACACCCGCCAAAGGTAAATGTGCCCATTATACAGCCGACCATTATACACCCATCCATTATAAACACACCCATGATACACCCGCCGTTATACACATGCCGATTATACATCCGCACATTATACACCCGTTCATTATACACGCGTCCATTATACACCCGCCCATTATACTCCCGCCCAGAATACATCCCGCCCATTATCCACATGCCTATTATACACCCGCCCATTATACACCCGCCCATTATACTCCCGTCCATTATATACTCGCCCATTATACACCCGCCCATTATACTCCCGCCCAGAATACATCCCGTCCATTATACTCTCGCCCATTATACACCCGTCCATTATACACTCGCCTATTATACACCCGCCCATTATACTCCCGCCAAGAATACATCCTGCCCATTATACACCCGCCCATTATACACATGCCTATTATACACCCTCACATTATACACCCGCCCATTATACTCCCGTCCATTATACACTTGCCCATTATACACCCGCCCATTATACTCCCGCCAAGAATACATCCCGCCCATTATACTCTCGCTCATTATACACCCGTCCATTATACACTCGCCCATTATACACCCGCCCATTATACTCCCGCCCAGAATACATCCCGCCCATTATACACCCGCCCATTATACACCCGTCCATTATACACCCGACCATTATACACCCGTCCATTATACACCCACCCATTATACACTCGCCCATTATACACGCACCCATTATACACCCGCCCATTATACACCCGCCCATTATACACCCGTCCATTATACACTCGCCCATTATACACCCATCCATTATACACCCGTCCATTATAAACCCGCCCATTATACACCCACCCATTATATACTCGCCCATTATACACCCGCCCATTATACACCCGTCCAATATACACCCGTCCATTCTACATGCACCCATTATACACCCGGCCATTATACACCCGCCCATTATACACGCACCCATTATACACCCGCCCATTATACACCCGTCCATTATACACCCACCCATTATACACCCGTCCATTATACATCTGTCCATTATACACCCACCCATTAGACACCTGTCCATTATACACCCGCCCAATATACACCCGCCCATTATACACTCGCCCATTATACAGATGACAATTATACACCCGTACATTATACACCCGTCCATTCTACACCCACCCATTATACACCCGCCCATTATACACCCGTCCATTATACACCCGCCCATTATACACTCGCCCATTATACATGCGCCAATTATACACCTGTCCATTATACACCCGTCCATTCTACACCCACTCATTATACACCTGTCCATTATACACCCGTCCATTATACACCCACCCATTAAACACCCGTCCATTGTACACCCACCCATTATTCACCCGTCCATTATACACCCACCCATTAAACACCCGTCCATTGTACACCCACCCATTATTCACCCGCCCATTATACACACGCTCATTATAACCCCGCCATTTTACACCCGCCCATTCTATCCCACCCATTATACACCCGCTCATTATACACCCGCTCATTGTACACCCACCCATTATACACCCGCCCAGGATACACCTGTCCAGCATAGACCCATCATGGATACACCCGCCCAGGAAACACCCACCCATTATACACCCGCCCATTATACATCTGCCTAATTATTCATCCCCCCGTTAAACACCCATTTATTAAACACCCACCCATCAAACACACGCACATTAAACACGCACCATTATGCACCCGCTCATGAAACACATGCCCATTATACACCCGCCCATTATACACCCGCACATTATACTCCCGCCCATTATACACCCGTCCATTATACACCCGTCCATTATACACCCGCCCATTATACACTCGCCCATTATACACGCGCCCATTATACAGCCGTCCATTATACACCCGTCCATTCTACACCCACCCATTATACACCTGTCCATAATACACCCGTCCATTATACACCCACCCATTATACACCCATCCATTATACACCCGTCCATTATAAACCCGCCCATTATACACCCACCCATTATACACTCGCCCATTATGCACCCGCCCATTATACACCCGTCCAATATACACCCGTCCATTCTACATGCACCCATTATACACCCGCCCATTATACACCCACCCATTATACACGCACCCATTATACACCCGCCCATTATACACCCGTCCATTATACACCCACCCATTATACACCCGTCCATTATACATCTGTCCATTATACACCCACCCATTAGACACCTGTCCATTATACACCCGCCCAATATACACCCGCCCATTATACACTCGCCCATTATACAGACGACAATTATACACCGGTACATTATACACCCGTCCATTCTACACCCACCCATTATACACCCGCCCATTATACACCCGTCCATTATACACCCGCCCATTATACACTCGCCCATTATACATGCGCCCATTATACACCTGTCCATTATACACCCGTCCATTCTACACCCACCCATTATACACCTGTCCATTATACACCCGTCCATTATACACCCACCCATTAAACACCCGTCCATTGTACACCCACCCATTATTCACCCGCCCATTGTACACCCGCTCATTATTACCCGCTCATTATACACACGCTCATTATAACCCCGCCATTTTACACCCGCCCATTCTAACCCACCCATTATACACCCGCTCATTATACACCCGCTCATTGTACACCCACCCATTATACACCCGCCCAGGATACACCTGTCCAGCATAGACCCATCATGGATACACCCGCCCAGGAAACACCCACCCATTATACACCCGCCCATTATACATCTGCCTAATTATTCATCCCCCCGTTAAACACCCATTTATTAAACACCCACCCATCAAACACACGCACATTAAACACGCACCATTATGCACCCGCTCATGAAACACATGCCCATTATACACCCGCCCATTATACACCCGCCCATTATACACTCGCCCATTATACACGCGCCCATTATACAGCCGTCCATTATACACCCGTCCATTCTACACCCACCCATTATACACCTGTCCATAATACACCCGTCCATTATACACCCAACCATTATACACCTTTCTATTATACACCCGCCCAATATACACCCGCCCATTATACACTCGCCCATTATACACCCGCCCATTATACACCCGTCCATTATACACCTGTCCATTCTACACCCACCCATGAAACACCCGTCCATTATACACCCGTCCATTGTACACCCACCCATTATACACCCGTCCATTATACACCCGCCCATTATACACCCGTCCACTATACACCCGTCCATTCTACACCCACCCATTATACACCCGCCCATTATACACCCGTCCATTATACACCCGCCCATTATACACCCGTCCATTATACACCCGCCCATTATACTCCCGCCCAGAATACATCCCGCCCAGAATACATCCCGCCCATTACACACCCACCCATTATACACCCGCTCATTATACTCCCGCCCATTATACACCCGCCCATTATACTCACGCCCAGAATACATCCCGTCCATTATACTCCCGCCCATTATACACCCGTCCATAATACACCCGTCCATTCTACACCCACCCATTATACACCCGTCCATTATACACCTGTCCATTATACACACACACATTATACACTCGCCCATTATACACCCACCCATTATACACCCGCCCATTATACTCCCGCCCAGAATACACCCGCCCATTATACACCCGTCCATTATACACCCGTCCATTCTACATGCACCCATTATACACCCGTCCATTATGCACCCGTCCATTATACACCCGCCCATTATACACCCGTCCATTATACACCCGACCATTATACACCCGCCCATTATACACCCGTCCATTCTACACCCACCCATTCTACACCCACCCATTATACACCCGTCCATTATACACCCGCCCATTATATACCCGTCCATTATACACCCGACCATTATACACCCGCCCATTATACACCCGCCCATTATACACCCGTCCATTATACACTCGCCCATTATACACGCACCCATTATACACCCGCCCATTATACACCCGCCCATTATACACCCGTCCATTATACACTCGCCCATTATACACCCGCCCATTATACACCCATCCATTCTACACCCACCCATTCTACACCCACCCATTATACACCCGTCCATTATACACCCGCCCATTATACTCACGCTCATTATACACCCGTCCATTATACACATGCCTATTATACACTCGCCCATTATACACGCACCCATTATACACCCGCCCATTATACACCCGCCCATTATACTTCCGTCCATTATACACTCGCCCATTATACACCCGCCCATTATACACCCGTCCATTATACACATGCCTATTATACACCCACCCATTATACGCCCGCCCATTATACTCCCGTCCATTATACACCCGTCCATTATACACCCGCCCATTATACTCCCGCCCAGAAAACATCACGCCCATTATACACCCGCCCATTATATACAGGCCTATTATACATCCGCCCATTATACACTCGCCCATTATACTCCCGTCCATTATACACTCGCCCATTATACACCCGCCAATTATAGACATGCCTATTATACAACCGCCCATTATACACCCGCCCATTATACACCCGCCCATTGTACTCGCGCCCAGGATACATCCCGCCCATTATACACCCGTACATTATACACCCGTCCATTATACTCCCGTCCATTATACACTCGCCCATTATACACCCGCCCATTATACACATGCCTATTATACACCCACCCATTGTACACTCGCCCATTATACTTCCGTCCATTATACACTCGCCCATTATACACTCGCCCATTATACACACGGCCATTATACAGTCGCCCATTATACACCCGCCCAGTATACAAACGCCCATTATACTCCTGCCCAGAATACATCTCGCCCATTATACACCCGCCCATTATTCACCCGCCCATTATACACATGCCTATTATACACCCACCCATTATACACTCGCCCATTATACTCCCGTCCATTATACACGCGTCCATTATAAACCCGCCCATTATACACCCACCCATTATACACTCGCCCATTATACACCCGCCCATTATACACCCGTCCATTATACACCCGTCCATTCTACATGCACCCATTAAACACCCGTCCATTATACACCCGTCCATTATACACCCGCCCATTATACACCCGTCCATTATACACCCGACCATTATACACCCGCCCATTATACACCCGCCCATTATACACCCATCCATTCTACACCCACCCATTCTACACCCATCCATTATACACCCGTCCATTATACACCCGCCCATTATACTCACGCTCATTATACACCCGTCCATTATACACATGCCTATTATACACCCGCCCATTATACTCACGCCCAGGATACATCCCGCCCATTATACACCCACCCATTATCCAGCCGCTCATTATACTCCCGCTCATTATACACCTGCCCATTATACACCCGTCCATTATACACCCGCCCATTATACACCCGCCCATTATACACGCGCCCATTATACACCCGTCCATTATACATCCGTCCATTATACACCCACCCATTATACAGACGGCCATTATACATCCGTCCATTCTACACCCACCCATTATACACCCGTCCATTCTACACCCACCCATTATACACCCACCCATTATACACTCGCCCATTATACACCCGCCCAGGATAAATGTGCCCATTATACACCCGACCATTATACACCCATCCATTATACACCCATGCATTATAAACACACCCATTATACTTCCGACCAGAATACATCCCGCCCATTAGACACCCGCCGTTATACACATGCCTATTATACATCCACACATTATACACCTGTTCATTATACACGCGTCCATTATACACCCACCCATTATACTCCCACCCAGAATACATCCCGCCCATTATACACATGCCTATTATACACCCTCCCATTATACACCTGCCCATTATACTCCCGTCCATTATACACCCGTCCATTATACACCTGTCCATTATACTCCCGTCCATTATACACTCGCCCATTATACACCCGCCCATTATACACATGCCTATTATACACCCACCCATTATACACTCGCCCATTATACTCCCGTCCATTATACACTCGCCCATTATACACTCGCCCATTATACACACGGCCATTATACACTCGCCCATTATACACTAGCCCAGTATACAAACGCCCATTATACTCCCGCCCAGAATACATCTCGCCCATTATACACCCGCCCATTATACACCCGCCCATTATACACATGCCTATTATACACCCACCCATTATACACTCGCCCATTATACTCCCGTCCATTATACACTCGCCCATTATACACTCGCCCATTATACACACGGCCATTATACACTCGCCCATTATACACCCGCCCAGTATACACACGGCCATTATACTCCTGCCCAGAATACATCCCGCCTCTTATACAACTGCCCATTAAACACCCGTCCATTATACACTCGCCCATTATACACCCGCCCAGTATAAAAACGCCCATTATACTCCCGCCCAGAATACATCCCGCCCATTATACACCCGCCCATTATACAACCGCCCATTATACCCGCGCCCAGGATACATCCCGCCCATTATACACCCACCCATTATACACCTGTCCATTATACACTTTGGAAAATATACACCCGCCCATTATATTCCCGCTCAGAACACATCCCGCCTATTATACACGCGCCCATTGTACACCCATCCATTATACACTCGCTCATTATACACCCGCCCATTATACTCCAGCCCATTATACACCCGCCCAATATACACATGCCCATTATACACCCGTCCATTATACATCCGCCTAATTATTCATCCCCCCGTTAAACACCCATTTATTAAACACCCACCTATCAAACACACGCACATTAAACATGCACCATTATGCACCCGCTCATTAAACACATGCCCATTATACACCCGCCCATTAAACACCCGTCCAATATACACCCGTCTATGATATACCCCCACATTATACACACGCCCATTATACACCCGCCCAGGATAAATGTGCCCATTATACAGCCGACCATAATTCACCCATCCATTATAAACACACCCATGATACACCCGCCGTTATACACATGCCTATTATACATCCGCACATTATACACCCGTTCATAATACACGCGTCTATTATACACCCGCCCATTATACTCCCGCACAGAATACATCCCGCCCTTTATACACATGCCTATTATACACCCACCCATTATACACCCGCCCATTATACTCCCATCCATTATACACTCGCCCATTATACTCCCATCCATTATACACTCGCCCATTATACACCCGTCCATTATACACCCGCCCATTATACACCCGTCCAATATACACCTGTCCATTATATACCCCCACATTATACACATGCCCATTATACACCCGCCCAGGATAAATGTGCCCATTATACAGCCGACCATTATACACCCATCCATTATAAACACACCCATGATACACCCGCCGTTATACACATGCCTATTATACATCCGCACATTATACACCCGTTCAGAATACATCCCGCCCTTTATACACATGCCTATTATACACACGCCCATTATACACCCGCCCATTATACTCCCGTCCATTATACACTCGCCCATTATACACCCGCCCATTATACTCCCGTCCAGAATACATCCTGCCCATTATACACCAGCCCATTATACACATGCCTATTATACACCCTCACATTATACACCCGCCCATTATACTCCCGTCCATTATACACTTGCCCATTATACACCCACCCATTATACTCCCGCCCAGAATACATCCCGCCCATTATACTCTCGCCCATTATACACACGTCCATTATACACTCGCCCATTATACACCCGCCCATTATACTCCCGCCCAGAATACATCCCGCCCATTATACACCCGCCCAATTTACACCCGTCCATTATACACCCGACCATTATACACCCGTCCATTATACATCCACCCATTATACACTCGCCCATTATGCACGCACCCATTATACACCCGCCCATTATACACCCGCCCATTATACACCCGTCCATTATACACTCGGCCATTATACACCCGTCCATTATACACACGTCCATTATAAACCCGCCCATTATACACCCACCCATTATACACTCGCCCATTATACACCCGCCCATTATACACCCGTCCAATATACACCCGTCCATTCTACATGCACCCATTAAACACCCGTCCATTATACATCCGTCCATTATACACCCGCCCATTATACACCCATCCATTATACACCCGACCATTATACACCCGCCCATTATACACCCGTCCATTCTACACCCACCCATTCTACACCCACCCATTCTACACCCATTCATTATACACCCGCCCATTATACACCCGCCCATTATACACGCGCCCATTATACACCCGCCCATTATACACCCATCCATTATACACCCATCCATTATACACCCGTCCATTATACATCCGTCCATTATACACCCACCCATTATACACTCGCCCATTATACAGACGCCCATTATACACCCGTACATTATACACCCGTCCATTCTACACCCACCCATTATACACCCGCCCATTATACACCCGTCCATTATACACCCACCCATTATACACTCGCCCATTATACATGCGCCCATTATACACCTGTACATTATACACCCGTCCATTCTACACCCGCCCATTATACACCTGTCCATTATACACCCGTCCATTATACACCCACCCATTATACACCCGTCCATTATACACCCGCCCAATATACACCTGCCCATTATACACTCGCCCATTATACACCCGCCCATTATACACCCGTCCATTGTACACCCACCCATTATTCACCCGCCCATTGTACACCCGCTCATTATTACCCGCTCATTATACACACGCTCATTATAATCCCGCCATTTTACACCCGCCCATTATAACCCACCCATTATACACCCGCTCATTATACACCCGCTCATTGTACACCCACCCATTATACACCCGCCCAGGATACACCTGTCCAGCATAGACCCATCATGGATACACCCGCCCAGGAAACACCCACCCATTATACACCCGCCCATTATACATCTGCCTAATTATTCATCCCCCCGTTAAACACCCATTTATTAAACACCCACCCATCAAACACACGCACATTAAACACGCACCATTATGCACCCGCTCATGAAACACATGCCCATTATACACCGCCCATTATACACCTGCCCATTTTACTCCCGCCCATTATACACCCGTCCATTATACACCCGTCCATTATACACCCGCCCATTATACACTCGCCCATTATACACGCGCCCATTATACAGCCATCCATTATACACCCGTCCATTCTACACCCACCCATTATATACCCGTCCATTATACACCCATCCATAATACACCCGCCCATTATACACCCATCCATTATACACCCGCCCATTATAAACCCATCCATTCTGCACCCACCCATTATAAACCCGTCAATTATACACCCGCCCATTATAAATCCATACATTATACACCCGTCCATTCTACACCCACCCATTATACACGCGTCCATTATACACCCGTCCATTATACGCCCACCCATTATACACCCGTCCATTATACACCCGTCCATTATACACTCGCCAATTATACACACGTCCATTATACACCCGTCCATTGTACACGCGCCCATTATACACCCGCCCATTACACACCCGCCCATTATACACCCGTCCATTATAAACTCGACCATTATACACCCGCCCATTATAAACCCGTCTATTATACACCCGCCCATTATACACCCGTCCATTGTACACCCGCCCGTTATACACCCGTCCATTATACACCCGCCCATAATACACCCATTCATTCTACACCTACTCATTATACGCCCGTCCATTCTACACCCACCCATTATACACCCGTCCATTATACACCCGTCCATTATACACCCACCCATTATACACCCTCCAATTATACACCCGTCCTTTATACACCCGTCCATTCTACACCCGTCCATTATACACCCATCCATTATACACCCGTCCATTATACATTCACCCATTATGCACCTGTCCATTCTACACAAGCCCATTATACACCCGTCCATTCTACACCCACCCGTTATACACCCGTCCATTATACACCCGCCCATTATACACCCGTCCATTATACACCCGCCCAGGTTATACATGCCCAGTATACACCCATCAACCCGCTCATTATAAACCTGCCCATTATAGACCCACCCAGGATACCCGTGCCCATTATACACCCACCCATTATACACCCACCCATTATACAGCTGCCCATTATCCACCCGCCCATTATCCACCCGCCCATTAAACACACACCCATTATACACCCGTCCATTATACACCCACGCAGGATACACTCGTTCATTAAACACACTCTCATTATACACCCATCCATTATACACCCGCCCGTTAAACACCCATTCATTAAATACCCACCTATTAAATATCCGCGATTAAACACTTACCCTTATACATCCGTCCATTATACACCCGCCCCTTATACACCCATCCATTAAACAACCGCCCATTATACATTCGCCTGTTATACACCTGCACATTATACACCCGCCCCTTATCACCCATCTATTAAACACCCGCCCATTAAACATTCGCCTGTTATACACCTGCACATTATACACCCGCCCCTTATACACCCATCTATTAAACACCCGCTCATTATACACCCATCTATTATACACCCACCCATTATTCACCCGCCCATTATACACCCATTAATTATACACCCACCCATTATACACATGCCCATTATACACCCAACCATTATACACCCACCCATTATACACCCGCCCATTATACACCCGCCCATTATACAGCTGCCCATTATACAGCAGCTCATTAAACACACGCCTATTATACACACGTCCATTATACACATGCCCATTATACACCTACCCATTATACACCAGTCCATTATACACCCGTCCATTATACACCCACGCAGGATACACACGTTCATTAAACACACTCTCATTATACACCCATCCATTATACACCCGCCCGTTAAACACCCATTCATTAAATACCCACCTATTAAATATCCGCGATTAAACACTTACCCTTATACATCCGTCCATTATACACCCGCCCCTTATACACCCATCCATTAAACAACCGGCCATTATACATTCGCCTGTTATACACCTGCACATTATACACCCGCCCCTTATCACCCATCTATTAAACACCCGCCCATTAAACATTCGCCTGTTATACACCTGCACATTATACACCCGCCCCTTATACACCCATCTATTAAACACCCGCCCATTATACACCCATCTATTATACACCCACCCATTATTCACCCACCCATTATACACCCATTAATTATACACCCACCCATTATACACATGCCCATTATGCACCCAACCATTATACACCCACCCATTATACACCCGCCCATTATACACCCGCCCGTTATACAGCTGCCCATTATACAGCAGCTCATTAAACACACACCTATTATACACACGTCCATTATACACATGCCCATTATACACCTACCCATTATACACCTGCCCATTAAACACACGCCCATTATACATCCGCCCATTATACACCCGTCCCTTATACACCCGTCCATTATACACCTGCCCACTATACACCTACCCATTATATACCCGACCATTATACACCCGCCCAGTAAACTCACGCCCCTTATACACCCGTCCATTATACACCCGCCCATTAAACACACACCCATTATATACCAGTCGATTATACACCTACCCACTATAAACCCGCCCAGGACTACCCGTCCATTATACACGCATCCATTATACACCCGCCCATTATATACCCACCCATTATACACGCGTCCATTATACACGCATCCATTATACACCCGTCCATTATACACCCGCCCATTATACACCCGCCCGTTGTACACCTGCGCATTGTACACTTGCCCAGGATACACCCACCCATTATTCACCCGTCCATTATACACCCATCCATTAAACATACACTTATTATACACCTGCACATCATGCACCTGCCCATGTTGGCTACTAACCCTCTACACCCTCTTGTTGTTTGGTCTTCCCGTGGGTGGTTTCCTCCAATGGGCTCAGGGTTCTATTTTCCCACATTCTCCCACAGTTCCCTCCTATTGAATGCATTGGGAAACTGTGGGCAATGTACCCATGGTTTTTGGATCTTCACTCATAACAGCTGAGGCACGTTGCCAGGCGGAAGAGTATCTGGAAACCCTCTGTTTGTTACCCCAATTGAAATCACATCGTGAGACATTCACACTAAATAAAGGGTTTTAGACAAAAGCGCAAAAAATCAATTGAAAATGACTACACTGATCAAATTATTCCATTCACTGGTGATTATACTAAGCAACATTTACTTTATGCATAAGCTTTAATTAACATTTTCTCCTTGTAATGGAAGAGTAATTAAAAATAATTTGAAGGGCCAAGATTAGCTACTTTCAAACATTATTCTCAAGAGATTTAATTTGATCATACAAGGTGTATTGCAGCCTCTAAATACCGATCGTACAAATACCATACCATTGAAGAAAGGTGCCTAACCATCAAATACTATGCATAACACCGTTGCAAGAGAAATAAGAAAAATGTAGTGGCCTGTGTAATTAACTCGCTTCAAATGTGTTTTTTCAGAACTCCTCAAGCTGCATAACTGAGGCTGAGAGTGTCCTTTGACCTTTCAATGAAAATGGATGATAATATAACTGAAATGACAAATAAGGCAGAAAAATGGGTAAAGATATTTTTATTGTGTCCCTGCATTATGCTCAAGAAAATCAACTAAACTTTGAAAATTACATTGCAGCGTTAATCTTAATTTAAAAGATGAAGGTTAACTCCTCCAATCTGAAAAGCCTGGAAACTGTTGTCAGTGAAAAGCATTTTGCTTGTGGCATTTGAGCAATAGAGAGCACACAGTGCTTGTGTATCGCAGGCTTTCTGACTCGGCCACAAACGTTTCAATGATGTCAGTAGATCATGTAACAGTAATACAAAGTCACATTCAACCTCATCCTGCTGTGCCTCTCATCACATCCCCATCACTCTGCTTTCCCTCCCCTACCCTATTCCTGCACATCCTTACTAACACCATTTTAACTTAATGAGCCCAGCAATCTGCGTGGCCCCCGGCCTGTGAGCACCATCGGAGCAGGCCGGGGAGCGGAAGGAGCAGCGTGGCGGTGTACCACTCCAGGGAGCAGCACGTGCTGGAGCAGGAGAGCGACGGCAGTGAAAAGGGACGTCACCAAGGCCAGGTCGGTGATTGGAGCGTGGGCAGGTACAGCAGGAGCGGCGAGTTTGGGGCAAAGGAGCAGTGAGATATTGTAGATGGACGTGATCGGGGTTCAGGAGAGGCGCGAGTTCGGGGCCCAGAAGAGACGAGGGCCCAGGGGCAGCACGGGCCAGCCCACACTGCGATATATGTGCACACTAGGTCCGTGCAGCAGAGCTGGTCTCCAGTCGTCTTGGTTAATCCTTGCGACTGAACCAAGACCGAGCTCTGTCAAGCACATGTGGTGGCTGGTGTGCAACGGCCACCACACGTTAAAAAAATCCACACACAGGCATCTTCCACCCTTCAAGATTTAGTTTGGACCTGGAATTTTAGGTCCGTCATTGAAACACCTGTGAACTTTTTGACGTGGAAGCAAGTCATCCTCGATTCGAGGGACTGCCTATGATGATGATGAACTTGCACCCCCACTCATCCCTCTCTATCTATATTATCGCATTCCCATTTCACTAGCCACCCTTCACATTCACCCTCCTCCTAGTGCAATTGAATCACTGACCACACTCGATCAGCTCCGCTGGGCAGGCCACATCGTTCGCATGCTGGACACGAGACTCCCAAAGCAAGTGCTCTACGGGGAGCTCCATCACGGTAAACGAGCCAAAGGTGGGCAGCGGAAACGCTACTCGGACACCCTCAAAGCCTCCCTGATAAAGTGTGACATCCCCACTGATACCTGGGAGTCCCTGGCCCAAGACCACCCTAAGTGGAGGAAGTGCATCCGAGAGGGCGCTGAGCACCTCGAGTCTCAACGCCGAGAGCATGCAGCAGAAAGAGCGTGTGGCAAACCAGTTCCACCCATCTTTTTCCTCAACGACTACCTGTCTCACCTGTGATAGAGTCTGTGGCTCTCGGATTGGACTGTTCAGCCACCAAAGAACTCATTTCAGTAGTGGAAGCAAGTCTTCCTCGATTCTGACAATGGACAACACACAAGGGTAGGCACTCGGGTGTTTTATGCAATGTTCTTGTAATGTCTCTGTTAATATCATGTCAAACAGTGAAACCTTTATTTTTAACACTGCATTCTTGGACAGATTTGTGTGCATCTTTGCAAGTGGCTTAGTGAGTTGAAGTGAACAGTGAAGTTGAGATGAAAAAAACGATCTGTGAAGGTGAGAGAGGTCATAAGGTCAGACTGGATGGAGACTTGCAAAGACTTGTGGAAGTGCAGTGAGGAATAGCTTGTGGCTGAGGGAAGGTATCTCTGTACATCTGAGACTGTCAATTCAACAGCCGATTCAACGGACACTGAACTCTTACCTCAGCTTAACAGACAGAACCCCGAGCAGCAAAGATCCCATGGGCGAGTATGTAAATGTATTCTTAATGGTCTTTAAACAAGGTAACAATTACCTGAATTCTGTCCGCCGCTGCTGCGTGTCACGTTAGCTCATCGCTGACAGACCCAACACTGGGGAAAAGCTTGTGGTGGTGGGTTCACAGCGGGGCCCTGAGCCTCTGGGGGGAAAAAACACTTCCCCACCCAACCCGCCACCGATCGCACCCGCTGAGCCCCGTTAAATCTTGGCCTTAATTTTCAACACTTTGCGTGCTTGGACAGATTTGTGTGCACCTTTCAAAGTGGTTTAGTCAGTTACAGTGAATGGTGAGACAAAATGGTACGCCCCGGAATGGTCATGAATGTGAAAGGAATGGCTTGGTCATTGTAGGGGTGCTTTACGGTGTTGGTGTGGGGTGGCACCAACCTGGTGCATCATGTGGCAGCCAGGGTGTACAGCATCAAGTGCAGTATATTTGGCCATGGTGAGGCCATCCCTGGTCTCCTGGGGACCAATGTGTTCGGGTACTGATGCCCTCTGTCCTGTGCAACATCAGGTAATTGCGGAGAAGGTTGGTGTTGTTGTTGGTGATGCTGGTGTGCCTGGTGCTGATCATGGTGGGATTCTGAGGATGAAGGTGAGAGAGTATAAAGGGCACCCATGTTGATGGAATTGTTGGGAGGTGAAGTAAAGATGATAGAAGCATTCTTCAATGGTAGGAGAGTCCTTCCAATGTGGCGAGAGTGGATGGAGAGTGGAAAGCGGAAAGCCTGCAGAATGTGTGCTGGAACTGGAGTGGGAAACAGCTTGTGCCTGAGGAAAGTGGTGATCTGTCAGATGGGAGCTTTTACTGAACATTTGAAGCTGTCAAGTAATCAGCTGGAGCCGTGGCCACTGAAGTCACGCCTCAGCTTGACAGCTGTGGTGTGTGCACAGCAGGATCCTTTGCTCATATAGTTAAAAACAAAAGGTAAGTGGAAAAGACTGTTAAACATCTGGCAACTATATGCTAATCATTTTAATTAGGTCCCCCACCACTGCTGGTCGGGTCTGCTCAGCTTTGACAGACCCCACAGTGGGAAAGGTGTGTGGTGGCAGGTTCACAGCGGGTTCCTGACCCGCTGTCAAAAAAAACCCACTTTCTCTCTAGACCCACCACCAATCCTGCACACATCCTGGAAAACTGGCCTATCTATTACCATTTTGCAACAACAATGTGACCAGTTCTGTTTGGAAAGACAAATTCTTAGTAGGGGATCAATTAAACTGTGTGCTTAGAAATATAGAAACATAGAAAATAGGTGTAGGAGTAGGCCATTCAGCCCTTCGAGCCTGCACCACCATTCAATATGATCATGGCTGATCATGCAACTTCAGTACCCCACTCCTGCTTTCTCTCCATACCCCTTGATCCCTTTAGCCGTGAGGGCCACATCTAACTCCCTTTTGAATATATCTAACGAACTGGCCTCAACAACTTTCTGCGGTAGAGAATTCCACAGGTTCACAATTCTCTGAGTGAAGAAGTTTCTCCTCATCTCGGTCCGAAATGGCTTACCTTTTATCCTTAGACTGTGACCCCTAGTTCTGGACTTCCCCGACATCGGGAACATTCTTCCTGCATCTAACCTGTCCAATCCCGTCAGAATTTTATATGTTTCGATGAGATCCCCTCTCATTCTTCTAAATTCCAGTGAATATAAGCCTAATCAATCCAGTCTTTCTTCATATGTCAGTCCTGCCATCCCGGGAATTAGTCTGGTGAACCTTCGCTGCACTCCCTTAAAGCAGGTCTTTGTGAAAAGTTGCTTAGCTTGGTGCTTAATTTTGAAATCACCTTCCTAATCCCTTACAATTTAATTTATGTTTACTCTCTATTAAATTATGAAGAAAAATGGAATCAGATTTCTTCGGCCATTTTATTCTGCTATTTAAGTAAATGTTTCATGAGTTGGACTCACTGCACAATGCTGTTAATAAATCCAGGAATAATTTTTCTTGCTTCCTTTGCCCACTTTCTGATGAATGAATGTCCCTTTGCAGCAAAAGTGACCAAAAATAAAATGTGATATTTCAAGTGTAGGCTCATTACTCTACTATCGAGTTAACATGATGCCCTCAAACATTTAATTCCATGCTTCGGGCAATGCAGTCTGAAATTCAGTTTGTGTCATCACTATCTTATGTCGCAGAGACATTTTAAAAGACTGGCTTACAACCTCTCCCAAATCCACCTCCTGCTATCTCCATCAAGCTATGACCATTTATCTTGTACTCAAATTTCATGTTATCATACCAAAATATGCTACATTGCATTTCACCATATTAAAGCATTTGCCCAACTGACTATTTCCCCGAGAGTAAAATCAGCCTCTGCTACATGTTTTGACATCCCACACAATTTGTTTCCACACAAACAGATTGTACTTTCACAGTATCATAGAATGAATACAGCACAGAAGGAGGCCTTTTCGCCCATCATGCCATCAACCCGGTTCTTTGGTAGAGCTATCCAATTATTCCCTCACCCCTGCTCTTTCCCAGAAGACCAATATTTTTTTTCTCGTTTGGTAGATAGTAACAGACTTCAGGAACATAAGAACATACAACATAAGAAATAGGAGCAGGAGTAGGCCACCTGCCCACTCGAGCCTGCCCCACCATCTAATAAGATCATGGCTGATCTGATCATGGACTCAGCTCCACTTCCCTGCCTGCCCCTTTATTCCATTATCGCTCAAAAATCTGTCTATCTCCACCTTAAATATATTCAATGACCCAGCCTCCACAGCTCCCTGGGGCAGAGAAGTCCATAGATTTACAACCCTCTGAGAGAAGAAATTCCTCCTCATCTCAGTTTTAAATGGGCGGGATCTTCTTCTGAGACTATGGGCCCAAGTTTCCACACGATAAAAAACAGGCGCCCCTCCGAGCTGGGCGCCCGTTTTTCGCGCCTAAAACGGCGCCTAAAAAAAAACTCGCAATTCTGGCGAGCCCTGCAGCTCCTTGTCTGCCTGGCGCGGCGCCCAGGGGGGGGCGGAGCCTACACTCGCGCCGATTTTGTAAGTGGGAGGGGGCGGGTATTATTTAAATTAGTTTTTTTCCTGCCGGCAACGCTGCGCATGCGCGTTGGAGCGTTCGCGCATGCTCAGTGTGAAAAAAACATTGGCACTCGCCCATTTTTGTAGTTCTTTGTAGCTGTTTAATTTTTGAACATTTTTTAATAAAAGCACATTGCCATCAGCACATCAGCACTTGCAGCCTTCTCGCTGTCTCCTTCCTCCCCCCCCCGCGGGAAGAACGGGCGCCTCAGGCTGACTGCAGCATTCTCTGTGCCTGAAGCACTTTCACACAGGTAGGAAGATGGTTTATTTAATCTTTTCTTTGCTTATAAATGTTTATTCAGGTTGGATTTATTTGTATAATATTTGTAGAAGTATAAATAAGGATTTATTGTAGAATTTAATGAGTTCCCTTCCCCTCCCACCTCGTTCTGGATGCCTAATTTGTAACCTGCGCCTGACTTTTTAATGTGTAGACAAGGTTTTTTCAGTTCTACAAAAATCTTCACTTGCTCCATTCTAACTTAGTTTGGAGTACGTTTTCACTGTGGAAACTTTGAAATCAGACGTCAGTGGCCGGGCACGCCCCCTTTTGAAGAAAAAATTCTGTTCCAAAATAGAACTGTTCTACCTGACTAGAACTGCAGAAAAGAAAATGTGAGAATTGCGATTTCTAAGATAGTCCGTTCTCCACCAGTTGCTCCTAAAAATCAGGCACAAATCATGTGGAAACTTGGGCCCATAGTCCCCTCGTTTTAGTTTCCCCTATGAGTGGAAATATCCTCTCTGCATCCACCTTGTCGAGGCCCCAATTTATCTTATATGTTTCAATAAGATCACCTCTCATTCTTCTGAACTCCAATGAGTATAGGCTCAACCTACTCAACATATCTTCATAAGTCAAACCCCTCACCTCCGGAATCAACCTAGTGAACCTTCTCTGAACAGCCTCCAATGCAAGTATCTCCTTCCTTAAATACAGAGACCAATACTGTACACAGCACTCTAGGTGTGACCTCACCAATACCCTGTACAGTTGCAGCAAGACTTCTCTGCTTTTATACTCTATACCCCTTGCAATAAAGGCCATTATCCATTTGCCTTCCTGATTACTTGCTGTACCCGCATACTCACTTTTGTGTTTCATGCACAAGGACCTCCAGGTCCCTCTGCAGCACTTTGCAATTGTTCTCAATTTAAATTATAATTTGCTTTTCTACTTTTCTACTTTTTCTGCCAAAGTGGATAACCTCACATTTTCCCACATTATACTCCATCTGCCAAATTTGTCTATATCCCTTTGCAGATTTTTTGTGCCCTCCTTACAATTTGCTTTCCCACCCATCTTTGTATTATCAGCAAATTTGGCTACATTACACTCGGTCCTTTCATTCAAGTCATTAATATGGATTGTAAATAGTTGAGGCTCCAGCACCGATCCCTGCGACACCCCACTAGTTACTGTTTGACCGGAAAATGACCCATTTATCCCGACTCTCTGTTTTCTGTTAGTTAGCCAATCCTCTATCCATGCTAATATATTACCCCCAACCCCGTGAACTTTTATCTTGTGCAGTAACCTTATCGAATGCCTTCTGGAAATCCAAATACATGACATCCACTGGTTCCTCCTTATCCACCCTGCTCATTACATCCTCAAAGAACTCCGGCAAATTTGTCAAACTTGATTTCCCTTTCATAAAACCATGTTGACTCTGCTTGATCGAATTTTGCTTTTCCAAATGTCCCGCTACTGCTTCCTTAATAATGGACTCGAGCATTTTCCCAACGACAGATGTTAGGCTAACTGATCTATAGTTTCCTGCTTTTTGTCTGCCTCCTTTTTTAAAAAGGGGTCTTACATTTGCGGTTTTCCAATCCACTGGGACCGCGCCAGAATCCAGGAAATTTTGGTAAATTACCACCAATGCATCCACTATCTCTGCAGCCATTTCTTTTATAACCCTAGGTTGTAAGCCATCAGGTCCAGGAGTACATTGACAGACTGTTGAAATGGGCAGTCACATAGCAGATGAAAGTTGACGTAAAGTAGTGTGAAGTCATATGTTTTGGGAGGAAGAATGAGGAGAGGCAATTTGAACTAAATGGTACAATTTTAAAGGGAGTGCATGAACAGAAAGATCTGGAGGTGTAGTACCCAATTATTTGAAATTGGCAGGAGAAGGCTGTTAAAAAAGCATATGGCATCCTTGGCTTTATTAGAAAGCCCATAGGGCCCGAAATTCATCAAGATGTAAGGTCCGCCCATTTCTCAGCGTTATTCTGGCGGTGCGTGTTTTAAAACCCCTGGAATAGCACTGAGACTGAAGTCCGCTAGTTTCGTCAAAATGTTTTCCCTAGTATACGAGCGGGTGGTATGCAGCATTATAGTTGATCAAGATCGACTTTCTACTCAATGGACGCTACGGCACCGCACTGCAGATGCGCAAATTCTTTTTTGCCGTTTTTTTACAGATGCATTTCCCCCATGAGTTCAGGGGTCAGGGGTCACCTGCACATGCGCAGAGAGTTGGAGTCGAGGGAGAGAAAGTGAGAAGGAGCAGCAAAGTATTTGAGGGCCAGTACTTTTCATCAGAGAATTCTATAGTCAAATAATATTACTAACACATAATAATAATACAATATCAATAAATATACATACTTTATAAATAAAAAAATCATGTAATAAATATAATAAATATAAATATAATGGAAATACTGAAAAAGAAGTCTAAGGGCAGGAACTTCGAGAAGGACGGGAGGTTGAGGGCGCCCGGCTTCGATGAAACGGAGTTACCTGCCCTGCTGGAGAATATCACGGAGAGATACTCCGACTTAACCAAGGGTGGTCATGGAACGTCCTCCCCAAAGGGGTACAACAGGATATGGGACAAGATCGGGGAGGCTGTCTCCTCCACAAGTACAATGGTACACATGGGGAAAGGTGCCGTAAGAGGTGGAATGACCTGGTGAGAGCAGCAAGAGTAAGTAATGATTTTATTTATGCACCCCCTCATGTGCCATGTACCATCTAAATGTAGGTTCAGCGTCACACGGATTATGTTATTTATCCCAAGGTTACGGCGTGTATTTGTGTTTTCAGGCAATGACAAGAGGATCAACCCCATGTTTTGATGTGTGTGTGTGTTTGTGTGTGTGTGTGAGTGTGTGTGTGTGTGTGTATGTGTGTGTGTGAGTGTGAACCTGTGTGTGTAAGATGTTAAATGGATTGAAGATTTTTACTTTCATTTACTTTACTTTCTGCAGAAGAAGACATGTGCAATAGCAGCGGATCAGCGGTGTACGGGGGATGGACCCCCAATGCAAGAACCATTGATGGAGATTGAGATCCATGCCGTGTCGCTGGTCAGGGATAGCAACCGTACCACCACCGGAATTGGAGCTGACCCACCCACACAGAATGGTCAGTTCAATACAATCCCCGGTCTGTGATGTGGTCCTCTCATGTCATGTAATGTAACTGTAACTGTAATGGTGGGCCTCATGTAATGTAATGTAAGTTTATTGCACTATAATATTGGGCTCATGTGATGTACTGCAATGTTGGGGGCATGTAACGCAATGCACACGTATATGTATATATGTATTGTCTGCCTGCGATGTGTAATGCAGCAATGCAGCAGTGGTGGACATTTAAGTAAGATTGCTCCACATCACTGTACTCAGGTAACGCTGACCCCTCCCCTGGTGCCAAGCACTTTTTAAATGTTGTTTTGTACTTCCAGACTCGGAGGATTCAGACCAGACCTCCGCAGAGAGACCAGACGACAGACCCACTCCCTCCACCTCTGGCATCACCCAGCCCTCTCCCGACTTCACCCCTGCCAGAGATGTGGAAGAGGAAGAGGAAGAGCAGCTGATCCTGGAGCCAGTGGAGGTGGAGGTGGGGGTGGAGACGGAGGAGAACATAACAGTTCCATGTGGGCCAGCTGGAACATCCTCCACCACCGACTCTATATCCAGGGGATTCCCCCGTGCCTCCTCGGATTCTGTGGGACCAAGCGGTACACAGCAAGGCACCCCCAGTGTTGCAGCACCTTTGCCGCAGCGACGGAGGTTGGTGCAACAAAGGTCCATTGCTACAAGACAGATCGGTGCGTACCAGGACATGGTGCATCTGTCACAGGCCAGCGTCGACATAGGTCGAGAGCTGCTCAAGGCCATGGCTACGATAGCCGGAAACATCGCGGCGCTATCAGAACCACAGTCGGAGGATCACCGCCATGGAGCGAACTGCCGCCTCCGTCGTTGCTATGTGGCACTTGACGGGATTGGGACATGGCTCGCAATCCCCCCGTGCCATAGTAACCGGGTCGACAGCACCTGAGGTTGGGGAGCTGCCAGCAGCTTCCAGCAGTGAAGCCGTGCCTTCCGGATCACGAGCTTCTCCTGAAGCCCCATTCATTGCGCCTGCAATGTCTCACCTCCAACAACAGCCACAGCACTCGGGGTGCACTGCTGCATGCGGGCTTGGTACCACCACGGGGAGGTCCGGGCTCAGAGGCAGTGGTAATGGGAAGAGCGGGAGTAAGAAAGGGGGGGGTGAGTCCAAAGGGTGGGGGAGTAAGTGGTCGAGGTCGAGGACAGTAAAAGGTCCTTTGTTGTAGTCAATTGTTCATTGTTAATTTAAAATAGATGAAGTTTGATTTTTAAATGTTTATTTAAATTTGTTAAAGTTGTTACAGTTTTTCAAAGTTATTAGTTTCACAAAGGTTTACAATTGTTCTATAATTTTTACATTTTTACATAAAGGTTTCGATTGAATTTAAGCACTCTTGTACAGTGTTAAACTTTTGGGATAACAATCATCAGGGTCCCACACACTGTGTGCCGGAAAAGATGAAATGCAGCTCTCCACATTCAAGCAAAGTGTTCATTTATGAGCTGCTGACATAACAATTTTGCAGTGACATGCGCTCCGCGTGTCCTCCGCTGTGGTGTTGGGGGAAGGGGGGGGGCTTTGGGGGGGTGGGTGGGGAGTTGCCATGGGTTCATCTGGAAGCTCCTCCTCATCTTCCTCCCCCTCATTTTCCTCTTCTTCCTCCTCCGTCTCCTGCACTCTCTCCTCAGGTGATCCCGCAGTCCCCTGTGGCAATTCCTGTCCCAGCATGATTGCTAAATTATGTAACATGCAGCACAACCTGCTCAGGGTGGTATTGCAGCCTGCCTCCCGAGTGGTCCAAGCATCGAAAGCGCTGCTTCAGCACTCCAATTGTCTTTCGATAATATTACACGTGGCCCTATGGCTCTTATTATATTGTTGCTCGGCTTCTGTCTGAGGGTTCCGTAAGGGGTCGGGGGTCAAGAGCCAGGTGGCGAGGCCGTACCCTTTGTCCCCCAGCATCCAGCATTGACCTTGTGGTTCAGACTTCAACAGGTCAGACACAGTGCTCTCACGCAAGATGTACACATCATGGATGCTCTCTGGAAAGTAGGCATTCACTGCCATTATGTGCTGTGTATGGTCGCAGACGAGCTGCACGTTGAGGGAGTGGAATCCCATACGGTTTCGGTACACCTCCGCCTCCTGTAATATGGGTACAGTCTACAGCACCCTGCACCTTGGGGAAGCCGGCAATGTGTGCAAAACCCAAAGCCCTCTCACTCTGTGCCTCTCTGGTCATTGGGAAGTTTATAAATTCCATCCGGTGTGCATACAGTTCTTCGGTTACCTGTCGAATGCAGCGATGAGTACATGCTGAGAAATGCAGCATATGTCCCCAGCTGATGCCGGAAAAGGGCCTCATGTATAAAAGGAAAGTGCCGTAGTCACCTTCACCTCGACAGAGAGTGCAGTAATGTTGGCGGTACTGGGCTGCAGGTCTGCCTTAATGAGCTGGCTCATCTCACTGATCATCTCTTTTTGGAAGTGCAGCCTTCGAACGCACTGTCGATCGGTCAGGTCCAAGTATGAGCGCTTCTCCCTGAAAATCCTTTGCGGGTAAGGCCTTCTCCTCCTCATCACTCTATGACCTCCTCCATTACCCCGATAATTTTGCTCAATAAAGCTTCTCCCATCTGGATCCTGCATTAGACAAGTAGTCAGCATTGTAGGCTGAGATAGTACAGGCCCCATTCTTTTTAAATCTCCAGATTCTCCTCAAATATCCTGAGATAAATTCAAATGATTTTTCAATGAAAAAAATATTAACTCAAATGCCTTCTTTCCTAATAATGTACTCAGTACCAATATAAATACCTTTCCCATTGTAAATCGCACTGTAAAGTCACTGTTCACTTCTGACTACTGAGGGATTGCTTTTGATGACTGTTCCCGATTTCAAAATGGCGGCACCGAACACTACCGCCCATTCCAGCCCACTTAAGATCGAGTAAAATCACCTTCTCCAGGATAGTATGCAGCTCCGGTGGCATGTCGGCGTTATGTCATCAAACTTGCACTTTTTGGGCAGTATGCGGGCGGTTTTACATGGCGGACAGTGTGCATACCGCTTGGCAGTATGTCAATAGGCCTCAGCTGGAATAGTGTCTTCAATTCTTCAATTCTGGGCACTACACTTTAGGAAGGATGTCAAGGCCTGGGAGAGCCTACAGAAGGGACTTACTAGAATGGTATCAAGGATGAAGGTCTTCAGTTATTTGGAGAGACTGGAGAAGCTGGGGTTGCTCTCTTTGGAGCAGAGAAGGTTAAGAGATTAGATAGAGGTATTCAAAATCAGGAATGCTTTTAGTAGAGTAAATAAGGAGAAACTGTTCCCATTGATAGAAGGGTTGGTAACCAGAGGACAACCATTTAAGATGATTGGCAAAATAACCAGAGCTGACATGAGGAAATATCTTTTTGTACATCAAGTTGTTGTGATCTGCAATGCACTGCCTGAATGGGGTGTGGAAACAGATTCAATAGTAACATTCAAGAAGAATAGTAACAAAAAAGAATTGGATAAATACTCGAAGGGAAATAAATTAGAGGGCTATGAGTAAAGAGCAGGGGTGTGGGATTAATTGGATAGCTCTACCAAAAAGCCGACACTGGAACGATTGACCGACTGGCCACCTTCTGTGCTGGTTCATTCTATGATTCTATGGCATAGAAATTTGAATACGTTTGAAATCTGCTGGTAACAATGCTAGCAAAAGCAAACATTCACTCGCAGAGAGAGGTGCTGCCTGGTAATTTACATCAGCGATGCATAGAATTTGTGGTGTAACACGCTCTTTCCGGCACTAAGCTGAGCAGGAGGCCGAATGTCATGTCCGTTAACACTGAACGAGGAAGAACTAAGTCAACCTGTAGCCCATGTACAGAACAGTTGCCGTATGTACTACAGCAATTAATTGCCACCCTCTCGCCAATAAATGTTACAGCATTGCATTCAGCTTTTGTGGAAAAAGTTCTTGTTTCAAGCAAAGCTCTGGAACCGATCAATGGAAGTAATCTTTTAAATCAGCTTAGGCTCTGACCCGCAAACTTTCTACAGATGGAAAAAGGGTTCGGCAACCGATTTATTCATTTGTGGGGAGTCTGTCGACTGCGCCGGGAAGTCTGTGGTTTGATCATACTTCGGGTTTTATGGGATTGGAAAAGAAGGAGGGGGGAGAGTGTGGGTGCAAAACAGGGAAAATTAATGATCTTATTTGTACGGAAGTCTATACCTCTCATTGCGCTGAAGAAGACATTCAGCATTCAGTGTTGTTTAAAGAGAAACCGTTCCCTGCGGACGTCATAGCTGAAAGGGAACATTGCTCATTTATTTTATATTGAGTAAAGATGGTTCCTTTAATGCTTTCAAGTACTCTCCTCTGTCACTTTACCCATACGTCTCATTAAAAGGAATAGAGACTAAGCCAAGCTCTTAACTTTAAATGCTTGTTTAAATTTTTATGAAGCAGGAAGAAAAAGATATAGCATAGGAACGATCAAATCCAGCGCTTTGTAGTTTCTGAAACCATTACACTGTTGTCATAATTTCATTCATATGCTGAGGTCACTTTAGCCACTGGCTTAGGAGGGTCTGAAACCTGAGGGCATTCACTGTTCCATGGTGAGGAGTGAGTACTCATAGCTGATAACTTAAAGAATTTGAATTCACACTTCAGATTTCAGGGATCGAGATATTGGACATCCACAGGTGATTCCTAATCCAAATCACGAGCTTACTCTTCGAGTCACTCAGAAGTAATCACGTGTTATAGTCTGCATCTTCCATTTGTTACACATTCAGTATCACAATCTCAGTCAGGATAGTTTCAAATAACTAAACCATTGAAAAGAAAAATTAAGTATTACCGAGAAATTTCAAGGATTAACTGTCAAGACCTAGGTTTGCAATTAATATAAACCCTGCTACGTGGAGATAATTCCAGCTTTACTTTCTGGCGCCTTACATTGGTCACTTGAAGCGACCTCATGGAACTGCTGTGTACGATGGTGAAGTGCTGTTAGTGGCTGCAAACACGGACGTGCTTTTGGAAAGGGCGGTAAGAGGAGCATTGATCTCCAAAATGAACAAGCGGGCGTCAAATCAACGTTGCATGGCGCGTGACGTCATGCTCCATCTAATTACAATACTTTTGGCGAACGCAGGCAATGGCAGCACTGCCGACTTGCCAAAAATGGTGGCTGCCGCGGGACCTGCCAGCAGCTGCAGAAGTGTGGTGGCCGCCATTTGTTTCCACAAAACAGGCCTTCATGACCAGCGCAACCACCTTGAATTTCTAGGCCAAAGATTCTATGAAGTATTTACCCAATTCTCTTTTGAAAGTTTCTATTCAATCTGCTTTCATCACCTTTTCAGACTATGCATTGCAGATCACAGCTCACAGCGTAAAAAAATATTTCCTCATGTCGCCTCTGGTTCTGTAGCCAATCAGCTTAAATCTGGGTCCTCTGGTTACCGACCCTTCTGGCGCTGAAAACTGTTAAGTTTTCAGTACGATCTTACAAACACACAGGCTGATAACTTTAGGAAGCCTGTCACCTGTCTTGTTCCCTCTTTATTTTTGTAAATAGCAATGGCTGCAGTGCCACAGTAGTCCACTGGGTGGAGCTATACATTACACTTCTCCCTCCTTAATGAAGAAGTAATTATAACAAACAATCACCATACATAACTTGCATGGTCATACATAACAAAAGATATGGACTTATTTTGCCATATTTACAAATCAAGCTTAATCACTTGTTTACTACCAATCTCTTCAGCTGTGACTGGCAATTCATCAATGTATGAAAAATAGAGCATTTGTTCCCTATCGGGTGTAACTTGTGATGGGGAAGGCAATCTAGACATAGCATCAGCATTACTGTGATCAGCTGATCGTCTGTATTCAACATCATATGTATATGCTGACAAAATCAAAGCCCATCTCTGCATTTGGGCTGCAGCTAATGTTGGAACTGGGGACTTTGGATGGAAGATTGCTGTCAGGGGCTTAAGGCCATAGCAATGGTAAACTTACGACCATACAAGTATTTGTGGAACTTCTTGACCCCAAAAATTAATGCCAAAGCTTCCCTTTCGATTTGTGCATAATTACGCTCACTGGCACTGAGAGTGCGTGAAGCAAAAGCAACTGGTCTCTCCTCCTCACTATATAGTACATGAGAGATCACTGCCCCAACTCCATACAGAGAGGCATCACATGCTAGCTTGATCTCCTTAGATATGTCATAGTGAACTAATTTGCTTTTACACTCCTTGAATGCTGTGTCACATTCTTCTGACCACTTCCAATGGACCTGTTTTTTCAATAGTTCATTCAGTGGATGTAACACTGTAGCCAAATTTGGCTGGAACTTCCCATAATAGTTCAAAAAACCCAAAAATGATCGAAGTTCCGTGACATTCTTGGGAGTGGGTGCATTTCTGATTGCATCCAGCTTTCCCTTTGTCTAATCTGTACCTTAAGTACTCCACTGACTTTTGAAATACCTCACACTTGCGAGCAGCCACTCGTACTCTGTGCTTCTCTAGCTGTTTGAGGACTTCATTCAATATGTTATTATGAATTTGTCTGTTTGGTGCTGAAATTAGTATGTCATCTAAATAACATACTACCCCTTCAAAACCTTGCAAAATCTGGTTCATCACCCCTTGGAATATGGCGGGGGCGGAAGACACTCCAAATGGTAGACTGCTAAATTGATATAGGCCTAGATGAGTATTTATAGTCAAGCATGACTTGGATTCCTCATCGAGCTCCAGTTGTAAGTAAGATACAACTTTGAGAAGATCTGACCACCTGTCAATGTTGTGAACAAATCTTCTACATTTGGCAATGTATTGGGGAGATTACCCTCTAGAACCTGGTTTACAGTTACTTTATAATCACCACACAACCTTACCTTTCCATCGGACTTAGGTACAACAATAATGGGTGTAGCCCAATTACATAGATCTATCTTAGAAGTAATGTACTCAGTCTCCAGTCTTTTGAGTTCTTGCTCAACTTTCTCCTTGAGTGCCTATGGTACAGGACATGGCTTGCAGTAAACTGGTCTAGCGTCCTTCTGTACCCTAAAACTTGCCTTGAAGCCTTGGATCGGACTGCCTGTTTCTCAGAACACCTTTGGATACATCTTGATGACATCATCCTTTGATGCAAATCTCGTTTCAACACGAAAAATCTCACTCCAATCTAGCTTCAGTGATCCCAGCAAATTTCTTCCGAGTAAGGCAGGCTTGTCTCCTGCCACTACTAAGAGAGGCAAGCTCTGAAATTGATCCTTGTATTTCACCGGTATGGTGATATAACCTACAACATCGACGTGGATGATGTTGTTTTTTGAATCGCTGTTAGATACCCTCGTGCTCCTGATGATGTGTAGCTCTAAAACCTCCTCGTCCTGTTGTTTTTCTTCCATGCTATGTAGTCTCTGGGGATTTCTACTTATAGCTTTAACAGTTGGTTTACTCTTCAGTCAGCATGCCTTCACAAGATGCCCAGTTTTCCTGCAGAAGAAACACTCTGCCTTCACATATGGACAACTTTGAGCAATGTGTTGTCCCAGGCACTGATAGCATGACTTCAATGCTCTGTTACCATTGCCAGTTTCTGGCACCTTGGGGCCCAACTGCCTTTTACTTTTAACCTGCAGGCAATTCACCTCGGTTTTCTGATGACTGTAAATGATACGAAATTCTCGAGAATATTGGTCGGCCATGTCCATTAACATAGCTGTCTGACAAGCTAAATCAAAAGTCAAGTTAGGAGTTGTCAATAACTTTCTTCTGATCGCATCATTTTTCATCCCACAAACAAAACGATCATGCAATGCTCGGTCCTGAAAGTTTCCGAAATTACAATGAATAGTTAGCTTTTTAATGCTACCATGTACTCACTGATACTTTCTTCGGTTAACTGATCTCGTATTCTGAAACGATAACTTTCAGCAATTTCCAGGGGCTCAGGACTGTAGTGCTGTTCTAACTTAAGTGATGTGTCCTTTGGCTTGACAGGCACAAGCACATTTTTCAGGATTTCATACACCTCGGGCCCTGCTTCAGTTAAGAAAATAGCCCGTTGTCTTTCCAACACCACCCGGTTACGGTTTTCATCATTGGGGATTTCGATGATATTGTTTGTGGTGAAAATCATTTCTAGCCACTCCACATATGCTCTGAAACTTTCACGGTCATGTTCAAACTTCCCCAAGGACCCTATTATTCCCATAGTTGCGCTATCTGTAATCTGACAGTTCATCCAAGAGTGCTTTTAATTTACCTTGGATTTTTAGCTGTTAATCAAAACAGAGAAGCTCTCAAAGTCTCTCTGTTGGTTGGCAGAATCATTCACCAACAAACATTGCAGCTTTGTTATCCGGTTATCCCATTCTCGTCGCCAAATATTATGTTTTCAGTATGACCTTACAGGCTCTAAGATGGCTGATAACTTTAGGAAGCCTGTCACCTGACTTGTTTCCACTTTATTGTCGTAAACAGCAATGGCTGCAGTGTCACAGTAGTTCATTGGGTGGAGCTATATGTATTAAACAGTTTACATAAGAACAGAAGAAATAGGAGCAGGAGTAGGCCATACGGCCCCTCGAGTCTGCTCCACTATTTAATACGATCATGGCTGATCCGATCATGGACTCAGATCCACTTCCCTGCCCGCTCTCCTTATTCTTTTATCATTTAAGAAACTGTCTATTTCTGTCTTAAATTTACTCGATGCCACTTCCACAGCTCTCTGAGGCAACGAATTCCACAGATCCACAACCCTCTGAGAGAAGAAATTTCTCCTCATCTCAGTTTTAAATGGTCAGCCCCTCATTCTAAGATTATGCCCTCTAGTTCTAGTCTCCCCTATCAGTGGAAACATCCTCTCTGCATCCACCTTGTCAAACCCCCTCATAATCTTATACGTTTTGATAAGATCACCTCTCATTCTTCTGAAGTCCAATGAGTAGAGACCCAACCTATTCAACCTTTCCTCATAAATCAACCCCCTCATCACCGGAATCAACCTAGTGAACCTTCTGTGAACTGCATCCAAAGCAAGTATATCCTTTCGTAAATATGGAAACCAAAACTGCACACAGTATTCCAGGTGTGGTCTCACCAATACCCTGAACAACTGTAGCAAGACTTCTCTGCTTTTATACTCCATCCCCTTTGCAAAAAAGGCCAAGAATCCATTGGCCTTCTTGATCACTTGCTGTACCTGCATACTAATCTTTTGTGTTTCATGCACATGTACCTCCAGGTCCCGCTGTACTGCAGCATTTTGCAATCTTCCTCCATTTAAATAATAACTTGCTCTTTGATTTTTTTTCTGCCAAAATGCATGACCTCGCACTTTCGAACATTATACTCCATCTGCCAAATTTTTGCCCACTCACTTAGCCGGCCTATGTCCTTTTGCAGATTTTTTGTGTCCTCCTCACACACTACTTTCCCCCCCATCTTTGTATCGTTAGCAAACTTGGCTACATTACACTCGGTCCCTTCTTCCAAGTCGTTAATATAGATTGTAAATAGTTGGGGCCCCAGCATTGATCCCAGCGGCACCCCACTAGTTACTGATTGCCAACCCGAGAATGAACTATTTATCCCTACTCTCTGTTTTCTTTTCCTTCGCCAATCCTCTATCCATGCTAATATATTACCTCCAACCCAGTGAACTTTTATCTTGTGCAATAACCTTTTATGTGGCACCTTGTCAAATGCCTTCTGCAAGTCCAAATACACCACATCCACTGGTTCCCCTTTATCCACCCTGTTCGTTACATCCTCAAAGTCCAGCTCATGAATATATATCAAAAAGAGCAGTGGTCCGAATATCGATCTCTGGGGAATACCACTGTATACTTCCCCTCAGTCTGAAATACAGCCATTCACTACCACTCTCTGCTTTCTGTCCTTTAGCCAATTCTGTGTCCACGCTGCCACTATCCCGTTAATCCCAGGGCTTCAATTTCATTTTGGTTCAGCTGGAGTGAAACAACATTTGCTCACTTCGCCATAATTTTTTATTAGCTCCGTGAAATATGAAAACAAAGTGAAATAAACTTTAAGGTGGAAAAATTTGTGGCAGCCACACGAGTTGTCAGTGGCACAGGCAACTCGAGTTAATGGTCACTGAAAATTAATGCTGTGCATCCCGAGAAAATTCGTGCTGGGGGCTATTAGCCCAGTGCTAACTTATTGTATAACGCCCTCCTGGTGGCGTTAGTGCAGGCTTGGAAATCGAAGTTCCCATCCTGAAGCCACGTTCCAGCTTCGAACAGCCTCTGGAAGCAAGGCTTTGGAGTTTGCATAGATTTGTGGGTAATTAAAAGGGCTATGCATTCAGAACTGATAAAAATTTTAATTAAGTGAAGAAATGCAGTTTTCAGACATTTGGTGCATCGTGCCTGTACCAGCTCTTTGGAAGAGCTATCTAATTAGTCCCACCCCTTTGCTCTTTCCTCATAGCCCTGAAAATGTTTCTTTTTCAAGTAAATATCCAATTCACTTTGGACGTCAAAGATTCCAAGGCATTATTTGAAGAAAAGCAGAAGAGTTCTCCCCAGAGTTCTGACCAATATTTATCCCTCAACAATCTACACTAAAACAGATTATCTGGTCATATTCTCATTGCCGTTTTTGGAACCTTGTTGTTTGCAAGTTAGTTGCTGTGTTTCCCCATTTTACAACAGTGACTACACTTCAACATTATTTAATTGGCTGTAAAGTGCTTTGGGAAGTGTTGAAAGGCCAAGCTCTTCTTTCTTTCTTAAGAAATTCCGACACAAAAGAAACGTTAAGCCTCTCCTGGCGACTCAGTTGGTTAACACTGCTTTCTTGCTCTTTTTTGTTTTGTTGCTTTAAATGTCAGATTACGCACACACTCAGTTGTAGTAAAGGCAGGATCAGGTCTTTATTTAAACTTCATGCCATATAAAAACCAGTATGAAAGTTATGGAGACATACACTTCAGAAAACCAGTGCATGTTCCTTGCTCTTGAGACACACATGTTCCGTTTTCTAGTGTCTCTGCTAAAACAGTGTTCACTCACATCTCTTATTCAAAGTCAGATGTTTGAACTCAATATTCCATACATACTACTGTATCAATAAATCATGTTACATCAAAAGTACATAAAAATACTGACAGAATAACAATGTAAACTCAATCAGCCACTCAAACTCCTGAAATTGGTTTATTGCCGCAATTGACTCTTGCCACCCATTTTATTACTATAATACACAGGTGACCAAATTGACACATTCAAATGGCTTTCCTGTGGAGATTTCCTCTGTTTTGATCTAAACTTCAATTTACAATCAGAAAAGCTGATTAAACTTTTAACCCAGCACGTGTCATCTCAGACGGTGCCGAAAGCGAGGTATTCGGGAAATATGGACTTTCTTCATGTATCACACACTACTGTATTTAACTGTATCTTACCATGCTATACATGACTGTAACTAGAGATGACCTGTAACCACAAGCATACTTTACCACCAGGGGTGCACTTGCAGGAGACACTGCATACCTGTTCCAGACAGGTATATAAAGGCAGGTCTCTGACAAGTGTGGCATTGGGGAGCTGTGAAATAAAGGTGCAGGTCCAGAGTGACCTTGACTTCAGCATGTGTCTCGTGTAAGTCTGTACTGCAGGGTCAGGACTTTACAGTGGCGACGAGTTACGGGATCACAGAATCCACAGAATGGCTACCAACAGCTCAGATGAGAAATACAATGCTGGAGACAATTGGGAGGACTTTATAGAAAGGCTCCAGCAAAGCTTTGTAACCAAAGATTGGTTGGGCGACGATAAGGCAGACAAGAGAAGAGCCCATCTCTTGACCAGCTGTGGCTCGAAAACATACTCCTTAATGAAGGACCTCCTGGCACCCGAGAAACCAGCAAGCAAGTTGTTTGAGGAGTTGAGCACACTGGTGAGAGACCACCTGAAGCCAGCGAGCAGCCTACACATGGCCAGACACAGGTTCAACAATTACAGATGCTGTGTGGGCCAGAGCATACCCGACTTTGTGGTGGAACTTCGGAGGCTGGCGAGTTTATGTGAGTTCCCCGATGAACTAAGGAGAGAAGTACTGAGAGACTTTTTTATTGAAGGAATAGGCCACGCAGGCATATTCCGAAAGCTTATAGACACCAAGAACTTGACCCGAGAGGCAGCAGCACTGATCGCACAGACATTCTTGGCAGGAGAAGAAGAAACGAGGCTGATCTATCCTTCGGGTACGACAACTAACGAAACATCGGAACAAGGGGTTCACAGCGTGAAACAAGCCGCTACCCCCACACACAGACAAAGGCAGGAGAGCAGGCCTTCAACAGCAGGCAGTGGCGCCAGAAGCCATCAAGGGCCACATGAACGGCTGTTCACACCTCATCAACCCACAATGCGAGCAATCAACTACAGACTGAGAGAAGCTCAAGAGAGATCAGCCAGACGCAGCTCATCCTTCGGAAACAATGGAAGCGGTCTGTGCTGGAGATGTGGGGGAAGGCACTCAACAAGGGGGTGTCGATTTCAGCATGCTGTTTGCAGAAACTGCAACCATACAGGGCGTCTGGCTTGCATGTGCAGAAAACAGCAGCTCGGCTTGTATACGAATCGGAAGGGTCGGAAAGCGGACCAGAAGATGGTGGGGGCAGTGCCCGGGACACCGAGGTACAGCGGATCAATATGATCAATGTCCACTGTTCTTACAACAAGATGCCTCCAATAATGACGAGGGTCCTACTCAATGGGATACCCGTCAACATGGAACTGGAGATGGGAGCTAGTCAATCTCTCATGAGCGTCCAACAATTTGAACAGCTGTGGCCGCACAAAAGCAACAGACCAAAACTCACAAGGATCGACACCAAACTAAGGATCTATAACAAAGAAATCGTCCCAATCCTTGGCAGCGCCATGCTCTCAGTCACACACAAAGGGACAGTGAACCGACTTCCCTTGTGGATTGTCCCCGGAGATCTCCCAGCATTGTTGGGGAGAAGCTCGCTGAATAAACTAAATTGGAAATGACACCATGTTCACGCCATGGTGTCAGAGAAACGGACCTCCTGTTCAACAGTTCTAAGTCGTTTTGAACATCTCTTTCAGCCAGGTGTGGGCACCTTCAAAGGGGCTAAAGTTAAAATCTACATCACACAGGATGCCAGACCGGTCCATCATAAGGCTAGAGCTGTGCCTTCTGTGATGAGGGAAAAGATTGAACATGAACTGGACCGGCTTCTGCGGGAAGGCATTATCTCACCCGTGGAATTTAGCGACTGGGCAAGTCCCATCGTCCCCGTCATGAAGCCTGATGGATCCGTACGAATCTCTGGGGATTACAAGTCTACCATAAACAGAGTCTCCCTACAGGACCAAAACCCGCTGCCCAGAGCAGAGGACCTATTTGCCACATTGGCTGGAGGAAAACTTTTCTTGAAACTAGATCTCACATCTGCGTATATAACGCAAGAACTGACCAAAGAGTCTAAGCTACTCACCACCATCAACACACATCGAGGCCTTTTTATGTACAATCGATGCCCATTCGGCATCTGGTCAGCAGCTGCTATATTCCAGCACAACATGGAGAGTCTGCTCAAGTCCATCCCGGGGACGGTTGTGTTTCAAGATGACATACTCATCACAGGCAGGGACACCGACTCTCAACTCCGCAACCTTGAGGACGTACTAAGTCGATTGGATCGGGTAGGCCAAAGAGTTAAGAAATCCAAGTGTCTGTTTCTTGTGCCCGAGGTTGAAGTTTTGGGCAGAAGGATTGTCGCTGATGGAATCCGCCCAACAGACTCCAAAACCGAAGCAATTTGTCTGGCACCCAGGCCCTGGAATGTCTCGGAACTGCGCGCCTTTCTCGGGCTGCTCAATTACTTTGGGAACTTTATGCAGAACTTAAGCATGCTGCTGGAGCCTCTCCACGTGCTACTCAGAAAGGGGTGCGATTAGTTTTGGGGGGACGCCCAAGAACGCGCCTTCAATAAGGCACGCAACCTTCTATGTTCCAATGTATTTTAGCCTTTTTTGACCCAGGTAAAAAGCTAGTTCTTACATGTGATGCGTCAGTGTACGGGGTCGGGTGTGTTTGACAGCATGTCAATGATGTGGGTAAATTACAACCCATTGCTTATGCCTCCAGGTCACTTTCACGGGCGGAGCGCGGGTACAGTATGGTTGAGAAGGAGGCGCTCGCATGCGTGTATGGTGTCAAAAAGATGCACCAATACCTTTTTGGGGCCAAGTTTGCGTTAGAAACCGACCACAAACCCCTCACGTCCCTGCTATCCGAGAGCAAGGCAATAAACGCCAACGCCTCGGCGTGCATTCAGCGGTGGGCACTCATGCTGGCATCTTACGACCACACAATAAGGCACAGACTAGGCACATACAACTGTGCCGACGCGCTTAGCAGGCTACCCCTGGCGACCACGGAAGGGTCCAACGAACAGGACTGTGAGATGGTCATGGCAATCAATGCCTTTGAATCCACTGGTTTGCCCATGATGGCTTGCCAAATCAGAGCCTGGATTACCAGCGACCCCACGTTATCCTTAGTCAAAAGATGTGTTTTAACTGGTGACTGGGCAGAGGCTCGCGATGCCTGCCCCGAGGAGATCAAACTTTTCCATAGGCGCATGCATGAACTATCACTACAGGCAGACTGCCTGATGTGGGGCAGCTGAGTAGTGATGCCCTTGCGAGGCAGATAGGTGTTTGTCCGGGAGCTCCACCGCGAGCACCAGGGGATCGTCCTTATGAAGGCCACAGCCAGATCCCACGTCTGGTGTCCTGGCATTGACGCGGACTTGGAGCTCTGCGTCCGAAGGTGCACCATTTGTGCCCAACTAAGTATTGCCCCCAGGGAGGCCCCCCTTAGCCCCTGGCCCTGGCCCACCAAACCGTGGTCACGGGTGCATGTAGACTATGCGGGCCCATTCATGGGCAAAATGTTCCTCGTAGTCGTCGATGCATTTTCAAAGTGGATCGAGTGCACCATTTTAAACTCGAGCAGCACCTCCACCACTGTGGAGAGCCTTAGAACCATGTTTGCAATGCACGGAATTCCTGAAATATTGGTCATTGATAATGGTCCGTACTTCACCAGCGCAGAATTGCAAGATTTTATAGTTGACCACGGTATAAATCGCGTTACGACGGCACCATTCAAGCCGGCCTTCATTGGCCAGGCGGAGAGAGCAGTGCAAATCACTAAACAAGGCATGCTGAAAATCCAAGGTCCTACGCTGTAGAGTCGCCTGTCGCGACTGCTGCTGGCATACAGATCTCGTCCGCATTCGTTGACTGGGGTTCTCCCCGCGCAACTATTGATGAAATGGACCTGAAAGACTAGGCTCTCGTTAATCCTCCCAGACATGCATGAAATTATTGAGGCGAAGCGCCAGAAGCTAACTGAGTACCATGACCGAAATTCGAGAGGGAGGTGGAATAAGATAGGGGACAAAGTGTTTGTGCTAAACTATGGCAGGGGTCCCAAATGGCTTGCAGGGACAGTAACAGACAAGGAAGGAAACAGGCTACTGGTTGTACAAATGGACAATGGCCAAACCTGCCGGAGGCATGTAGACCAAGTAAAAAGTAGATTCACCAACAACAAAGTTCAAATGTCCCTTGGGCATTCATGCAAGGAGAGATTGCTACAATCTTAGCAGGGGATGTTAAGGTCAAAAAAGAAAGAGACCCGTAAGTTTTTAACTTCAGTAATTGAAGTAAAATGTGAATAAGAACTAAAAAGAGGCAGACTACAATGTGGAACTCACACCACACCTGGTGGACAGACAGAGGGAACAACCTGAGGAAAGGGCAGTCTCAACAGACAGCCCAGGCGAGATACCAGCAATCATACTGAACGAAACAGACAGTCCAGGCGAGATACCAGCAATCATACCGAAAGGAAAATAGGCACCAAGGCAAACAACTGAACCACAACGAAGACGCTCCACACAAGAGCGCAGACCACCTGAGAGGCTGAATCTATAAAGACAATAAGACCTTGGGGGAGGGTGATGTCATGTATCTCACACTACTGTATATAACTGTATCTTACCATGCTATACATGACTGTAACTAGATATGACCTGTAACCACAAGCATACCTTACCACCAGGGGTGCACTTGCAGGAGACACTGCATACCTGTTCCACAAAGGTATATAAAGGCAGGTCTCAGGCAAGTGTGGCACTGGAGAGCTGTGAAATAAAGGTGCAGGTCCTGAGTGACCTTGACTTCAGCATGTGCCTCGTGTAAGTCTGTACTGCAGGGTCAGGACTTTACACTTTCACTTCCATAAACATGCGATGCATCAACTATTAACAGGCAAGCATCACCTCACAGCATGCTGCGTCACTTTCACCAAATTTGGCAAGCACCTTCACAACTACATATACCCCAGCACATGTTGATAGCGAGCTTCAGATATTAGCACCAGGTGAGTCACATGAGGAGTAAATAACTCAACTCAAGCTTGAGGAACAGCTCCTCATCTTTTAATTAGCCTCAACATTAAGTTCAACAACTTCAGATTGTAACCACTGCTCCCATTTTCTTAGACAGCGGGTGCTGGTAATGGGACTGCTGTAACCACTTACACCTTGAATATCCCAACTTGAGGCGGTAGACATTGCCCGGCGCTAAATGTAGCATCCCAGCAGTGTCAACTCAAAGCGGGCGATGCCGAATTTATAGCCCGAACTTCTTCTAGTTCTGCTGAAAGGTCATCGACCTGAAACATTAACTCTGTTTCTCTCGCCACAGATGCTGCCTGACCTGCTGAGCATTTCCAGATTTCTCTGTTTATATATCAGATTTCAAGAGCCGCAGCATTTTGTTTTTGCTGAGGAGTACTTGGTGGTGGCAGTGAGGAGCAGGCACCTGATGCCCAGAGGACCAGCATGGTACTTTGCTCAGTGGCAGGGACTTGGAATTCTGATCTCAAAGCATCTGTTCATAAAAGGAGATTGCTGTTCCTATACGGTCATCTACAGACGTCACTTAGCGCCATCCAAAATATCAGGTAAGGTTTGACTAGCGATATGGAGGAGCTCACAAGCTGGAACTATGCAGTTCTCCTGATTGAAGTCGACCATAGAGTGCATTGCAATCCAAGGACATCTGCAGTGGTACAGATTCTTAGCCCAGTTGGACCATTTCTCACAACTGTTACGATGTTGGGGAAGTCCAGAACCAGGGGTCACAGTCTAAAGATAAAGGGTAAGCCATCTAGGACCGAGATGAAGCGAAACTTTTTCACCCAGAGTTGTGAACCTATGGAATTCTCTACCACAGAAAGTTGTTGAGTCCAGTGCGTTCGATATCTTCAAAAAGGGGAGTTAGATGTGGCCTTTACGGCTAAAGGGATCAGGGGGTATATAGAGACGGCAGGAATGGGGTACTGAAGTTGAATGATCAGCCATGATCATATTGAATGGTGTTGCAGGCTCGAAGGGCCGAATGGCCTGCTCCTGCACCTATTTTCTATGTTTCTATCGAGGCCTTAGGATTTGAGAGGCTCTCTTTCCAGCTATAGCATTCTGGATGATCAGTTTGAATGAACTTTGAGGCAGGGATCCACACCTATCAGTGGACCGACTGAGGGAGCACCCAGCACCATGAGTATTGCAGGAGTAGGCATGGATGAGGTTAGTCCCTCTCTCTCTCAGGGCAATGCCACATCTGTCCTGTTCAGCATCCATGTGCAAGTGACAGTAAACATGGGCAGAAACAGCCACATTAGCAGTGGACTGAATCAGTTGTCAGGCCATCAATCATTATGAAGAAGTTCAGGGCAACTTGGATCTTAACGAGAGCACATTGAAACTCCTCAATCACCTGCGCACTTATTCCTCCCATAGGCAAAGCAAATAAAAGAAGCCATAGGTTAGGGACATTAACCTGCATGATACTATATTGTTGATCATTTACCAGCTGCACGTTGATGGAATGTTTATGCAGACACTGCATTGCAGCTAGGGGCCTGGATGCCTGCATGAGAGCCATCAACATAGAAACATAGAAACATAGAAAATAGGTGCAGGAGTCGGCCATTCAGCCCTTCGAGTCTTCACCACCATTCAATAAGATCATGGCTGATCATTCACCTGAGTACCCCTTTCCTGCTTTCTCTCCATTCCCCTTGATCCCTTTAGCTGTAAGGGCCATATCCAACTCCCTCTTGAATATATCTAACGAACTGGCATCAACAACTCTCGGTGGCAGAGAATGCCACAGGTTAACAACTCTCTGAGTGAAGAAGTTTCTCCTCATCTCAGTCCTAAATGGCTTACCCCTTATCCTTAGACTGTGACCCCTGGTTCTGGACTTCCCCAACAGTGGGAACATTCTTCCTGCATCTAACCTGTACAGTCCCGTCAGAATTTTATATGTTTCTATGAGATCCCCTCTCATTCTTCGAAACTCCAGTGAATACAGGCCCAGTCGATCCAGTCTCTCCTCATATGTCAGTCCTGCCATCCCGGAAATCAGTGTGGTGAACCTTCGTTGCACTCCCTCAATAGTAAAAATGTCCTTCCTCAGATTAGGAAACCAAAACTGAACACAATATTCCAGGTGAGGCCTCACCAAGGCACTGTACAACTGCAGTAAGAGCTCCCTGCTCCTATACTCAAATTACTTAGCTATGAAGGCCAACATGCCATTTGCCTTCTTCACCGCCTGCTGTACCTGCATGCCAACTTTCAATGACTGATGTACCATGACACCCAGGTCTCGTTGCACCTCCCCTTTTCCTGATCTGCCATCATTCAGATAATATTCTGCCTTCCTGTTTTTGCCACCAAAGTGGATAACCTCACATTTATTCACATTATACTGCACCTGCCATGCATTTGCCCTCTCACCTAACCTGTGCAAGACACCCTGTCGTCTCTTAGCATCCTCCTCACAACTCACACCGCCACCCTGCTTAGTGTCATCTGCAAACTTGGAGATATTACACTCAATTCCTTCATTTAAATCATTGATGTATATTGTAAATAGCTGGGGTCCCAGCACTGAGCACTGCGGCACCCCACTAGTCACTGCCTGCCATTCTGAAAAGGACCCGTTTATCCTGACTCTCTGCTTCCTGTCTGCCAACCAGTTCTCTATCCACATCAGTACATTACCCCCAATACCATATGCTTTAATTTTGCACACTAATCTCTTGTGTGGGACCTTGTCAAAAGCCTTTTGAAAGTCCAAATACACCACATCCACTGATTCTCTCTTGTCCACTCTACTAGTTACATCCTCAAAAAATTCTAGAAGATTTGTCAAGCATGATTTCCCTTTCATAAATCCATGCTGACTTGGACCGATCCTGTCACTGCTTTCCAAATGCTATTTCATCTTTAATAATTGATTCCAACATTTTTCCCATTACTGCTGTCAGGCTAACTGGTCTATACTTCTCCGTTTTCTCTCTCCCTCCTATTTAAAAAAGTGGTGTTACATTAGCTACCCTCCAGTCCATAGGAACTGATCCAGAGTCGATAGACTGTTGGAAAATGATCACCAATGCATCCACTATTTCTCGGGTCACTTCCTTAAGTACTCTGAGATGCAGACTATCAGGCACTGGGGTTTTATCGGCCTTCAATCCCATCAATTTCCCTTACACAATTTCCTGACTAATAAGGATTTCCTTCAGTTCCTCCTTCTCACGAGATCCTCAGCCCACTCGTATTTCCGGAAGGTTATTTGTGTCTTCATTCGTGAAAACAGAACCAAAGTATTTGTTCAATTGGTCTGCCATTTCTTTGTTCCCCATTATAAATTCACCTGATTCTGACTGCAAGTGACCTACGTTTGTTATCACTAATCTTTTCCTCTTCACATACCTACAGAAGCTTTTGCAGTCAGTTTTTATGTTCCCAGCAAGCTTCCTCTCATATTCTATTTTCCCCCTCCTAATTAAACCCTTTGTCCTCCTCTGCTGAATTCTAAATTTCTCCCAGTCCTCAGGTTTGCTTTTTTTCTGGCCAATTTATATGCCTCTTCCTTGGATTTAACACTATCCTTAATTTCCCTTGTTAGCCACGGTTGAGCCACCTTCCCCATTTTATTTTTACTCTAGACAGGGATGTACAATTGTTGAAGTTCATCCACGTGATCTTTAAACGTTTGCCATTGCCTATCCACCGTCAACCCTTAAAGTATCATTTGCCTGTCTATTCTAGCCAATTCACGTCTCATACGATCGAAGTTACCTTTCCTTAAGTTCAGGACCCTAGTCTCTGAATTAACTGTGTCACGCTCCATCTTAATGAAGAATTCTATCATATTATGGTCACTCTTCCCCAAGGGGCTCGCAGAACAAGATTGCTAATTAGTCCTTTCTGATTACACATCACCCAGTTTAGGATGGCCAGCCCTCTAGTTGGTTCCTCGACATATTGGTCTAGAAAACCATCCCTAATACACTCCAGGATATCCTCCTCCACCGTATTGCTACCAATTTGGTTAGCTCAATCTATATGTAGATTAAAGTCGCCCATGATTACTACTATACCTTTATTGCACGCATCCCTAATTTTTTGTTTAATGCTGTCCCCAACCTCACGACTACTGTTTGATGATCTGTACACAACTTCCACTAACGTTTTCTGCCCTTTGGTGTTTCGCAGCTCTACCCATACAGATTCCACATCATCCAAGCTAATGTCCTTCCTTATTATTGTGTTAATTTCCTCTTTAACCAGCAACGCTACCCAACCTCCTTTTCCTTTCTGTCTATCCTTCCTGAATGTTGAATACCCCTGGATGTTGAGTTCCCAGCTTTGGTCACCCTGGAGCCATGTCTCCGTAATCCCAATTATATCATATTCGTTAATAGCTGCCTGCGCAGTTAATTCATCCACCTTATTACGAATACTCCTCGCATTGAGGCACAGAGCCTTCAGGCTTGTCTTTTTAACACACTTAGTACCTTTAGAATTTTGCTGAAATGTGGCCCTTTTTGATTTTTGCTTTGGGTTTCTCTGCCCTCCACTTTTACTTTTCTTTTTTCTATCTTTTGCTTCTGCACCCATTTTATTTTGCTCTGTTTCCCTGCATAGGTTCCCATCTCCCTGCCATATTAGTTTAACCCCTCCCCAACAGCACTAGCAAACACTCCCTCTCGGATATTGATTCCGGTCCTGCCCAGGTGCAGACCGTCCGATTTGTACTGGTCCCACCTCCCCCAGAACCGGTTCCAATGTCCCAGGAATTTGAATCTCTCCCTCTTGCACCATTCCTCAAGCCACATATTCATCTTAGCTATCCTGCTCTTTCTACTCTGACTAACACGTGGCACTGGTAACAATCCTGAGATTACTACCTTTGCGGTCCTGCTTTTCAATTTAAGTCCTAGCTCCATAAATTAAGCTTGTAGGACCTCATCCCATTTTTTACCTTTCTCGTTGATACCTATATGTGCTACGACAACACCCTCTGTACTTTTAGAAAGCCAACCGCTTGGTGAAATAAAATATAAAAAATACTGGAACCACTTAGCAGGTCAGGTAGCATTTGTAGAAAGAGAAACAGAGTCAACATTTCAGGTTGATGACCTTTCATTAGAACTAGAAGATGTTTTCAATATATGTGGGTAGAATAATTGAAGGACACAGGCAGGATGAGTTGTTAGTTCATGTGCTAGTTTATTAGGCCAGAGCGAATTGAGCATGCTCACACTACACCTTTTAATACATTACACTGCTTTCCCGCTAAAAAAAAACTTATGTATTCCTTTCTCAAAAACAAAACTATGGTCCCTCTCTTCCCAGCTTTAGATGTACCACATAACAAAAACTCCCAGGGGCCGAAATTGGCCCCCGCCCAAAATGGAGCGCACGCACCTCATTTGACTGTCTGGTACCCACGATAATGATGCGGTGTTAATAAGATAGAAATTGCCCTTTTTCGTGCCCGAAACAGAGCAGAGTGTTTGTCATGTATGTACTTTTGGGATCACTAGCCACTAGATGGCGTCACTGTTGGAGGCAATTGGGCTGCACGCACGTGTGTGTAGCCCAAGTATAAAAGGCCAGCCATTTTGTATATAAGTCACTTTGGGCCCGAATAAAGCAGAGCCAAGGTTATACCTCTTGGAGTTAAACAGTACTCAGTCTAACAGTTATTGCATATACAACATTTAGCGACGAGGCAACAAGAACCTTTACATGCAAAAATGAGCACAATTGGATTTTTGGAGCGATTTGTGGAAGGAGAAGGTTGGCAGACTTTGTGAGCTGTTTGAGCCAGTTCTTCATGGCCAACAAAAAGGAGGAGGTTGGCAACACAGCTCGGCACCGGGCGGTGTTCCTCACGGTTTGCGGTCCAAAAATTTATGGTCTGATAAAGAATCTACTCCTGCCTGTGAGTCCAACAGAGAAGACGTATGAAGAATTGTGTACACTGGTACAGGACCACCTTAAGCCAGACGAAGGCATCATCATCTCGAGATACAGATTTTACACGCACGTTCGCTCAGAGGGCCAGAATGCGGTGGAATTTATTGCCGACATGAGACGTCTAGCGGGACCGTGTAAGTTCGGGGCTGTGTTGGCAAACATGCTGCGGGACCTCTTTTAATTGGCATCAACCACAAGGTGATCCTGCGTAAACTACTGGTGGTGGAGACGTTGGACTTGAACAGGGCCATCACGATCGCTCACTCATGCATGACGATGGATAGAAGTCTAAAGCAGATATCAGTGAAAAATTGAAACTCGGCAAGTACTGTAAATATGATTGATTCGGTGTTCGGCAGAGCAGCACATGACAGGGCCTACCCGACTGCGTATGCGAAACGTGTGCCTGCCCAAAGTCCACCAGCGGGAATGCATCCGATTTCTCTGTGTTGCGTTGTGGGGGAAATCACTGGCACCAGCAGTGCCGATTTAAGCAATATAGTTGCAAAGGCTGTCTGAAAGTGGGGCATCTCCAGCGCAAGTGTCCACAGATGAGCAAGCGTGCTGAGACACACCACGTGGAGGTTGATGGTCAGACTAGTGCAGATCCAGATATGCAATCCAAGATATCAGAAGAGGAAGTGTATGGACTGTACTCATTTCTAACTAAGAGCAACCCGATAAAGATCACGTGAAATTTAATGGAGTGCCGGTATCGATGGAACTGGACACGGGGGCGAGTCAATTGATAATGAGCCAGAGGGCATTCGACAAGCTGTGCGATGCTTAGGCTGTGAGGCCCAGGCTGAGTCCAGTCAATGCCAAGTTGCGCATGTACACCAAAGAACTCATAACAGTGATTGGCAGTGCCACAATTAAAGTGTCGTATGACGGTGCGGTTCACGAGTTACCGCTATGGAATGTCCCAAGCAATGGCCCAACACTGTTCGGCAGGAACTGGCCTGAAAAAAAATCAGATGCGACTAGAATGACATCAAGGCGTTGTCATTGTAGGAAGATACATGTGCCCAAGTACTGAGCAAGTTCCCCTCGCTGTTCGAACCAGGCATCGGCAACTTCATGGGAGCCAAGGTGCAGATTCACGTGGACTCAGATGCAAGACCTGTCCATCATAAAGCTCGGGCAGTTCCGTATATGATGAGGGAGAAGGTCAAAATCGAACTGGACAGACTCCAGCGTGAAGGGATCATATCACCGGTTGAATTTATTGAATGGGCCAGCCCCATTGTTCCTGTGCTGAAAAGTGATGGCACAGTCAGAATCTGTGGAGACTGCAAGGCTACGATCAATAGGTTTTCGAAACAGGATCAGTACCCATTACCGAAGGCTGAGGACTTGTTTGCAACGCTAGCCGGGGGGAAGTTGTTCACCAAACTGGACTTGACGTCAGCCTACATGATACAGAAGCTGGTCGAGACGTCGAAGAGACTTACGTGCATTAACACGCATAAAGGACTGTTTATATATCTCAGGTGCCCTTTTGGAATTTGCTTGGCTGCAGCAATATTTCAGAGGAACATGGAGAGTCTACTGAAGTCCGTTCCCAGAACTGTCGTGTTCCAAGCTGACATCCTGATCACAGGTCGTCACTCCGAGGAACATCTGAACAACTGAACAACCTGAAAGAGGTTCTACATCGTCTGGACAAAGTGGGACTCAGACTGAAATGCTCGAAGTGCGTCTTCATGGCACTAGAGTTCGAAATGCTGGGGAGTAATATTGTTGTTGATGGCATCAAGCTCACGGACACAAAAACCAAGGCCATCAAGAATGCACCCAAGCCACGAATGTGACGGAGCTGCATTCGTTCCTGGGTCTACTCAATTACTTCAGTAACTTTCTACATAAATTGAGCACCTTATTAGAACCACTGCACATGCTGCTAAGAAAAGCCAACTGGGTTTGGGGTGCGTCTCAAAACAGAGCTTTTGAGAAAGCCACGAATCTGCTTTGCTCTAACAAGCTGCTGGTACATTATGACCCATGTAAACATTTGTGATGCTTTGTCATATGGAATTGCTTGCGTACTCCAACAAGCTAATGAGTCGGGTAAACTTCAACCAGTTGCATATGCTTCAAAATGTTTGTCTAAAGCGGAAAGAGCCTACAGTACGTAGAGAAAGAAGCACTAGCCTGTGTGTATGGGGTTAAAAAGATACATCAGTACCTGTTTGGCCTTCGGTTTGAACTGGAGACAGATCACAATCCGCTCATTTCACTGTTCTCTGAAAACAAAGGTATCAATACCAATGCTTCATTCCGCATCCAGAGGTGGGCGGTGACATTATCCGCTTATGATTATATCATTCGCCATAGACCTGGCACCGAGAATTGTGCCAATGCTTTGAGCCGTCTGCCGTTGCCCACAACTGGCAGACCTATTGTTAGTTATGAATGCTTTTGAGAGTGAAGGAACCCCTGTCACGGCTCAACAAGTTAAGACCTGAACCAGCCAAGCCCCGATTTTATCGGTGGTGAAGAGTTGCATCCTCAAAGGTGATTGGTCTGCCATACCCAAGCAAAATGTGCGAGGAGACCAAACCCTACATTCGTCGCAAAGACGAACTATCTATTCAGTCGGATTGTATACTGTGAGGCAATCGTATTGTTATGCCCAAGAAAGGGAGAGAGAAATTTGTACGTGAGCTACATAGAACACATCCCGGCATTGTGATGATGAAAGCCATCGGCAGGTCTCATGTATGGTGGCCGGGAATTGACTCTGAGCTGGAATGATGTGTGCATCAGTGCAACACTTGCATGCAGCTCAGCAAAGCACCAGCAGAATTGCAGCTGAGTCTGTGGTCGTGGCCGTCCAAACCATGGTCCAGGATCCACATAGACTTTACAGGTCCCTTCCTGGGGAAGATGATTTTATTTGTGGTGGAATCATATTCGAAGTGGATAGAGTGTATAATCATATCATCCAGTACATCCACAGCTATCATTGAGAATCTCAGTCATGTTCACGATACATGGTCTGCCTGACATCATTGTTATGACAACGGATCGTGCTTCACCAATCAGGAGTTTCAAGAGTTCATGAAACTCAATGGTATCAAACATGTAAGGTCAGCACCATTCAAACCTGCATCCAATGGGCAAACAGAACGTGCTGTCCAAATCATAAAGCAGAGCATGAAGTGAGTAACCCAAGGGTCACTGCAGACCTGCCTGTCATGCATACTGCTTAGTTACAGGACAAGACCACACATGCTTACTGTGGTCTCGCCTGCCGAACTAGTGATGAAGAGAGGTCTTAAGACCAAGCTATCTCTTGTACACCCTGACTTGAAAAATCATGTTGAATATAGAAGACAAAGTCAGCAAGGGTATCACGATTGCGCAGCTGTGTCACGCGATATTTCTGTAAATGATCCTGTATATATTCTGAATTATGGTCAGGGTCCCAAGTGGATCGCTGGTACTGTCATGGCCAAGAAGGGTAACAGAGTATTTATTGTCAAGCTCAAAAATGGGCAAACATGCAGGAAAAATATGGATCAGACAAAGCTGCAGCACACAGACAAACCAGAACAGTCGGAGGAAGAGACCAAACCAAACATCAGAGGACTCAGTGGTTATCAGTGAATCGGGACTTTCAATCACTAACATGTTCAATGAAAATGGACTTTCAATCCCTGACATGGCCATTGCCACTCCCACCAGGTCAGCCACCCAGCCACCAGTCACAACAGACTCTGAACACTCACCCAAGGCTGGAGTTGAACTGAGAGGTCAACCCGGGAGCGTAAAACACCGGACCATCTCAATTTGTAAAAGACTGTGTTAAGATCTCAGAGATGGGGTATTGTCATATATGTACTTTTGGGATCACTAGCCACTAGATGGCATCACTGTTGGAGGCCATTGGACTGCACGCAGTATAAAAGGCCAGCCGTTTTGTACATTAGTCACTTTGGGCCTTAATAAAGCAGAGTCAAGGTTATACCTCTTGGAGTTAAACAGTACTCAGTCTAATAGTTATTGCATACACAACAGTATTAATTCCCGGTGGTCAGGGCTGCTTTCAGCCATGTGCCTGCGGAGTGGAGTTTGCACATGGCTGAAAGCAGCCCTTACCACCTATCCATTTGATGCAAACCATCATGCTAACGATGCAGTTGCTCCCTGGCCTTCTTAAAGGGCAGGTTTTGCAGCTGTGCCTTGAACTGCTCTTGACCTTTATTTGGACAGGATGGCCGCTGGCCTGGAAGCTCAGAATGCTCTCATGCATTCTGGGCAACAGGGCACGGAGCGCCTGACCGCTGTCATTTCTGATGGCTTCCAGAGTGTGGCTGCTGTCATGCATTCTCAGCTGGAGGCTACGCGAGATCTGACTGCTGCTGTTGCAGCTGGGTCCACCACAGTCCACTGGGGGCCTAACGGTGCCACCACACCCCGCCGACCCGTGCTCCAGCTGCTTGGTGAGGGAGGTGGGGTGCAGCCCCAGGGGAGTGGCACTGGCTCCTCGGACTAGGATACTGATGTTGCCTCTTTGGTTCACAGCAGCCCTGAGCCGCGAGCTGCCACTGTGTAATTGTTGCCAATCATGGCTTCACCCCAACCACTTCCGACTGAAGGCGTACAGGAGGATGCGGCCTATTCTTCAGCTGGCCCTTCTAGGGCCAGTGCTGGTCGAGGGTGTCTGAGAAGGACAAATGCAGCTTCCTCTACACATGCATAGCAGCTTTCCCTAAGCCTTGAGCCAGCCACAGGGGAGACACTGCGGCGTACTGTAAGGACAGATCTGTGTAAGAGGGGTAATAAGGCGTTGGATAAGGTTGATAATGGATTATGTGAGTGTTTTGGAGACTCATTGGGGTCGAAATTCACCAACTCCCGAAACGGGCCGCACCTGCTGCTTTTGTTGCGTTTTCACTGACGCGGTGGATGGGGTGGCCTCTCGCGCGAAATTCAGCTCTTTGTCATTTTTTTTCGAGCAGACCGGAAGTCGGTCGTAATGGGGGCAGAAGAGGGGCAGAGAGCAGAAGATCGAACACAAGAGGGGCGGTAGTGGAGGCAGGACTGAGTCTCTGTCGCTATCAGTTATCAGCGTAGCGCTGATGATGTCATGACACTTGTGCGTCACCACGCCTCTCCCCTTCACTTGAAGAGGAGGGCCACTGCGAGCCCTGCCATTATTTTAGTTAGGTCCAGCAGGAAGGGTTTTGGCCAGGCCAGCGGCATTTAACTATGAAATTAAATTATCAAGGAGCATCAAACAAAATAGTTAAAATATTTTGCAGGCACATAAATAAAAAAAAGGAAAGTTGGGATGGGAATAGGGCCATTAAGGGATGGGCAGAATAATACCACAGGTAATAATAGAGAGATGGCAGAAATATTAAATCATTATTTTCCTTCAGTATTACCAGGGAGATAGAACAGGTGGACATGACATTGGATGATGAGGTTAGTAATGAGATAATTACATTTAAAATAAAAAGAGGGGATATATTAAATAAACTAATCAAACTCAAAGAGGATAAAACCCCATATCCAGATGGATTACATCCACGTGTTTTAAAAGAATCTAGGGAAGACATAGCAGATGCCTTACTACACATGTTTAATAATTCATCAGAAAAAGGTGTAGTGCCAGAGGACTGGTGGATAGCTCAAGTAATACCTATATTTAAGAAGGGGGATAGAACATGTACAGGGAATTATAGACTAGTCATCTCAAACATCAGTGGTAGGAAAAGTAATGGAATTCCTACTAAATAGAACATCTAGCAATAATGAATAGGCAACATGAATATCAAAAGGGAAAATCTAGCTTGACCAACCTCATTGATTTTTTTGAAGAGGTACCAGAGAGAATAGATAATGGTAATGCAGTAGATGTAATTTATCTAGATTTTCAAAAGACCTTCAATAAGGTACCCCATAATAGACTGATGAACAAGATCAGAAAATGCAGAGTCAGGGGACAAGAAGCAGAACGGATAGCTAGCTGGCTTCAAGACAGAAAGCAGAGAGTCGGGGTGAAGGTAGCTATTCACAGTGGCAGAAGGTGGGGAGTGGTGTCCCACAAGGATCAGTGCTGGGACCACTGTTGTTTGCAATTTATAGTAACGATTTAGACTTTGAAATCAAAAACACAATTTCTAAATTTGCAGAATGAACATATAATTGGCAAATGAAGTGCAACACAGATAAATGTGAGGTAAATTTTCCAGTCACTTGCTTGATGCATTTATGGACAGTTAATTGGCTGATCCTGTTGATGTCCCCTTCACTGGTCAGGAAGGAACCAAAGTTCTGACCACTGCTGTTTCTGTGTTCAGGATTATCGTCTGGTTTTCCTGAAGCAGATGGCACAGCTCTGTCGCTGCCTCCTTGCTAAATCTAAGTATCTGGATGCAGCGGCCTTCAGCCATTATCAGATAGCTGTGCTTGATTGTGTAGCTGTGATGGGTGGTATTGCGATGCCTTTGATGCCCTCTAACACATTTGGCAACCTTTCTCTGCTCCTGCTCTTCATCCCCCACTCAGTCCAGTGTTACAGAGGCACTGAAAGCATTTTCTAGTATGGTGAACTTTCTGTCTGCACAAAGAATATATAAATACAGCAGGTCCTGTCTGATTCCCAACATGCAAGAACCTCAGAATCCATGTCATCATATGTACAATGTTTGCAAAATGAGAGGCTCCTCCAATTGGTGACCAGTAAAGCTTTTATGTTGCTTCTTTAAAAAAAATGTGCTTTTATTATTAATATGGATGATGCTGGCAAAACCCACTTTCATTGCCCATCCTGAGAAGGTGATGGTGGGCTGCCTTCTGAAACTGCTGGAGTCCTTGTGGGGATGGTGTTCCTGCAATGATGTTAGGAAGGGATTCCAGGATATTGTCCCAGCGACAATGAATGAATGGGAATATATATTTTTCTAGAGCTGGAAAAATTAGCAAGTAAACTTGGTTGAGGTTAGGAAGAGGAGTAGGCCATTCAGCCCCTCAAGTCTGTTCTGCCAAACAATGAGATTATGGCTGACCTGTACCTCAATTCCACTTACCCGCCTTTGATCCATATCCCATGATACCTTTACCTAATAGAAATCTGTTGATCTCAAGTCTTGAAAAATTCAATTGACCGAACATCCGCTGATTTTGGGGGAAAGAGTGTTCCAGATTTCCACTACCCTTTATGTGAAAACTGTCTTCCTGATTTCACTCCTGAATGGCCTAGCTGTAATTGTAAGATTGTGCCCCCTTGTTCTAGATCCCACCCTACCAGTGGAACTAGCTTCCATAGGTGAAGTCTGATGTGATTGTAAATAAATGAAAGAAAGAAAATTGACATGGTTTCAGGGAAAATATCCACAATGAAGAACAAACCTGTCATTTAAAAGATTTGTCAAGTGTTACAAGGATCAATAAAGTAATGCCATTAGTATTAAGCAAATTGCGTGCAATTGACATATTATAAACCTTATAACAAAACACTTATACAGAATTGCAAGCATGAATGAAGTACAATAATTAAATACCACATAAAAGGGAAGTACAGAAGAAAGGATAGTTAATTAGTTGTTATAATCAAAGCACAAACCAAAGGATTTAATAAGGTTTTCATGAATAAAAATACACAGATTAATGTACATAATAACAAACACATGCCAATATTTATTATGTCATGCTCCATTCATTTAAATGTTAATATAACATCACACCTGTCAGTAAATGGTTCTGAAAATCAATTGAGAACATTGCAGCAACAAAATCCTTTGGCACCGATTGTGCATTAGAATAACTGAATGTATAATAATGAAGACTCAATTACTTCAAAGACGTGAATTAGATGTCCTCACTGGCACAGGGGAATAAAAGGTAACAATGTTATTTTCTGTTCTAAGCAGTATTGTGGCGAGTCATCATCATAACGAGTTGGCAGAACATATATTTTGTTTGCTGCATAGTCTATTCATTACAATCTTTTGCCAACAAAGCCTTACGCTGCTTCTATTATGCTCTGTGCTGTTGCTGCAAAACAGCAAGTAGAAAAAAAGATTCAATATATATAGGGGGCGAAATTGGTCGTCCGCCCATTTCTCGGTGGTAGGCCGAGCGGAGTGCAGTGAGCGGAGCGGAGTACAGCCGGCGGTATAGAAACATAGAAACATAGAAAATAAGTGCAGGAGCAGGCCATTCGGCCCTTCGAGCCTGCACCACCATTCAATATGATCATGGCTGATCATGCAACTTCAGTATCCCATTCCTGCTTTCTCTCCATACGCCTTGATCCCTTTAGCCGTAAGGACCACATATATTTAATGAACTGGCCTCAACAACTTTCTGTGGTAGAGAATTCCACAGGTTCACAATTCTCTGAGTGAAGAAGTTTCTCCTCATCTCGGTCCTAACTGGCCTACCCCTTATCCTTAGACTGTGATCCCTGGTTCTGGACTTCCCCAACATCGGGAACATTCTTCCAGCATCTAACCTGTCCAATCCCGTCAGAATTTTATATGTTTCTATGAGATCCCCTCTCATTCTTCTAAATTTAAGTGAATATAAGCCTAGTCGATCCAGTCTTTCTCCATATGTCAGTCCTGCCATCCCGGGAATCTGTCTGGTGAATCTTCGCTGCACTCCCTCAATAGCAGGAATGTCCTTCCTCAGTTTGGAGACCAAAACTGCACACAATATTCAAGGTGTGGCCTCACCAAGGCCCTGTACAACTGCAGTAAGACCTCCCTGCTCCTATACTCAAATCCTCTCGCTATGAAGGCCAACATGCCATTTGCCTTCTTCACCGCCTGCTGTACCTGCATGCCAGCTTTCAATGACTGATGTACCATGACACCCAGGTCTCATTGCGTCTCCCCTTTTCCTAATCTGTCACCATTCAGATAATATTCTGCCTTCCTGTTTTGGATAATCTCACATTTATCTACATTATACTGCATCTACCATGCATTTGCCCACTCACCTAATTTGTCCAAGTCCCCCTGCAGCCTCTTAGCATCCTCCTCACAGCTCACACTGCCACCCAGCTTAGTGTCAACTGCAAACTTGGAGATATTACATTCAATTCCTTCGTCTAAATCATTAATGTATATTGTAAATAGCTGGGGTCCCAGCACTGAACCTTGCTGTACCGCACTAGTCACTGCCTGCCATTCTGAAAAGGACCGTTTATTCCTACTCTTTGCTTCCTGTCTGCCAACCAGTTCTCTATCCACGTCAATACATTACCCCCAATATCATGTGCTTTCATTTTGCACACCAATCTCTTGTGTGGGACCTTATTAAAAGCCTTTGAAAGTCCAAATACACCACATCCACTGGTTCTCCCTTGTCCACTCTGCTAGTTACATCCTCAAAAAATTCTAGAAGATTTGTCAAGCATGATTTCCCTTTCAGAAATCCATGCTCACTTGGACCGATCCTGTTACTGCTTTCCAAATGCGCTGCTATTACATCTTTAATAATTGATTACAACATTCTCCCCACTATCGATGTCAGGCTAACCAGACTATAATTACCTATTTTCTCTCTCCCTCCTTTTTTAAAAAGTGGGGTTACATTAGCTACCCTCCAATCCATAGGAACTGATCCAGAGTCTATTGGAAAATGACCATCAATGCATCCAATATTTCTAGGGCCACTTCCTTAACTACTCTGGGATGCAGACTATCAGGTTCCGGGGATTTATCGGCCTTCAATCCCATCAATTTCCCGAACACAATTTCCTGACTAATAAGGATTTCCTTCTGTTCCTCCTTCTCACTCGGCTCTCGGTCCCCTATTAACAGCGCGTATGACCAGAATCATAAGACATGTTTAAGGTGGGTTCTTCTTGAAACAAGGATCAAGACAAAGAACGAGAGGTCTCATTGGATATTAAGTTTTTAGGGGAACCTCTATAGGTCAAAAGGTCTTGTCAACATTCAGGTTCAGGCCCACCTGTAAAAATAGGTTAAAAGTGACCTCCCGGATGCTTGTAGTCACAAACGGTGGCGGGGAGAGCGGATCCGAAATCAAGCTGGTCGAACATTCTTCGAGAGTGATCACATGCTTTACCGAAGAAAGCTCTAGACAGAGAAAGAGACTGCAAGCTGAAGAGAACTGTTTACGTGCACCAGCCGTTTGTCCGATCGGAATCGGTATCAACCACCTGTTACGGTTGTATGTTTTTGCTGTATAACTAATGTGTTATATTCCGTCTTAAACTTGATTAAACACAATATATCCACCAGATTGGTTTTACAGTTGATCCTGATTATTAAAGTGAATAGAGATAGCCTTAACCTGGCATATTTCCAACATGGTTACCAAGAAGAATAGTGAATATATGTGGCCCTCGCTCATATTGAATCAAGATGTTTGATCATGGACAGGTTAGGTTTGTCACATTGATCATATTTTACCTACAGATGTGGAAGGAGTTGAAAGTTGGAATGATTCAATTATTTCTGATGAGTCAGAAAGTCTTGTTACAAGTAGAGTACCAGTAGCAAATCTTACATCCGATGTACTCGAAACAAGTCCAAGAGAAAGTCAGAATTTAAATCTGAGTCTGAGTTAGGCAGAAAAACAGTCTGTGATTCTAAGCAAAGCATCAAATGAGACAATAACTGTGAGTAGGCCCACATCCTGAGTTAAATGCTGGTTTGCTGAGTCTGCACAGAGGCTGCCTTATAAGAGTTGTGGGAACAGATAGAGGCCCACAGGTTCATAGGTAAGAGTTGGGCGAACATGTACTCACTTTGACCAGACAAGTGAGGTCGCAGAAGTTCATGTGACACTGTGGGTGTGCAGTCAAGGACGGAAGTGTCCGACACCTCAGCAGCCACCTCTGCCTAGATAGCTCTCAGAACCTGTGGAGCGGACCTCCCAGCTGGAGGGAAAAGGATGCACCTCCGGTCCTCCACTGCCCCCACTAGTGTCTCAAATTAGGCATCTGAGAAACTCATGACCCTTGTGCTGCCATGACGGACCTCACTAAGTAGCTACTCAACTGTGAAGAACAAGAGAATCAGCAGAAACAAACCTACAAGGCATCCCCTTTAAGAAGCCCAATAACTAGGTGACTCGTTATGACTGAATGAGACTCACCTGGAATTGGGTGAACATTTTTACCACCACCCCTGCAGTGTCTGTTCAGCACCACGTTAGTGCTCCAACAACGCAGCTATCCCATTTGCAAAACAAAATGCCAAAATTACAAACTTCCTCCCGTCCATCTCAGCCGGCACTAATTTTTCACTTAATTCAAATTATGCGCGCCTAACCTAACGCGGGGAAATTTCGGCCCCAAAGTATTCTTAAAAAAACTTAAACTGATAAAGGAAGACAGCACGGAGTCGTTAAGGTAAGCTAAAGTGTCCTCAGAAATGTAACAAGACCTCTTAGCACAGTGATAAGAGCGAAGCTGACCTTCGTAAGATGGGAGGGGACACAAGAGATTGGTGTGCAAAATTAAAGCATATGGTATTGGGGGTAATGTACTGACGTGGATAGAGAACTGGTTGGCAGACAGGAAGCAGAGAGTCGGGATAAAGGGTCCTTTTCAGAATGGCAGGCAGTGACTAGTGGGGTGCCGCAGGGCTCAGTGCTGGGACTCCAGCTATTTACAATATACATTAATGATTTGGATGAGGGAATTGAGTGCAATATCTCCTAGTTTGCAAATGACACTAAGCTGGGTGGCAGTGTGAGCTGTGAGGAGGATGCTAAAAGGCTGCAGGGAGATTTGGACAGGTTAGATGAGTGGGCAAATGCATGGCAGATGCAGTATAATGTGGATAAATGTGAGGTTTTCCACTTTGATGGCAAAAACAGGAAGGCAGAATATTATCTGAATGACGGCAGATTAGGAAAAGGGGAGGTGCAATGAGACCTGGGTGTCATGCTACATCAGTCATTGAAATTTGGCATGCAGGTACAGCAGGCGGTGAAGAAGGCAAATGGTATGTTGGCCTTCATAGCTAGGGGATTTGAGTATAGGAGCAGGGAGGTCTTATTGTAGTTGTACAGGGCCTTAGTGAGACCTCACCTGGAATATTGTGTTCAGTTTTGACCTCCGAATCTGAGGGAGTGCAGCGAAGGTTCACCAGACAGATTCCCGGGATGGCAAGACTGACATATGAGGAGAGACTGGATCGACTTGGCCTGTATTCACTGGAGTTTAGAAGGATGAGAGGGGATCTCATAGAAACATATAAAATTCTGAATGGACTGGACAGGTTAGATGCAGGAAGAATGTTCCCGATGTTGGGGAAGTCCAGAACTAGGGGACATAGTCTAATGATAAGGGGTAAGCCATTTAGGACTGAGATGAGGAGAAACTTCTTCACTCAGAGAGTTGTTAACCTGTGGAATTCTCTACTGCAGAGAGTTGTTGATGCTAGTTCGTTAGATATATTCAAGAGGGAGTTAGATATGGCCCTAAAGAGATCAAGGGGTATGGAGAGAAAGCAGGAATGGGGTACTGAGGTGAATGATCAGCCATGGTCTTATTGAATGGTGGTGCAGGCTCGAAGGGCTGAATGGCCTACTCCTGCACCTATTTTCTATGTTTCTATGTTTCTATGACTGCAGGGGTACCCCCTCCCTTGTAATTGGACCATGGGATGGGTAAAAATTATTGACACCAGGTATCCACCAGCCCAGCAAAATAAGATATAAGAACGGGTGGCCAGGAGGGAAAAGCAGGCAGTTAGGAGCGAAGGTCTCCCCAAGGTAGATGCATGCTGGCTAATAGCCTAACACCTTGGTCATGTTTTAGCCTCTGAGGTGGATCGATGCTGGCCAATGGCCTAACACCTCCAATGACTCAACAGAAGTGACCAATGCTGCAGGCACCGATCCACCCAATCTGAGACCACCGTTCTGCCTCACCATCTATCCACCTGTCTGTCCATCTGTTCCGTTCCATTCCAGGGCCGTAGATCGTTCTCATCTGTCACGGGTTGTATGTCTACTATATCTATCTCAATCGCATATAGTATCTGATTGTGCTTAAAACTGTAGCTCTTTAATAAAACACCTCACAAATCCTAAGCCCCTTTGGGTAATCTATGCGTGACCTGTGATCCAAATTTTACAGAACAGGACAAGTAACTGTGTATCTCCTTAACCAATCAGATTGAAGTATTCTGAAATGAATAACGCAAAGTCTGAACCAGGATGTGTCAGTTGGAATAGTGAATTCAATGTCAAATCAGGTACAGAAAGTGAAATAAAGTTGGTGAAAGAAAAATTGGATTACGAGAGAATAAAGAGACAGAAAGAAAAAGTAACAAAAAATTAATTTACATTAAAAAAAAATCTCCAACAATAATTCAAAACTGAAGGAATAAGACTCCACAATTGTTCATTTTCAGTGGCAGAGAGGATGTTTGGCAGTAATTAAGACTTATCACACCATTAAAAAGGGTATTTAGGCAGAACTGGACGAGTCCTAACTTTCTGTGGTGAGTTTAGTTCATATCTATCATTTAAGTACAGGAACTTTATGCTGTTGAATGCATTTCAATGGTGATTTACACAGCAAAATGCTGTTTTCGAGAAGCCAATGGTGGAGTGAGCATTTTGGACAGCAACTTCTGGACATTTGTCTTTAACCAGGCATCTGCCTTTTCCTGGAGTTGTTATGCAAGTTCCACATAAATAATGGTGAGTCCTGTTAGCCTCGCTATTATTTTGACTGGAAAATCTGGGCCATGCTGTTTATCATTTTTGCATGGCTAATGATATCAATAGAATGGCTTGATTTAATTGTAGCATAGCAATGTACTAGCAGTGTTAAAGAGCAGTGAAATAGGATTACAACAGATAGTTCAATTGTGTCAATTAGGACCAGCTTCAGTGGCAAAATGGCTTCCCTCCCTTTGTTCCCAAATACTCTGAACTGGGAAGTCAGTTCAAGAGCAATAATCCAACTTCTGCAGTTCTGAATAGGTCAGTTATAAAGTCATTACTAACAGGTCGATTTTAACCCTTCTCACCCGGTGGAAATCAGGCAGGCGGGCAGATAAAAACAAGGGAGGCAAAATATCCCTGCACTCCGATTGGAGACGGTAACCTACTGGTGCAGAGGTCCCGCCCTAGCTGCTGAATTGGGCTTACCGTCCCTCAAAGAAAGTGGAGTGCAATCTCACCCTCTCCACTTCCTTTAGGGACAGGTCCCGGGACGAGTAGGGCAGCACTTCCGCGCTTCGAGGCAGTGAACGGGAGGGCCACTGCGCATTCTGCAAAGCCTCTGATGGCCTTCACGGGACCACCAGGGCAGCTTTCAACCAGACCTGCAGCCCGGCACCCAAAACAGGTGGTGGCCTGGACCACGGAAAAAAAGTAGTTCGTGAACCGACCCGAGAGTCGGCAAATAAAGGAAGATGGCGGCGCGGGGCGCTGGTGACCTCCCCTTTAACGAGTGGATGTCAACCAGATTTGTGATCCGCGAAGCTGGTGTTGACTCCCAATTGCAGCAGCCTCACGGGCCGCATGACAATTTCCCCAGCGGAGCTGTAAGGGGTCGGTGCACAGCACTGAGGGGTTGCCGCACACAGCGATGATGTCATCGCTGGTTGTGAGGCGCTCATGACAGCAAACTCCTGGGCAAATTCACAGGAGCTGGCAGTGCCCTCCCCACCCTGGGCGAAAAGAGTCTTGCACCCCTCCGGAGGTGCTAACGGACCTCTCAAAAGGGGGCAATTTCGCCCCCAAGGACGTTACTTACCTGCTTGCAGCTCAGGCTTTTCCCCGCCATTTCCGATATTAAATTCAGGTGAATGAGATCCCTCGCTATCAAGAAGGTGTGAGGCTCAAAGATGTTATGCAAATCAGGGACCTATTATGCCAATAGAATCCCAATTACATTTTAACTGGGGTCTGAGCCAGGAAGCCGCCATGGTTTTTCGGCTAGGCTGAAGCAGTTCATCAGCTGATGGGGAGGATGAAGAGGCCCTCTCGGTAAATTAAACAATTTCCATAGTGGGGCCAGAAGGTAACAGGGCTCCAATGCCCTGGAGTTGCATTGGGCATTGGAGCAATGCAACTCCAGGGAAGAGTCCCTCCAACCACTTCCCTCCCATGGGACCCTCTTGACACATTCTCTTTGCCATTTACCTGAAAGCCAGTCGGTAGCTTGAGGGAAGCGCAATCTTCCCCTCCCAACAACCGCTCTATGTCCAATTTTTTGAGGAATGGTCGGAAAGTGGACCAGCGGCGTTTAAATGGGGCCCATCAGTTAAAATCAGTCATAGATTGCTGCTATCTCGTGGGTGCGGTAACTTAACTCACCAGAGAAATCCACCCACCAGAAATCCTCTGTGAGTTAAAATCCATCGCTCAGGCATTGAAGATCTGCGATTCTGACATTGAGGAACGAGAAGACCTAGGTGAGCATTCTGGTACATTATGATTGAAAAAGACAAAAAATAAAAACTCGCATTTATATTGCTCCTTTCACAAACTCAGGATGTCCCAAAGCACTTTATAGCCAATTAATACTTTTGAAGTGTAGTCATTGTTGTAATGTTGACAGTATATAACAGCTCATGCTACTCAAGAGCTGAACCTTCCTCTTCCTTGATTTCCCAGATTTTGGGCCCAAGTTTCGGGTTGAGTTGCTCCAATTTTTTTGGAGCAACTAGTTTAGTTTGGAGTATCTTAGAAATCGCAATTCTCGGCATTCAGTTTGCTCCAGTTCTAGTGAGTTAGTTTAGTTTAGTTTTACTTCAGTTTTCTTTTCAAAAGGGGGCGTGTCCAGCCACTTAGGCCTGTTTTGCAAGTTTAGGCAGTGAAAACATACTCCAAACTAACTTAGAATGGAGTAAGTATCCACTTTGTAATTCTGAAAAACCTTACCTAGAGTTAAATTCAGTGCAGGCACAGCCAGAGATGGAGGTGGGGGTGGGAATCATTAAACACAAAGGACTTAAGCATTAAACACATCAATTAAAATGGCCTAAAACCTCTTGCGATGATATTTTGCTTTATATCTGCTGAGTGAGGACAGTTGTTTCTCTTTTTATAAATAAGCAAGTGTAGGCTACCGGCTGAGGCAGACACATCAAATCATCGGGGGGTGGGGGGGGAAGGGAAGTTAGAGGATTTTCCAAAGCACTAAACACCTTCACAACAACATTAAAGAAGCATAAGTACATTAAAGCACCAAGCACTAAACAAAGCACAAAAAGTAATAAGCAATTAATTAACAAATTAAAAATAGAAGGAACCCTGCACCTAAAGCACCAAGACCAAAGTAATACGCAACCAATCAATAACACATAAAAAATAGAAGTCCTACCTTTAAGTGAAGGGAAGGTGTTTCTGCCAGCCTCTCTCTGTGTTTCTTTCCATGTCTCCCTCTGTGTATCTCTGTCAGTGTCTCTCTCTCTCTGTCAGTCTCTGCAAGTGTCTCTCTCTCTGTCAGTGTCTCTCTCTCTGTCTCTGTCAGTGTCTCTCTCTCTGTCAGTGTCTCTCTCTCTTTCTGTCTCTGTCAGTGTGTCTGTCAGTGTCTCTCTCTCTGTCAGTGTCTCTCTCTCTCTGTCTCTCAGTGTGTCTGTCAGTGTCTCTCTCTCTGTCAGTGTCTCTCTCTCTCTGTCTCTGTGTGTCTCTGTCAGTCTCTCTTTCTCTTTCTCTCTGTCTGTGTCTCTGTTAGTGTCTCTCTGTCAGTGTCTCTCTCTCTCTCTCTCTGTCTCTGTGTGTCTCTGTCAGTCTCTGCCAGTGTCTCTCTCTATGTCAGTGTCTCTCTCTCTCTCTCTGTCAGTGTGTCTCTCTCTCTCTCTGTCTCTGTGTGTCTGTCAGTCTCTGCCAGTGTCTCTCTCTCTGTCAGTGTCTCTCTCTCTGTCTCTGTCAGTGCCTCTGTCAGTGTCTCTCTCTCTGTTAGTGTCTCTCTCTCTCTGTCTCTGTCAGTGTCTCTGTCAGTGTCTCTCTCTCTGTGAGTGTCTCTCTCTCTCTCTGTCTCTGTCAGTGTATCTGTCAGTGTGTCTCTCTCTGTCAGTGTCTCTCTCTCTCTGTCTCTGTCTGTGTCTCTGTTAGTGTCTCTCTCTCTGTCAGTGTCTCTCTCTCTGTCTCTGTCAGTGTCTCTCTCTCTTTCTCTCTGTCTGTGTCTCTGTTAGTGTCTCTCTGTCAGTGTCTCTCTCTCTCTCTGTCTCTGTGTGTCTCTGTCAGTCTCTGCCAGTGTCTCTCTCTCTGTCAGTGTCTCTCTCTCTCTGTCTCTGTCAGTGTCTCTCTCTCGCTGTCTCTGTCAGTGTCTCTGCCAGTGTCTCTCTCTCTGTCAGTGTCTCTCTCTCTCTGTCTCTGTCAGTGTCTCTCTCTATGTCAGTGTCTCTCTCTCGCTGTCTCTGCCAGTGTCTCTCTCTCTGTCAGTGTCTCTCTCTCTCTGTCTCTGTCAGTGTCTCTCTCTATGTCAGTGTCTCTCTCTCGCTGTCTCTGTCAGTGTCTCTGTCAGTGTCTCTCTCTATGTCAGTGTCTCTCTCTCTGTCTCTGTGTGTCTCTGTCAGTCTCTGCCAGTGTCTCTCTCTCTCTGTCAGTGTCTCTCTCTCTCTCTCTGTCTCTGTGTGTCTGTCAGTCTCTACCAGTGTCTCTCTCTCTGTCAGTGTCTCTCTCTCTCTGTCTCTGTCAGTGTCTCTCTGTGTTTCTGACAGTAGGGAGTGGGGGGAGAGGGGGTGGAGGAGGAGGGGGGAGGGAGGAGGGGAGGGAGGGGCTGAACAGGAGGGGGGGGGAGAGGCTGAACGGAGGCTGAACGCGGCGGGGAGTGGGGGTGAGACTGAACGCGACAGCGGACTGCTGATGACTGAGCCCACCAGCCAGGGCTTGGGTCGGCGTGCTTCGGGTTGAAAAAGTTACTTTGCTATATTTTTGCAGGTGAGTCTACAAGAATCTTTTAAAAAAAGAAAATTCTGTCTGTTCTTGCATGAGATTTTGATGTCATCGATTAAAAATGGTCAAGTAACTGACACTGTATTCCAAATCTTTCCTTCCTCCTACAAAGTATGGTACACTTAAGCCCTTTCAACAGTAGATCCTTTGCTTGATAGTTGCTCATGAATCAAAAATTCTGTTTGCTTTGCTTCTATACTTCATGCAGTGAACTATGATTTAGTTACCATGCAAATTCGTGAATAAAAGTAGAGAGTTGGGGAGTGCAGGGAGGGTGGGGGGAGAAAGAGAGAGAATGAAGAGAAATCAGCTCATAGTGGCCAGTCACATGAAGCAAAAAACCCCTATATTTTGATTGTTAAAACTTAATTGGAGTTTTGTAATCCAATGAGGTGTGTTTTGTTTTTTAGCCAATAACATCAATTTAACATCGTGATGTTTGGGGATGAGTAGCAGTAAAAAGGTTATGTTCACAGCTTCGGAGAACGATCCTGGAGGTTTTATATCTTTTGGACATGTCGGTGTCATTTAACATGTGTTGGTGATGAGCAAAAGCCTTAGATTTTTCTTGAAAAAGAGGCATTTATTGTCTAAAGTTTTAAAACAAATGTTCAATTTAAAGAGTGCTGGAGGAAACATATTTCATAATATTTGTACAAAGAATCGGACTTTTCAGGTTTTCCCCCACTTACCTGTATTATGTTAAGTTTTTGATAAAGCTATTTTACTTTTTTTTTGCACAGCATGGCGCAGTTCTGCAATAGTCTTGCAGCCACCTGCACTAGTATTGTACCAGTGATCACTCAATCGTCGTATAATAAAAGCATCAGACTACTTTTCACAGATGGCGAGAAGCAGCTCATGTTTTTTCAGTGGCATGGATTGCGATACCTAAGAAGTTAAGTGCTCACTCATCAGGCCCCTCCCACACAGCCTGCAGAGCGTCGGGCTGCGAGGAGATACTGCGCATGCGCGCACACTCTAGCGCACATGTGCAGAGCTCCCGGCACTGTTTTCAGCGCCGGAACCTGGCTCCGCTCCCCATCCCTTGTACTGCGCTACACCTAGGCCGAAGACATCCTGAGGAGCTCGGAGAATTAGAAGGTAAGTTTTCGGCGCCCTTTTTATTCTAGAAAGTCGGCGCACCTTATGGAGGTGCGCCGTTTTTACAGGGGGCGGAAACTTGGGCCCAAAGTCTCTCATTTTCTTTTTACTCTCTCTGTTTCTAACTGCATAGGTCAACAAACCATTACCAAGCTATTGATTAATGTTTTGAGATGAGTATGGAAAGAGCAATGTGCCCAATCTGAAGGATTGTCTTCTGTTAGCAAAGGTTATAATGCAAAGCTCTGAAAGGACAAAAGCAACTTGGATTTATACAGTGTCTTTAACAGGAAAATGTCCCAAGGTGCTTCACAGGAGTATGAGAAAAATGGATGCTGCGCGAAGGAGGATAGAATAGGATGGGTGACCCAAGGTTTAGGCAAAGAGATGGCTTTAAGGAAAGTCTTAAAGAAGGTGAGGGAGCTGGAGGAGTTTAAGGTGGGAATGCCAGACAGTGGAACCCAGGGGGCTGTAGGCAAGGCGACAAGAGTGGGAGATTACCCAAGAGGCTGGATTCGGGGGCAATAGAGACTTTGGGGTATGGGGTTGTCAGACTGGAGGAGGATACAGCAATAGGAAGGGGTGAGGCAATGGAGAGATTTGGACACAAGGATAAGAATTTTAAATCTAAAACATCAGGACACCAGTGTAGATGAGCGGGTCAGGAGTGATGGGCGAGCGGGCCTTGCTGCAGGATAGAACATGATACAGATAAATTGCATGGCCTTTACTAAACAGGAAATACAGAACTTATTTGATTCTCATAACTTGAAATGTTAACGCAAGGATGATAATGCTGCGGATGCTGGAACTCTGAAATAAAAACAGAAAATGCTGGAAACACTCAGCAGGTCAGGCAGCATCTGTGGAGCGAGAAACAGAGTTCACGTTTTAGGCTGATGACTTTTCATCAGAACTGCATGACGTTAGAGATTTAACAGTTTTTAAGCAAGTGCAGAGCCAGGGGCAAACAGGGAGGCCGAGGACAGAGAGGTCAGAATGGGAGTTAAATGGTGAATTAAAGTGACCAGAAGCTTAGGATTGCACTTGTGGACTGAACAGAGGTGTTCAGCAAAACGATAATAATTTTTTGCTTGATTTGAGTTGTTTTGATTGCTGCCACAAAGAGGTGTCCCTTGATTTGTGTGGCTAAGATAGTTCTGTGTCTAAAGAAAGTGATCTAGCCTTATGTAACTGACTCTAGTGTCTCATCCAAACCTGGTAATGAGAAGCTATTCCCCAAGAGAATATAATGATGGTCTTGCATTATATTTGGCCATGTGTTGAGACCGGCTTCTATTATATCTCTATGTTCATTTCCTTACTGTCACCAGCACAAACCCTTATTTTTTTATAAGACACATTTTGCTTTAATTGTTCCAGTCTTCTTTGTAAGAACTACAGTAGTTGAACTTGCTTCAAGCTCTCAGTTGTAACACAATGAATTCCTATTTCAGTGTTCCCTATCTTTGCAATACTGTCATTTATATTTAATATTGTATTTAATAATTCAAGATTTCACCTCTCTGCAGTGGTACCTGTTTTGTATTTTGAAGCTTTTTTTATTCATAATGTAGTTTCCTACAAAGGAAAATTCCCATGTAATCTACTATAGTAAATGGGTTCAACTGATTGCTGGCCAATCACACCTTTTCCCTGTAGCTACAGTAATTGGTTCGAAAATAACTAGTAAGAACACTTATTTTGGGCCCTGGCAATGTATCAGTGCCAATGCAAATGCCAAGTCAATTTCCTACTCTTCAATTTTTGTGCAACATACGAGATTCTGGGTGAGTGCAGAGCGAGAGAGAGGCAGCAGGCAAGCTGCATCCGGTTTTAATCTCTCATGTTGAACTGGCTTGCTTGTTGGCTCATGAACCTAACTTGAGACTGTTTTCTCAAAAGTAAACAAAACATTATGTTGCCTTGCAATGTAATCAGGGCTGCAGAGTGGAACAAAAGACTCAAGTGTGGGAGCGTGTGACCCACTAGCAATAAATGTAACAGTACAATTTACCATTTCCTAAGTATATAAGATGCTAAGGAACTTCTCTGCTGATTGAATGTACTTGAGCAAGCTCCTAACCACAGGCTCTAAGAATTTAGGGCTCAATTTTCGCCGGTCATTTGCGCCGTTTTTTTAGCGCGCCGTTTTTTTGGCGTATTTATTTTTTTCCAAGTTTCCCCCTGCAATTTGTGTCGGGGTAACTGACTTAGTTACGATTTTTCTAGGCCACTTTTTTGTGACGTCATAGTGGGTGTTCCCTCATGTCTGCGCCGATTTTTTCAAATGTTCGCAGTTTGGCCAACATTCTTTCTTCCGAGGTCGACGTATCTGGCCACTCCCGAAAAACCTTCTGGGGAGGAGCGAAAGGCTTTGATCCCGGGGAGCGAGGTGCCTTTGCACTGAAGACTGCAATGTGTGTGGGGGGAGGGGGGGGGCAAGAGAAGGGGTGAAGTCACAAGACTCCAATTAGTTAAGGAGGAGAGAGAGGAGAAGTCACAAGATGCCAATTAGTTAAGGACGGCGGAGAGAGAGAATAAGTCACAAGAATTATGATGTGGTCCACCTATACAGACCTTGGGGAGAGAGAGAAAACTGCAAACCTGTCCTGCCTGCCTGCTTTCCTGCCATTTTGAGCTTCTTTCAAAGGTTAAATTTAAGTATGGGGGCAATACTGACAATGCCATACCTTGTGCGAGCCTTCTGCATCATAGTGTTATGTAGGAGACAATTGATTCGACTTCATTGCATCAGGAATGTTAAAGCCCGTAGGGTGCTAGGCAGGAGGCCTTATCTCAGGTATATCGAGACAGATGTTCGCACATGCACCTGAGTGAGGCAGACTGTGTCAGAAGGCTGCCTTTCCCCAAATAAGTTATAAGTGAGATCTGTGAGTTGATCAAAGCAGATCTGCAACCTAGAAGCATCAGGAGGATTGCTTTGCCAATTGAAGTGAAGATTACAGCTGCACTTTCATTCTATGCCTCCGGATCATTTCAAGCTACAACTGGGGATGTGTGTGCTATCTCTCAACATGCAACACATGTCTGTATTCGCCAGGTGACAGCTGCACTTTATGCGCATAGGAATTACTTCATACAGTTCCGTATGACCACCCAAGTAATTCATGACAGGGCTGTGAGCTTCTCCAGGATTGCTGGCTTCCCGCCTGCATTGATTGTACCCACATCGCCTTGTGAGCACCTTCGGTGGATTCCGAGATGTACAGGAACAGAAAAGGCTTCCACTTCATTAATGTGCAGCTCGTGTGTGATGATCTGCATCATATCATGTCAGTCAGTGCACCCATGATGCGTTCATACTATGCGATAGTGTTATATCTACCATGTTTCAGCAACAGCAGCCAGAAGGGCAGAGCTGGCAACTGGGAGACAAAGGGTACAGCCTCGCCACCTGGCTCATGACGCGTAACCCAGACGGAATCTGACCGTGAATACAAAATGTCACACATTTCGACGCGCGGCAACATAGAGAGGACCACTGGCATATGAAACGGCGTTTCCGATGCCTGGACCTTTCCAGAGGCTACTTGCTGTACTCCCCTGAGATTGACGGTCAGTTCACTGTTGTGTGCTGCATGCTGCATAACTTAGCCATCATGAGGCAGCAGCAGCTGGTAGTATAAGACCCACCTGAGGTGAGAGTGGTTGATGATAATGATGTTTAAGATGCAGATGATGAGCAGGAGGAGGAGGAGGATGATGATGAGGATGAGGAAGCCATGCAAGTGCCTGAGGCTGGAGCATGACGGCGGAGGAGGGCGGACCATCCTGCATCTTTAACGATTGCTCGAGCCTTGCACCAGCAGCTCATCCATGAGCGCTTTACTGATGCCTGAGGGCTCAGCGACAACTATTCCACATGGACATGGTTACTGTTTGGAGCTGTTCCGTAATGTTGTGTTGTGTTAATGGAACATGATTCAGTTTTAATGTAAAATATATTTTATTCAAAAGTTTACTTAACTTAAATTTAATAAAATTATTCCTGTATCAAATTTTACTTTAAGATCATTCTTTAAGATCACTTCAAAACTTTAAGATCACTTATAAAGTTGTAAATTTCCATAACTTATAAAAAAACTTTTAACTTGAGAACAGTTACAACAGTAACAATAATAACATCAACAGCATCAACAGCAAAGAAAGGCTGCACCCATCTCTCCTCCACCTTATTCTAACACCCGCCCGCTGCGCTTGGTCTTGGACATGCCACCACCCCTGCCCGCAGGCGGTGGCACCGTGTTTCTGGGCTTGGTACCAAGCTTATTCCTTCTAACATCTCGGGTACTGTGCACCTGGTGGGGGGCGGGAGTGGGGGCATTGGTGTCAGGCGGCAAGTTGGAGGACCCGACTTTGGGCTCTTCAGAGGCTAGTGAGGGGATTGGAGTGGGAGCGACAGTTGATTCTGTCAATGTTCCCTTATTGCAGCAGCTAACTCCAACATGTCGCCCCTCATGCACCCTGACAGTGTCTCAACAACCTGCAACACTCCCTCCCTTATGTTGAGCAAAATTGTCTGAACAACCTGCAACACTCCCTCCCTTATGTTGAGCAAAATTGTCTGAACTACCTGCAACATTCCCTCCCTCATGGTCAATGATGTGGTTTGCACTATCTCTGACATTCCCTCCCTCATATCCATTATCCCCTCATTGATGGTCCTGGATATCGTTCCCATTTCTCGTGTCATTGCTGTTACTTCTCCCGACAGTCCCGCTACCTCATCACTCACCCCACTGATGGCGTCCAGGAGTGATCGGGTAAAGTCAATGCTCTCCACACTCAATGACATCATCTGAACTACATCTGTTACATCCTGCATCTCAGGAGAGCGTGGTCGATTTCTCCTTCCCTTCCTCCCCACGGGTGTGGCTCGCTGCACCCCACCACTGGGACCCGCAGCCTGGTACGGTGGGGCCCTGGGTGTGCCTCGCTGCACCACATCACTGGGACCGGCAACCTCTAAAGGTGGGGCCCTGGGTGTGCCTCGCTGCACCGCACCACTGGGAGCCGCAACCTCGGAAGGTGTGAAACCATGGGATGTCCCACCAACACTCAAACCATTAGTCACGGAAGGGGCTGTCACCTCAATGGGTGAACCCTGCACCTCCTCTAAAGTCAGTACAACAGTGGGAGCTTCATCCAGCTCCATCCTCTTCCCCTCACCCTCACCCCCACGGATGGATTGGAAGATGTTCTCCTCTTCAGGCTCGTCCGTGTCTGAATCTTCTTCTGCATCGTCAGGGTTGGGCTCAGGTTCTATAAAATATAACAGAACAGACAAATGGTTAGCCCCAGAGGAGGGGGCAGGATGGATGGTATGAGTAGGCTCACACATCGCAGGCCAGGCAGCAGGCTGATTTGAAGGACCACGATGAATTTGCAGGACTTACCCTCTCCCTCGAGTGTGGGCCCAGCTTGTGCAGTACTGATTGCTTTTTTCCAGGCAGGACCCATCAAAGCAGCGACCTTCTCTTCCAAGGGTGTCAGTGGGTGCAGATTTGCCGGGCCACCTCCTGTTCCAGTTCGTTCCCTTTTATTATGTGTCATCTTCCTCTGCAAAGATGAAAACCTAACTTTTTAGAGAAGGTGTCTTTCTGCTGGGTGGGACATACAGATGGTCACATTTACAATTGCAATTGCATTGAATAAATGAAAATATTATTTACACTAAAGACTTGACCAAGGTCCTGCCACTTCTCGGGGTGGTCACCATTGCACAGTAATCTTCTGCAACTTGGTTTCAGTATTTCTTCATTTCTTTGGGTGGAACTTTTATGTGACCTCTGCTGGTGTCCAGCTCCTGCCATCTGTTCTCAATCACAATAACTAGTGCCTCCACTTCTTCCAGTAAGAAATTCTTGGTCCTTGCACCGCGTTGCATCTTGTATTGCTGTGATTTTTACAATGCTCTCACACAGCACTCAACGTTCTCACACACACAACTGGCTTTTTAAAAATGGCCGATTGCCAAATCCAAGCTGTACTGCGCATGGGCGTCCATTGGAACGACGTCAGAAACGTAACATTTTTTCCCCGCGCATGCGCAGAAAGTGCGGCTTCGTTTTTTGGCGCAGGCAGCATGCTCCACCCTCCCCCCACTCCCCCCCGCCCCCGCCCCTGAGGCAATTGGACATGCTGCGTGTCACCAAATTCGATTATACATTGGGGAAACTTTGGCAAATTATTTCTGGCACATTTCTGGCCTAGAAAAATGGGCGTAACTCTGGCAATACACCAGAAAATGGGTTTGGGGAAAATTGAGCCCTTAGTTCTGAACTCTTAACATTCTTGCAAGAGATTCTGTGCCAGTATACAGAGGGCCCGAAATTCAGTGCTGCTGTAAAGCTAGTGCTTCCCCACCGAAATTATTTCTTGGCTGGGCCACCCCATATTCAGCCCCAAAAGTGAACAAATGGGTTCCAGTGCTAATGAACCCTTCCAAAGTGGATTTTTCAGCGGTGTGGCTGTCCGAATTTGAGCGTTATCACCACTGAGAAATTCAGCATGCAGGTAAGGGTTTCTAATGAGCCAGCTGCCCCCTGGCCTTTTTAAAGGGCAGGGTTTGCAACAAGGCCCTGAGAGGGGATGGAGTTTGGAAGGATGGCTGGTGTCAGAGGTGCAAGGAGAGCCAACAGGTTCACTGATATGGAGCTGGAGACACTGATGGATGGTGTGGAGGACAGAAGAAGAATACAGTTTCCTGACTTGGGGAGACCTGGCAGACCGCCAGGAGGGTGCTGGCCAGTCTGCACCCGGCCCTTCCAGGGTGGTGATGGGTCAATGCTTCCTAGCTCTGGGGCGACGGGGATCCTCCTCCTCCACCTCCTCCACCTCCTCCTCCTCCTCCTCCTCCTCCTCCTCCTGCACCTTCTCCTCCTCCTGCACCTTCTCCTCCTCCTCCTGCACCTTCTCCTCCTCCTGCACCTCCTCCTCCTGCTCCTTCACCGCCTCCTCCTCCTCTTCCTCCTCCTCCTCCTCCTGCTCCTCCTCCTCCTGCACCATCTCCTCCTGCACCTCCTCCTCCTGCACCACCTCCTCCACCTCCTCCACCTCCTCCTCCTCCTCCTCCTCCTCCTCCTCCTCCTTCTGCACCACCTCCACCTCCTCCTCCTGCACCTCCTCCTCCTCCTTCTGCAACTCCTCCTCCTCCTCCTCCTGCACCTCCTCCTCCTTCTCATTCTCCTCCTCCTCCGCCAGCACTTCCTCCTCCTCCTGCTCCTCCTCCTCCTGCACCTCCTCCTCCTCCTCCTCCTCCTCCTGCACCTCCTCCTCCTCCTCCTTCTTCTGCACCTTCTCCTCCTCCTCCTCCTCCTCCTCCTCCTCCTCCACCTTCCCTCCTCCTCCTGTGCCCCCTCCTCCTCCTGCGCCTCCTCCTCCTCCTGCACCACCTCCTCCACCTCCTCCACCTCCTCCTCCTCCTCCTCCTCCTCCTCCTCCTCCTTCTGCACCACCTCCACCTCCTCCTCCTGCACCTCCTCCTCCTCCTTCTGCAACTCCTCCTCCTCCTCCTCCTGCACCTCCTCCTCCTTCTCATTCTCCTCCTCCTCCGCCAGCACTTCCTCCTCCTCCTGCTCCTCCTCCTCCTGCACCTCCTCCTCCTCCTCCTCCTTCTTCTGCACCTCCTCCTCCTCCTCCTTCTTCTGCACCTTCTCCTCCTCCTCCTCCTCCACCTCCCCTCCTCCTCCTGCGCCTCCTCCTCCTCCTGCACCTCCTCCTGCTCCAACTCTTCCTCCTCCTCAAACTCTTCCTCCTCCTCCTCCTGCACCTCCTCCTCCTTCTCCTCCACCTCCCCTCCTCCTCCTGCTCCTCCTCCTCCTGCACCTCCTCCTCCTGCACCTCCTCCTCCTCCAACTCTTCCTCCTCCTCCTCCTGCAACTCCTCCTCCTCCAACTCTTCCTCCTCCTCCTCCTTCTCCTCCTCCTGCGCCACCTCCTCCTCCTCCAACTCTTCCTCCTACTCCTGCCCCCTCCTCCTCCTCCTCCTCCTGCACCCCCTCCTCCTCCTGCGCCCCCTCCTCCTACACCTCCTCCTGCACCCCCTCCTCTTGCACCTCCTCCTCCTCCTCCTCCTCCTGCACCTCCTCCTCCTCCTGCACCTCCCCACCCTCTTCCTCCTGCACCTCCTCCTCCTCCTCATCCTGCACCTCCTCCTCCTCCTGCACCTCCCCACCCTCTTCCTCCTGCACCTCCTCCTTCTCCTCCTCCTCAGGTGGTACTGTTGGGTTGACATCCAGCGGCTGTCCCCTCATGATGGCCAGCTTGTGCAGCATGCAGCAGACCATGACAATTATGGAGACCCATTGAGGAGAGTACTGCAAGGTGTCACCAGAGTGGTCCAGGCACCAGACTCTCTGCTTAAGGATGCCTATGCACTGCTCGATGATGCACCTGGTGGCACAATGAGCATCATTGTATGCATGCTCTGGCACTGTCCTGGGGTTCCACAGTGGAGTGAGCAGCCAAGTGGACAGGGGATATCCCTTGTCCCCAAGCAGCCAATCACAATCCTGATTCGGGCCGGTGAAGACGGTGGGCACACTGGTCTGGCACAGAATGAACGAATCATGGCTGCTGCCTCCCTTGCCCGCTGCCTCTCTGCACGGTGCTGACGACGACGCCAACTCCTGTGTGCCGCCCTGTTCCTGACCAGGTGTACCAGGACTGGCCCTCCCAACACTCCTCCCATCCTCAGGGCGAACCCTGCCAAGCAGGTCTCTGCAGCCCACAGGACTTCATTAAAGAGTCAGACCTGAAAGTTGTACAAAAGTACAGGGGTATGTGCAAACCTGAGCAACACTCAGCAGGTTTAATGGAGCTGTAATCGTAAATAAAAACACTAATAATTAATAAAACTATTAAAAGATAAAGATAGTGGATGCTGTAATCTTAAATACAAATACTAATAATTAATAAAACTATTAAAAGATAAAGATAGTGGATGCTGTAATCTTAAATACAAATACTAATACTTAATAAAACTATTAAAAGATAAATATAGTGGATGCTGTAATCTTAAATACAAATACTAATAATTAATAAAACTATTAAAAGATAAATATAGTGGATGTTGTAATCTTAAATACAAATACTAATAATTAATAAAACTATTAAAAGATAAATATAGTGGATGTTGTAATCTTAAATACAAATACTAATAATTAATAAAACTATTAAAAGATAAATATAGTGGATGCTGTAATCTTAAATACAAATACTAATAATTAATAAAACTATTAAAAGATAAATATAGTGGATGTTGTAATCTTAAATACAAATACTAATAATTAATAAAACTATTAAAGGATAACTACAGTGGATACTGTCATCTTAATTAAAAATACTAAAATTAATAAAACTATTTCCCTACCAAAGGGCCCCGATCGCGGCTACACTCCAGCGGTGTCCCGTTCGAGCACCGACGCGATTACCTCGCGGGGCACTGCTGGGAAAAGGCTGACCTTTTTGCAGCTGAAAATCCCGATCCTTGCCGCTTTTCAGCGGCCCGCACGCTGCAGAGCTCTCCGCTGGAATGGTTCTTTTACAGAGGCTTCACCGCTCCATTTCCGGCGGATGTGCACACTGCTCAAATCCCTCCCGAGCTGAATATGGCTCGGGGAGGGAAAATCATCTGACCGTGGCAGCCGATCGTTTTGTTTGGTCGCCCCGCCCAAACTCTACGGTAGCCGTCACTTCAGGGACGGTGAATTTCGGCCCCAGACAGTTCAGTATAAAATGCAAACTGTAATTTTAGGAAGAGTTGTGAAGATTGTAGGCTGTTTATTTAGTTATACATCTTTAGTGGTGATTTGTAAGAGGGTAAGGACTGGACTTTGCAGTCAGCGGCGAAGGAGCAGCACTCGCCGTTTACCTCGCTGACCGCTGCCCACAAAGTTTACACAGGCCTTGGAGCAGAGACTTGCTCGAATCCACCATCTGATCCAGCATGGCGCCCTCTACAGAGGATCTGATTCATGTGCGAGCAGTTAAAGAAACAGCGAGGCTCTTCAACCAGTCAGTGAAGAAGACACAGAGATGGAGCAGAGGCAACAAAGGAGAAATCACGCTCACAGAGGGAGGAGGAAGAGGAAGGGGAAGAAGCAGAAGAGGAGAAAGCGGAATGAAGGAGGCAACCTAGGCAGCCCCTTTCTGGTCACGATATCCAGAATTGAATCATCCGCCTGCAGTACCAGTGACCACAACCCCAATTCACCATTCAACATTGTCCCACATCTTACCTTCCCTCTGTTGCTGGCCATCACAGCATCCTCTTGGCCACAATGCTGAAATAAAAGCCCCCAGAAAGCAAACTTTCCAATCCAACTTTATAAATATGTGTATCCAAAATTACATTAAAAAAAATCAACTAATCATATTTATGCATTCCCTTAGTCACTGTCTTGCGTGTGCCTTTGACTATCCTCGTGCTCTTATGCAGTGCTACCCCAGTGGCTGCAACATGGCTGGTGGAAGGCTGCTGACTGCAGATGGCCTTGCAGGATGACCTCGAAGAGCTGGTGGCTGGTGGAGTGAAATTGAGTGACAGGGTTCTTCTTCTTCACTCTCCTCGTCCTCTTCTTGTTGACCCACCGGCTGGAAGGCTGGACTTCTTCGGTGTCTCAATTGAGGAGGCACAACGGCAGGGTTGAGGTTCATGATTACACCACGTGCAGCTTGCAAATCAGGAGCTGTTGTGGGATGAGGGGGAAGTGGGATGCAAGAAGGAGGATAACGTATGAGGATACCAGCATTTTGTATTCTTTCAGCCCCGCCGCGGGCCAAGGGCTCAGCCATGCCTCTGCCAAGAATGGCCCGCACCGTCTCCTCCAAGGGGTGAGGTGAAGCGAGGGATGTGAGGTATGGCTCATGTTCGGTAGAGATTGTTGGTAGGTGAGTGATGGGGGAGGCGGTCGTGGATTGAGCAGCGTGTGAGGCTAGTGGTGCAGTTGGTAGGAGATGGCTTTTGAAGATACATTCACTAACATTGACTACTCTTGAAAACGTCTTTGGGCACTGGAGCTAGGTCTTAGGGGCGACACTGCTGGCAGTGACCGCCTCAGCGATCTAGTCCCACATCCTTTTTCCTAGCTCTCCGTGGGTAGAGGAGCTCTCTTGGAGTAATCACCCCCTTCACAAAGCTTGAGTATTGCATCCAAGACCCTGGCCATCCTTTCCTTGGCCTGTTGAGCCATTTGGGTTAGTGCTGAAGCACTTTTACTATTTTTGATGAGTCGAAGGCAGCTCACCTTTAAGAGGTATACACTGCCTTTAAGTGGCACAACCTAGCTCTAAGTAAAGCTTGCCTCACTCGAACATCACAAGCTTTGGCCCCCTGCTGAGTACATAGACTGTCAGCAGTGCGCTCAGCATGGGCTGTGCACTGCCATCATTATAATTAGCAGCCAGCACGAAGTTGCCATTGAATGTGCTTTCGCATATTGTGCAACGCTGAGCCCATGCTGGTTTTTCAATGCTCTGGAATTTCACACCCACAGAGTATAAATATAAATTAGATTTGAATGATGTACAGAATGCAAAATAAAGATTGGGAAGTACAGATGGAATTAAGGGAGAGAGATAAAAGAGACAGAAAGAGTAAAATAAGTTATTAAAATTTAAGCTCCAAGAGTAATTTTCTTTGAGGGAATGAGAATCCACACTTATAAAATTAAATTTTCAGAGCCAGAGAGGTTGTTCAGCAGTAATGATCAAAGTCACTTACTCCTGAATGCACCACTTATTCAGCTATTTTTAGTGTGGAACTAATGGGCAAATACCCCAAGTTCACAGCGTTGCATTCATTTAAATGCCGAGTCTAACAGCGAGGACTGAAATAGAGCATCCTGTGAAAGAGCGGGGAAATCTGACAGTGACTTCTGGAGTTACACGTTTAACTGCACAGGTGTGTAGACCAGAGGTTCCTGAGAGATTTTCTCCATTCTAACTGTGAGCACTGCTCGCCTCACTGTCATTCTTATCGCAACATCCACCCAAGATTTTTTATTTAGTTGCACTTCTTTCATGGTAATTTGTAAGCATGTACATCTTTTCCTTAGTTATACTTTTTGAAATGTATTCATTCACAGGATCTAGGCATCACTGGCAAGGCCAACATTTATTGCCCATCCATAATTGCTCTGAAAAGGTGGTGGTGAGCTGTTTTCTTGAACCACTGTAGTCCTTGTGGTGAAGGTTTTCCCACAGTGCTGTTAGGGAGGGAGTTCCAGGATTTTGATCCAGGGACGATGAAGGAATGGTGATATACTTCCAAGTCAGGATGGTGTGTGACTTGGAGTTGAACTTGGAGGTCATGGCATTCCCATGCGTCTGCTACCCTTATCCTTTTAGATGATAGAGATCACGGGTATGGGAGGTGCTGTCGAAGAAGTCTTGGCGAGTTGCAGCAATGCATTGTGTAGATGGTACGCACTGCAGCTACTTTGCGTTGGTGATGGAGGGAGTGAATGTTTAAGCCGGTGGATGGGGTGCCGATTAAGTGGGCTGCTTTGTCCTGGATGGTCTTGAGCTTCTTGAGTGTTGTTGGAACTGCAATCCTGACTTGAGCCTTGTAGATGGTGGAAAGGCTTTGGGGAGTCAGTAGGTGAGGCACTCGCTGCAGAATACCCAGCCTCTGACCTTCTCTTAGAGCCAGAATATTTATGTGACTGGTCCAGTTAAGTTTCTGGTCAATAGTGACCCCGCAGAATGTTGATGGTGGGGAATTTGATAATGGTAACGCCATTGAATGTCAAGGTGCGATGGTTAGGCTCTCGCTTGTTGGAGATACTCATTGCCTGGCACTTGTGTTGCTTCCCACTTATCAGCTCAAGCCAGAATGTCATCCACGTCTTGCAGCATGTGTGTGATGGACTGGTTCATTATCTGAGGAATTGTGAATGGAACTGAACATTCCCACAGTGAACATCCCACTTCTGATCTTATGATGGAGGGATGGTCATTGATGAAGCAGCTGAAGATGGTTAGGCATAGAACACTGCCCAGAGGAACTCCTGCAGCGATGTCCTGGGGCTGAAATGACTGACCTCCAACAACCATAACCTTCTTTCTTTGTGCTAGGTATGCCAGTGGAGAGTTTTCCCTCTGATTCCTGTTGACTTCAATTTTATTAGGGCTGCTTGGTGTCACATTCGGTCAACTGCTGCCTTGATGTCAAGGACAGTCACTCTCACCTCACCTCGGGAATTCAGCCCTTTTGTCCATGTTTGGACCAAGGCTGTAAAGAGGTCTGGAACCAAGTGGTCCTGGTGGAACCGAAACGGACCATCAGTGAGCAGGTTATTGGTGAGTAAGTGGCGCTTGATAGCACAGTCGATGATACCTTCCATCACTTCGCTGATGATTAAGAGTAAACTGAAAGGGCATTAATTGTCCTCTGTTTTGTGAATAGGACATACCTGGTCAGTTTTTCACTTTGACTGGGCAGATGCCAGTATTGTAACTGTACTGAAACAACTTAATTTCAAATGCAGTCACTCTCTTCTTTAGTGGTGATTGGTAAGAGTGTATGAAGATTATTTAGTTACACTTCTTTAGTGGTGATTGGTTTTACTGCTGTACCTTTGGGAGTCTGCTGAGATATTGTAACCCAATTGCAAGTTTCTGATGATGTCACAGATTTGAAGGAAATAACTCATACGCCCAGTAATTTATAAATGGGGTTATTATTGTGAATTCTTTTCGATAAATTGTTACCTTTATACATACTCTGTATGCCGCTATTCTTATCTGATTGATCTCAAAACCATTTATTTGAGCACCCCTCCAAACTGCCCCAAAAGCTCGACATCTGCTGCGATCCCTCTTCTGTTAAGCACCTGCGAAAATGCAAGCTGTTGTTGCTTTGAGGTTTGGATGTTGAAACAGTTGCCAGATACCTTTGCTTTATCTTCTGCATGGTGCTCATAACAAGATAATATTCCTCATTCTTCATTACACACACACCTCTCCCCACACATCGTGTCCTCTGCCTTCCACTCCATCTCAATGGTCTCAGCATGTGGCAGTAATAATAACAATAATATTCTCTTTTAGAACACCAAGCCTCACCCCATCAATTCCTCCCAGCCTCCCAGGGTGCATTGGTGCCCAAAGGTTTCCTATTCAATTCTAGAGGAGGATAGGGATAGACTTCAAGAGGACATAGACAGGCTGGTGGAATGGGCGGACATGTGACAGATGAAGTTTAACACAGAAAAGTGCGAAGTGATACATTTTGGTCGGAAAAACGAGGAGAGGCAATAGAAACTAAAGGGTACAATTCTATAGGGGGTGCATGAAAAGAGAGACCTGGGGGTATATGGGCACAAATTGTTGAAGGTGGCAGGGTAGATTGAGAAAGTGGTTAAAAAAGCATACGGGATTCTGGGCTTCATAAATAGAGGCATAGCGTACAATAGCATAGACATTTTGATGAACCTTTATAAAACAATGGTTCAGCCTCAACTGGAGTATTGTGTTCAATTTTGGGCACCGCACTTTAGGAAGGAAATGAAGGCCTTAGAGAGGGTGCAGAAAAGATTTACACGATGATTTCATGGATGAAGGACTTCAATTATGTGGATAGACTGGAGAAGCTGGGGTTGTTCTCCTTGGAGAAGAGAAGGTTGAGAAGAGATTAGATAGAGGTGTTCAAAATGATGAGGGGTCTAGACAGAATAGATAGAGAGAAACTGTTCCCATTGGTGGAAGGGTTGAGAACCAGAGGACTCAGATTAAGGTGATTGGTAGAAGAACCAATGGCGACATGAGGAAAAAATGTTTTACGCAGCGAGTGGTTATGATCTGGAATGCCTTACTTGAAAGGCTGGTGGAGGCTGATTCAATTGTGGCTTTCAAAAGAGATTTGGATAATACCTGAAGGAAAAATATTTTCAGGGCTATGGGAAAGGGCGGGGAGTGGGACTAGCTGAAGTGCTCTTGCAGAGAGCTGGCACGGGCTGGACGGGCCGAATGGCCTCCTTCTGTGCTGTAACCATTCTAACCCAGGGCGACGTGAAATTCCCTGGTAGAAACTTGGGACTCTTTTGGACATGCTGGACACTTTTTAAACTTACGTGAAGTTGATTTAAATGTCAGGAGAATATGGACCTTTCTACCCAAGTTCTCTAAACATTTCAGCCGAGAAATGCGGTGGGGCAGAAATATTATTCAACTCTCAAAATCCCTAGGGATGGGGATCGTCCACATGATGGAGTGAGCACCAGTACCAGTAGTAGTGGAAGTGAGATAACAGCTTCGCGGAAGCAGTGTAATCTTAGAGCGGCACCTTGCCACACTGAGAGGGAGGGGAGCAGGCTGCTTAGGTTAACAAGGCAAGGCAGTAAATGTTGTACTTTCTAATCTCTCATCTATGCAGACCATGTATACTAACTGTATAGTCACCAGAGGGCACTGCGGTGGGAGACCTGAGGGTCACCTGCATAGGTGTGCAGTGCCCAGTATAAAAAGCTGCCCACCATGTTTGTGCCTCATTCTGGAGTTACAATAAATGAGACTAAGGTCACAACAGCTCAAGTACAATACTAGACCTCGTGGAGTCATTCATAAGAGTATTAAAGACATAACATAATCTTTCTAAATGTCAGATTCTTTTCCAATGGCAATTAATAAGCAATCCCTTTGGGATCAACTGCCTTTCCCATTGGTAACTGTGGGACCCACTTTAGACTCAGAACAGAATGTTCGCCCACTCTCAACAAACACAAGCTACAATTAACGATATATCTGGGACTCTGGAGCAGACTTTGAATATTTTGAGGATGTAACGAACAGGGTGGATAAAGGGGAACCAGTGGATGTGGTGTATTTGGACTTCCAGAAGGCATTTGACAAGGTGCCACGCAAAAGATTACTGCACAAGATAAAAGTTCACGGAGTTGGGGGTAATATATTAGCCTGGCTGGAGGATTGGCTAACGAACAGAAAACAGTCGGGATAAATGGTTCATTCTCTGGTTGGCAATCAGTAACGAGTTGGGTACCGCAAGAATCAGTGCGAGGACCTCAACTATTTACAATCTATATTAACGACTTGGAAGAGGGGACTGACTGTAACGTAGCCAAGTTTGCTGATGATACAAAGATGGGAGGAAGGGCAATGTGTGAGGAGGACATAAAGAGGCTGCAGGAGGACATAGACAGGCTAAGTGAGTGAGCAAGAATTTGGCAGATGTAGTATAATGTTGGTGAGGATGTAACGAACAGGGTGGATAAAGGAGAACCAGTGGATGTGGTGTATTTGGACTTCCAGAAGGCATAAGTGTGAGGTCATGCACTTTGGCAGAAAAAAATCAAAGAGCAAGTTATTATTTAAATGGAGAAAGATTGCAAAGTGCTGCAGTACAGCGGGACCTGGGGGTACTTGTGCAGGTACAGCAAGTGATCAGGAAGGCCAATGGAATCTTGGCCTTTAATGTAAAGAGGATGGAGTATAAAAGCAGGGAAGTCTTGTTACAGCTGTACAGGGTATTGGTGAGGCCACACCTGGAATACTGTGTGCAGTTTTGGTTTCCATATTTAAGAAAGGATATACTTACTTTGGAGGCAGTTCAGAGAAGGTTCTAAGAACATAAGAACATAAGAATTAGGAACAGGAGTAGGCCATCTAGCCCCTCGAGCCTGCTCCGCCATTCAATAAGATCATGGCTGATCTGGCCGTGGACTCAGCTCCACTTACCCGCTCTCTCCCCGTAACCCTTAATTCCCTTATTGGTTAAAAATCTATCTATCTGTGACTTGAATATATTCAATGAGCTAGCCCCAACTGCTTCCTTGGGCAGAGAATTCCACAGATTCACAACCCTCTGGGAGAAGAAATTCCTTCTCAACTCGGTTTTAAATTGGCTCCCCCGTATTTTGAGGCTGTGCCCCCTAGTTCTAGTCTCTCCTACCAGTGGAAACAACCTTTCTGCCTCTATCTTGTCTATCCCTTTCATGATTTTAAATGTTTCAATAAGATCACCCCTCATCCTTCTGAACTCCAACGAGTAAAGACCCAGTCTACTCAATCTATCATCATAAGGTAACCCCCTCATCTCCGGAATCATCCGAGTGAATCGTCTCTGTACCCCCTCCAAAGCCAGTATATCCTTCCTTAAGTAAGGTGACCAAAACTGCACGCAGTACTCCAGGTGCGGCCTTACCAATACTCTATACAGTTGCAGCAGGACCTCCCTGCTTTTGTACTCCATCCCTCTCGCAATGAAGGCCAACATTCCATTCGCCTTCCTGATTACCTGCTGCACCTGCAAACTAACTTTTTGGGATTCATGCACAAGGACCCCCAGGTCCCTCTGCACCTCAGCATGTTGTAATTTCTCCCCATTCAAATAATATTCCCTTTTGCTGTTTTTTTTCCCAAGGTGGATGACCTCACACTTTCCGACATTGTATTCCATCTGCCAAACCTTAGCCCATTCGCTTAACCTATCCAAATCTCTTTGCAGCCTCTCTGTGTCCTCTACACAACCCGCTTTCCCACTAATCTTAGTGTCATCTGCAAATTTTGTTATACTACACTCTGTCCCCTCTTCCAGGTCATCTATGTATATTGTAAACAGTTGTGGTCCCAGCACCGATCCCTGTGGCACACCACTAACCACCGATTTCCAACCCAAAAAGGACCCATTTATCCCGACTCTCTGCTTTCTGTTCGCCAACCAATTCTCTATCCATGCTAATACATTTCCTCTGACTCCACGTACCTCTATCTTCTGCAGTAACCTTTTGTCTGGCATCTTATCGAATGCCTTTTGGAAATCTAAATACACCACATCCATCGGTACACCTCTATCCACCATGCTCGTTATATCCTCAAAGAATTCTTGTAAATTAGTTAAACATGATTTCCCCTTCATGAATCCATGCTGCGTCTGCCTGATTGCACTATTCCTATCTAGATGTCCCGCTATTTCTTCCTTAATGATAGTTTCAAGAATTTTCCCCACTACAGATGTTAAACTAACCGGCCGATAGTTACCTACCTTTTGTCTGCCCCCTTTTTTAAACAGAGGCGTTACATTAGCTGCTTTCCAATCTGCTGGTATCTCCGCAGAGTCCAGAGAATTTTGGTCGATTATAACGAATGCATCTGCTATAACTTCCGCCATCTCTTTTAATACCCTGGGATGCATTTCATCAGGACCAGGGGACTTGTCTACCTTGAGTCCCATTAGCCTGTCCAGCACTACCTCCCTAGTGATAGTGATTGTCTCAAGGTCCTCCCTTCCCACATTCCCGTGACCAGCAATTTTTGGCATGGTTTTTGTGTCTTCCACTGTGAAGACCGAAGCAAAATTATTGTTTAAGGTCTCAGCCATTTCCACATTTCCCATTATTAAATCCCCCTTCTCATCTTCTAAGGGACCAACATTTACTTTAGTTACTCTTTTCCGTTTTATATATCTGTAAAAGCTTTTACTATCTGTTTTTATGTTTTGCGCAAGTTTACCTTCGAAATCTATCTTTCCTTTCTTTATTGCTTTCTTAGTCATTCTTTGCTGTTGTTTAAAATTTTCCCAATCCTCTAGCTTCCCACTAACCTTGGCCACCTTATACGCATTGGTCTTTGATTTGATACTCTCCTTTATTTCCTTGGTTATCCACGGCTGGTTATCCCTTATCTTACCGCCTTTCTTTTTCACTGGAATATATGTTTGTTGCGCACTATGAAATAGCTCCTTAAAAGTCCTCCACTGTTCCTCAATCGTGCCACCGTTTAGTCTGTGTTTTCAGTCTACTTTAGCCAACTCTGCCCTCATCCCACTGTAGTCCCCTTTGTTTAAGCATAGTACGCTCGTTTCTGACACAACTTCCTCACCCTCAATCTGTATTACAAATTCCACCATACTGTGATCACTCATTCCGAGAGGATCTTTTACTAGGAGATCGTTTATTTTTCCTGTCTCATTACACAGGACCAGACCTAAGATAGCTTGCTCCCTTGTAGGTTCTGTAACATACTGTTCTAAGAAACAATCCCGTATGCATTCTATGAATTCCTCCTCAAGGCTACCCCGTGTGATTTGAGTTGACCAATCGATATGTAGGTTAAAATCCCCCATGACTACTGCCGTTCCTTTTTCACATGCCTCCATTATTCTCTTGATTATTGCCCGCCCCACCGTGAAGTTATTATTTGGGGGCCTATAAACTACGCCCATCAGTGACTTTTTCCCCATACTATCTCTAATCTCCACCCACAATGATTCAACATTTTGTTCATTAGACCAAAATCATCTCTCACAACTACCCTGATATCATCCATAATAACAGAGCTACCCCACCTCCTTTCCCTTCTTGTCTATCTTTCCGAATCGTCAGATACTCCTGTATGTTTAATTCCCAGTCTTGGCCACACTGCAACCACGTTTCTGTTGTGGCCACCAAAAATCATACCCATTTGTAATGATTTGTGCCGTCAACTCATTTACTTTATTTCGAATGCTGCGTGCATTTAGGTAGAGTGTTTTAATCCTAGTTTTTAAACCATGATTTTTAGTTTTGACCCCTCCTGCAGCCCCTTTATATTCAGTGGCCCTTTTTGTTTTTTGCGTTGGGTTTCTCTGCCCTCCACTTTTACTCATCTCCTTTCTGTCTTTTGCTTTTGTCTCCTTTTTGTTTCCCTCTGTCTCCCTGCATTGGTTCCCAACCCCCTGCCATATTAGTTTAACTCCTCCCCAACAGCACTGGCAAACACTCCCCCGAGGACATTGGTTCCGGTCCTGCCCAGGTGCAGACCGTCCGGTTTGTACTGGTCCCATCTCCCCCAGAACTGGTTACAATGCCCCAGGAATTTGAATCCCTCCCTGCTGCACCACTGCTCAAGCCATGTATTCATCTGCGCTATCCTGCGATTCCTACTCTGACTAGCACGTGGCACTGGTAGCAATCCCGATATTACTACTTTTGAGGTCCTACTTTTTAATTTAGCTCCTAGCTCCTTAAATTCGTCTCGTAGGACCTCATCCTTTTTTTACCTATGTTTTTGGTACCAATGTGCACCATGACAACTGGCTGTTCTCCTTCCCTCTTTAGAATGTCCTGCACGCGCTCCGAGACATCCTTGACCCTTGCACCAGGGAGGCAACATACCATCCTGGAGTCTCGCAGAAATGCCTATCTATTCCCCTTACAATTGAATCCCCTATCACTATCGCTCTCCCACTCTTTTTCCTGCCCTCCTGTGCAACAGAGCCAGCCACGGTGCCATGAACTTGGCTGCTGCTGCCCTCCCCTGATGAGTCATCCCCCTCAACAGTACTCAGAGCAGTGTATCTGTTTTGCAGGGGGATGACCGCAGGGGACCCCTGCACTACCTTCTTTGCACTGCTCTTCCTGCTGGTCTTCCATTCCCTAGCTGGCTGTGTACCCTTCACCTGCGGTAAGACCAACTCGCTACACGTGCTACTCACATCATTCTCAGCATCGTGGATGCTCCAGAGTGAATCCACCCTCAGCTCCAATTCCGCAACGCGGTCCGTCAGGAGCTGGAGGTGGATACACTTCCCGCACATGTAGTCGTCAGGGACACTGGAAGTGTCCCTGAGTTCCCACATGGTACAGGAGGAGCATATCACATGACCGAGCTCTCCTGCCATGACTTAACCCTTAGATACCCTGAAATTGGCAACAACAATCTCTGGATTGATCCTGGGGATGAGGGGGTTGACTTATGAGGAAAGGTTGAGTAGTTTGGGCCTCTACTCATTGGAATTCAGAAGAATGAGAGGTGATCTTATTGAAACGTATAAGATTATGAGCAGGCTTGACAAGGTGGATGCAGAGATGATGCTTCCACTGGTGGGGGAGACTAGAACTAGAGGGCATGATCTCAGAATAAGGGGCCGCCCATTTAGAACTGAGATGAGGAGAAATTTCTTCTCTGAGAGGGTTGTGAATCTGTGGAATTCACTGCCTCAGAAGCTGTGGAAGCTGGGAAATTGAATAAATTTAAGACAGAAATAGACAGTTTCTTGAACGATGGGGGGATAAGGGGTTATGGGAAGCAGTCGGGGAAGTGGAGCTGAGTCCATGATCAGATCAGCCATGATCTTATTGAATGGCGGAGCAGGCACGAGGGGCCGTATGGCCTACTCCTGCTCCTATTTCTTATGTTCTTATTATCCTGTTGCCAGGATGCAAGTAGGATAGGCAGAAGAAACACTTGCCCCCTCTCCTCCCAATTGCAATTTGTTGTACACTATCAGAAGGGGCAGAAATCCAGCAGATCTGCTTTCTGATCCATTTTCTGACCTCTCTGCCGTGATCCCACCAGAATTGCACATGTTCTGCCCTTTAAATTTTAATATTGGGAGAGAAAGAAAGAAAGACTTGCATTTAAATAGGGCCTTTCGCGACCACCATCTCAAAGAGCTTTACTTTTGAAGTGTAGTCATAGTTAAAATGTGGGAAATGCAGCAGCCAATCTGCACACAGCAAGCTCCCACAAACAGCATTGTGATAATGACCAGATAATCTATTTTGTTATGTTGATTGAGGGTTAAATATTGGTCAGGCCAATGGGGATATTTCAAAATAGTGCCATGGAATCTTTTACATTCCCATGAGAGAGTAGAAGGGGCCCCGGTTTAACATTTCTTTGGAAAGACAGCACCTCTGACACTGCACCACTCCCTCAGCACTGCACTGGAGTGTCAGCCTAGATTTATGTGCCCAAGTCCCTGCAGTGGGTCTTGAAACCACAACCTTCTGACTTAAAGGCAAGTGTGCTACCCACTTTAAAAAATATATATAGTTTACTCAACATAAAAATCGTTTACGACATTGTGATCATTCAAATCCTTTCCGCCAATCTGCCGCGGACGCCATTTTATTTTATTTGTCGGCCGACTCGTGATGGCGGCCTGACAATGGTTGCCACGGGTTCGGCCGAGCCGCCAACAGGCAGCCCAGCACCCCCTCTTGGATGCCAGGTTGCTGGCCCGGCCGAAACCCTCCCCGTTGGCCCAGATAACCGAAGGGGCGGGACACCATCAGCGCGGCGCTAATGACTCCGAGCAACGGCTGACCCAATCCAATGGCATTTTCGACCTGCTGACGATCCGACATCCACCCCGACCAAAAATAATACCAAGACCTGAATATCGCTCTGCCCCATGGAATCTTCACAAATGCTGAGTGCACCTACTCTAAGTTGGGGGGGGGGGCGCAATTTCGGCCCATAATCTCCCTTAGAGTGTCTTCCTGCTATCATGGTTTCACCAACAGCGCCACTCCCTTCGGCCTCATCTCCATCACTGACCTTTGCTCCCTGTTCTCTCTCTGGGACAATGGCGCGTCTTCACCTATCTTGCTCCCTTTTGGCTTCTGTGCCTCCCCACTCCCATCCTGCTGTCCCTTTAAGGCTCCTGCCTCTTGCACCCTCTCCTTCTTTTGCCCCCTCCTGCTCCCCAAGATGTAGGACTCCCCGTCTTTCTTTGGAGCACTGGAAGATTCCAAAATTCGTGGAAACACCCCCAGTGTTTGGACTCATTGAAAAGGAAATTCTATTTCGGACTATTAAGCAGAAAGTTTGTGATCCTAAAATGCTTATGGAAGAAATCTATGAGTTTTAGCCAAGTTTGGGATTTTTAAAAGGTGAATGTTGGGTCTGTGAGAAAAGGGCTGCAAGACAAGGGGTGGGTTCAACCTTTCAAAGGTCAGTTTGGATATTGGAGCTAATCGAGCTGTCTGGGGGCATTTGAGTTAATCAAATTGTCTGTGGAACTGTTTACCCTCGAAACCTGCCCCTAGAAGACATTTACATTTCAACAATCAATCCAAGGAAGTACAGTTTCAAATCCAAGCACAAAAACCCATCCAACACATGCATAATGCTAATCACCTTTCCGGTCTGCATGGAAAGCTGGGACCCAGGTAAACAACTCAATACCAGAAACTAACTTTAACAATTGCAACTCGAAACCCACAGATAATTCCAGCAATTAACAAGAGCTCATCAGCTCAGAAAAGTCTATCAACGCCAGATTAAAAACACTTAACCAAGTTTCAGTTAGCTGGGCAGCAAAACTTCAACAAAGAACCAAGGTTGATTTGGCGCGCAGATAAGGAAGCATCCACGGGTATAATTGAGGCCTGTTTTTACAGTCAGGACTGCACTTTGCTTCTACACCAGCTTTGTATGCTTCAGACCTGGCAGACTTCAAGATCAGCACACCAGCTTCGTTAACCTGGTTCTTCAGAACATCAACCAAGACAGCATCGCAAGCGACCAGGACACCAAGCACGCCGCGGCAGCAAGAGGCTCACGAAACAACCACCAAGATATTACCAGCAAACAAATTGGTAATATTGAGCCACTGCGACTAACGATTTCAAAACCGAAGTCAACTCGATGAAAACCCAAAGATTCGCAAGCTGTTTCCACTCTACAAGCTATCCCTGAGCTAATAACGGGTAAAACATTACCTAAAAGAACTTTAAAACCTACTGCTGAAGGAAGGAAGTGGGTACTTAGCCCATAGATCCAATACGCGCCCCACCGCATCAGCTGATACCTCCCAACTGAGGAACACGCAGAAAAAAGTCCTGTCCACAATTTGGGGTTCGGCTAGCCGAATCGACAAAATCCAACGAACCCCAAAACGCGACCCATTACCGAGTGTCAGGGAAGGGTTGGTGAGCATAGTCCCTGAAGCCCCAGAGCCTAACTTAATTAGATAGGAGAATTGGGAGGTGGGAGGTGTGGTACTGCTGTGCATTCTCTTGTGTTTTAGAAAAGGATTCCCCATTAGAGTGATAAGTTTTTTCTCATTTAAAGTGATAAGCTTTCTCAGTTTTAATAAAAGGTGTATTCATTCTTCTTGAATAAAATCGATACCTTCTTTGTACAAAACGGTTGTCTGCTGCACTTTATCACACCCTGATTAATAAATCCAAGCTCGAGAACTAGGGAGTGGGAGCGACTCACAACCGCTCTGGGTCAGGAAGGCAAGCTGACAGACCCACCACCCGCTACAGTACTTACACTTACTCCACACCCCACTCCTGCATCTGCTCTCCCCACGGACACCCGATTCTTTAAGGAGAGGCGAGCTATATGATGGCTCGACTCTGTCCTTGACCCGTGATGTCCTCCACTCTATTTGTCCTTTTCCATCATAGTTAGTGTATTTTCCACCACCTCCATTCTGTCCTCTGCTCTGCAATTTTCTGCCTCTTCTTGCGCTCTTTTCTCATTCCGTTCGCCGGCTGTGTCCTCCTGCTCCGCTCCTCTGGCCATTCCACTTACAACTCCTGCTCCTTCTCCCATCTCCTCGTCACTCAAGGAGCTTCCTTCTGCCTCACACTCACAATGGGTGGAGCCTTAGTGACACACCCCTACAGCTCTCTGCCTTGCAGTTCCGAGCGATGTGTCCAGATTCATTGCAGTTATGATAATACAGGTCTGGACAGCTTCTTACAAAATGGTCGTATCCAAGACAGAAATAGCAAACTTTCACCTGGTTATCATGCAGTACCCAGAAATACTACACTTCTTGCATTGTCTTGAATTTCATACTGTAGGGTAATGACTTCACCCCCTCTGGGAACCACACCTTTACATAACGGGCTCCATCTGCTACCTGCTTTCCTGGATAATATGTCCTCTTTTTTACTGAGAAAATGTTAATGTCCAATATTTTTATCAGCACATCATTGTTGTGTTCATAGTCTATATGTTTGTTACATGAATGATCACTAGACAGACATTAGGACCCTGCGGGAGCTTTCGTACACTGCTGTAAACATGCTGGTTCATGCTGGTTTTGGTACACCATTTTGAGGGAGTTGCTATAAAGGACACAAAATTAGTTATATTGGCCCCAAGTTTCCACATGATTTGCTCCTGATTTTTAGGAGCAACTGGTGTAGAACGGAGTATCTTAGAAATCGGAATTCTCCACATTTAGTTTGCTCCAGTTCTAGTCAGTTAGAACAGTTTCACTTTGGAACAGAATTTTTTTTTCAAAAGGGGGCGTGTCCGGCCACTTACGCCTGACTTCAAAGTTTCGTGAGTGAAAACTTACTCCAAACTAACTTAGAATGGAGTAAGTGAAGATTTTTGTACGCTCGAAAAAACCTTGTCTACACTTTAGAAAATCAGGCGTAGGTTACAAATTAAGCGTAGGGAACGAGGTGGTGGGGGTGGGGGGAAGGGGGGAAGGGAAGTCATTAAATTCTACAATCAATCCTTAGTTATACTTATACAAATATTATACAAATAAATCCAACCTGAATAAAAATTTATAAGCAAAGAAAAGATTAAATAAACCATGTTCCTACCTGTGTGAAAGTGCTTCAGGCAGGCCTTTCATGTTGGAGACAGGCAGCGGTGTGGTGTCAGTGTCTCGATGGCAGCGGCAGCAAGCTTCGAGCTGAGCTGCAGTGCTTGAGGCAGGCCTTCATTCTCTTCATGGCTGGCCGCGAAGAAGCAGCAACGGACGGACTCGAGGCCATTCGGCCATGAGATATCAATGGTGTCAGTGGCTGGCCGGCAGCCGAAGAATCAGCGGACCGATGTGAGGCCATTCGGCCATGAGATAGCAGCAGCGTCAGTGGCTGGCCGGCAGCCGAAGAATCAACGCAGGCCACACGCAGCTCATTAAGGTTCTTGAGGCCATTCGGCCACGCTTTAGGGGCGGCGTCAGTGGCTGGCCGGCAGCCAAAGATACAGCAGCAGCCTTCTAACTGTGAGGGGGACTGAGGCCATTTGGACAGGGAGAGGCAGCCACATCGACAGTTTTATATTTAACTTTGCAGAATGGGTGCTGCATTGTCAACACCACGTATTATGCAATGGTTCGCCATCAATTCACTGCATAGGAGAGAATTGATTAGAGCTCACCGCATCAGGAACATCGTAGCCCGTAGGTTGATGGGCAGGAGACCTTACCCACGTCGACAATATCGAACCAGGCGCTCGTACCTGGACATGAGCTGATTGTGTGAAAAGGCTGTGTTTTCGCAGAGAAGTTGTCACTGAGATCTGTGATATGGTGAGAGCAGATTTGCAGCCCAGAAGCAGAAGGACAACTGCCTTGTCTGTTGAAGTGAAGGTAACAGCTGCACTTTCATTCTATGCCTCGGGATCGTTTCAGGCTACAACTGGAGATGTGTGTGCCATCTCTCAACGTGCAATACATGCCTGCATTTACCAGGTCACGGCTGCACTTTATGCGCGAAGGAATGACTTCATCAATTTCCCAATGACCACACAAGCGATCCATGAGAGGGCTGTGGGCTTCTTCAGGATTGCCGGATTCCCAAAGGTACAGGGCTGCATTGATTGTACCCACATAGCCTTGCGAGCACTCGTGGAGGAATCTGAGCAGTACCAAAATAGGAAAGGTTTCCACCCTATCAATGTGCAGCTTGTGTGTGACGACAAGCAGCGCATCATGTCAGTCGATGCGAGATACCCTGGCAGCACCCATGATGCGTTCATCCTACGCGACAGCGTTCTATCTGACATGTTTGAGCAGCAGCCAGAAGGGCAGAGCTGGCTGCTGGGAGACAAAGGGTACGGCCAGACCACCTGGCTCATGACGCCCATACGCGTAACACGGACAGAAGCTGACCGTCAATATAACATGGCGCACATTGCGACGCGCAGCATCATTGAGAGGACCGTTGGCATATTGAAACAGTGTTTCCGATGCCTGGACCATTCCGGAGGACAGTTGCAATACTCTCCTCAGATTGTCGGTCACTTCACTATTGTGTGCTGCATGCTTCATAACTTAGCCATCATGAGGCAGCAGGAGCTGGTAGTGGAACCCGAAGACCCACGTGAGGGTCCAGTGCATGATGATAGTATTACGGAAGACCAGGATGTGGATGATAACGACAATCAGGAAAGCATGCAAGTGCCTGATGCCGAAGCACGAGGTCGGAGGAGGGCCGTCCATCGTGCTCCTTTAACGATTGCTCGAGTCCTGCGCCAGCAGCTCATCCATGAATGCTTCAATTACTGATGCCTGAGGGCTCTGCGAACACTTTTGCATATGGACATGTTTATTCTTTGCAGTTGTTCCTACGTTGTGTTGTGTTAATGGAACATGAAACAGTTTTAATGAAAAAATATTTTATTGAAAAGTTAACGTCACGCGATTAAAATATTTGTTGTATCAAACTATACTTTTTAATATGACTCTTGAAGATCACTTAAAAACTTTAAGATCACTTATAAACTTGTAAAGTTACAAAAGTTACAAAACACTTTCTATGTGAAAAATTTTACACTCTAAGATCACTTACACTTCAAGAGCACTTTTTAGATGCAAAATTAAATAATTTACAGAATGTGAGAGCATTTACACTATAAGATCACTTGAAAACCCTGAGATCACTTATAAGTTGTAAAGTTACAAAACTTACAAAACAGTTTCATTGTGAAAAATCTTACACTCTGAAGAACATTTAAACTTCAGGATCACTTTTTAGGTGCAAAATTAAATAAGATACAAAAAAATGTGAGAGCATTTACACTATAAGATCACTTAAAAACCATAAGATCCCTTATAAGTTGTAAAGTTACAAAACTTACAAAACAATTTCAATTTGAAAAACGCTACTACAGCTACATCAAGAACAAGAACAAAAGCAGCAAAAAAAGGCTGCAACCATGTCTCATCCTCATCTCAGTGAATGTTCACTTTCTCATGGGGGTGTCATTTGATTGGCCGGGCTGTGTGCCCTTATTGGAGCAGCTACCTCAACCAGGCCCTCCCTGACGGCCTGTGCCGTCGATTGCACTCCCTCGGACATTCCCTCCCTCAGTTCCCGTGTCATTACTGCTATTTCTCCCGTCAGGACCGTCAACTCTTCACCTACTGCATTGACGCCACCGATGAGTGATCGGGTAAGCTCATTGGTCTCCATACCCAATGCCATAACCTGAGTCGCATCTGTTGCACGCTGCATCTCAGGAGAGCGTGTCTCCAATCTCCTTCTCCTCTGCCTGGGTCTGCCTTGTGGCACCACTACACTGGGAGGCGCGGGCACGGACGGTGGGATGCTCAGTGTTGCAAGCGGCACCACTACACAGGGAGACGTGGGCTGGGACTGTGGGACGCTCTGTGTTCCAGACAGCTGAACTGGAGGGAGAGGCTCGGGCTGGAACGGTAGGACGCTCGGTGTTCCAGACGACAGCACTCGAGTGCGAGCCGTGGGCTGGGATGTTGGATGACTGGGTGTAAACTGCTTCATGATATCAGCAGCAACACTGGGACCCGAAACGTCGGAATCAAAACCATAGTAGGTGGAACCAGAACCTATGCGAGTGGGAGCACAGGCTGGGACGGTAGTGCACTGACTGTAGAAAGCTGCATTATACCAGCAGCACCATTGGGACCCGCAACATCGGAAGCGAAACCATGGAAGGTGGAACCAAGACCTATGCTAGGGGTTGAAACTCTGATGCCCCTTGATGGGGGCTCATAAACATTAAATTGGAAGCTCTCCCCTGCAGACATTTCAGTCATTGCTGCCATCATCCAGTCTGGATCGTCCGCAGCTGGTTGTACTGGTTCTTGTTCTGTACCCTCAGGGTCCTCAGGGTTGGCAGCAGCAGCATCGTCATCATCATCATCATCATCATCAGCATCATGTTCTGCAAAATACATCAGAACAGTCAAATGCGTAACAGCAAGGGAGGGGGCCGGATGGGTGGCATGAGTACTCTCACACATAGCAGGCCAGGCAGCAGGTTGATTTAAAGGGCCATGATGCATTTTCAGGACTTACCCTCTTCCTCGCGTGCGGGCCCAGCTTGTGCTGTACCGATTGCTTTTCTCCATGTACGACTCATCATAGCAGCTACCCTTTGTTCCAAGGGTGTCAGTGGATGCAGATTGGGCGTGCCTCCTCCTGTCCGAGTTGCCTCCCTTTTGTTGTGGGCCAATTTCTTCTGCAAAGAGTAAAATATAACTTTTTACAGAGTGTGTCAGTCTGCAAGGTGGGACATACAGATAGCCAGGTTACAATTACGATTAAATTAAAAATGGGAAATATTACTTACACTAACTACTTGACTAAGGTCGTGCTATTTCTTTTTACACTGACTTCCAGATCTCCTGGTATCCACCACTGCGCAGTAATCTTCTGCAACTTGGTTCCAGCGTTTCTTCATTTCTTTAGGTGGCACTTTTATGCGACCTCTGTTGCTGGTATCTAGCTCCTGCCATCTCTGCTCAATGATGTTGACTAATATCTCCACTTCCTCATGCAAGAAATTCTTTGTTCTTGGTGGACGTTGATCCATTGCAAAGTTGAATTGGCACTCTTATTTCTCCAAACACGCAGTCCTTAATTTGCATGCACCAATGCAGCACCGGTTCTGCAAGTTTAGCAGTGAAAAGCTGATTTCAGCAGGTGATTTATTCAGCAGTGCTGCTAAAAGCACTCCCTCACACACAGAAATATCAAAAAAAATTAAATTACAAGCCTTTGCAGGGGTCCAAGAAACAAATCTTCACTTTTTCTGCAGTATTTAAAAAAATGACCGAGTGCCAATATTTGTGTGAGACTGCGCGTGCGCGCATGCTCCAACGCGCACGCGCAGGGTTGCCGGCACCACGAAGGCTAATTTAAATTGTACCCGCCCCCTGCTACTTAGAAAATCGGCGCGAGTGTTAGGCTCCACCCCCTGCTGCGAAGAGCGCGCCGCGCCAAGCAGACATCGAGCTCCAACGAGCTCGAGAATATCGGACTTTTTTTTAGGCGCAGTTTTCGGCGCGAAAAACAGGCGCCCAGCTCGGAGGTGCGCCGCTTTCGCCGCGGCACGAAACCTGGGGCCATAACTCCTGTTTCAGTTAGTCTGTTATTTACGTACGCAACATAATTTGGCGACGAGGATGAATCAAATTAACCTTCCTACCTTCCCGCCTTTCCTCTCCACATCCAGGGACCCTCCAATCCCGTGGCCGAGATGGATAAAAAGCTTTTCTACATACATCACGGCAAGTGGGTTAGACAGTGACAATGTAACATCAGCTTGCCACCGTGCAACACTTATCCACTGCCTCGACACCGAAGGCCAGCGCATCTTTGGCCAAATCAAAGACACGGAGTCCTACGACAAAGCAGTAAGTGCCCTAGAGAAATATTTTGGGCCAAACAAAAGTATCGTGATGGAGAGATACAAATTTTTTCAAAGGGGGCAAGGGAACGGTGAACAAATCAAACAGTTTATCATTTCATTAACTGAACTGGCCGCTATGTGTAACTTTGGATCACTCAAGGAGGAATTGATCAGGGATCAAATTATTGAGAAAACAATGATCCCCGCATTCGGGAACGCTTGCTAATGGAGGATGAAAAAATAACAATGGACAAAGCAACTAATTTGGCCATCCAAATCGAATCAGCATTTTCCAATTCAAAAGCGATCAGATCCCCAGCTCCCCCTGTGCAGCAAACTGCAGCTACAGCCCATGTGCAAGGCGTTCGTCCAAAGCGGAAATCACAGCAGAGACCCAGGGCTAGTAATAAGCCACCCACTACGGATCGCAGGCTTAACTTCCACTGCTTTAACTGTGGGGACAAAGCACACTCAGCAAAGAGTCCTAACTGCCCTGCAGGTGGGAAGAAATGCTCTGCATGTGGTAAAATGAACCATTTCGCTCGTGTTTGTCGCTCATCACAGCATATTCAACATGTGGACAACCCCGATAGTGATGAACCCAGTATGGTTTACACCGTTAGTGACATTTCGCACATCGGTCTGGGCAAATTCAAGGATGGTGATGTAAACATTAACAGCACGCCCATCTGCCACCTCATTGACCTTGGAACCAAAGTCTCCATATTGAGCGAGGCTGTGTACAAAACCCACTTCACGCACTGTCAACTGCACCCCGCAACTTTCACTCTACATGTGTACTCCGACTCCAAAATTGAGGTATTTGGCTCATATCTGTCCTGATATACTACAAGGACATAACACTGGAGAACTTTTCCTTTCATGTCGCGAAGGGACGAAGCCTCATGGATGTTGACCTTTTTGACAAGCTTGGGTTCAATGTTTATGGCCCAACCGACACACCTGTGTACACGATGGACTTTGACCAGCAGTATCCCTCAATCTTCACAGGGTTTGGAGTGACAACAAAATTCTGCCATCGTCCCTGCGTTGACCCTTCCGTCAAACCAGTTACGCAGCGACTTCGCTGTCTCCCATTCGCGGCTCGCGACCAGGTATCCGCAGAATTAACGTGACTCAAATCTCAGGGGATCATTGAGAGCCTCACCCTGGATCTCGAACTTAGTCATTGCTTGGTGTAAAAATGGGGAGATCCGCCTGTGCATCGACCTGAAAGAGGTCAACAAGGCCATCATCCCCGACAAGTATCCTCTTCCTACCATCGATGAACTGCCTTCAGAATTCCACGGCTCAATAGTTTTTATGAAACTCGACATGCGCCGCAGTTACCTGCAAATACCCCTCGTGGAGGACAGCAAACCGCTCACGACATTCACGACACATAATGGTCTGTGTCAGTATCGACGCATGCCGTACGGACTATCTTCTGCACCAAGTGCATTTCAGAAGATTGTCATTACTATGCTAGGAGACATAGAGTGCGCCCTCAATCTGCTTGAAGACATCGTTGTCCATGGACGGACAATGGAAGAACATGACAGTTATGGCTAGACTTGCTACACATAACATTACACTTAATGCCAATAAATGTAAATTCACTGCTGGGGAAATAAACTTTCTGGGCTACAGAGTCAAAGCACAAGGTTGACGTGATCCAGCGAATGCAGGAGGCTACCAATGTCAAAGAACTTGCATCATTCCTCAGCACTTGCAACTTCTATCTGAAGTGTGTCGCACACTATGCGCACATTGCCGAACCACTTTACAAGTTGCTGTGCAAGGACGTCCCGTGGGAATGGACAGATTCCCAGTCTCAGGCATTCACCACACTTAAGGAGAAAATCACAACCCCTCCTATCCTCGCGCACTTCGATCCGAATGCCACTACGTACGTCACCACGGATGCATCAGGCACCGCCATGGGTGCTGTGCTCTCACAATGGATTGATGGCCTGGAACGCCCAGTCGCCTTCGCCTCTCACATGCTCCCTTCTGCAGAACGTAAATACTCTACAGGGGAACGTGAAGTACTCCTTGCATCTACGCATGTGAACGATGGCACATCTACCTCTATGGCAGGTAATTTACCCTCCGTATGGATCACCAAACGCTAACTATGCTACATGCTACAACTGGATTTGGGCACAGACCACTATGAATCAGCCGGTGGTCAGATCGCCTTCATCAGTATAACTTTGATGTATAGTATGTCGCTGGCAGTCGCAACCACTTGGCTGACATGCTCAGCCGCTCGACACCTGCTTCGGCCTCTGGTGCTGACTTGCTCACAGATGACGGCACATATGTCACATCGATTATCACTCCAGCTGCTCACATTCAGAGGCTGAACTCCAAGTCATCGTCAACATCTTTACCGAGGCGTACGAAAGCATGGGCCTTACACTAAACATCCGTAAGACAAAGGTCCTCCACCAACCTGACCCCGCCACACAGCACTGCCCCACAGTCATCAAGATCCACGCGCGGCCCTGGACAATGTGGACCACTTTCCATACCTCGGGAGCCTATTATCAGCAAGGGCAGACATCGACAACGAGGTTCAACACCGCCTCCAGTGTGCCAGCGCAGCCTTCGGCCGCCTGAGAAAGAGAGTGTTCGAAGATCGGATCCTCAAATCTGGCACCAAGTTTATGGTCTACAGAGCTGTAGTGATACCTGCCCTCTTTTATGGCTCAGAGATGTGGACCATATACAGTAGACACTTCAAATCTCTGGTGAAATACCACCAACGATGTCTCCGCAAGATCCTGCAAATCCCCTGGGAGGACAGACGCACCAACGCCAGTGTTCTCAATCAGGCCAACATCCCCAGTATCGAAGCACTGACCACACTCTACCAGCTCCGTTGGACAGGCCACAAGACTCCCAAAGCAAGCGCTCTACTCGGAACTCCTACAGGCAAGCGAGCCCCAGTGGGCAGAGGAAACATTTCAAGGACCCCCTCAAAGCCTCCTGGATAAAATGCAACATCCCCACCGATACCTGGGTATCCCTGGCCAAAGACCACCCTGAGTGGAGGAAGAGCATCCGGGAGGGCTCTGAGCACCTCGAGTCTCATCTCTGAGAGCATGCAGAAACCAAGCGCAGGCAGCGGAAGGAGCATGCGGCAAACCAGTCCCACCCGTCGTTTCCACCAGCGACTGTCTGTCCCACCTGTGACAGAGACTGTAATCGGACTGTTCAGCCACCTAAGAACTCACTTTTAGAGTGGAAGCAATTCTTCCTCAAATTTGAGGGACTGCCTATGATGATGAGTCCATCAGAAACCTTGTCTCCTGTGACAAACTCAAAACCGAATCACAGAGCGATGCTACGCTCAGCACATGTGCCATTTCCTCCATGCTGAATGGCCGAAGCAAATTCCGGAACAGCTGAAAACATTCCACAGACTTCGCAATGAATTTTTCGTTTGGAATGATGGCTGTCTAGCTTGTGGTGATAGAGCAGTAATTCCTAAATCGCTTCAACAGCGCGTTCTCTCATTGACACACGATGGACACCCTGGCATTGTCCGCATGAAGCAGAGATATCGTGATTCAGTATGGTGGCCTGGGATTGACACTCGCATCGAGGAGTTTGTCTCACACTGCCAAGCATGCAGTCTGAGCAAAAAGACCACAAACATCTGACCAGCACCAGTTCCATGGCCACAAAGACCACGACAACAACTTCAGTTGGATATCTTCGGTCCAGTTGAAGCAGCTCTACAGCACCAGCGGTTCCTTGTTGTAGTACATGACCTGCATTCCAAATGCCCAGAAATCGCTACAAGTTCAGTGACCTCATCAACGATCGTCACTATTCTGCAGCGTCTGTCCATGAAGTGGGGCCTCCCAGAGGTCATAATCACTGACAATGGACCACCGTTTGTGTCCGACCAGTTTGTGGATTTCCTCACACGTCATGCTATCGAGCATCGCCTTACTGCTCGGTACAATCCTCAAAACAACGGAGGTGTTGAGCGATTTAACTGCGTCATCAAAGACGGTTTGAAAGCCACCCTCGCAGCAGGCCATACATTCGACGAAGTGGTTCAAACCATTCTCTGCAGATACCGTTCAACAAAGCACTCGCTAATGGGGAAGACACCCGCTGAGCTCATGATTGGGCAGAATCTTCGCTGGCTACTGGACATTCTCAAACCCCCAGCCAAACCTAGCGTGAAGATAACCACACTCGCATCCCAGATTTCAGATCGGCAACGAAAAGCAAAGTCGTACTGACACAAAACGACGCGCTCAAAAGCCCTAACTGAAGAACAGAGATTGGGTCAGAGTTAAGCGCCCAAGTAGTGATAAGCTCGCATCTTCACTTTCGCCTCCAAAACAGCTCGGGTGAAAGTTCAGCCCTCACACCTACGAGCTCAATGATGGAGCTCAATGGAACACTGGTAGACCGATCCCAACTCACAGGCAACAGACCAGCAGGATGGAACAGAAGCACCGTTCTGTTTCCCAACCGTAAACCTCGATCAAACACCGCAAGCTCCACGCCGGTCTCAGCGTATCAGAACACGGCCTGGCTATCTCAGGGATTTTGTCTGAACATAGACTGTGTTTCCAGAAGGGGGGAAATATGTTGTGTTCATACTCTATTTGTTTGTAACAGCAGGTTTAAGAATGAGACCATCACCTCTTCAGAATACAGCGGAGATATATCCAAGTACTTCTCACCCATCTTCAGGCTCAATAAAGTCTTTCCATTTCCTCTCGGCCACTGACCATCACCTCGAATCCAACATTCAGCTTTGGTCGGCAAGCAAAGCAACTTCCCTCACCACAGTCCTCAAGTACTGCCTGGATGATATCCCAAACTCGTATCTACTTACCCTGGCAGTGAACCACCACTGTGTTTTCTTTTCCAAACCTCCTGGGGTCCCTGCCCAAATCTTTGGGCTTTTATTCTCCCTTCTCCCAACATTCTCTCTCCTGAATAAATTTATCTTGGGTGCATTGTCTTCCGTGGGGCTTGGCATTCCGGGCCCCTCAGCAGCCATTAGGGCCAAAAAGGCCCTGAAACCAGAAAAGGAACAACCCAAAAACTCACCACCAACTGTTTACAAACATTCCAACTCCTGCAGCACCTGTTCACTCCCAGTCCCTCCCACCTAGAGCGTGCTACGCACCGAGACACAGTAGACACAGAGGAGCTCTGTGCATGAGGTGCTGTCTGGCTGGAACCAATACTTCAAAAGCCACTCCAACTATTGTTGAAAAGTTAAAGTTGATGGCTTTTTGACAGCATGAACATGCTATATGCTGCAATGCCAACCAATCACACGATGTTAAGCATATGTAAGCTGTAGGAAATATTAATGATTAATCTGCAGATCCAGTATGTTAACACCAGCAAATAAATTGCAAAGTAGATATGAATATCAGGGCCAAGTTTTCTGGCCCTGGGTTTCTTGCGATTGTTGCCTGCTCGGGAGAAATTGAGCAGTCAGACATTTAATATCATCTGTGGGACTCGCCTGTCGAGATCCTCCACCGAACCTGTGGGCTACCACTTTAATATGCTCTTCTGAAGAGGCGAGATGCAGAATGATAAATTATATAGAATTATATTGATTTTTCTGCCCAAAAAGGACAATTCAACTCAACCAGTCTAAGCCGGTGTTTCATCATAGGCAGTCCCTCGGAATCGAGGAAGACTTGCTTCCACTCCCAAAGTGAGTTCTTTGGTGGCTGAACAGTCCAATATAAGAGCCACAGACCCTGTTACAGGTGGGACAGACATTCATTGAGGGAAGGGGTGGGTGGGGCTGGTTTGCCGCGCGCTCCTTCCACTGCCTGCGCTTGACCTCTTCACGCACTTTGCGCTGAGACTCGAAGAGCTCAACGTCCTCCCGGATGCACTTTCTCCACCTCGGGTGGTCTTTGGCCAGGGTCTCCCAGGTGTCAGTGGTGATGTCGCACTTTACCCAGGGAGGCTTTGAGGCTGGTGTTTATATCCCACACAAGCCTCCTCCCACTCTATTTACTTCATCTCACCCTATTGATATATCCTTCTATTCCTTTCTCCCTTGTGTACTTATCTGGCTTCCCCTTAAATGCATCTATGCTATTCACCTCAACTACTCCATGTGGTAGCAAGTTCCACGTTCTAACCGCTCTCTGGGTAAACCCTGGGCCTGAGCAGGGTAGCGGTTGTGGCTTTCCTGGCAGGTCCAGCCAGCGGGAAGAAGAGTCAGGGTAGAAAAGCCCCTAAAAGCTAAAGGGGCATAAATTTGGTGGTTTGCGCCGGAGAGAGGCACTAATGGGCCGTTAAGCACCTACCGATGCAGCGAAGCACTGTCCTCGCCTCCCTAAAACTTCAATGGAGCGACCATCGAGCGTGCAATGCCCCCTTGGTGCCACGGCAGGCGCTATTCCTGACAGCGAACGCAGTTGGTACATCTATGATCCCGGGGTGGTATCATCCTGAGAGCAAGGTAAGTTACAAAATTTAATGTAGTTAACGTCTCTCTATTTATGGCAGCAGTGGGGAAGTGTGCGTGTAGGTCATTACAATTTTCCCGAACATTTTTTTTCTCATCTTCAGGTGCCAGCATCTTAGCCACAAAAAATTGAGTCGGCCTCCTGTGCTCCTGCTCCATTGGCACCCGAGGATGAGTATGGAACGCTTCTCTTAGCGCTGCACTCTCCTCTTTGGAGGAAACAACTGAATTTCGTACTTTGAAGCGCTACACTGACGGGATCTATGCCCCGCGCTAAAATTAGTGTCGCCGCCTTTATGGCACCAAATTTCCACCTTGTTTCTTTTTTCGTCTTTCCTTGTGGAGTCAGGAGGAGCTGAAGGGCTCCACAAGGAGTCTTTAGGCGTTCCCGCCCCTGGCTTGCCCCTGCCTCTATCACGAGGCCTTTCCAAAATCACCTCCCTGCAAATTACCTGAGTCTGTGGGCCATTCCTTTGGCTCCTGGCAATGGCCTCCTGCCATCTGACACGGTGCTCCTGCCCGCTGGCCAGCTGCCGGTTCATGCTGGTTTATGCAGGAGACTGACGGGATCTATGCACATCAGGCCTGGGTGTTAAATTCCACCAGGCTGCATGCTGTCGAGGTCAGGGTGATTTGCCACCCGCTTCAGGCCATCACCTGTTCTATTCCTGCCCTGAGTTAACATTGGGTTTCATGCCTTAGCGAACTCCCAGTACAGGACCAGAAAATCTGAGGCTATATGATAATTACTCATAAAATAGCTCTTTCCAAGTTTCATGCACATGGCCATCCTGCATCAGCGCACACTTTATTACTCCCACTCAAATTGGACATCTTGTGCGTAATCATTTGGAAAGGCGACTCCACAAATGAACTTTGCAACACAATCTACTTGCATAATGCATGTTTATTTACTCCAAGATTTATAGGTGCTTCAATGTCTTGTGCTTCTAGCAGAAAGATAGTCTAGTACAGAAGCCCCATAAGAGTGTGATCCACACTGTATGGAGTAGCAGTGAATGTAACCTCCACCATCCACGAACAGTGGAAGAGGCTTACTGACCTTACATGGTTGGCCAAGGTGAATGAACGCACTGTCCTCCAGTCACATCCCGTAAGAATGATACAGGGATATCTCACCTCCTTACCTTTCATACCCTCTCAGTGTCAGCCATGACTCAGTGGATAGCACTCGCACCTCTTAGTCACAAAGCTGTGTGTTCAAGTCACAGTCCAGAGACTTGAGCACAAAAATCTAGGTTGCCACTCCAGTGCAGTACCGAGGGAATGCTGCACTGTTGGAGGTGCCGTCTTTCGGATGAGATGTTAAACCCCTCTGCTTCCTAAAGTGGATATAAAAGATCCCATGGCACTACTTTGAAGAAGAGCAGGGGAGTTATCCCCAGTATCCTGGTCAATATTTAGCCCTCAATCAACAGCACTAAAACAGATTATCTGGCCATTATCATATTGCTGTTTGTGGGAGTTTGCTGTGGGCAAATTGGCTGCCGTGTTTCCAATATTACAACGGTGATTACACTGCTGGCTGTAAAGTGCTTTGGGATACCATGAAAGGCGTTATATAAATGCAAGTCTTTCTTTCTTTTCTTTCTCATTACCTGGGTGACAGGTAAAATGTCCTATTCACAGGCAATCTTTAGAAACAATAATGCACCATGTTAACTTCATCATCATAGGCGGTCCCTCAAATGAGGATGACTTGCCTCCACATGATTTCACAGATGTTTCAATGAAGGACCTGATGTTCTAGTCCTGAACTCCAATTAAGGGGGTGGATGATGCCTGTACGTGGATTTTTTAACGTGTGGTGACCGTTGCACACCAGCCACCACATGGGCTTGACAAAGCTAGGCCTTTATCCAGTGGCAAGGGTTAACCAGAACGACTGGAGACCTGCTCTGTTGCACGGACCTAGTGCGCACACATATCACAGTGTGGGCTGCCCCTGGGCCCTCGGCTCTTCTGGGCCCCGTAGCCTCATTCACCGCACTTCCGCCATGATCTCTCACCGCTCCTCCGCCACAAACATTCGCTGCACCTCCGCCACTATCCCTCACCGCTCCTCTGCCACAAAAACACTCGCCGCACCTCCGCCACGATCTCCTGCCGCACGTCCGCGCCCAATATTCACCGAATCTCCCACCAAATCTCAGCCACGGTCCCTCAACACTCCTCCGCCCCGATCACTCGTCGTAAGTCCACCACGACCTTCCCGCTCCTCTGCTGTACCAGGGCCCCGCCGATGCTCCAAACGGCAACCTGGGTCCTGATGACATCACCCAGTTACCCACCTTGAAGCCGTCGCATATTTGTGTCAGTTCACACTGGAAGCTGTAGTGGCCACTCCAGCTCTTTTTATAGCTGATTTTTATGCCTTAAAGGAATGTATATTTGTTGTAAATTAATCCTTGAAATTCTAGCCATTGTTTGTCTACCACCATACATTTTAATGTAGGCAATTGCATGGGACAGGCTTGATGGACCATGTCATGTATGTATGCTTGGGATTACTAGCCACCAGGGGGCGCCACTGTCGGAGGTCAGTGGACTGTACGCACGTGTGTGCGGGCCAGGTATATAAAGCAAGCCACCATGTAATGTGGGCACTTTGGGCTCAAATAAAGTTGAGCCAAGTTTGTACCTGAGTGAGTTACAGTCTTCAGTCTATCGAGTTATTACATACATAACAATTGGCGACGAGGTAACTCTAGAACTTTCACATGCAAAATGAGCACAATTGAAATTCTGGAGCGATTCCTGGAGGGAGAGGACTGGTCGGATTTTATCGATCGCCTGGACCAGTACTTTTTGGCCAACAAAATGGAGGAAACTACTGACGCAGTTAGGCGCAGGGTGGTTTTCCTCACTGTTTGCGGTCCGAAAATCTATGGGCTCATAAAGAATCTCCTCTCACCTGCGCATCCAACAGACAAGGACTATGAGGAGTTGTGTGCTCTGGTATGTGACCATCTCAAACCAAAAGAAAGCATCATCATCTCACCCTATCGATCCTACACGCATGTTTGTTCTGAGGGTCAGGATGTGTCAGAATTCATTGCCAACCTAAAACGTCTTGCTGGGCCACGTAAGTTCGAAGACGCTTTGGGAGGTATGCTGCGAGATTTCTTCATAATAGGAATCAACCATGAGGTGATCCTCCAGAAGTTATTGGCTGTGGAGACGCTGGATTTGAGCAAGACCATCGCGATTGTCCAGGCATGCATGATGACGGATGATAATTTAAGGTAGATATCATTGACGAGTCAGAGCTCCACGGCAAGTACTGTAAACAAGATTATTTCGTCGTATGGCAGAGCTGCTTGTGGCAGGGCCTACTCGACTATGTATGCAAAACCTCCGCCAACGGGTACGGATCCGATTTCACCCTGTTGGCGTTGTGGGGGCAATTATCGACATCAGCAGTGTCGTTTTAAACAGTACATCTGTAAAGGCTGTTCGAAAGTGGGGCACCTTCAGCGAATAAGTCCACAACTGATCAAGCGTGCTGCGACTCACCACGTGGATGATGATGACCAGTCCAGTGCGGACCTGCATATGCAACCCGGGATACCAGAGGAGGAAATGTATGGACTGTATTCTTTCCTGACAAAGAGCCAACTGATAATGGTTAATATGAAACTAAATGGCGTGCCTGTATCGATGGAATTGGACACGGGTGCAAGTCAGTCGATAATGAGCCAAAGGACATTCGACAAGCTGTGGGATACTAAGGATGTGAAGCCTAAGCTAAGTTGCATACTTACACCAAAAAACTTATGGCGGTGATTGGCAGTGCAGTAGTCAAAGTGTCGTACGATGGTGTGGTTCATGATCTACTGTTATGGATCGTTCCATTGGCTCGAAAAAATCAAATGGAATTGGAACTATTCAAAGCGTTGTTATCAGTGGATGACACTTCGTGTGCTCAAGTGCGAGGCAAGTTTCCCACGCTGTTTGAACTGGGCGTCGGCAATTTCACGGGAACCAAGATACAGATTCACCTGGACTCAGGTGCAAGACCCGTACATCACAAAGCTCGGGCTGTTCCGTACATGATGAGGGAGAGGTCGAAATTGAGCTGGACAGACTCCAACATGAAGAGGTCATATCACCGGTCGAATCTAATGAATGGGCCAGTCCCATTGTTCCTGTGTTGAAAAGTGATGACACTGTCAGGATTTGTGGAGACTAGAAGGTTACGATCAACCGATTTTTGAAACAGGATCAGTACCCGTTACCGAAGGCTGATGACCTGCTTGCAACGCTAGCCGGTGGGAAGTAATTCACTAAACTGCATCTGACATTGGCCTATATGACACAGGAGCTCGTCAACACGTCGAAGAAACTTACGTGCATCAACACTCATAAAGGACTGTTTATCTACAACAGGTGTCCTGTTGGAATTCGCTCGGCTGCAGCCATATTTCAAAGGAACACGGAGAGTATACTGAAGTCCATCTTTAGAACCGTCGTGTTTCAAGATGACATTCTGGTCATAGGTTATGACACTGCCGAACACCGGAACAACCTTGAAGAGGTTCTACATCATCTTGACAAAGTGGGACTCAGGCTGAAACATTCGAAATGCGTCTTCATGACACCGGAAGTGAAATTTCTGGGGAGGAAGATTGCTGCTGATGGCATCAGGCCTACGGACTCGAAACCAAGGCCTTCAAAAATGCACCCAGGCTTCAGAATGTGACGGAGCTGTGTTTGTTCCTTGGTCTACTCAATTACTTCGGTCATTTCTTACCTAGATTGAGCACTTTATTAGAACCACTGCACATGCTGCTCAGAAAAGGCAACAATTGTGTACTCAAGATAGAGCTTTCAAGAAAGCTACAAATCGGCTTTGCTCTAATAAGTTGCTGGTACAATATGATCTGTGTAAGCGTCTAGTATTGGCCTGTGATGCTGCATCATGTGGGGTTGGCTGCATGCTCCAACAAGCTAATGAGTCGGGTAAACTACAAGCTGTTGCTTATGCTTTGAAAAGTTTGTCAAAGGCGGAAAGAGCCTACAGCATAGTAGAAAAAGAAGCTTTAGCCTGTGTGTATGAGGTTAAAAAGATGCATCAGTACCTGTTTGGTCTTCGTTTTGAACTCGAAATAGATCACAAGCCACTCATGTCATTGTTTTCAGAAAACAAAGGTATCAACACCAATGCATCGTCCCGCATCCAGAGCTGGGCGCTGACATTATCTGCCGATGATTATGTCATTCGCCATAGACCTGGCACCGAGAATTGTGCCGATGCACTGAGCCTTCTGCCTTTGCCCACACTGGAGGTGGAGACGCCACAACCTGCAGACCTACTGTTACTTATGGATGCTTTTGAGAGTGAAGGAACCCCTGTCACTGCTCAACAAGTTCGGACCTGGACCAGACAGTACTCGGTTTTATTGGTTGTAAAACATTGTGTCCTTATAGGTGATTGGTCTGCTACACCCATGGAAATGTGTGATGAGACCAAACCTTACAACTGTCGCAAAGACGAACTATTTATTCAGTCAGATTGTTTACTGTGGGATAATCATGTTTTTATGCCTAAGAAAGGCAGAGAGAAATTTGTACTCATCCCGGTATTGTCATGGTGGAAGCCATCACCAGGTCTCACGTATGGTGGCCTGGAACTGACTCTGATCTGGAATCATGTGTGCATCGGTGCAACACTTGCATGCAGCTCAGCAAAATACCAGCAGAATCTCCGCTGAATCTGTGGTCATGGCCATCTAAACCATTGTCGAGGATCCACATCGACTTTGTGGGTCCTTTCTTGGGTAAGATGTTTTTTGTTGTGGTGGATGCATATTCCAAGTGGATAGAGTGCATAATCATGTCATCCAATACATCCACAGCTACCATTGAGAGCCTTCGTGTCATGTTTGTTACTTGTGGTCTGCCTGACATCGTTATGAGTGACAACGGATCTTGCTTCACAAGTCTAAAGTTTCAAGAGTTCATGAAACTCAATGTTATTTAACATTTGAGATCACCACCATTCAAACCTGTTTCTAATGGTCAAGTAGAGCGTGCTGTCCAAACAATCAAGCAGAGTATGAAACATGTAACTCAGGGTTCACTGCAGACTTGCTTGTCATGCATATTTCTTACTTACAGGACAACACCCCACACGCTTACCGTGGTCTCCTCTGCTGAACTATTGATGAAGAGAGAACTCAAGACCAAGCTCTCTCTTGTCCACCCTGACTTGAATGATGGTGTTGAAAACAGACGGCAAAATCAGCAGTGGTATCATGATCGTGCTGCTGTGTCACGCGACATCTCTGTTAACGATCCTGTGTATGTGCTAAATTATGGTCAAGGTCCCAAGTTGGTCACCAGTACTGTTACGGCCAAGGAGGGTAACAGAGTGTTTATTGTCAGGCTCAAGAATGGGCAAACATGCAGGAAACATGTTGATCAGATAAAGCTGCGGCACACGGATGAACTGGAACAAGTTGAGGAAGATACGATCAGTGACCAACCAACCTATATTCATTCATCAGAGGACTCCGCCGTCATCAATGAATCTAAACTTTCAATCTCTGACATGGTCATTGCCACTCCCATCAGATCGGCTACCCAGCCTCCAGTCATAACTGACTCAGAACGCTCGCCCAGAACTGGAGTTGAAATGAGACAATCAATTCGTGAGTGGAAAGCCCCAGACTGTCTTAACTTGTAAAAAGACTGATACTAAGATCTTGAAGGGGGATGTTGTCATGTATGAATGCTTGGGGTTACTAGCCACCAGGGAGCGCCACTGTCAGAGGTCAGTGGGCTGTACGCACGTGTGTGCGGGCCAGGTATATAGAGCAAGTCACCATATAATGTAGGCACTTTGGGCTCGAATAAAGTTGAGCCAGATTTGCACCAGAGTGAATTTTCAGTATTCAGTCAATCGCATTATTACATAAATAACAGACCAAATGATCTTTACCTGTCTGTCATTTTTTGTATGTTTCATAGTTTCCCAATCTAGCTTAGCCAACTCAGCCCTCATACCTACATAGCTTACTTTTAGATTTAAGACCCTAGTTTCGGATTTAACGAAATCACTTTCAAACTCAATGTAAAATTCTATCATATTATGGTCACTGTTCCCTAAGTGCTCCTTTACTACAATCTTATTAATTAAATCAGACCACTTTGAGAACTCACATTTCCTGTCACAATGAGAAGCAGCATCTGCAAGTCCGATTACAATAGCATATGTTAATAAGAAGTGCTTGCCAGTTGCATTCCTTTAACTCTGTGTTCTCCCACTATAAAAGAAAAGGTAATGCATAACCAGAGTCAAAAAACTTCAAGTGGAGGAAGAACCCCAAGAGAAAGCTTTGCAGCTCATTAGAAATAAAGCAGGAGATAGGGACATAAGAGGCGAGGTGCTAAGATCGCACTGATAAAGGCAAAGCAAAGAAGAGCACAGGTAGTTTCAGATTAATGTGGCTTGTCAAAGTATAGTATTGGCCATTCACTCAGCTGTTACTTCTTCAAGGAATTATTCAAGTGTTTAGACAGCTAAACAAATTTTTGTATTTTTGAAATCCTAGAAGACGACTTGGACGAAGAGGCCAGCTGCTCAGATGAGTTGCAGGCCCCACTCCAGACTAGTACCTCCATGGCACCTTACCTACCCCAGCAATAGCCCAGATACACCTGATATGTCCTTACTATACAGTATAAATGCACACGAGGCCCATACTTGAGAGAAGGTCATGCTGTAACCAGTTACCTTTATTACCAAGACCTCAAGTGATGAAGGTGGGTGGAGCTTCCCCTTTTATACCGGAAAGTCCAGGTTAGGAGTGTCTCCCATAGGTTCACCCCCTGTGGTCAGTGTTCTCAAGGTGTACAACTTAGGTCAGCTTATACATGGGTTACAATGACAGTTGAATACATGACATCACCTCCCCCCAAGTCTTATTGGGATCACAGGTTAATGCTCTCAGGTGGTTTACGCTCCCTTGTAGAGTGCCTAAGTTGGGGCTCTGGTTGTTGGACACTGGCCTGAGTGTCTGCTGTTTGCGGTGCCTCAGGCCTGTCCGGACTGCCCACAGTGACTGGGCTCTCCTCCACTTGGTTCCAGTGTTCGGTCACCTGTGGTGGAGTAAACTCTACGTCGTGTTCTTCCTCTGCTTCTTCTATGGGGTTGCTGAACCTCCTTTTAGTTTGATCCACGTGTTTGCGGCAGATTTGTCCATTGGTAAGTTTAACTACCAAAACCCCATTTCTCTCTTTGACAATCACAGTGCCTGCAAGCCATTTGGGCCCTGCAGCGTAATTAAGGACAAAAACAGGGTCATTGACATCAATACATCACGCCCTCGCATTCCTGTCATGGTAGTCACATTGTGATTGACGCCTGCTCTTAACAATTTCTTTCATAGTAGGGTGTATAAGGGATAACCTGGCTTTGAGCGTGCTTTTCATTAGCAGCTCTGCGGGTGGAACCCCTGTGAGTGAATGTGGTCGGGATCTATTGGCCAACAGGAGGCGTGATAAGCAGCTTTGTAGGGAACCCCCTTGGATTCTGAGCATCCCCTGTTTGATTATCTGCACTGCTCGTTCCGCCTGGCCGTTTGAGGCCGGCTTGAACGGTGCCATTCTGACATGGTTGATACCATTTCCTGCCATGAAGTCCTGGAATTCAGTGCTTGTGAAGCACGGGCCATTGTCGCTGACCAAGATATCCGGTAGACCATGGGCGGCAAACATTGCCCGTAGACTTTCTACCGTGGCAGAGGATGTGCTTGAATTTAAAATGACACACTCAATCCATTTGGAGTAGGCGTCTACTGCAACCAAAAACATTTTTCCCATGAAAGGACCTGCGTAGTCCACATGGATGCGTGACCATGGGTTGGTGGGCCATGGCCAGGGGCTAAGGGGGGCTTCCCTGGGTGTGTTGCCCAGCTGGGCACACGTGTTGCACCTGCGAACACAAAGTTCCACGTCTGCATCTATCCCTGGCCACCAAACGTGTGACCTGGCAATTGCCTTCATCATGATAATGCCCGGCTGCTCATTGTGAAGTTCTCTGATAAACACCTCTCTGCCCTTCTGGAGCATGACTACTCGGTTTCCCCACAGTAGGCAATCGGCTTGAATCGAGAGTTCATCCTTGCGCCTATGAAACGGTTTAAATTCCTCAGGGCATGCCCTGTACGTGGCAGCCCAGTCCCCATTCAGGACACATTTCTTAACTAAAGACAGTAGTGGGTCTTTATTTGTCCAGACTTTAATCTGATGGGCTGTCACAGGTGAGCCTTCGCTTTCGAAAGCTTCAACAGCCATGACCATGTCAGTATCATGCTCAGCTGCCCCCTCAGTGGTGGCTAGTGGGAGCCTGCTGAGTGCATCGGCACAGTTTTCAGTGCCCGGTCTGTGCCGAATTGTATAGTCATAGATGGCTAACGTGAGTGCCCACCTCTGTATGCAGGTCGATGCATTCGTATTTATGGCCTTGTTGTCGGCCAAAAGGGATGTTAGGGGTTTGTGATCTGTCTCCAGCTCAAATTTCCTGCCAAACAGGTACTGGTGCATTTTTTTTACTGCACATACACATGCTAGCACTTCCTTTTCTACCATCCTGTAGCCCCTTTCTGCCTGGGACAGACTTCTGGAGGCATAAGCTACCGGCTGTAACTGACCATTGGCATTCACATGCTGCAATACACACCTGACCCCATAGGACGACGCATCGCACTTTAAAACTAGTTTCTTATACGGGTCATATAACGTTAACAGTTTGTTGGAATGTAACAAATTGCGTGCTCTATCAAAAGCCCTTTCCTGGCTGTCCCCCCAGACCCAATCGCGACCTTTCGTAGGAGCACGTGTAGCGGCTCTAACAGCGAGCTCAATTTGGGAAGAAAGTTACCAAAATAGTTCAGGAGCCCCAGGAACGAACACAGCTCCGTCGTGTTACGGGGTCTGGGTGCTCTCTGGATCGCTTCCGTTTTGGACGCAGTAGGTCTGATCCCGTCTGCTGCTACCCTCCTCCCCAGGAATTCTACTGCTGGAGCTAAGAAGACGCACTTCGCCTTCTTCAGTCGCAGCCCTACCCGGTCCAGCCTGCAGAGCACCTCCTCCAGGCTGTGGAGCTGTTCTTCAGTATCGCGACCCGTGATGAGGATGTCGTCTTGAAAAACCACCGTCCTTGGAATCGACTTGAGGAGGCTTTCCATATTTCGCTGAAAGGTCGCGGCGGCTGAACGAATCCCGGACATCTGTTATACTCAAACAACCCCTTGTGTGTCATGATGATAGTCAGCTTCTTCAACTCACGCGCCAGCTCCTGGGTCATGTAAGCTGAGGTCAGGTCCAATTTTGAAAAAAGTTTGCCACCGGATAGCGTCGCAAAGAGGCCCTCCGCTCTCGGTAGCGGGCACTGGTCTTGGAGTGACACCCAATTGATGGTGACCTTGTAATCACCACATATCCTGACCGACCCATCCGCCTTGAGCACCGGCACAATCACTGAATTCGACTGGCGAGATGATGCCTTCCCTCAGCAGGCGGTCCAATTCGCACTCTATCTTTTCCCGCATCAAGTACCGCACCACTCAGGCCTTGTGGTATACTGGCCTGGTTTCCAGGTTTATGTGAATCACTACCTTGGCCCCCATGAAAGTGCCGATGCCGGGTTGAAATAATGAGTCAAATTTGTCCAGGACCTGAGAGCATGGTACACGCTCCACAGAAGAAATTGCATTGACTTCGCCCCATTTCCTCCTCCCCAGTAGTGTGGGACCGTCCCCCGGGACAATCCAGAGTGGCAATCTGTTCTCCGAATCTTTGTGGGTCACGACTACCGTGGCGCTGCCTAGCACCGGAATGATCTCCTTTGTATATGTCCGTAGCTGTGCATCAATCGGCGATAATTTTGGCCTCCTGGCCGAGGACACCCACAACCTTTCGAACTGTTTGATACTCATCAGGGACTGGCTGACCCCCGTGTCTAGCTCCATTATTACTGGAATGCCATTGAGGAGCACTTTCATCATTATCGGTGGCGTCCTGATATATGAACTGTGTATGTGCTCCACATGAACTCGCTGAACTTCAGCTTTCAGCGATTTCCCCCAGTATTCATTTGGCCTCGTAGGGCTTACATCGGGCCTGTCCTCCTCGTATATATGCGCCAAGTGACCGCTGACGTTGCAGTTTCTGCAGGTATATTGCTGATATCTGCAAGCTCTGGCTGGGTGTTTGCCTCCACATCTTCAGCATGAGCTAGAGGCCCCATTGTTGGAAACAAAAGATCCATTACCAGTCGATCGTCTCTGACTATCTCTGTAACTATCCTTAAGCGCACCATTAACAGGTGTTGATGGCCCCATTACTGGCCGCATTGTCCATTGCAATGGCATGAATCGCCGTTCAGCTAGCCATTGTCTCTGTTGAATTCTCCCTTTGGGTTCGACTACATGCTGGGGCATGTCCGATTGCCCTTGTCAGCCTAAAGAACCGTGTGTCGCATTAACAATGTTGACTCCCTGGTCGTTTGCTGTGTTTGAGCCAAGATTTTTGTCATAAATCATTCTGTCTCTTCCTCCCCTGAGATAAATGTCTGGGCTATCAGAGCCGCCGCTTCCGAGGTCAAGTCTTTGGTCTCAATCAGTTTCCTGAAAACCCCAGCGTGCCTGATGCCCTCAATAAAAAAGTCTCACAGCATCTCCACTCTGCATGCATCTGGGAACTTAGGTAGGCTCGCCAGTCGCCAGAGATCTGCCACGACGTTTGGAACGCTTTGCCCTTCTCGCCGCCGGTGTGTGTAAAACCGGTGTCTCGCCATGTGCATGCTGCTCGCCAGTTTAAGGTGTTCCCCGATCAACTTACTAAGCTCTTCGAACATCTTGTCCGCTGGCTTTTCAGGTGCTCGAAGGTCCTTCATCAGGGAGTACGTTCTGGATCCACAAACCGTCAGGAGATGAGCCCTGCGTTTGTCAGCCGAATCCTGTCCCAACCATTCCTTAGTGACAAAACTTTGCTGTAGTCTCTCAATAAAGTCATCCCAATCATCACCAACACTGTACCTCTTTTCTATGCTGCTAGTGGCCATGCTCGTGTTGTTTAAATCCCAGTTTCTCGTCGCCAATGATAAGTCCTTACTATACAGGAGAAATGCACGCGAGGCCCATACTTGAGAGAAGGTCACTCTGTGACCAGTTACCTTTATTACCAAGACCTCAAGTGATGAAGGTGGGTGGAGCTTCCCCTTTTATACCTGAAAGTCCAGGTTAGGAGTGTCTCCTACAAGTTCACCCCTTGTGGTCAATGTTCTCAAGGTGTACAATTTAGGTCAGCTTATACATGGGTTACAATGATAGTTGAATACATGACAACACCCACTTGGAAGGAAGTAGTTAGTGAGTTAGAAAAGTCATCAATGAGTGAAGCACCAATGACAAAGAAGACCTGGGTGAGTAAGACAGGAAGAGTGCCATTCCTCAATGATCGCCCTTGGCTGAAGAGCCTTGAGAGTCAGATCTCAGGGGTTTATCAAAAGAATAATGATTCCGGGACACAAATAAATTGTGGTTTTGGAATGCAGGGATAGCTGCAGGGATGCCATTAATAATGCAGGGTTGGAGAACCTTGCAATGTGAAAACATTGGTGTATCTCATTCTGCTGCTGCGTTTCCAGGGAAAATTATGAAGTTGCTCCCTGGCAAACAATGCATCTTTGGATTGATTGACTTTACCGATGTTCCCTCTGGTGACTCGGAGTGGAATTGAGACATGAAAGCGGCTGTGATGACCTTGAATTTCACTGGAAGTGCTATCCCTGTGGTGGAGATTATTTGCAAGTCCAATTCAAGCAGATGGCACAGCCACTGCCTCCCTGCTGAAGTAGAGGCTGGGAAGATAGTTCTCTTCAGGCATTACCAGCAGGGTTTGCCTGGGTCTATAAACACCGCTGTGTGGGTATTAGCAATCCACCTCATGCAATCTTCTGTCTAGTTCTCCCTACACCAAATAAGTCAAAAGAGCGAAATCCTCAGATCCAAAATTTTGATCGTAGCAAGGATAAATCTTACTGGCAAAAATTTGGGACGAAAATCTCCAAAAAGAAAAGGCTAAAAAAAAAAAGGCTTACATTTATATCGTGCCTTTCACGACCACCGGACATCTCAAAGCACTTTACAGCTAATGAAGTACTTTTGGAGTGTAATCACTGTTATAATGTGCAAAACACGGCAGCCAATTTGCACACAGCAACCGCCACAACAGCAGTGTGATAATGACCAGATAAACTGTTTTTGTTATGTTGTTTGAGGGATAAATATTGGCCAGAACACCAGGGATAACTCCCCTACTCTTCTACGAAATAGTGCCATGGGATCTTTTACATCCACCTGAGAGAGCAGGCCTTGGTTTAACGTCTCCTCCGAAAGACGGCACCTCTGACAGTGCAGCACTCGCTCAGCACTGCACTGAGGCGCCAGCCTAGATTTCTGTGCTCAAGTCTCTGGAGTGGGACTTGAACCCACAACCTTCATGACTCAGGGGCAAGTGTGCTACTAAGCCACATCTGACACTAGAAGAGCAGCACTGAACAATTCAGCTGTGACAAACCCAAAGTTAATGTACATCATCATGTCGGGTCCGGATAACCTGCTCCTCTTTTAAAATGCGACTTCGTCCCTGTGAGAAAACTGAGGAATCGCGCGAGTGCTGATTCCTGTATATTTCCATTGATTATAATATTAAAATGAGGTTGTCACTCATTTTGGGCAGGAGCACTTCAGGCCAGGTTAAAGAAAGTGACGCATGATGAACAATAGGTGGAGACTGGGAAGGAGCAATCTCAGGATTTTAGAGTCCCTGACCTGCCATTCTGTCTGGCATCACCAGCCTTGGCCACCAGATAATCATCCTTAAATATTTGGCAGATACAGCCCTCAGATCATAAAACAGACCTGATCAAAAATGAACTGTAGCAGAGGACATCTAAGTAGACTCTATGGAATCATGCAACCCTTCTGAGGTCAGTATAGTACTTTCTTCACACCTTTCCACATTAACAGAGTTTCAGGACTTAAAACTACGGGTTTTCATCACTTCTGAGGACATGATACATTTTTAAAAGGAAAAAATAGTCAAACAGCAGCAGTAACAGCAAGACTCTTTGCACAGAACTTGTCTTCCTCCTCTCCTGCCTGCTCCTTAATAGGTAGCAAAGATTAGGAGATTGGCCTGCCTGTGCTCCTCCAGATGATGAAAGCAGTAAAGATCAAGAGACTTTTAAAATTTAATGAGGCTTCAGAATAGGGGAAGACAGTAAAGGGTCATTCTGTGACACTGTTCTTCTGCCATAGAGCTTTGCTAAATGAGAATGTGGTCTGCAGGGTAGGCTCTATAGTTGTTATAGCCCTTCATTGAATAAGGCTGCCACCTTCATTGCATGGGTGTGTCACCTTCATTTAGGGAGTGCTAACGTAATAGAATGGGAGTGTTATATTGATTTATGGGAATGACATTTTCATTGTATCAAATTTGGTTGGCGAAATGAGTTCCTTTGATCATAGAATGATGCTGCACATAAGAAGGCATTTGTTGCATCATGCCTGTGTCAGCTCTTTGAAAGATGTTTGAAGGTGATGGGAAGATCATTGAAAAGTATAGATTCCTCTAGTTAGTCATCTTTACAGTGGTAACTACTTGTAAATGATAAATAACTAGACAGTCCTTAGCTCAAAATTCCGACCTGTGAATAATAAATAGGGACCTGGGTTAAATGAAGCCACTTCGTGATATTAGGCCTGGAATGCTGCATGTACCTCCTGTTCTCCAGTTTTTAATTTCTGACTTTAAACAGCCCTGTGTGATACTGTAGCTCAGTAGACTGCCAGTGAAGATAGAAACACGATCAGAATTTGGTGCTGCAGTTATGCTTCAGTGTATTCTTATATTAAATGACTTCAAATATATTATGTATAAGCCAACAGTTTCCTGGGGACTGATTTTTAACTGGCAGTGACATTTCACTATAACTCCCTTTTAATAAATCAGAAGTGAAGAAGCAAAAAGAAAATGTTAGCCTGAACTACATTCAATCCAAAATGTGCTAAAAGAACATTACAATCAATCTCTCTTCATTTTAAAGTGATATTACAGGGTATCAGTAATATATGAAATGGGAGCAGGAGTCGGCCATTTGGCCCTTTGAGCCTGCTCCGACATTCAATACGATCATGGCTGATCTTCTATCTCAATGCCAACTTCCTGCCAGAACCCCTTGATTCCCTTAGTATTAAAACAAAATCTAACAATCTCTGTCTTGAATATATTCGATGACTGAGAATCCACGGCCCTCTCAGGTAGAGAATTTCAAAGATTCGCAACCCTTTGAGTGAAGAAATTTCTCATCTCAGTCCTAAATGGCTGACACCTTATTCTCAGACTGTGACCCTGGTTCTAGACTCCCCAGCCAAGGGAAACATTCTCCCAGTATCTACCCTGTCAAGGCCCTTAAGAATTTTAGATGTTTCTAACCTCCAGAGAATATAAGCCCATACTACTCAATCTCTCCTCATAGGGCAATGCCCTTGATACGTCCTTACTATACAGTATAAATGCACACGAGGCCCATGCTTGAGAGAAGATCAGTCTGTGACCTGTTCTTTATTCCTTAGCACTCAAGTGATGAAGGTGGGTGGAGCTTCCCCTTTTATACCTGAAGGTCCAGGTTAGGAGTGTCTCCCACCTAGTAGTCATTTTCTCACAGTGTACAACTTAGGTCAGATTATACATGGGTTACAATGCTGGTTGAATACATGATATCACCTCCCCGCCAAAGTCTTATTGGGATCACAGGTTGAGTCTCTCTGGTGGTTTACATTCTCTTGTAGAGCGCCTGAGTTGGGGCTCCGGTTGTTGGGCGCTGGCCTGAGTGTCTGCTGTTTGTGGTGCCTCAGGCCTGTCCGGACTGCCCACAGTGACTGGGCTCTCCTCCCTTTGGTTCCGGTGTGCGGTCACCTGTGGTGGAATGAACTCTACATCGTGTTCTTCCTCTGCTTCTTCTATGGGATTGCTGAATCTCCTTTTTGTTTGATCCACGTGTTTGCGGCAGATTTGTCCATTGGTAAGTTTAATGACCAGAATCCTATTTCCCTCTTTGGCAATCACAGTGCCTGCGAGCCATTTGGGCCCTGCAGTGTAGCTGAGGACAAAAACAGGATCATTTACATCAATACATCGCGCCCTCGCATTCCTGTCATGGTAGTCACATTGTGACTGGTGCCTGCTCTCGACAAATTCTTTCATGGTGGTGTGTATAAGGGATAGCCGGGTTTTGAGCGTCCTTTTCATTAGCAGCTCTGCGGGTGGAACCCCTGTGAGCGAGTGTGGTCGGGATCTATAGGCCAACAGGAGGCGTGATAAGCGCCTTTGTAGGGAACCCCCTTGGATTCTGAGCATCCCCTGTTTGATGATCTGCACTGCTCGTTCTGCCTGGCCGTTTGAGGCCGGCTTGAACGGTGCCGTTCTGAAATGGTTAATTCCATTGCCTGCCATGAAGTCCTGGAATTCAGTGCTTGTGAAGCACGGGCCATTGTCGCTGACCAAGACTTCCGATAGACCGTGGGCGGCGAACATTGCCTGTAGACTTTCTACCGTGGCAGAGGATGTGTTTGAATTTAAAATGTCACACTCGATCCATTTGGAGTAGGCATCTACTACAACCAAAAACATTTTCCCCATGAAAGGACCTGCGTAGTCCACATGGATGCGTGACCAAGGCTTGGCGGGCCATGGCCAGGGGCTAAGGGGGGCTTCCCTGGGCGCATTACCCAGCTGGGCACACGTGTTGCACCTGCGAACACAAAGTTCCAGATCTGCGTCTATCCCTGGCCACCAAACGTGTGACCTGGCAATTGCCTTCATCATGACAATGCCCGGGTGCCCATTGTGGAGTTCTCTGATGAACACCTCTCTGCCCATCTGGGGCATGACTACGCTGTTTCCCCACAGTAGGTAATCGGCCTGAATCGAGAGTTCATCCCTGCGCCTGTGAAATGGTTTAAATTCCTCAGGGCATGCCCTGTACGTGGCTGCCCAGTCCCCATTCAGGACACATTTCTTGACTAGAGACAAAACGGGTATCTATTTGTCCAGACTTTAATCTGACGGTCTGTCACGGGTGAGCCTTCGCTTCCGAAAGCTTCAACAGCCATGACCATCTCAGCATCATGCTCGGTCACCCCCTCAGTGGTGGCTAGTGGGAGCCTGCTGAGTGCATCGGCGCAGTTTTCAGTGCCCGGTCTGTGCCGAATTGTGTAGTCATAGGCGGCTAACATGAGTGCCCACCTCTGTATGCGGGCCGATGTGTTTGCATTTATTGCCTTGTTGTCGGCCAAAAGGGACGTTAGGGGTTTGTGATCTGTCTCCAGCTCAAATTTCCTGCCAAACAGGTACTGGTGCATTTTCTTTACAGCATATACACATGCGAGCACCTCCTTTGCTACCATCCCGTAACCCCTTTCTGCCTGGGACAGACTCCTGGAGGCATAAGCTACCGGCTATAACTGACCCTTGACATTGACATGCTGCAATACACACCTGACACCATAGGACGACGCATCGCACGTTAACACAAGTTTCTTACATGGGTCATATAGTGTTAACAGATTGTTGGAACATAACAAATTGCGTGCTCTATTAAAAGCCCTTTCCTGGCTGTCCCCCCAGACCCATTTGCGACCTTTGCATAGGAGCACATGTAGTGGCTCTAGCAGCGTGCTCAATTTGGGAAGAAAGTTACCAAAATAGTTCAGGAGCCCCAGGAACAAATGCAGCTCCGTCGTGTTACGGGGTCTGGGTGCTCTCTCGATCGCTTCCGTCTTGGACGCAGTAGGGCTGATCCCGTCTGCTGCTACCCTCATCCCCAGGAATTCTACCTCTGGAGCTAGGAAGACGCACTTCGCCTTTTTCAGTCGCAGCCCTATCCGGTCCAGTCTGCGTAGCACCTCCTCCAGGTTGTGGAGGTGTTCTTCAGTATCGTAACCCGTGATCAGGATGTCGTCCTGAAAAGCCACCATCCCTGGAATCGGCTTGAGGAGACTTTCCATATATTGTTGGAAGATCGCGGCGGCCGAGCGAATCCTGAATGGACATCTGTTGTACTCAAACAATCCCTTGTGTGTCGTGATGGTGGTCAGCTTCTTCGACTCACTCGCCAGCTCCTGGGTCTTGTAAGCTGAGGTCAGGTCCAATTTTGAAAAAAGTTTGCCACCGGATAGCGTCGCAAAGAGGTCCTCCGCTCTCGGTAGCGGGTACTGGTCTTGGAGTGACACCCGATTGATGGTGGCCTTGTAATCACCACATATCCTGACCGACCCATCCGCCTTGAGCACTGGCACAATCAGGCTCACCCAGTCACTGAATTCGACTGGCGAGATGATGCCTTCCCTCAGCAGGTGGTCCAATTCACCTTCTATCTTTTCCCGCATCATGTACGGCACCGCTCTGGCCTTGTGGTGCACTGGCCTGGCGACCAGGTTTATGTGAATCACTACCTTGGCCCCCATGAAAGTGCCGATGCCGGGTTGAAATAATGAGTCAAATTTGTCCAGGATCTGTGAGCATGATACTCGCTCCACAGAGGAAATTGCATTGACATCGCCCCATTTCCAGTTCATGACAGCAAGCCAACTCCTCCCCAGTAGTGCGGGACCATCCCCTGGGACAATCCAGAGTGGCAACCTGTTCTCCGAATCTTTGTGGGTCACGACTACCGTGGCGCTGCCTAGCACCGGAATGATCTGCTTTGTGTAAGTCCGTAGCTGTGCGACAATCGGCGATAATTTTGGCCTCCTGGCCTTGGACGCCCACAACTTTTCGAACTGTTTAATACCCATCAGGGACTGGCTGGCCCCCGTATCTAGCTCCATTGATACTGGGATGCCATTGAGGAGCACTTTCATCATTATCGGTGGCGTCCTGGTGTATGAACTGTATACGTGCTCCACATGAACTCGCTGATCGTCCCTGACTGCCCCGTGACTGTCCTTGAGTGCGCCATTACTGGCCGCATTGTCCCTTGCAATGGTGTGAATCGCTGTTCAACTTGCCATTGTCTCTGTCGAACTCCCCCTCTGGGTTCGACTACATGTTGGGGCATGCTCGACTGCTCTTGTCTGCCTGGAGAACTGTGTGCTGCTTTAACAATGTTGAATCTCTGTCCCAACCATTCCTTAACACAGTACCTCTCGTCTGTTCTGCTAGTGGCCATGCTCGCGTGGTTTAAATCCCAGTTTCTCGTCGCCATTGATACGTCCTTACTATACAGTATAAATGCACACGAAGCCCATGCTTCAGAGAAGGTCAGTCTGTGACCTGTCCTTTGTTCCTGAGCACTCAAGTGATGAAGGTGGGTGGAGCTTCCTCTTTTATACCTGAAGGTCCAGGTTAGGAGTGCCTCCCACCTCGTGGTCACAGTGTACAACTTAGGTCAGTTTATACATGGGTTACAATGCTGGTTGAATACATGACAGCCCTCTTCTCAGGAATCAGCTTTGTTGCACTCTATCTGAGGCAATTTATCCTTCCTTAGGTATAGATCAAGGGTGAAAAATTGATGTCGTTACCACCACCTGGTACGGCCAGCGATGCGAGAAAAAATGGCAGCTGGTCGTGCCCCGAACAAAAATAGCGGCGTGATGACATCAGTTGCCGAGCAACGCCGACTTAACATCACCTACGAGAACTTCGACCCTGGCGCACAAAACAGCGCTGGGTCCTACGTACACCACGTTAACAGACAACAGAAACAATGTGTACTTATATAGTGCCTTTAATGTAGTGAAAGGTCCTGAGGTACTTCACAAGGGTATTATGAGAGAGGTGATATCTGCAGCTGTTAAAAGGACACACACATCAATCAGGTAAGTTTGAATGGAAGGGTTTGGATTTTTAAAAACATTTTATTGAGGTTGTCGCTTGCTGCAATGGATGTGAAAAGTTTTTTAAGTGTTTTGGAAGTGTTGCTGGATGCTTGCAAGGGCTCGGGTGGTAAGTGAATGCCTTTGAGAAGACAGAACATGTTGCGAATACTCAGCAAGTCACGTTACATCTGTGGAGTTCACATCTCAGGTCGACATGTGGCCTGACCAACTGAGTATTTCATTTTGTGCTGTCTTTTCACATTTACTGCGTCTGCTTGCAGAGGGAAGAGGGAGACACAGAACAGGAAGATGCAGAAGAGGAGGAAGCAGAAGAGGAGCAATCAGACAGCCCCTTTGTGGCCAGCATGTGGTCCCACTGGCTGGGCAGGATGCATTTCTTGGGTGTATGAAATGAGAAAGGCACAAGGATGGAGTTGTGTTGAGGGGAGGGCGGGCAGTCTAGAGGTGCATGCCAGAAGGAGGATAGCTTATGAGGATACCCGCATCTTGTATCCTTCCAGCCCCACCGCTGGCCAAGGGCTCAGCCATGCCCTTGCCAAGAATGGCTTGCACCGTCTCCTCCAAGATGGTGTGGTGATGCTAGAAATGTGCCTCGTGATTGGTGCAGATTGTTGGTAGGTGAGTGATTGGGGGTCCTGCATTGAGCAGTGTGTGAGGCTAGTGGTTCAGTTGATAGGTGACATCTTTTGAAGATGCATTCACCGACCTTGACCACTGGTCTGAGGTCATGAAGCTTCTTTGGGCACTGGAGCTAGGAGGTGGGGGTGACACTGCAGGCAGTGACAGCCTCGGTGATGTACTCCCACATTCTCCTTTCTGGAGGGCCTCCTGGCCCCTGTGGGTAGAGTGTTGACCCCTGCACAATGTTGGACCCTGTTTGCCCCTTTACTGGCTTGCTGAGCCATTTGTGGTAGTGCTGAGGCAGTTTTCCCATTTTTTGAGTTTTGGATGGTAATTCAGGTTCAATTGCTAAATACTTACATTTGGGACTTCTTTTAAATATTGATTATATGTTAAAAGACACAAAGGGCTGAAAAATGTTTTGAATCAGTGCATTTTATCTTCCTTTGCTTCAATGTGCATGGTCCCTTTAAATTTCAAATCTTCTCACTGCCCACAATGCCCACAAAGCTTCACAGCCTTGCACACAAATGTTTAGGGAAGCTGCAACGCCGCAATAGCACAACAATTTGGTCCCGGATCCCTCATACAAAACCAATCTATTTTTATAGTCTCTTGAACAGTCTTAGTTCAACTTAACTCTATTTATTTGGGAGATCTCAGACAGCATTGTGGAGCTTAAAATGGTGTTCCTTCACAGACCTTTTCTCTCAATGCAGCTCCCTATACCTCCGAGCTAGAGGGCGCTATACATTATATCGATACCTCCGAGCTAGAGAGCGCTATACATTATATCGATATCGCCTAGCTAGAGAGCGCTATACATTATATCGATATCGCCTAGCTAGAGAGCGCTATACATTATATCGATACCTCCGAGCTAGAGAGTGCTACACATTATATCGATACCTCCGAGCTAGAGAGCGCTATACATTATATCGATATCGCCTAGCTAGAGAGCGCTATACATTATATCGATACCTCCGAGCTAGAGAGCGCTATACATTATGTCGACACCTCCTAGCTAGAGAGCGCTATACATTATATCGATACCTCCGAGCTAGAGAGCGCTATACATTATATCGATATCGCCTAGCTAGAGAGCGCTATACATTATATCGATACCTCCGAGCTAGAGAGCGCTATACATTATGTCGACACCTCCTAGCTAGAGAGCGCTATACATTATATCGATACCTCCTAGCTAGAGAGCGCTATACATTATATCGATACCTCCTAGCTAGAGAGCGCTATACATTATATCGACAACTCCTAGCTAGAGAGCGCTATACATTATATCGATACCTCCTAGCTAGAGAGCGCTATACATTATATCGACACCTCCTAGCTAGAGAGCGCTATACATTATATCGATACCTCCTAGCTAGAGAGCGCTATACATTATATCGACAACTCCTAGCTAGAGAGCGCTATACATTATATCGATACCTCCTAGCTAGAGAGCGCTATACATTATATCGATACCTCCTAGCTAGAGAGCGCTATACATTATATCGATACCTCCTAGCTAGAGGGCGCTATACATTATCTTGTCACACCTTTCATTTCATAAGAAACAAAAATGAATTAAAGTTAGCTTTAGTATAAACGGGAAGTTAACTTCTTATGAATACATGTACAGGTTGAATCTCCCTTATCCGGCACCCTCGGGACCTGGCCTGTGACGGATGAGGGATTTTTGCCGGATGAGGGGATGTCATCGGCCCGGGGGGGGGGAAGGGAGGAATTGGCCCAAGGTTGGGGGGGTTCGGGGGTGAGAGGAGGTCGGTGGCCCGAACACAGCCCGAAGAATCGGCGCAGCTCGAGCGGGCCTGAGGACACGGCCCACCGGCTCGACCCCTCGGAGGGAGCGCTGTGGGGAGGAGTAGCCGGCCCGAGGACTGTGGCCGCAGGAGTTCCAGCAGGGTGACGAGGTGGAGGTAGCCGATAACCCCAACATCGAGGAGAAAGATTATATTGGTGCGTACCCTGTACGAATTTTTTTTTTTAATGTATGTTCTGAGACTGGGGAAGGAAAGATTTTGACCGGCTGCGTTGTGCACATGCACCACCAGGGGACCAGGAATGGTCCCGGATGAGGGGTGGTACTGGATAAGGGAGTTCCGGATAAGAGAGCTTCAACTACAAGTTTAACAAACAACAAAAAACTTTTGTCTGATTAATTCTTTATCCAAGTGTCCAGTGTTCATGATTTCTTATTTCTGCAGATAGTGTTCCAGGTATCTTGGTGTTGTACGGATTCTGTTGCTTCGCCTCAAACTGGTTGTTTCACTGGTGTTCTGTGCACTGATCGCTTAGTCCCTTTATCACTGCTCTGAGGGGAAATATCAGGCAACATATCCCTGTTTTCACGTGTTGTCGTTGAAGTGCTGTTTCACGTGTTAGTTGGCTGTGTAGTCAGCGGATCATCTTGGGTGCCACTGAGATCCCTGGAGTCTTGATGAATGTCTCAGCCCTCTTTCTCAGATGTTTCCTGCAACACTCACGGCCATCTTCTGTAATGACCGGATATGATCGAATGCCGACTTGTTTCTGAACCTGAGCTTTTTGCCACTCTTTGCTTTCTGGCGTTAGTTTGAGTCTCACTCTTCCTCCTTCCTGCAGTGTAGGAAGTTCTGTAGCACTCTGTTGTAGTAGTGTGCTTGTTTGGCATGGTTCCTTTCTTTGTTAACGATGACGTTGTGTATGATTCTTGGTTTGAGCAGTTCATTTGCGATTGGGATGTTTGTCTTTGTGCGGCAACCGAGCAAGCGTTGTGTTGCCGAACTATCAAGGCCTTCAGTTGGTGTGTTTCGCCAGATGAGAAGGTTCATGTGGAGGTCACCACAGTCTTTCTTTGTCGTCTTGATTAACCGCTTTGCGAGCTTAACCGTGTTGTCAACCTTTCCGTTGCTTTGTGGATATTCTGGTGAGCTTGTTGCATGATTGAATCCATATTCTGTGGCAAAGTTTGTGAACTGTTGAGCTGAAGGGAGGTTCATTGTCGGATTGAACCTTATCTGGAATACCGGGGTTAGAGAAGTGTTTCTTGAAGTATTTGATGATGACAATGGCATCTTTCTTTCCATGTAGCTTGTCTATCTAGAAATAGTCCGAGTAGTAGTCCACTGTGCATAAGTAGTCTTTGCCATCGAGTGTGAATATGTCACAACCAATCTTTTCCCACGGTCTCTGAGGGAGGTTGTGACTCATCAATGGTTCTTTTGGTTGGCTCGATTGATAGGTATTGCATGTTTCACACTTTGAAACATAGTGGCCCTGAAATCCCGGCTCTGGGTCCGTACGGAGTGTCTATGGACCTGGGAAGGCATTGGAAAAGCTGGTTTTCAGTGCACAATGCGCATGCACGCATATCGGGAGCGAGGACATTTGCACGGGCAAGATTGCGGAATTTACCCATATCTTGCCCAGCAAATGTTCTCAAAACTCTCACTCCTGATAAAAGCAGGCACATAGCTGTTTTGGATCGATAATAATAGACCCAGGTTCGGGATCTGGATGAATGTTAAATAAGAGACAAGACAAATGAAGTAAAGAATAAAACACTGTTTATTGAGAGAAAAGAAATATAATAATACAGTTTAGGAAGAAAAGAGAAGTACGATAAGATGCAACAAAGCTCACGGCCTTCAGCCCGTCGGGAACTCCACAACGACGGCTGGTCTGGAGCCTCGGGGGTCCCGGCACCGCTCGCGAATCACGGTCCAAGGTGAAGTTCAAAGAGCTACGGGACAGTTCCGTTCCTTTATACTATTAAACAAACATACTATTGAACAAAACATGGGTGCATGTGGCTTATGGCCAACTCCTAATCTGCAAGGCCCCAGCTGCTTGTCCACAAAGCATGAGATCTCGAGGTGCCGACTTCTCATAACAAGCTGGTGTACATCTCAAGGTCGCTTCCCTCTCTCTCTATAGCAACAACATTCCACGGGGCATGGGACAGAGACACACTGTAAACGTCTAAATATCATAGTTAACAGTATGTGATTAACCCCATACAATACAATAGCCGACTGTTACAGGCATAAGAGTTTAAAAACATATAAAAATATAATTTAATTAAATTTAAAAAACACATTTTTTTAAAAACCCTGTTCTATTTATTTTTAATCACAATTAAAAAAACATTTTAAAAACGCAGAAAAAAATTCTCTCAGATATTTATTATATAGAAACATAGAAACATAGAAAATAGGTGCAGGAGTAGACCATTCGGCCCTTCGAAGCTGCACTGCCATTCAGTAAGATCATGGCTGATCATTCCCTCAGTAGCCCTTTCCTGCTTTCTCTCCATACCCCTTGATCCCTTTAGCCGTAAAGGCCATATCTAACTGCCTCTTGAATATATCCAATGAACTGGCATCAACAACTCTCTGCGGCAGGGAATTCCACAGGTTAACAACTCTCTGTGTGAAGAAGTTTCTCTGTCCTAAATGGCCTACCTCTTATCCTAAGACTATGTCCCCTGGTTCTGGACTTCCCCAACATCGGGAACATTCTACCCGCATCTAACCTGTCCCGTCCCGTCAGAATCTTATACGTTTCTATGAGATCCCCTCTCATCCTTCTAAACTCCAGTGAATAAAGGCCCAGTTGATCCAGTCTCTCCTCATGTGACAGTCCAGCCATCCCTGGAATCAGTCTGGTGAACCTTCGCTGCACTCCCTCAATAGTAAGAACGTCCTTCCTCAGATTAGGAGACCAAAACTGAACACAATATTCCAGGTGAGGCCTCACTAAGGCCCAGTACAACTGCAGTAAGATTTCCCTGCTCCTATACTCAAATCCCCTAGCTATGAAGGCCAACATACAATTTGCCTTCTTCACCGCCTGCTGTACCTGCATGCCAACCTTCAATGACTGATGAACCATGATACCCAGGTCTCGTTGCACCTCCCCTTTTCCTAATCTGCCGCCATTCAGATAATATACAGCCTTTGTGTTTTTGCCCCCAAAATGGATAACCTCACATTTATCTACATTATACTGCATCTGCCATGCATTTGCTCACTCACCTAACCTGTCCAAGTCATCCTGCAGCCTCTTAGCATCCTCCTCACAGCTCACACCGCCACCCAGTTTAGTGTCATCTGCAAACTTGGAGATATTACACTCAATTCCTTCATCTAAAATGTTAATATATATTGTAAATAGCTGAGGACCCAGTAGTCGCTGCCTCCCATTCTGAAAAGGACCTGTTTATCCCGACTCTCTGCTTCCTGTCTGCCAACCAGTTCTCTATCCACATCAATACTTTACCCCCTGTCATGTTTGTAACCTCACATAATGTAACCTTTATGGAACAACACTGTACACTGTATACACCTGAGAAATGCACACCTTGACCACAGGGGTTGAACTTGTGGGAGACACTCCTCACCTGGTCATCCAGGTATATAAAGGGTGGTCCCACGCAGGGTCATCACTTCTTGGTCCTGTGAATAAAGGTACAGGTCACGGAGTGACCTTGTCTCCAGTATGTGCCTCATGTTGATTTGCTGTAAGTGTGTAAGGACATAACATTTGGCGACGAGAAACGGGAATCAACGACTCAAGAGAATGGCCACCAGTAGCATGGAGGAATGATACTGTATTGGTGAGGACTGGGACGATTTCGTTGAGAGGTTCCAGCAGAGTTTTGTCATGAAGGACTGGCTGGGAGCGGCAGCGGCTGACAAGCGGAGGGCGCATCTACTGACTAGCTGTGGACCTAAGACGTACGTGCTGATGAAAGACCTGCTCGCACCCGAGAAGCCGGCGGACAAGGCCTTCGAGGAGCTCAGCAAACTGATCGGTGAGCACCTCAAACCGGCGAGTAGTATACACATGGCCCGACACCGATTCTACACGTACCGACGTCGGGAAGGGCAGAGCATTCCAGACTTCATTGCGGACCTTCGGCGCTTGGCCAGCCTCTATGAGTTCACAGATGACTGCAGGGGGGAGATGTTACGGGATTTCTTCATTGAGGGCATTGGTCATGCCGAGATTTTTAGGAAGCTAATTGAGACCAAGGACTTGACCTTGGAAGCAGCGGCGTTGATGGCTCAAACCTTCATGGTGGGGGAGGAGGAAACCAAGATCATATACGTGCGCAACTCTGCTCCCAACGTGGCGATGGAGCAGGGAATTAACATGGTAAACGTGACTCAGAACCCCGCAGGCAGGCAAGGGCAATTCGACACCAACCTTGCAGTAACAGACTCGAGGGTGGGTCCTCAACAGAGACAATGGCAGGTTGAACGGACATTTACACCATCACATGGGACAATACGTCCCAGGATGGGACCATTGACACCCACAAACAGAGTGCTCAAGAGTAATCAGAGAGACAATCAGAGAGGAATGCCTGGTAACAACTCTGTTGTTCACAACAATCTCAGCTCATGCTGGAGGTGCGGGGGCAAACATGCTGCGAAGACCTGCCGGTTTCAACAATTCATCTGCAGAAATTGTAACTTGAGTGGACATTTAGCCAGGATGTGCAGGAAGCCCGCAGCGAGGCTGGTTTACGAAGTGGATGAACCACAAGAGGGGTCTGCAAGGCAGGGGTATGCCTGGGACACAGCAATGGACGCTGAAGTTCAGCGGGTTCAGGTGGCAAACATCCACAGCTCATACACAAGAACGCTACCTATGATGATGAGAGTACTGTTAAACGTACACATGGAGCTGGACACAGGAGCCAGCCAGTCTCTTATGAGTGTCCAACAATTCGAGAAACTGTGGCCACTCAGAGCTAGCAGACCCAAACTAGAACGCATTAACAAGCAATTACGGATGTACACCAACGAGATCATCCCAGTGCTAGGCAGTGCAATATTGGTGGTCATACATAATGGCTCTCAGAACCGGCTGCCACTCTGGATTGTCCCGGGAAACGGTCCCGCGCTTTTGGGGAGTTGCTGGCTAGCCGAGATGAATTGGAAATGGGGGTGTGTGCACGCCATTTCATCTGTGGAGCGAAGTCCATGCTCATAAAGTTCGAGTCATTATTTCAACCTGCGTCGGGACTTTCAAAGGCACCAAAGTAAAGATACGCATCACCCTGGATGCCACACCAGTGCACCACAAAGCCAGAGCTGTGCTGTATGTGATGCGGGAGAAAACTGAGAGTGAGTTGGACAGGTTGCTAAGAGAGAGCATAATTCCGCCCGTTGAATTCAGCGACTGGGAAAGCCCCATCGTCCCTGTTCTAAAAACGGATGGCTCGGTCAGGATCTGTGGCGACTACAAGGCCACCATCAACCGAGTGTCCCTTCAGGACCAATACCCGCTTCCGAGAGCGGAGGATCTTTTTGCCACACTGGCAAGCAGCAAGCTGTTCACCAAGTTGGACCTCACTTCAGCCTACATGACCCAGGAACTGGCCGACGAGTCCAAGCTACTGACCACCATCACCACGCACAAGGGGCTGTTTGTCTACAACAGGTGTCCGTTTGGCATTCGTTCAGCAGCCGCTATTGTTCAGAGGAACATGGAAAGCCTGCTCAAATCCATACCTGGAACAATCGTATTTCAGGACGACATCCTTATCACAGGTCGAGACACCGAGGAACACCTCCACAACCTGGAGGAGGTGCTACGTCGACTGGACCGGATAGGCCTGCGACTAAAGAAGTCCAGGTGTGTATTTTTGGCCCCAGAGGTCGAGTGTTTGGGCAGGAGGATTGCCGCAGACGGGATCCAGCCTACCGAATCCAAAACGGAGGCGATCCGCCGTGCGCCCAGGCCCGGCAACACATCAGGGTTGCGTTCATTTCTGGGACTATTGAGCTATTTCAGGAACTTTCTACCGAACTTAATACATTGCTGGAGCCGCTACACGTGCTCCTGCGTAAGGGTTGTGACTGGTTTTGGGGGGACTGTCAGGAACGGGCTTTCAATCGGGCGTGGAACCTGCTTTGTTCCAATAAGTTATTGACCCTGTACGACCCCTGTAAGAAATTGGTTTTGACATGCGATATGGGGTTGGGTGCGTGTTGCAGCAGAGTAATGATGAGGGCCAACTCCAACCTGTGGCTTATGCCTCCAGGTCGCTCTCCCAAGCAGAACGGGGATATGGGATGGTTGAAAAGGAAGGACTCACATGTGTCTACGGGGTGAAAAAGATGCAGCAGTACCGTTTTGTCAATGCCAATGCGTCAGCTCGCATACAGCGATAGGCTCTCACGCTGGCTGCGTATGACTACAACATACGGCACTAGCCAGGCACCGAAACTTGCGCTGACGCGCTCAGCAGGCTTCCACTGGCCACCACTGAGGGGGCAGCGGAGCAAAGCACGGAGATGGTTATGGCTGTCAATGTCTTTGACAGCGCAGGCTCCCCCATCACAGCCCACCAGATCAAAACCTGGACAAACAGAAATCTCCTCCTATCACTGATGAAGAAATGTGTCCTGACTGGGGATTGGGCACCCGTACACAGAGCATGCCCTGAAGAGGTCAGACCTACTATGGGGCAGCCGGGTAGTCATGCCTCAGAGGGGTAGGGAAGCATTCATCAGGGAACTCCACAGCGAGCACCCAGACATCGTGCTCATGAAGGCCATTGCCTGGTCCCATGTATGGTGGCCGGGAATTGTTGCAGACCTGGAACACTGTGTTAGCAGGTGCACGACGTGTGCCCAGCTGGGGAATGACCCCAGGGAGGCCTAACTCATCCCGTGGCCCTGGCCCACCAAGCCATGGTCACGTATTCATGTAGACTACGCGGGCCCGTTCATGGGAAAAATGTTCCTCATTGCTGTTGATGCGTACTCGAAATGGATTGAGTGCATCATATTGAATTTGTGCATGACATCCACCACAGTGGAGAGTCTGCGTGCGGTCTTTGCGACCCACGACTTGCGGGTCATCCTAGTCAGCGACAACGGCCCGTGTTTCACGAGCTATGAATTCCGGGAATTCATGTCGGGTAATGGCATCAAACATGTCAGAACAGCACCATTCAAGCCGGCTTCCAATGGCCAGGCGGAACGTGCGGTCCAAATCATAAAGCAAGGCATGCTTCGGATTCAAGGACCCTCCCTTCAATACCGTCTATCGCGCCTCCTGCTGGCCTACAGGTCCCGACCGCACTCGCTCACGGGAGTCCTGCCAGCGGAACTATTCATGAAACGTACACTAAAAACTCGGCTGTCCTTCATTCATCCAGTCTTGTTAGACATTGTTGAGGGCATGCGCCAGTCCCAAAATGAGTGCCACGACCGTAACTCAAAGGGGAGATGTATAAATCGATGACCCTGTATTTGATCTAAATCACGCTGTGGGGCCCAAGTGGCTCGAGGGTACTGTAATTGGTAAAGAGGGGAATAGGGTCATGGTGGTCAGACTCAACTATGGGCAGATACGCCGCAAGCATCTGGACCAAGTAAAAGAAAGGTTGAGCATGGACACTGAGGAACCTGAGGAAGATCATGAGATGCTGCCCACACCACCGCCAGTGAATGAGCAACAAGAACTGTCAGCAGCATGCACAGTCCCTGCGGTCAGCCCGGACGAGCCGGAATCACCACAGGTCACAAAGATGCATGCCAAGGCTCAACAACCAGAGCCCCAACTGCGGTGCTCCACGAGAGAGCGTCGACCGCCTGAAAGACTCAATCTTTGACCCAAAGATGTTGGGGGGAGGTGATGTCATGTTTGTAACCTCACATAACTGTAACCTTTATGTAACAACACTGTACACTGTATACACCTGAGAAATGCACACCTTGACCACAGGGGGTGAACTTGTGGGAGACACTCCTCACTTGGTCATCCAGGTATATAAAGGGAGGTCCCACTCAAGGTCATCACTTCTTGGTCCTGTGAATAAAGGTACAGGTCACAGAGTGGCCTTGTCTCCAGTATGTGCCTCGTGTTGATTTGCTGTAGTGTGCAAGGACACAACACCCCCAATACCATGCGCTTTGATTTTGCACACCAATCTCTTGTGCGGGACCTTGTCAAAAGCCTTTTGAAAGTCCAAATACACCACATCCACTGGTTCTCTCTTGTCCACTCTACCAGTTACATCCTCAAAAAATTCCAGAAGATTCTTCAAGCATGATTTTCCTTTCATAAATCCATGCTGACTTGGACCAATCCTGTCACTGCTTTCCAAATGCGCTGCTATTTCATCCTTAATGATTGATTCCAACATTTTCCCCACTACTGATGTCAGGCTAACCGGTCTATAATTACTCATTTTCTCTCTCCCTCCCTTTTTAAAAAATGGTGTTACATTAGCTACCCTCCAATCCATAGGAACTGATCCAGAGTCGATAGAACTGTTGGAAAATGATCACTAATGCATCCACTATTTCTAGGGTCACTTCCTTAAGTACCCTGGGATGCAGACTATAAGGCCTTGGAGATTTATCGGCCTTCAATTCCATCAATTTCCCTAACACAATTTCCCGCCTAATAAGGATATCCTTTAGTTCCTCCTTCTCACTGGACCCACTGTCCCCTCGTACTTCCGGAAGGTTATTTGTGTCTTCCTTCGTGAAGACAGAACCAAAGTATTTGTTCAATTGGTCTGCCATTTCTTTGTTCCCCATTATCAATTCACCTGAATCCGACTGCAAGGGACCTACGTTTGTCTTCACTGATCTTTTTCTCTTCACATATTTATAGAAGCTTTTGCAATCAGTTTTTATGTTCCCTGCAAGCTTCCTCTCGTACTCTATTTTCCCCCTCTTAATTAAACTCTTTGTCCTCCTCTGTTGAATTCTAATTTTCTCCCAGTCCTCAGGTTTGTTGCTTTTTCTAGCCAATTGATATGCCTCTTCCTTGGCTTTAACACTATCCTTAATTTCCCTCGTTAGCCACGGTTGAGCTACCTTCCCCGTTTTATTTTTACTCCAAGCAGGGATGTACAATTGTTGAAGTTCATCCATGTGATCGTTAAATGTTTGCCATTGCTTATCCACCATCAACCCTTTAAGTATCCTTTGCCAGTCCATTCTAGCCAACTCATACCTCGTACCGTCGAAGTTACTTTTCCTCAAGTTCAGGACCCTAGTTTCCAAATTAACTTTGTCAGTCTCCACCTTAATAAAGATTTCTACCATATTATGGTCACTCTTCCCAAGGGGCCTCATACAACAAGATTGCTAATTAGTCCCTTCTCATTACACATCACCCAGTCTAGGATGGCCAGCCCTCTAGTTGGTTCCTCAATATATTGGTCTCGAAAACCATCCCTAATACACTCCAGGAAATCCTCCTCCACTGCATTGCTACCAGTTTGGTTAGCCCAATCAATATGTAGATTAAAGTCACCCATGATAACTACTGTACCTTTATTGCACACATCCCTTATTTCTTGTTTGATGCTATCCCCAACCTCACTACTACTGTTTGGTGGTCTGTACACAACTCCCACTAGCATTTTCTGCCCTTTGGTATTCCGCAGCTCCACCCATGCCAATTCTACATCGTCCAGGCTAATGTCCCTCCTTACTATTGCATTAATTTCTCTTTAACCAGCAACGCCACCCCGTCTGCTTTTCCTCTCTGCCTAACCTTCCTAAATGTTGAATACCCCTGGATGTTGAGTTCCTAGCCTTGGTCACCCTGGAGCCATGTCTCCGTGATGCCAATTACATCATACCCGTTAACTGCTGTCTGCGCAGTTAATTCATCCACCTTATTCCGAATACTCCTTGCAATGAGGCACAGAGCCTTCAGGCTTGTCTTTTTAGAATTTTGCTGTAATGTGGCCCTTTTTGTTTTTTTCCTTGGGTTTCTCTGCCCTCCACTTTTACAATTCTCCTTTCTATCTTTTGCTTCTGCCTCCATTTTATTTCCCTCTGACTCCCTGCATAGGTTCCCATCACCCTGCCATATTAGTTTAACTCCTCTCCAACAGCACTAGCAAATACTCCCCCTAGAACATTGGTTCCGGTCCTGCCCAGGTGCAGACCGTCCGGTTTGTACTGATCCCACCTACCCCAGAACTGATTCCAATGTCCCAGGAATTTGAATCCCTCCCTTTTGCACCACTCCTCAAGCCACGTTAACTTTAATTTCAATTAATTTTAATTATGTGAGGTGTGTTTTTTATTTTTTACTGCATGTGTTTAGTGGCTTTGTCTTTTTTCTCTCATTAATAGCAATGAGAACTCGTAGGTACGGAGTTCTCATTGCTATTAATGAGAAAGCTGTGGAATAAAGTACCTGATTGGCTGAGCGGTCACACGTGACTGCGCCTTCTGTGTGTGATCCTGGAGGATGGGAGCACGCTTCGCCTTGCAGGAAGAGAAGGCCTCCCCACCGGAATATCATGCTCCTCCCGGACCACCAGGTAAATTCGTAGAAATGTTTCAGGCCGGAGGCAATTGCTCGCGGAAAGCCTCCGACTGGAACTTGCGAGCCAGTCTTTTATGTCGCTGTTCAGTCCTGGCCAGTAAACGGATTCTCTGCCACGTTGCAGAGTGCTCCCGACGCCAGTGTGAGCAGCGTGAAGTCGCTGACGAATGTCAAATCTCAGGGTTTTTGGTATGACACAGCGATAGCCTTTAAAGACTATGCCATCCTGTGTTGTGAGTTCATCACGAACTTTGAAGTATGCATGCATTTCAGGCGAGCATTCATGTCGTTTCTGGCCATCCTGTTATGATTTGTTGTATGACCAGTTGTAGTGTGGAGTCGCTTGCAGTTGCGTGTTGTATGGTCGTCGGTCCTTGTTTGGAGAGTAGGAGAAAGTCCACCATGTGGATGCATTCCACTGCAATTTCTGTTGGTGATCTCTCCACACTTTCGAGGTATGCGTGCGAGAGGGTGTCTGCTAGGTACATTTCTTTTCCTGGTTGATACTTTATTTCAACGTCATATTGGTTCGGCCGAATGAGCAGATATTGTCGCCACTTGGGTGCTGCAGATAATGGCTTGCATCGTGTAGCAACCAAAGGCTTATGGTCTGTCCATAGCATGATTTTGCAACCGTATACATATTGATGGATTTGTTTCATTCTGAAGACTTGAGCAAACAGCTCCTTTTCGATTTGCAGCTCCCTGTATCGTGTTTCTGCTGGAGTGAGCACTCGGCTCGAGTATGGGATTGGTTGTCCCTGTTGCAGAAGGATGAACCCAAGACCCTTGCTCGAAACATCTCCCTGACCTTCGGTTGCAAGTTTTTGGTCAAAGTACCTGAGCACCAGAGAATCTGTCACGCGTTGTTTGATAGCTTCAAATGCTTTGTCTTGTTCTTCAGTCCATTTCCAGACCGTGTCTTTATGAGTAAGCCATCGCGGAGGCTCACTGAGGTCTGAAAGATCTGGCAAGAATTTTGCGAAGTACTTTGTCATGCCGATAAATTGTTGTATACCTGTGATATCCTGCGGTTTCTACATTTCGTTGATTGCGACCACTTTGCTTGAGTTGGCTTTGAGTCCATCACTAGACAGTATGTCTCCCATGTGTTTCACTTGGGAGCTCTTGTACTCAAATTTATCGAAGTTTAGTTTGATGTTTCGCTCTCTGCATTCCTGCATGAATTTGCGTAAGTTTGCGTCATGACCATGATTGGCCTCTTTAAGTGTCTCACCGCATCCAGTGAACAAGAAATCATCTGCAATCTTGTAGACTCCATCTAGACCCTCGAGGTTCTGGTCCAGCCTCTGCTGGAAGATTTCTGGGGCAGGAATGGCATTCTATTATATCGATATCATCCCCATGGAGTCTGGAAGGTTATGAGGTAGGAGGACTCTGTGTCTAGTTCACATTGCAAGAAACCCTCCTTGCAGTATGCTTTAGTGAAGACTTTTACATTTGATATCTGTGGCAAGATGTCATTGATAACAGGAAGTGGATAGTGTCCACGTTTCAGGGCATTGTTCAAATGTTGAGGGTTGATACATACTCGTATCTTTCCATTTGGTTTTTGTACAGTCACTAGACTTGTTCCCCAGTCTGTCGGTTCAACCACTTTCGTGATGATTTGTTGTTTTTTTCAAACGCTCGAGTTCCTCTTTTAGCGTTTGTTTGAATGCTATTGGCATTACAGCTGATGTCGCTGATTCATTAAGTTCAAGGTGAACTGTCCCTGGCATGTGTCCAAGTCCCTTAAACACGTCTGAATATGTATTGCTGACATCAGTTTTTGATGCTAGTGAGACGTTTGCCTTGTTCGTAGTTTGCGGTTCACATGGTTCTGAGTCTGCACTTTTATCAGTTGTAGCTGTTGAGCAGTGCGTGAGCCAATCAGTGGTGCACTTTGGCCCTCACTGATCACAAAGGGCACAACGTACTTTTGCTTGTTCTTTGTATTTTCCAGTGGCACATACAAGTCCCTACCACTGGAATGGTTGCATGGTTGTCATATAGTGAAGGTATTGTCTTAGATTCTTTTATCTTTAAGCCTTTAGGTAAGTATCTAAGAGGTAGCATATTGCATGTGGTATTTTTTATCTTTTGACCTTTAATGGAGAAGGTAGCTATAATCTTGTTCGGATACTTTCTGTCAGCTTTGTCCTTGACTACGCGATCAACTTTACCAAGCATCTTTACAATCATGACTTCAAAATCAGAATCATAACTCTCTTCTTATAATGCATGAACTTTTGGCTTGCCCTTATATTTAGGGTAATGCCTCGATCCACTCTATCTGCACATTTGAGAAAAGTGATTTAATTTGCCGCAACTTGTGCAGGTCTTCCCATATGCTGAGCATTTAGTTTTTGACAGCTCATGACTTTTGCCACAATATCTGCAATTGCTCGTGAACTCTTCAATTCTTTCTTTGTGGGTCAGGGTTTCTGTCTGACAGCTTTGACATCTTCAGAGTCTGTTTTAGTGAGCTTCATGGATTTCATTTGTGCAACTGTGGCCTCTGTGGCTTTACAGGGCATCACACATTTATCGAGTGTTTGGCTTGATTCTTTCAAGCAGAATATTATCAGATATTCTGCAGACCATGCGGTCTCTGAAGAAATCATCCCTTAAATTGCCGAAATCACATGACGATGCTAGCTCTCTCACTTTCACGAGATATCTGTCAAACTGCTTGTCCCTTTGTACATAGTAGTAATATCCACCCTCCAGTATGAATCAGAGGCATGGATGATGTACAGAAGACACATCAAGTCGCTGGAGATATATCACCAACGATGTCTCCGCAAGATCCTGCAAACCCCCTGGGAGGACAGACGCACCAACATCAGTATCCTCGCCCAGGCTAACATCCCCAGTATTGAAGCACTAACCACACTCGATCAGCTTCACTGGGCAGGCCACAGTTCGCATGCCATACACGAGACTCCCTAAGCAATTGCTCTACGCGGAACTCCTTCATGGCAAACGAGCCAAAGGTGGGCAGTGGAAACGTTACAAGGACACTCTCAAAGCCTCCCTGCTGAAGTGCAACATCACCACTGACACCTGGGAGACCCTGGCCGAAGACCACCCTAGGTGAAGAAAGTGCATCCGGCAGGGTGTTGAGCTCTTCGAACCTCAACACTGTGAACGTGAAGAGGTCAGGTGCAGGCAGCGGAAGGAGCGTGTGGTAAATCAGTGCCAGCCCCCCCCCCACTTCCCCCAATGAATATCTGTCCCACCTGTGACAGGGTCTGTGGCTCTCGTGTTGGACTGTTCAGCCACCAAAGAACTCACTTTAGGAATGGAAGCAAGTCTTCCTCGATTCTGAGGGATTGCCTATGATGAGTTGTTAAACTTGTACCGTTCATTGATGATGTTGGTTTTACCTTTACAGTGCTCTTCCCAGAGCTTCAAAATAATCTCAATTTCCTGCTTGTCTTCCTCTGATTCGTAGGGAAGATTATTGTGGATATCCAGGGCATCGCTGCCAATGGCAGTGATTTATGTTGCAACCCTAACTCTATTTGTTTTTTCCACAATATTCATGATAATTTCATAGCTGTCCCACAGCTGTTTGAATTTTTTCCAGTTGGCTTTAAATTGCCCGTCACCTGCAATGGAGGTGGGAGAGGAATGTGCGCGGGAGTTGGCACCGTGGTGGTCATGATAGCTCGCTACAGTTTAGGACTTTGAGTTGTCACATACATGTATATAGTTCAAATACCCAGAGGACTCGAACAAGTCTAATAGTAAAATATCGTGGCCATGTAATTGTAGAAATACTTTTTCAATCAAGGCTCTACAATTACTTATGCCACTTTAAGTTTACTTTACTAATGCATCTAGATTATTTTACAAGCTTATGACTATTTATCACCCTTCACAGATCCATGCGATGTGTAGGAAGCACGCTCTGCATTGCACTGCTTAACATCGATTTCGATCGGCTCGAAAAAGTCTTACAGTTCCAATATTTTGGTCGTAGATACATTTGAACAAAGATCAGAAGTATCCCACTTATGACACCATGTATTTTCATATGGTCTTGAACACTCTTGAACACTTTTAGTTCAACTTAACTCTATTAATTTGGGAGATCTCAGACATCCATGTGGAGCTTAAGATGGTGTATCTTCATAGATCCATTCTCTCACTGCAGCTCCCTCTACCTCCTAGCTAGAGGGCGCTATACATTATATCGATACCTCCTAGCTAGAGGGCACTATACATTATATTGATACCTTCTAACTAGAGGGTGCTATACATTATATCGATACCTCCTAGCTAGAGGGTGCTATACATTATATCGATACCTCCTAGCTAGAGGGCGCTATACATTATATTGATACCTTCGAGCTAGAGGGCGCTATACATTATATCGATACCTACTAACTAGAGGGCACTGTACATTATCTTGTTACAACCACCAAGACAGCATTGCATCTAAGATTACCGCTGTGCCACCTTCCACCATGCCACCCATACCAATTCACCTCGTTTAGCGCGATGGCCATTTCGGGTGGTCGTTAACGGCAGTTGCTGAGGGCATCGACTGCTTTCTGGGCGAGAACCAATTTCACCCCCCACTAAAACTGTACAGATAGCCTCGACATTAACTCGGGGTGGTAATCGGGAGTGTAGGGTCCAAAGCAGGTGGCGAACCTCCTGGCCACTTGGAGTGTGAGACCTTCGAGATTTTAACTCCCGAGCTTCATTTACTTGCCACAACACTAACCCCCACCCAAAGCCAGGAGAAAGTTAACTCCACCAGCGGGCTGGAGTTAAAATTTGTGATAGTTCCTGGGGACCCACAGAAACGGACCCCACAAGTTAAATGTGAATTTAAGTGAGGGTGGAGTGTGGGTAGTCAGCACGTCCATGATCAGGGGATCAAGGGGTGGGCCAAAGTATCCTTTCAACATAGTTTTTTTTAACTCATTTACATGGGCCTCGTGTGACCAGTATCTTTGCTGCTGTCAGCTGTCGCTGGCGGGTTTGACACTGTACATATCTTAGTCATGCTTGCGGTTAAAATGGCTTGCGCATCCCAATTATGTCATCAGAAAGTGACTAAGCCATTGAAATTCAGCCAAGTTAAACTAGTGAGGCGGGCACACGTCGAGTGGACGGCATGAATAACCCACCATCTTAGCATCTTGGGACGTTTTACTACATTAAAGGCACTTTATAAATGCAAGTTTTTGTTGTTGTTGTTAACCTGCCACCTGCACCATTCCCCTAGAGTTGTTGGGGAGGATTTAAAATCGACCTAAATGATTTGCATCAGAGTTCAGTTTTGATTGGCTGGGTCAGCTCAGGGGCAAAGCACACAAAAAAATTTGATGAAAAGCCAATCCTAATTCTTGTTCTCCTTGTCAGTTTACTCCCTAAAACTTTCGTGTACACGTGCAGTTTTATTTCTTGCTACTTCATCTTTACGTGTATCAAGGGAAATGAAAAGATATTGAGACAGGAGTCTTTGCTAAATGTTGATTCCAGTTGTTATTTAGAGGCTCACATTGATTGTTTTAAGAATTGGAAGTCTTTTTAGTGCCATAACTTGCAGAGGTAACCAAGGCAAAATATCTCGGCAGTCAATAAAACCATTAACCTGAGAAATCTCAAGACAAGTCTCTTCTGAATTCTGCATTTGATTTGACGTGTGTGGGCTTTGTTATGTCTGGTTATAGCCTTGGTGATGGTGCAGAAGCAAAGACTACAAGTGAAAAGCAGATCATACAATTAATACTGTACAAGTGGTCTATACATAGATCCTCTTTCAGCTCACGGTCTGTGTGATGTATTTCTGTGCAAATTTGCATCTGTTTCTTCAGCTTTCCAACTTTGAAGCCAGTCAGATTTGACATTTTCACAACTTCTTCTAACTCTGAGAACTGAAATGCCTTTGACATTTTGCACATTCATTTATATTCTCTCATGGTTCCGCAAATGGTTTTCTGTGAACTTCTGATGTTGAATATTGCAAAGTTGGTCCTTCAGACAAGACACTGCCCTGAAATTCCAGTCGGAGGCTTCTTTCGGACGAACGCCTCTGAACGGAGAACTTTTATGAAATTACCTGGTGGTCCCGGAGGAGCGTGGGATTGCAGTGGGGAGGCCTTCTCTTCACACGCTGCGAAGCGCACTCCCATCCTCCAGGTTCCTACGCAGAAGGTGCAGCGACTGCACAACCAATCAAGTAAAGTATTCTACAACATTCTTCATTAATAGCAATGAGAACTCCGTATCTATAAGTCCTCAATGCTATTAATGTGAAAAAAAAACAAGCACACTAAACATCAAAATAAAAAATAAAAAACACGCCTCACATAACTAAAATTAATTGAAATTAAAGTTAATAAATGTCTTAGGAAAAAAAAATATTTTTTCCGATTTATTTGAAAGTTTTGTAACTCGGGTTGAAAGTAAACTTACCTTAGTGGGCAGGGTTTTTAACATTAAAATGTGTTTTTTACATTTTATTTTCATATGCTTTTGTATGTTATAAAACTCTTACACTGGTAAAAGTAGGCTATGGGCCTGCTTTTACCAGGCGCAAGAGTTTTCCGACATTCGTTGGGCAAGACATGGGTAATGCGAATGTTTTGGCTGCGGGGATACAGATGATCAGTCAAGCCAGAGTTTGACAGATTGGAAAGGCCGTTTTTCAGCGCATGCACATTGCGCGGCGAAAACCAGCTTTTGTGAAGACTACCCGGGTCCGTACACACTCCGTAAGGAATTGGGAAGGTCGGGATTTCTGCCCCATTTTAACTGCTGACGCTGTAGAATGGTGGTTTTGTCCTGCATGCTTTGATGACGTTTTGTGTTATTTTCATTGTAGGGACAGGCTCTGGTGTTAAAATGATCATGTTAGTGATATTCATGCTAATATTACTTCTAATTGTCAAAAAAGTAACTAGACAGTAACGTCTGACACAGCGCCTTATAGGTGCTGTATCATTTAACGTTACGTGACCATACGTGAGGAGAAAGCACCCGACCATGCATTCGAGAATGAAGGGAAAAAGGACGTCTGCCACATTTTATGGATGCGTAGTTATCGGAGCCCGAATTTGGAGAATGAATTTCAAATCATAATGATCCAGTGATGGCTTAATGCACCACATGCACCATGTCGCTTGCGGTTAATGAAGCTGTTGGTTGCCGTAAGAAAGCACATGAACACGTGAGAGCGAATAATACTGGCAACAATTTGGCCAAATAGTTCACCACGAAAGACATTCCTGAGGAGACTGGTGTCATTGATGCTGAGCTCATGGGCCAGAATTTTGACAGGTTTGCGACTATTTTTCCACCTGGGTGGAATTTAATTTTTTTGGGGGGCGCTAAACGAGTCACACAACATTTTGCGCCCGGGCGGAAATTTCGGCATTGGTTTTGCGCTGGTGCTAAAATTTATCGCCTGCCCGATTTTTTAAGCGTTTTGATTATGTCAATCGGCGTGCAATGCTGTGCTACTGCCCCGGGCGGAAAATTCGGCGATATTGCCCATTTTATCGTCTGCCCGGAAACCCACCTGGAAAAAACCGTTGGACCCAGGGCGCACCTGATGCTAACGGCGCCATCTTGAAAATGGAGCAGAAGTTCAGTGCATAAAAGGATTTTGAGAAGGAAGGCTGTGTTTTACACAGTGAAGTTTTATGTGAGTTTATAGTTTGTTTTGAAGGATATTTAAGGACATTTAAGAAAATGGAGGCTATACTATGTCAGCCATTATTCCTGGGTGCTTTTTCTATGCAGCGTCGAGCTGGAAGAAGGCTTATTGATCAGCATTTTGCACGTAATCGAAGAGGTCGCAGACGTATGGGGAGGAGGCCTTACCCCCAACGAGTTAACAGGCAACAGCATTCATACCTACACTTGTCTGAGGCACAGTGCATTAGAAAGCTGTGCTTCCGAAAAGAGGTGGTCACAGAGATATGCCAGCTCACAAAGACAGACCTACAGCCTACCAGCGGCAACAGGACTGCACAGCCCGTCGAGGTGAAGGTGACTGCGGCACTTGCCTTCTATGCCTCCGGCTCCTTTCAGGCATCAGCAGGGGACATATGCTCCATCTCGCAGTACACTACACATCGCTACATTTGCCAGATGACTACTGCACTCTACGTCCACAGGATGGACTTCATAAAGTTCCCAATAACCAAGGAGGCACAGAATGAGAGGGCTGTAGGTTTTGGATGAATTGCTGGCTTCTCCAAGGTTCAGGGCACCATTGACTGTACGCACATTGCCCTGGGAGCAGCTTTACTCAATCCAGAGGTTTACCGAAACCGAAACACTCCACGAGCGTACAGATCGTCTGTGACCATACTCAGCGCATCATGGCAGTAAATGCCCAATATCCAGGAAGCATCCATGATGCTTTCATCTTGCATGAGAGCAGCATCTCATGCCTGTTTGAGTGTCAGCCACAAGGCCAGAGCTGGATGCTGGGGTACAAAGGTTACAGCCTTGCCACCTGGCTCGTGACACCCCTCCGGAACCCTCAGACAGAAGCCGAGCATCGCTACAACATAGACATATAGCCACACAAAACATAGTTGAGAAGACAATTGGAGTGCTCAAGCAGTGCTTCTGAATCCTGGACCACTCTGGAGACTCCCCTCAGCAGGTCTCTGAGTTCATTGTGGCGTGCTGCATGCTACACAACTTAGCCATCATGAGGTAACAGGATTTGCCACTGGGGACTGCAGGACCACCTCAGGAGAGAGGGGAGTATGTGGAGGAGAATGAGGAGGAGGACAAGGACAAGGAGGAGGATGAGGATGAGGAGCCTGAGGAGGAACCCATGCCAGCACCACCCCCACCACCACAGGAGAGATTTCACCGCTGCAAAAGCTTTACGTCAGCAGTTCATAATTCAACTCTTTGCTTGAAGAGTGAATGGCACTTATGACCATTGCCTGGCCACTCTATCCCACCATGTTGACTATCCCCCCTCTTATTCTGCAAATGAGACACTACACAGGAATGGTTAAGGTGAACAAAAGAATGTATTAAACATACAGTACCTTGATTAAACATTGTAACTTGAATTACATTTGTTAAACATTATTGTGAATTGGGAAACTTTTAAAACTTTTATAAAATAGCAACAACAACAAAACAGCAACACAATAGCAACCCCTGCAGAGACAAGGGCTATCCACTGAAGATGTGGCTCGTGACGCCTTTGATCTTGCCAAGTACTGAGGCTGAGGAGCGATATAATGAAAGCCACATGTCCACCAGATGTGTCATAGAGAAAACAATAGGCATGCTGAAGATGCGCTTCAGATGCCTTGACAGATCTGGAGGAGCCCTTCAGTATGCAGCAGCCAGGATAACCAGAATCATTCTGGTCTGCTGTACCCTGCACAACATAGCGCAGCAGTGAGGATTAGTGCTGCATGACGAGCAATACGCAGAGTGCACATCCTCTTCGGAGGAGCAGGAGGAGCATCAGCTGAAAGACGAGGAGGAGAAGCATGTGGAACCTGAGGTTCAGATGCCAGTAGCACTGGAGCACATTTATGCCAGGGAGGCCATTCCTGCATTACACCCATATGGCTGCCACGTGCTGTACCAGATTGAACCGCCGAACAATATCATAAAGCAACCCTATAATGACCAAGCTATTCCTTTCACACTGACCCCATTGCTGGAGGTAACGATATGTTTCACCATTCACTGCAACTCACGAAGCCACTTCCGTACAAAAATGGGCATGACCAGAAAGTGATGAAAATGAATAGTTTTGTATGTGGCATAACAGAAACAGAACTTTATTAAGGAAGCAGCAGCAGGACATTTGGAAAAGCATAATTCAGTCAAGCAGATTCAGCATGGTTTTATGAAAGGGAAATCATGTTTGACAAATTTGCTGGAGTTCTTTGAGGATGTAGCGAGCAGGGTGGATAAGGAGGAACCAGTGGATGTGGTGTGTTTGGATTTCCAGAAGGCATTCAATAAGGTGCCACATAAAAGGTTATTGCACAAGATAAAAGTTCTCGGGGTTGGGGATAATATATTAGCATGGACAGGAGATTAGCTAACTAACAGAAAACATTGATTCGGGATAAATGGGTCATTTTCCAGTTGGCAAACAGTAACTAGTGGGGTGCGACAGGGATCGGTGCTGGGGCCTCAACTATTTACAATCTATATTAATGACTTGGATGAAGGGACCGGGTTTAATGTAGCCAAGTTTGCTGATGCTACAAAGATGGGTGGGAAAGCAAGTTGTGAGGAGGACACAAAAAATCTGCAAAGTGACATAGACAGGCTAAGTGAGTGGGCAAACATTTGGCAGATGGAGTATAATGTGAGAAAGTGTAAGGTTATCCACTTTGGCAGGAAAAATAAAAAAGCAAATTATTATTTAAATGGAGAGAAATTACCAAATTCTGCGATACAGAGGCACCTGGGGGTCCCTGTGTATGAAACACAAAAAGTTAGCGAGGCCACTCCGAGAGTACTGCGTACAGTTTTGGTCTCCTTATTTAAGGAGGGATATACTAGCATTGGAGGTTCACTAGGTTGATTCCTGAGATGAAGGGGTTGACTTATGAAGATAGAATAGAATATATTCATTGGAGTTTAGAAGAATGAGAATGAGAGGTAATCTTATTAAGACATATAAGATGCTGAGGGGCTTGACAAGGTAGGTGCAGAGAGAATGTTTCCTCTCATGGGGGAGTCTATAACTATGGGGCATAGTTTCAGAATAAGGGGTCGCCCATTTAAAACTAAGATACACCATTTTGGGTACTGTTGAGGGATATGACTCATCAGGGGAAGGCAGCAGCAACCAAGTTCATGGCACCATGGGTAGCTCTGCTGCACAGGAGGGCAGGAAAAAGAGTGGGAGAGCTATAGTGATAGGGGATTCTATTGTAAGAGAAACAGATAGGTGTTTCTGCGGCCGCAAACGAGACTCCAGGATGGTATGTTGCCTCCCTGGTGCAAGGGTCAAGGATGACTCGGAGCGGCTGCAGCGCATTCTGGAAGGGGGGGAGGGTGAACAGCCAGTTGTCGTGCTGCATATAGGTACCAACAATATAGGTAAAAAAATGGGATGAGGTCCTACAAGCTGAATTTAGGGAGCTAGGAGTTAAGTTAAAAAGTAGGACCTCAAAGGTAGTAATCTCAGGATTACTACCAGTGCTACGTGCTAGTCAGAGTAGGAATTGCAGGATAGTTCAGATGAATACGTGGCTTGAGGAGTGGTGCAAGAGGGAGCAATTTAAAATCCTGGGGTATTGGAACCGGCCCTGGGGGAGGTGGGACCAGTACAAACCAGACGGTCTGCACCTGGGCAAGACCGGAACCTATGTCCTAGGCGGAGTGTTTTCTAGTGCTGTTGGGGAGGAGTTAAACTAATATGGCAGGGGGATGGGAACCTATGCAGGGAGACAGAGGGAAGTAAAAAGGGGGCAGAAGCAAAAGGTAGGAAGGAGAAAAGCAAGAGTGGAGGGCAGAGAAATCAAGGGCAAAAATCAAAAAGAGCCACATTATAACATAATTCTAAAAGGACAAAAAGTGTTAAAAAAAATAAGACCGAAGGCTCTGAGTCTCAATGCGAGGAGCATTCATAATAAGGTCGATGAATTGACTGTGCAGATAGCTGTTAATGGATATGATGTAATTTGGATTACGGAGACATGGCTCCAGAGTAACCAAGGCTGGGAACTCAGCATCCAGGGGATTTCAATATTCAGGAAGGATAGACTGGAAGGAAAAGGAAGTGGGGTAGCGTTAATGGTTAAAGAAGAGGTTAACGCAATAATAAGGAAGGACATTAGCTTGGATAATGTGGTATCTATATGGGTAGAGCTGCGAAACACCAAAGCGCAGAAAACATTAGTAGGAGTTGTGTACAGACCACCAAACAATAGTAGGGAGGTTGAGGATGGCATCAAACAGGAAATTAGGGACGTGCACAATAAAGGTACAGCAGTTATCATGGGCGACTTTAACCTACATATTGATTGGGCTAACCAAACTGGAAGCAATACTGTGGAGGAGGATGTCCTGGAGTGTATAAGGGATGGTTTTCTAGACCAATATGTCGAGGAACCAACTAGAGAGCAGGTCATCCTAGAGTGAGTCTTGTGTAACAAGAGAGGATTAATTAGCAATCTGGTCGTGCGTGGCCCCTTCGGGAAGAGTGACCATAATATGGTAGAATTCTTTATTAAGATGGAAAGCGACACAGTTAATTCAGAGACTAGGGTCCTGAACTTAAAGAAAGGAAACTTCGATCGTATGAGACGTGACATGGCTAGGATAGACTGGCGAATGATACTTAAAGGGTTGATGGTGGATAGGCAATGGCAGACATTTAAAGATCACATGGATGAATTACAACTATTGTACATCCCTGTATAAAGCAGGAAAGGTGGTTCAACCGTGGCTAACAAGGAAAATTAGGGATAATGTTAAATCCAAGGAAGAGGCATATAAATTGGCCAGAAAAAGCAGCAAACCTGACAACAAGGATAAATTTAGAATTCAGCAGAGGAGGACTAAGGGTTTAATTAGGGAGGTGGGGGCGGAATAGAGTATGAGAGTAAGCCTGCAGTGAACATAAAAACTGACTGCAAAAGCTTCCATAGATATGTGAAGAGAAAAAGATTAGTGAAGACTAATGTAGGTCCCTTGCAGTCAGAATCAGGTGAATTCAAAATGGGGAACAAGAAAATGGCAGACCAATTGAACAAATACTTTGGTTCTGTCTCCACTAAGGAAGGGACAAATAACTTCCCCAAAATAGTAGGGGACTGAGGGTCTAGCGAGAAGGGGGAACTGAGGGAAATCCTTATTAGTCAGGAAATGGTGTTAGGGAAACTGATGGGACTGAAGGCCGATAAATCCCCAGGTCCTGATAGTCTTCATCCCAGAGTACTTAAGGAAGTGGCCCTAGAAATAGTAGATACATTGGTGGTCATTTTTGTTATGTATATAAACCTGTAAATGCCATGTCTAACCACTGGAGTCCCAAGGGATCCCACAATCTTACTTTGAGCTTGCAGTATCCAGTCTGACTCTTGATTCATGACTTAACAACTGGCGACGAGGTACAAGTGAAGAACCCCACCGCAACAATGCAGAGAACCGTGGGCATCTTGGAGAAATTTTCGGAGGGAGGTGTTTGGGAAACCTTCGTGGAGCGACTCAACCAGTACTTTGTGGCCAACGAGCTGGAAGGAGAAGCGAACACTGCCAAACGAAGGGTGATCCTCCTCACCGTTTGCTGGGCACCAACATATGGCCTCATTAAAAATATGCTTGCTCCACAGACCCACAGACAAGTCATACAATGAGTTGTGCACACTGGTCCAGGAGCATTTAACCCGAAGGAAAGCATTCTGGTGGCGAGGTATCGGTTTTATAAGTACAAGAGGTCTGAAGGCCAGGAAGTGGCAAGCTACTTCACCGAGCTAAGGTGCCTTGCAGGACATTGCGAATTTGTAGGACACCTGGAGCACATGCTCAGGGATTTCTTTGTACTTGGCATTGGCCATGAAGTAATACTTCGCAAACTTTTGACTGTAGTGACCCCAACCTTGAGTAAAGCCATAGCGACAGCCCAGGTGTTTATCACCACCAGTGACAATACCAAACAAATTTCTCAGCACACGAGTGCTGCTGCAAGTTCTGTGAACAAAGTAACATTGTTTTCAAATCGACATGTACAGGGCAGCACTTACACACCTGCAGCGACATGTTCAGAGATGTCTCAGAGTCCACCATCAAGGATGGTGAATACAAGGCCATTAACACCTTGTTGGTGCTGCGGGGGGTGATAATCAGTTCCATTCATGCCGCTTCAAAGGATATGTTTGGAAGGGCTGTGGAACAATGGGACACCTCCAATGTATGTGCAGGCGAGCTGCAAATCCTGCTAATCCTGCAAATCATGTTGCAGAGGAGGACGATCCACGGTGGATCATGATGAACCAGAGCCTCAGACCAAGGAGGCAGAGCTATATAGGTTGCACACATTTACCACAAAGTTTCCCCCGATAACATTGGCGGTTGAATTAAATGGACTCCCGGTGTCCATGGAGTTGGACACGGGCGCAAGCCAGTCCATAATGAGCAATTTCGATAAATTGTGGTGCCACAAGGCCTCAAGGCCAGTCCTGACTCCTATTCGTACTAAATTGAGAACGTACACAAAGGAATTGATTCCGTAATCAGCAGTGCGACCGTAAAGGTCTCCTAAGATGGAGCGGTGCATGAATTACCACACTGGGTGGTACCGGGTGATGGCCCCATGCTGTTCAGCAGGAGCTGGCTGGGAAAGATACGCTGGAACTGGGACGACGTCCGAGTGCTTTCGTCCGTCGACGACACCTCATGTGCCCAGGTGCTAAACAATTTCCCTTCGCTGTTCGAACCAGGCATCGGGAAGTTCCAAGGAGCAAAAGTGCAGATCCATTTGATTCCGGGGGCGTGACCCATCCATCACAAGGCAAGCGCGGTACCTTACATCATGAGAGAGAGGGTGGAGATCGAGCTGGACAGGCTGCAATGAGAGGGCATCATTTCGCCGATCGAATTCAATGAGTGGGCCAGTCCGATTGTTCCAGTCCTCAAGGGAGACGGCACCATCAGAATCTGTGGTGATTACAAAGTAACTATCAATCGTTTCTCACTGCAGGATCAATACCCGCTACCGAAGGCAGACGACCTATTTGTGACGCTGGCAGGAGGGAAAATATTCATGAAGCTGGATTTGACCTCGGCCTACATGACCTTGGAGCTGGAGGAATCATCAAAAGGCCTCATCTGCATCAACACGCTCAAAGGTCTCTTCATTTATAACAGATGCCCGTTTGGGATTCGATCAGCTGCGGCAATATTCCAGAGGAACATGGAAAGCTTACTGAAGTCGGTCCCGCGCACCGTGGTCTTCCAGAACGACATCTTGGTTACAGGTTGGGACACTGTTGAGCACCTGCAGAACCTGGAGGAGGTTCTTAATCGGCTTAATCGTGTGGGGCTCAGGCTAAAACACTTGAAGTGCATTTTCCTGGTGCCTGAAGTGGAGTTCCTAGGGAGAAGAATCACGGCAGACGGCATCAGGATCATCGATTCGAAGACGGAGGCAATCAAGAACGCACCAAGACCACAGAAAGTGACGGAGCTGCGGTCGTTTCTAGGACTCCTGAATGACTTTGGTAACTTCTTACTGGGTTTTAGCACATTGTTAGCACCCCTGCACTCTTTACTGCATAAAGGAGATGAATGGTTATGGGGTAAAAGCCAAGAAAATGCCTTTGAGAAAGCTAGGAAGCTGTTATGTTCAAACAAATTGCTTGTGTTGTACGATCCATGTAAGCGTTTGGTACTAGCATGTGATGTGTCGTCTTATGGGGTCGGGTGTGTATTGCAGCAAGCTAATGAATTTGGCAAATTGCAACCGGTTGCTTATACATCCCGAAGTCTGTCTAAGGCCGAGAGGGCCTACAGTATGATCGAAAAAGAAGCATTAGCATTTGTTTACGGGGCAAAGAAAATACATCAATATCTGTTCGGGCTCAAATTCGAATTGGAAACCGACTATAAGCCGCTTATATCCCTCTTTTCTGAAAGTAAGGGGATAAATACGGATGCATCGGCCCACATCCAGAGATGGGCGCTCACGTTGTCCGGATGCAACTACGCCATCCGCCACAGGCCAGGCACAGAAAACTGTGCTGATGTTCTCAGGAGGCTGCCATTGCCCAACACAGGGGTGGAGATGGCACAGCCCGCAGATTTAGTTATGGTAATGGAAGCATTCGAGAGTGAGCAACCACCTGTTACCGCCTGACAGATTAGAACCGGGACGAGCCAGGACCCCTTACTGTCCTTAGTAAAAAACTGTGTGTTCCACGGGAGTTGGTCTAGTGTCCCGTTAGAGATGCAGGCAAAGATAAAGCCGTGTTAGCGGCGCAAAGATGAAATGTCTATACAGTCTATACTGACTCCTATGGGGTAATCGGGTAGTGTTGCCAAAAAATGGCAGGGACACTTTCATTAGTGATCTCCACAGCAACCACCCAGGCATCATAATGATGAAAGCGAAAGTCAGATCCCAACTGTTATGGCCCAGTATCGATGCAGACTTAAAGCCCTGCGTGCACAAATGTAATACATGTTCACAGTTAAGCAATGCACCCAGGGAGGCACCGCTAAGTTTATGGTCCTGGCCCTCCAAACTGTGATCCAGGATCCATGTCGACTATGCAGGCCCATTCTTGCGAAAAATGTTGTTAGTGGTTGTAGATGTGTACTCCAAATGGATTGAATGTGCGATAATGTCGGCAAGCACAATGTCCGCTGCCACTATTGAAAGCCTACGGGCCATGTTTGCCACGCACAGCCTGCCTCATGTTCTTGTAAGTGACAATGGGCCTTGCTTTACCAGTGCCGAGTTTAAGGAGTTCATGACCCGCAATGAGATCAAACATGTCACATCTGTCCTGTTCAAACCAGCTTTCAGTGGTCAGGCAGAATGAGTAGTTCAAACAATCAAACAGTGCTTGAAAAGAGTAACTGAAGGCGCACTGCAGACTCGTTTATCCCGAGTCCTGCTCAGTTACCACTCAAGACCCCACTAGCTCACTGGGATTCCTCCCACTGAACTGCTCATCAAAAGAGCACTTAAGACAAGGCTCTCTTTAGTCCATCCTGATCGACACGAACAGGTAGAGCAGGCGGCTTCAACAGAATACATATCATGATCGTGCAAATGTGTCACGCAAAATTGAGATAAATGATTCTGTATTTGTGTTGAACTATGGACAAGGTCCCAAGTGGATTCCTGGCACTCTTTTGGCCAAAGAGGGGAGTAGGGTGTTTGTGGTCAAACTCGCAAATGGACTTACCTGCAGGGAACACTTGGACCAAACCAAACTCAGATTCACGGACTATCCAGAACAACCCACAATAGACTTTACCTTTTTTGAACCCCCAACCCACGCACAAGTGGCAACCGACCCAGCGGTGCCCCATGAAGCAGAACCCATCACCCACAGCAGCCCAGCAGGTCTCACCAGGCCCAGCAGCCCAGCAAGACCAGCTGCACAGCAGCCCAGCGAAGACCCAATAAATGACTCACCAAAACCAGCATTTGCACCGAGACGATCAACCAGGGAAAGGAAGGCCCCAGATCGACTCACATTGTAAATAGTTACACTACTGACTTTGGGCGGGGTGGGGGGGAGTATTGTTATGTATGTAAACCTGTAAATACCATTTCTAACCACCAGAGGGCTCATCCACTGGAGTTCCAAGGGATCCCACAATCCCTTGGGAGCACCTGTATATAAGGAGTCCTCACAGGCTGGAGAGGCACTCTGAGATCTGTAATAAAAGTCTATGGTCACACCTTACTTTGAGCTTGCAGTATCTAGTCTGACTCTTTGTTCAAGATTTAACAATTTTTCAAAAATTCCTGGACTCTGGATCAGTACCTATGGATTGGAGGGTAGCTAATCTAACCCCACTTTTTAAAAAAGGAGGGAGAGAGAAAATAGGGAATTATAGACTGGTCAGCCTGACATCGGTGGAATCAATTATTAAAGATGTAATAGAAGCGCATTTCGAAAGCAGTGACAGGATCGGTTCAAGTCAGCATGGATTTATGAAAGGGAAATCATGCTTGACAAAACTTCTAGAGTTTTTTGAGGATGTAACTAGTAGAGCGGATAAGGGAAAACCAGTGGATGTGGTGTATTTCGACTTTCAAAAGGCTTTTGACATGTCCACACAAGAGATTAGTGTGCAAAATTAAGGCACATGGTATTGGGGATAATGTATTGACGTGGATAGAGAACTGGCTGGCAGACAGGAACCAAAGAGTTGGAATAAACGGGTCCTTTTCAGAATGGCAGGCAGTGACTAGTGGTGTGCCGCAAGGTTCAGTGCTAGGACCCCAGCTATTTACAATACACATTAATGATTTAGACGAAGGAATTGAATGTAATTGTCATGTATTCAACTGTCATTGTAACCCATGTATAAGCTGACCTAAGTTGTACACTTTGAGAACACTGACCACAAGGGGCGAACTTGTGGGAGACACTCCGAACCTGGACTTTCCAGTATAAAAGGAGAAGCTCCACCGACCGTCTGCCTCTTGAGATCTTGGTAATAAAGGTAACAGGTGACAGAGTGACCTTCTCTCAAGTATGGGCCGCATGTGCATTTATACTGTATAGTAAGGACATATTATTGGCGACAAGAAACTTGGATTTAAACCACGCGAGCATGGCCACTAGCAGCACAGAAGAGAGGTACTGTGTTGATGATGATTGGGATGACTTTATTGAGAGACTACAGCAAAGTTTTGTCACTAATGGTTGGGACAGGATTCGTCCGACAAACGTAGGGCTCATCTCCTGACGGTTTGTGGATCCAGGCCGTACTCACTGATGAAGGACCTTCTAGCACCAGAAAAGCCGGTGGACAAGACGTTCGAAGAGCTCAGTAAGTTGATCGGGGAACACCTTAAACCGGTGAGCAACATACACATGGCGAGACACCGGTTTTACACGCACCGGCAGTGAGAAGGGCAAAGCGTTCCAGACTTCGTGGCAGATCTCCGATGACTGGCGAGCCTATCTAAGTTCCCAGATGCATGCAGAGCGGAGATGTTGTCAGACTTTTTTATTGAGGGCATCGGGCACGCTGGGGTTTTCAGGAAACTGATTGAGACCAAAGACTTGACCTTGGAAACTGCGGCTCTGATAGCCCAGACAATTATCTCAGGTGAGGAAGAGACCAGAATGATTTATTGCAAAAATCTTGGCTCAAATGCGGCAAACAACCAGGGAGTCAACATTGTTAATGCGGCACATAGTTCTCTAGGCAGACAAGGGCAGTCGGATATGTCCCAACATGCAGTCGAACCCAAAGGGGGAATTCAACAGAGATAATGGCTAGCTGAACGGCGATTCATGCCATTGCAATGGACAATGCGGCCAGTAATGGGGCCATCAACACCTGTTAATGGTGCGCTTAAGGACAGTTACAGAGACAGTCAGAGACGATCGACTGGTAATGGACCTTTTGTTTCCAACAATGGGGCCTCGAGCTCATGCTGGAGGTGTCGAGGCAAACACCCAGCCAGAGCTTGCAGATCTCAGCAACATACATGCAGAAACTGCAACGTCAGCGGGCACTTGGCGTGTATGTGCAGGAAACCTGCAGCCAGGTTGATGTACGAGGAGGACGGGCCCGATGTAAGCCGTCCGAGGCCAAATGAATAGTGGGGGAAATCGCTAGAAGCTGAAGTTCAGCGAGTTCGTGTGGAGCACGTATACAGTTCATATACCAGGACGCCACCGATAATGATGAAAGTGCTCCTCAATGGCATCCCAGTATCAATGGAGCTAAACACGGGGGGCCAGCCAGTCCCTGATGAGTATCAAACAGGTCGAAAGGTTGTGGGTGTCCAAGGCCAGGTGGCCAAAATTATTGCCGATTGACGCACAACTACGGACATATACAAAGAAAATCATTCCGGTGCTCGGCAGCGCCACGGTAGTCATGACCCACAAAGATTCGGAGAACAGATTGTCCCGGGGGATGGCCCTGCACTACTGGGGAGGAGTTGGCTTGCTGTCATGAACTGGAAATGGGATGATGTCAATGCAATTTCTTCTGTGGTGCGAGTATTATTCTCACAGGTCCTGGACAAATTTGAATAATTATTTCAACCCGGCATCGGCACTTTCATGGGGACCAAGGTAGTGATTCACATAAACCTGGACACCTTGCCAGTACACCACAAGGCCAGAGCGGTGCCGTACGTGATGCAGGAAAAGATAGATTGCGAATTGGACCACCCGCTGAGGGAAGGCATCATCTCACCAGTCGAATTCAGTGACTGGGCGAGCCCGATTGTGCCGGTGCTCAAGGCGGATGGGTCGGTCAGGCTCTGTGGCGATTACAAGGCCACCATCAATCGGGTGTCACTCCAAGACCAGTACCTGCTATCGAGAGTGGAGGACCTCTTTGCGACGCTATCCGGTGGCAAACCTTTTTGAAAATTGGACCTGACCTCAGTTTACATGACCCAGGAGCTGGCGAGTGAGTCGAAGAAGATGACCACCATCACGACACACAAGGGGTTGTATAACAGATGTCTGTTTGGGATTTGTTCGGCCGCCGCGATCTTTCAGCGAAATCTGGAAAGCCTCCTCAAGTCGATTCCAAGGATGGTGGTTTTTCAAGACGACATTCTCCTTATGGGTCGTGATACTCTAGAACACCTCCACAACCTGGAGGAGGTGGTACGCAGACTGGACCGGGTAGGGCTGCGACTGAAAAAGGCGAAGTGCGTCTTCTTAGCTCCAGAGGTAGAATTCCTGGGGAGGAGGGTAGGAGCAGACGGGATCAGACCTACTGCATCCAAAACGGAAGCGATCCAGAGAGCACCCAGACCCCCTAACACGACGGAGCTGTGTTCATTCCTGGGGCTCCTGAACTATTTTGGTAACTTTCTTCACAAATTGAGCCGCTGTTAGAGGTCACGATTCGGTTTAGCGGGGACAGCCAGGAAAGGGCTTCTGATGGAGCACGCAATTTGTTATGCTCCAACAAACTGCTAACGTTATATGACCCGTGTAAGAAACTAGTTTTAACGTGCGATGCGTCGTCCTATGGGGTCGGGTGTGTTTGGCAGCATGTGAATGCCAATGGTCAGTTACAGCCGGTAGCTTATGCCTCCAGAAGTCTGTCCCAGGCAGAAAGGGGCTACGGGATGGTAGAAAAGGAAGCGCTAGCATGTGTATATGCAGTAAAAAAAATGCACAACTACCTGTTTGTCAGTAAATTTGAGCTGGAGACAGATCACAAACCCCTAACGTTTCTTTTGGCCGACAACAAGGCCATAAATGCGAATGCATTGGCCCGCATACAGAGGTGGGCACTTACGTTAGCCGCCTATGACTACACAATTCGGCACAAACCGGGCACTGAAAACTGTGCCTATGCACTCAGCAGGCTACCACGAGCCACCACTGAGGGGGCAGCTGAGCATGATGCTGAGATGGTCATGGCTGTTGAAGCTTTCGAAAGCGAAGCCCGTCAGATTAAGGTCTGGACAATAAAGACCCGTTACTGTCTTTAGTTAAGAAATGTGTCCTGAATGGGGACTGGGCAGCCACGTATGGGGCATGCCCTGAGGAGTTTAAACCGTTTCATAGGCGCAAGGATGAACTCTCGATTCAGACCGATTGTCTACTGTGGGGAAACCGAGTAGTCATGCCGTAGAAGGGCAGAGAGGTGTTTATCAGAGAACTTCACAATGAGCAGCCGGGCATTGTCATGATGAAGGCAATTACCAGGTCACACGTTTGGTGGCTAGGGATAAATGCAGACCTGGAACTTTGTGTTCGCAGGTGCAACACGTGTGCTCAGCTGGGCAACGCACCCAAGGAAGCCCCCCATAACCCCTGGTCCTGGCCCGTCAAGCCATGGTCACGCATCCATGTGGACTACGCAGGTCCTTTTATGGGAAAAATGTTTTTGGTTGCAGTAGACGCCTACTCCAAATGGATTGAGTGTGCCATTTTAAATTCAAGCACATCCTCTGCCACGGTAGAAAGTCTACGGGCAATGTTCGCCGCCCATGGTCTACCGGACGTCTTGGTCAGCGACAATGGCCCGTGCTTCACAAGCACTGAATTCCAGGACTTCATGGCAGGCAATGGAATCAACCATGTCAGAACGGCACCGTTCAAGCCGGCCTCAAACGGCCAAACGGAACGAGCAGTGCAGATAATGAAACAGGGGATGCTCAGAATCCAAGAGGGTTCCCTACAAAGCTGCTTATCACGCCTCCTGTTGGCCAATAGATCCCGACCACCCTCACTCACAGGGGTTCCACCCGCAGAGCTGCTAATGAAAAGGACGCTCAAAACCAGGTTATCCCTTATACACCCTACTATGAAAGAAATTGTTGAGAGCAGGCGTCAGTTACAATGTGACTACCATGACAGGAATGCGAGGGCACGATGTATTGATGTCAATTACCCTGTTTTTGTCCTTAATTACGCTGCAGGGCCCAAATGGCTTGCAGGCACTGTGATTGTCAAAGAGGGGAATAGGGTTTTGGTAGTTAAACTTAACAATGGACAAATCTGCCGCAAACACGTGGATCAAACTAAAAGGAGGTTCAGCAACCCCATAGAAGAAGCAGAGGAAGAATACGATGTAGAGTTTACTCCACCACAGGTGACCGAACACCAGAACCAAGTGGAGGAGAGCCCAGTCACTGTAAGCAGTCCGGACAGGCCTGAGGCACCACAAACAGCAGACACTCAGGCCAGTGCCCAACAACCGGAGCCCCAATTCAGGCACTCTACAAGGGAGCATAAACCACCAGAGAGACTTAACCTGTGATTCCAATAAGACTTTTGGAGGGAGGTGATGTCATGTATTCAACTATCATTGTAACCCATGTATAAGCTGACCTAAGTTGTACACCTTGAGAACATTGACCACAGGCAGCGAGCTTGTGGGAGACACTCCTAACCTAGACTTTCAGGTATAAAAGGAGAAGCTCTACCCACCGTCTGCCTCTTGAGGTCTTGATAACAGGTCATAGAGTGACTTTCTCTCAAGTATGGGCCTTGTGTGCATTTATACTGTATAGTAAGAACATATTAGTAATATATTCAGGTTTGCAGATGACACTAAGCTGGGTGGCAGTGTGATTTGTGAAAAGGATGCTAAAAGGCTGCAGGGTGACTTGGACAGGTTAGGTGAATGGGCAAATGCATGGCAGATGCAGTATAATGTGGATAAATGTGTGGTTATCCACTTTGGTGGCAAAAACAGGAAGGCAGATTATTATCTAAATGGTGATAGATTAGTAAAAGGGGAGATGCAACGAGACCTGGGTGTCATGGTACATCAATCACTGAAGGTAGGCATGCAGATACAGCAGGCTGAATTTATACCCGATCAGCTTACAACAATGAACTCGCCTCCTTTGATACTATTGGCTCAATTGACTCAACAGTATGAGTTGTTAACCCATGGTTGGCTCCCAGCCCAAAGTCCTAAGATGTCAAGTGTGATTGGTGGCTTAATGGATCATGCCATTTCACACATATGCAATCTAACTGCTGTCTGTGTTTTCTCCCAACTTTGCAGCTTGCTTGTATTCTCTATCAATCCCCCCTTTGATTCTTTCAAAAACTGAATCATAAAACTTCAGGTATCACTGGTTAAACATTCTACAAAATAATTTCATACATGCTAATAGAGTTTCCTTCTAAAATTTGTTGATGTGTTTCGCCACATGTCCGCACCGTAGCTTCCACACAAATTTACACCAACCCGAATTCCATCGTGGCCACAATGATACTATTCCATCGTGGCCACAATGATACTGGTTTTAGTAGGTTCATTAACCTCATTCCAATTTAATCCAAATCAATATCTTAAATCAACTGTTTAAAAACCTTCCCTTAAACATAACATACCCCTGTGCCATGTACAGATGGTCTGCTGGGACCTGCTAGGCATCTCACCTGCAGGACAGCAGCTACAGCCACCTGGTCGCAACAGTATTTAATCAACATCAACAAATAATATAAAAGTAAAATAATTACAACAAATAGAATTAAACCTTACACCAATGAAGTTCCTATTGAACCTAGCCATTCAGTGGCCCCGCTCCACAAAGTGAATGATGGGGGTTGCTTAAGTTTTCCTATCTCCTTTTGGATATGCTCCGCTAAGTGGATAATTTCTTCGGAGCTATCTGGGATATATGTGCAACACTCAGTTCCGATTTCAGCCAGGATGTAGTCAAGGGCCATTCTATTCTGTTGGGCTACTGTGTGGATTGCTACCATTTCTGCATTGATTTTAACTAGGGTCTCTGAGGTATCATTGGCTACCTGTTCCACAACGGAGGCCATGTTAATGGATTCCCTTGCCAGTCTGGCGGTCCCATACCAGGGGACCAGAATGGCAAAGAACCTCTCTGTTTCTGTGATAGCTCTCTTAGGACAGTGTAAATGTTCCGACAGTGACTTTATATGATACATATAAGGCACAATGTAGGCTAAATAGCAGGATCCCGTCCAATTCTGGGGCAGCCAAGGGTAGGCCTTGTGGCCACACACCCAATAGGTGCCATTATATGCAATGAATGTTAGCTGTTTCTTTGTCATCAACACTCCGGGGCCTGTCCAGGCCTTTCCATCTGTTTTATTCAGAATTCCCGTTAGGTTAAGAACTCCCACATCGGTCCAGTTTGGACAGTTCCATGGCTTGATTATATTATAATTCTGGGAGTAGTTACTATACCCCATATTTTGGCCCCCCGTCATGCTTCTAATCAGACAGACTGATTCCCCTGGTCTTCCTACCCCCGTTGTATTAGTGATAACAAAAAATGGGGGCCGTTTGGAATTACGGTTAGTACCCCCTTCAAAGATGGTCAGATTGTAACCTGCTGACTTCCATTTAGGTGCCCAGTCTTCCGTATCCTGAAACGCATTGCCTGTTTTGTTTTGGTTAATTATTCACTCAGCCATTTCCGAGATATTCAAGAGAATTGGCCTCAAGGGAATCCCTCCCTTTGAGTGAATAGGAATATGCGCACACACCCAACAACTGGAAATGTTACCTTGTTTGGCATAAATGTATGACATATATAAAAAGGTATTTACATGTAATTCCCTGGGTACTCTACTATTTCCCTTTGGTGCAGAGGGTCGGCTAATAAGAAGTAGGCAAATGCCTAGAATACCTACAGTCAGTAATACAGTAAATTTATACATTTTGGCAAGAAGTAATTGTCCTAATCAGATTTCAGCTTCAGTGACGGGTGCTCATTTAACGTGTGAAGCGTGGATCCAGGCTTTCTTTCCTTGGACTTTAACAGCTGCCAGGGTGGTCAATAACACTTGATAAGGTTCCTCCCACTTGGCACCCAAAGGTTCTTTATGCAACTTTTTCACATAAACCCAGACTCCCGGTACGATGTCGTGTCCTCCTTCGGGTGGATTACCCCAAGCTGCCGATACCTGTCGGGAAACAGAACTAATAGCATTGGTTAGGTTCTGACAGTATGATAACAAAATGTCACTGTTTAAGTGAACATCAGCTTTCCATAAATTGATAGTTCCTGGCAGCGACATGGGTCTTCCTGTTATAATTTCTAACGGGCTTAGACCTATAGTTCTGTTTGGGGTTGCCCTAATGCTACATAGCACTATTGGTGGTGCCTGGGGCCATGGTGTTCCTTCTTGGTGATATTTGACAAGCTGTTGTTTCAGAGTTCGATTCATTCGCTCTACTTGTCCTGATGATTGTGGGTGATAAGGACAGTGTAAATCCCACGTAATGTTCAGTAACCTACAGACTTCTTGGCAGACAGCACCTGTGAAGTGTGTTCCCTGATCTGAGTCAATGCTACTTGGGACTCCCCATCGGGTAATGTAATCCTTACACAAGACCTTTGCAGTGTGATTGGCTGTGGCTCTTTTAGTTGTGACAGCTTCTACCCATCTAAAGAATCTGTCGACCATGACAAGAATGTTAGTGTATTCTTGGCATGGAGGGAGAGATATATAATCAACCTGCAGATGCTGGAATGGTCCGACAGGGGCAGGGGGCCTCAGTTGGGGCATTACCGTGATAGGTCCAGAATTATTTTTCTGGCAGACCACACAGCTACCAGCTGGGCATGTTTTTAAATCCCCGACCCCACCAGCTTTTCTGGAACCGTGCTGTCATCTGTTGTGAGGCTAAGTGTCCCCACGAGTGGATCTGTTGGGCTAAAAAAGGCATAAGCGCTTGTGGCGCGACTAGCTTGTCGGTAACTCTTTGTCTCCAGACACCATCTTCGCATAGCTTAATTCCTGCCTCAATCCATGTCCATTTTTCCTCTCGGGAGCACTCACCTTGCATTGTTTGAAGGTCTCGTGTCAGAGTCCTGAGTGCTTTCAATCTGCACATCTGTGTTGGTTCTTCTGGAGGAACGCCCTGTGAGGCGGCATCTTTAGCTGCCTGGTCGGCTAGGGCATTTCCCTGTGCTTCCGTGGTATTTTCCTTGGTATGGGCCTTACACTTCAGGATGGACACTTCCTGAGGTAATTGTATGGCCTCTAGTAAGTCTCGGACTTCTTTTCCATTTCGGATAGGTGTATCAGCAGCAGTGAGGAATCCTCTTTTCTGCCATAACAGACCAAAGTCGTGAACGACTCCAAAAGCATAACGTGAATCTGTGTAGACATTAGCTGTCTGTCCTTCTGCTATTCGACATGCTTCTGATAGGGCCCATAACTCGGCCTGTTGTGCTGACGTTCCTGAGGGTAAACATCCTTTTGCCACTACCACATATAAGGTTGTAACTGCCCATCCTGCTTTTCTGGTACCATTGTCAACAAAGGAGGAACCATCTGTAAACAGGATGAGGTCTGGGTTGTGCATAGGCTCCTCTGCTGCTAAGGTTGCTTCTTCTGTTTCTTTTAAAATCTCTATGCAGTCATGCTCTTCACATTCTCCCCCCTCTTGCTCCCTCGATTCTGACATCGGGAGCATAGTTGCGGGACGATATAGAGATTAGGAGCTTACAAAACTGCTGTCCAGCGGGTCCATCTTGCTGCCGTCACCTGAGACATTCTAGTCATCGATAGCAAAGTATGTACGGTGTGGGGACACTTGACAATCAGCTTTTGGTCGAGGACTAGACCCGCAGTGATCATTGCCGCTCGACATGTAGCTTCCATGGCTGTTAGGCAACTTCCCCATTCGAGGGCTACCGCATCCAGTTTTGCCGAATAATAGCCAATAGGTCTTTGCCGATCCCCATGTTCTTGTGTCAGTATAGCTGTCATGTATCCTTCTTTCTCATGGACAAACAGGGTAAATGGCTTACCACTGTCGGGGATTCCCAGAGCCGGTGCCGAACACAAAGCCTTTTTCAAACTCAGGAAGGCCTCTTGCTGTTCCTCAGTGAGGGTGATGGCTTCTTTAGAGACACGTTTCCCCTTTAAGATATAATTCAATAGCTGAGCCAGCTGTGTGAAGGAGTCAATCTAATTTCTGTTAAAGTTACACAATCCCAAAAAAGACCTTTGTTCCTAAATAGTGGTGGGGTTTTTAGCAGCCCGAATGGCTGCAGTTCTATCCTGAGTAAGTTCTCTCTTCCCTTGTGAAATCTTTTGTCCCAGGTATACAACCTCTTCTTGGGATATTTGTGCTTTGTCGATGCTGGCTTTATGTCCTTTCAGCCAAAGGTGATCCAGCAGAGCTCGTAAATCTTGTTCATGCTGTTCTTCCGTGTTTGAAGCTAGCAGGATATCATCTACATATTGGATGACTATAGATGACAGGGGAGATAATTCTCACAAATGGCTTTGTAAAGCCATGTGGAATACCATAGGGCTGTTGTGGAAACCCTGCGGTATCTGGGTCCAAGTATACTGTTGTCCCGTGAAAGCAAACCACCGTCGAATCGCCGGTGCCAGAGGCACCGACCAAAATCCGTTGGCCATATCTATAACCGAGAAATATTTATGTTCCAGTTTGAGGGCATTAAAAATGGTGGAGGGATCTGCGACCATAGGAGCTTTTTGATCAATACACTGGTTAGCTTTCCTATAATCGACAGTCAAACGCCAAGTCTCATTAGATTTCTGTACCGGCCACACAGGGCTATTGGAGGAGCTATGCGTTTTAATAAGCACCCCTTGTTTCTCCAATTGCTGAATAACAGGTAGGATTCCTGCAATGGCAGTTGGACTGATGGGATGCTGTTTAGTGCATGGAGGCTTGGTCCCGGTAAATGATGCAGGCTCCATCTGGAGTAAGCCACAATTGTTCTTATCTTTAGCCCATATCGGGTGTTCCTTCAATTCTTCTTTCTTCAAAGCTCTAATTGACCATGTCACCCGACCATCCTCGAAATGCAAAGATGAATCTACTTGGATTAGGACGTCAATTCCCAAAAGGGGTTGATCTACTGGGCCTATCCAGACCGGCGTGGTTAGTTCATGTGGACCCAGCCCTATAAGTACCGGTGTTGTCCTTTTAATTTCCATTTTATGGCCCCATAACTCCATAGGCTGTACATGCCCTACCATCCAACGGCAAAAAGTCTCCATATTGTAGGGGTAAGCATGTTAATTCCGCCCCTGTGTCTAAAAGACAGTCTACATCCTTATCGCCCACCCTCACAGTTATATATAGCCCATCTCCCCTTTGTTGTATTAGTGCGAGGAGGGGGGCCAGGCGGGCTCCAATTGTTTTTTGCTATCCCAAGTAACTCTTTCTGTTGTTGTATTGTCAGTCGCTTAAATGCTTCCATGAGGTCGTTATCTTGTGACAAGCCTGGTTTGTTGGCTGAGTTGTATCCCTGACCACGTCCTCTTCCCCGGCCGCGACCTTGCTGTTTCGCCCTGCACGTCTTGGCCCAGTGACCTTCTTTCCCACAATAATGATATTTTCCGGATAATTTTCCTAATGACTGTTTATCGGATTCCTCGGATTTCCATCCCATAGTCTGCAGGGTTCGGACTTTCGCTCCCATATCCCTGTCTAATTGGTTACATCAATCCACCAAAGCTGCAAGGGTAGTTCCTCTACCTTCCCAGTCCGGTAACACTACCTTAAGCATTTTGGACAGTTCTGGCTTTAAACCTGCCACGAAAGTTACTTTCAGGGGTCCAAACTCTTGTTCATCCATTTCCTCATCCGTATGATTCATACCCGAATGTTCTAGCCACGTGCATCTAAACCCCTCATCATACTCCAGGACCTCCTCTGTTCCTTTCTGTTGGCAGGCCGCAATTTTTCCCCAGTCTGTCTTAGCTGGACTGAAGGTTTGCAGCCAATGTTTAATCGTATCCCACCCTGCGTCTAATTCTTGCTCATCCTGCCCCAAAGCTTCTTCTACATTGTCGTGCAATTTTCTTCCTTGTGTTTTTGGCACCATTATGGTCAAAATTCTGTCCCAGGGATAAAGTTGATATATATTTCTTAGGCGGTCCAATTGTTCCCACGTTTTCACTCTCCCTTTCTTTGGATTGGGCATCTCCTTGGACCATTTATCAATTTTCTCTGGGTCTGCCGGATCATGAACTAAGTAATCTGCATACTCCCTTTTCTTCGTTCTTTTGTTTCCGTCCTCAGCCGCAGTCTCTTCTGATTTGACTGCAACTCATTTTTTTTTTTAAACGGGGCAAAACGCACCCCTAATTCTTCATCCTCCGACCCTGTATCGTCAGAGAACTCAGAATCCGTATCTATTCCTTGGTCGTGTTTTCGGGTTTGCGCTTTTAATTTATCCAAACATGGGTACCCCGGGAATTGACCGATACATTTTCTTTTTCCTATTACCGTCTCTTGACTTAATGATTTTTTCCATTCTTTAATTTCACCTTTAAGATCTTTAACTTCCGCTTCCGACTTTTCAAGTTCAAGTTTTTTCTGTCTTAGTTGTTCACAAACCGCTTGCAATTGGTCCTTTGTACTGCTCAGGTCCCTATCGTGTTGGGACCATGTCATGATTTCATTCTGCTGTTGGATCTGTCCCATAACGGCTAGGGACCATCTGGTTCATTCTTTATTTTTCATACGGGTTGTTTTTACTCAGACCCTTTTGATCTCGTCCAAGGACCATTGTCCTTTGGAGGTACTGTACTTTTGTTCAATCTTGATACAGGTTTTAGATAAGTCGAATTGTTGCTCTATGTATTCTTTCAACTGTTGGAGGATTTCCTGTGGGGCCCGCCCGCTTTTAACAGTTGTAGGCAATTCTTATCTTCTGCTGCCATAGTACTGATTTCTTTACTGGGGTCTCGAGTCATAGGCTTTCCAGCCAGGTCAGTGGGTCAGTAATTAATTAACTAACACACCGCCAAAGTTAGACGTCCATATGGGACCTCGAGCTGACTACCAACTGGAGGGTTTGCAAACCGGAGGCTTTTGGAATCGCTTAGAGGGGGGTGAATTTAGACAATTGACCAAGGACTTTCATAAAGTGAATCCTTATCTCAGTAGGCCGATGTAGGTCCGATGTCCAAAATTCAGTTTCTTCCCTCAGTGATCCTGTTCGTGACGCCAAAAATTGTTAGATCTCTTAATTTTCAATGAGATTCGAAATCCAGTAGTAGGTTGAAGTAACTTTATTTCAGCAGCAGCAGCTTCTTGGCAGAGTTCCAGTTCTTTGTTACACTGCAGCACATGTCTAAAATGTCTGAATTTATACCGGATCAACTTACAACAATGAACTCGCCCCCTTTGATACTATTGGCTCAATTGACTCAACAGTATGAGTTGTTAACCCATGGTTGGCTCCCAGCCCAAAGTCCTGAGATGCCAAGTGTGATTGATGGCTTAATGCATCGTGCCATTTCACACTTACGCAATCTAACTGCTGTCTGTGTTTTCTCCCAACTTTGCAGCTTGCTTGCATTCTCTATCAAAAGCAAATGGCATGCTGGCCTTCATAGCAAGAGGATTTGAGTATAGGAGCAGGGAGGTCTTACTGCAGTTGTACATGGCCTTGGTGAGACCACATCTTGAGTGTTGTGTGCAGTTTTGGTCTCCTAATCTGAGGAAGGACGTGCTTGCTATTGAGGGAGTGCAGCGAAGGTTCACCAGACAAATTTTCGGGATGGCAGGACTAACATTTGAAGAAAGACTGGATCGGCTAGGCTTATACTCACTGGAATTTAGAAGAATGAGAGGGGATCTCATAGAAACATATAAAATTCTGATGGGATTGGACAGGTTAGATGCAGGAAGAATGTTCCCGATGTTGGGGAAGTCCAGAACCATGGATCGCAGTCTAAGGATAAGGGGTAAGCCATATAGGACTGCGATGAAGAGAAACTTTTTCACCCAGAGAGTGATGAACCTTTGGAATTCTCTACCACAGAAAGTTGTTGAGTCTAGTTCGTTGGATATATTCAAGAGGGAGTTAGATGTGGCCCTTACGGCTTAGGGGTCAGGGGGTATGGAGAGAAGGCAGGAGTGGGGTACTGAAGTTGCATGATCAGCCATGATCGTATTGAATGGTGGTGCAGGCTCGAAGGGCTCGAATGGCCCACTCCTGCACCTATTTTCTATGTTTCCATGTTTCTATGAGGAGGAATTCCTTCCCTCAGAGGGTTGTAAATCTGTGGAATTCTCTGCCCCAGAGAGCTGTGGAGGCTGGGGAGCTGAAATTGGTGGCCTTACCGCCCACTGCCGTCAGCTGCCACCGAATCTTTGCACCGCTCTCCCCTCGGTGACAGATTCCTCCAGGTCTGCGTCAGGTGGGTACTGCTCGCTGGTGCCTGCTGATGGCCTCTGGCAGCCAAGTCGCGTCAGTGACTTCCCCCCGCCGAGCTGGCATATTGATGTGGGCGGGAGTCGGCGGGAGTTGGTGGCAGCAGGGGGAAGGACCGCGGCGTGGAGGCAGGTCTAACCCTGACATCAAGTAAGATGACCTGCAAAAATAGGTGAGTGATCAATTTTTTTTTTGCGCATTTTACCTGTATGGGGTCCCCTGAAGGTATTTAATTTTTTTATTGTGAATATTTTTATTTTTCAGTGTTCGCACCCCCCCCCCTCCCTGGGCCAGACTCAATCCTCGGCGGCACTTTGGTGAGGAACACATTTGCCGCCGAGATTGGGAGCTCCCGCCCGCTGCCGCCCAGATTGACGGCATGAGTCATTATTTGGCCGGCGGGCGGTACTGCCATCTCTTTTAGAGGGATCCTCCTGGCAAAGTACCGCCTGGTCTCTCGGCGACCATCGGCTGTCGTTTGAGCAGCACTTGAGTGGGCCTTGGCTTCCACCAAGTTTGGGCCCTAGGTCATTGAATATATTTAAAGTGGAGATAGACAGATTTTTGGGCGATCAGGGAGTGAAGGGTTATGGGGAGAGGGCAGGAAAGTGGAGCTGAGCCCAAGGTCAGATCAGTCATGATCGTATTGAATGGTGGAGCAGGCTTGAGGGGTCAAATGGCTCTCTCTCCATCACCGCCCACCCCGGCCCCGGCTCTCTCTATCTCACCCAACATCCCCCGCCCCCCCGCCCCCCTTCACCCCCGGCTTACTCTCTCCCCCCCCCCAACTCTCTCTCCACCCCCCCCCCCCACCCTCCCCGGCTCTCTATGTCTCTCTCTCCCCTTGCCTCCTGGCTGTTTCTCTCTCTCTCCCCCCTCCCCCCTCCTCCCCGTGGCTGTCTCTCTTTCCCCCCAGCCCCCCGCCTTTCCGCTCCCGCTGGCTCTCTCTCCTTCCACCTCCAAGGCTCTCTCTCTACCCCTCCACGCCCCCCGCCCCCCACACCTCTCTCTCTCTCCCCCCACCGTCCGCCACCCCTTTCCACCCGTGGGCTCTCTCTCTCCCCCTTCACGCCCCCCCCCCCAACACCTCTCCCTCTCTCTCTCTCCCCCCACCGTCCACCACCCCTCTCCACCCGTGGGCTCTCTCTCTCTCTCACTACCTCCGAAGTTTTCTCCCCCACAGAAAATGTTCCAGCAGCGATGAGCTCCACGTGGGCTCGTGGCCCCACTTCCGACTTCCAGCTTCCTTGTACGCCACTCTGCGCATGCGCCACCGAATCGCGGTGCCCATGCTCAAAAAGTGGGTGGTGACCACTACGCGCACCCACGGAAGGGCTCGCAGAACAGCCGTTCAAATAACGACTCTGTTTAAATATCCCTGCTGGAAATGAGTCATTGATGGTGTCATCAGACTGGCACCATTTAATAGGGTTGGGGAACGCGCAGGTCTGCCGTAATAGACGCCATTAACTGAAAGTCACTCTGAAGAGCACAATGATCAAGAGCAAGGATGGGTCCCACCCGACCCGACTTGGAAAGGAAAATTCCAGCTTTCGTGTCCCTTGTGGCTGTTGCAACAGTTAACTCTGGGAAAATCATTCTGTATTTTGCAACTTGTGAGATTCACATTCCAACTTGCTGTGAGCTAGCTGCAATGCCCATGTGCTGTCTAACACAATGAAGCGTGAATGCAAGCTGATGCAGTACTATGTGGGAAGTTTGACAATGAGTGTTTATAACAAGCTTTCAGAGTCTGCTAAGAAGATGAAGGAACTCAAGTAATGTTTGGAATTCGTGGAGGAATAATACCGTGATCTTTTACAGCCTATTCCAGTGAAGTGGTGGAAATTTCTTCCAGCTATTGAAATGCTGGAAAGTTGTGACTGTGCACTTCATTACACAAAGGCTAGACAATACCCATGCACTGACAGGGGATTTCATCACTGATCAAGAACATGAGCTGACAAACGATAAAGATCTAGTTCTTCCTCGATGCTAGTTGTATTTTGTAGGCTTTTCACACAGCATTCAAAGTGCTTGATGGTGAGGCAACTCAGACCACAGATATGTATGGAGTGGTGGAAAATCTCAGAGCCAAAATGAAAGACTTGCATTTATATAGTGCCTTTCAGGGCCATCGGACGTCTCAAAGCACTTTACGGCCAATGATGTACCAATGTGAAGAACTGGCTGAGGGACAACTTCTTTGGTTTCAAAGTGAACCAGAATTTGAAGATGTTGCCTATCGCTCTTCAAACTGCATTTAAATCAGATTCACTGAAGATGAATGAGAGAAGCATTGACTACTTGAGTCGGCCATGGCTCAGTTGGTAGCACTCTTGCCTTTGAATCAGCAAGTTGTGAGTTTGCGCCCCACTCCAGAGAACAGAACACAAAAACACAAAATTCAACACGGCTGAGGGAGATTTATAAATAAGCGCCTCCCTGACAACGGAGGCAGCACGAGCACCTGTCGGGCATGTGGCACGGTTAATGGCGGCGGCCACTCTGACTTCTCCCACGACCCTTCGAGAAGCTAAAATGAAGCAGGGTCCCAGCCTCTCATCCCCTCCCCTCATCACACCTCAGATCTCCCACCGCCTCTCCTGAAGGTACTGCACAGCGCCGAGCTTATGGCTCACAGCCCACCGTAGGCAATTAGGCCCATTCAGCGGAGCCTGGTCTCCAGTCGTCTCGGGCCCCCTTGCCACTGGACCTAGACCTTGCTCTGCTAAGCCCGTGTGGTAGCCGGTGTGAAAAGGCCACCCCACGTTAAAAGAACTCAGGCACAGGCATCTTCCACCCTTCAAAATGAAGTTCGGGGCCTGAAACATCAGGACCATCATGGACAGCTCCAACAGCGACACCAGCAGAACACCGCACCGCCATAGTTTCCCGGGAACTTAGACGCTTCGACATTGACATTGCCGCCCTAAGCGAGACCCGGCGGGCAGGGGAAGGCCAGCTCAAAGAACAAGGTGCGGGTTACACCTTCTTCTAGAAAGGCAAACCAGAGGAAGAACACGCCTCCATGGAGTCGGTTTCACCATCAAGAACGAGCTGGTCGACTGCCTTAGAGACTCCCCCTATGGAATAAGCGAATGCCTCATGACTCTCCAGCTCACCCAATCCCGGAACCAGTGCACCACAGTTATCAGGCTTATGCCCCAACACTCGACACAACAGATGAGGCCAAAGAGGCATTCTACTCCAGCCTTGGACAATCCCTGCCCTGCATCCCTACGGATGACAAACTAATCCTCCTCGGCGACTTCAATGCCCGAGTCAATAAGGACACAGATCTCTGGGGAGGCATGATCGGCAGAGAGGGGGTAGGGAAAACCAACTCCAGCGATACCCTGCTCCTGACAAAATGCCTCGAGCATGACTTTGTCATCACCAACACGTTGTTCTACCAGAGGGACAAGTGCAAGGCATCATGGCAACACCCTCGCTCCAAACACTGGCACCTGCTCGACTACGTCATCGTTCAAGCGAGGGATCGCAAGGATGTGCACATCACCCGCGTCATGACAGGAGTCTACAACTGCTGGATGGACCACGGCCTAATCCATTCCGTCATCAACATTAATATAGCCTTAAGGCGATGACAGCAACAGAAACAATGAAGCAGAAAAACCAACGCTGGGGCACTCAAAGACCCAGCTAAGAGAGCCCTATACAGCCAGAGCCTCACTGCTAACCCGGCAACCCTCGATGACCCCGAGACGCAGAGTGCCTACAGTGCTTGGTGTGTCCTCCAGGCCTTCATAACCAGTGCCTGCGAAGAGACGCTCAGTAACTCAACCAGGAAACACCAGGACTGGTTTGATGAGAGCAACCAAGAGATCCAGGAGCTAATAAACCGTAAGCGCAGGGCATTTCTGAACTTAAAACAACAACCCAACTCGGAAGCAGCAAAGCAACATTACAGATGGCTGAAGGCCGAGGTCCAACAAAAAACCCAGGACCCAAAGAATAGATGGTGGGTGGAGAAAGCATAGGAGATCCAGCAGTTAGCCGACAGCCATGACGTGCGAGAATTCTTCACCACTGTCAAGTCCACCTACAGCCCAAGCACACGAGGCCCCCACTCCATTGCTGACCAAGAACTGGGAGGCACTCATCAAGGACACCGAGGCAGTCGGGACCCGCTGGAAGGAACACTTCGAGATCCCCTTAACCGAGACTCTGCCTTTGACACGAGTGTCCTCAACTCCATCCTGCAGCATGCTACCCGCCACCACCTCAGCAAAACCCCAGCCCTTCACGAGGTAGAAAAGGCCATCCACCAGCTCAAGAACAACAAGGCATCAGGAGCAGATGGAATCGCCGCTGAGGCACTAAAGTATGGCCGAGAGGCACTATTGGGTCGAATCTATAACCTCATCTCTCTCATCTGGAAGGAGGAAAGCATGCCCGGAGATCTCAGAGATGCCGTAATCGTGACCATCTTTAAAAAAGGGGACAAAGTCCGACTGCGGCAACTACAGAGAAATCTCCCTGTTATCAACCACTGGGAAAGTCATCGCTAGAAACCTCCTCAACCCTCTTCTCCCTGTGGCTGAGGAGATTCTCCCGGAGTCAGAGTGCAGATTCTGTCCGTTATGGGGTACAACGGACCTGATCTTCATGGTGCGACAACTGCAAGAGAAATGCAGGGAACAGCACCAGCCCTTATACATGGTCTTCTTCGACCTTACAAAGGCCTTTGACACTGGTAACCTTGTGGGACTATGGAGCGTCCTCCTCCATTTTGGCTGCCCCCAAAAGTTTGTCACCATCCTCTGCCTGCTCCACGAAGACATGCAGGCTGTGATCCTGAGCAATGGATCCATTACAGACCGATTCTACATCCGGACTGGGGTCAAACGGGGCTGTGTCATCACGCCAATCCTCTTCTCGATCTTCCTCTCTGCAATGCTCCACCTCACACTCAATAAGCTCCCCGCCGGAGTGGAACGAAACTATAGAACCAGTGGGAACCTGTTCAATCTCCGTCACCTCCAGGCTAGATCCCAGACCATCCCATCCTCTGTCATTGAACTACAGTACGCGGACGACGCTTGCGTCTGTACACATTCAGAGGCTGAACTCCAAGCCGTCGTCAACATCTTCACCGAGGCGTATGAAAGCATGGGCCTTACATAGAAACATAGAAACATAGAAAATAGGTGCAGGAGTAGGCCATTCGGCCCTTCGAGCCTGCACCACCATTCAATAAGATCATGGCTGATCATCACCTCAGTACCCCTTTCCTGCTTTCTCTCCATACCCCTTGATCCCTTTAGCCGTAAGGACCATATCTAACTCCCTCTTGAATATATCCAACGAACTGGCATCAACAACTCTGCGGCAGAGAATTCCACAGGTTAACAACTCTCTGAGTGAAGAAGTTTCTCCTCATCTCGGTCCTAAATGGCTTACCTTTAATCTTAGACTGTGTCCCCTGGTTCTGGACTTCCCAACATCGGGAACATTCTTCCTGCATCTAACCTGTCCAGTCCCGTCAGAATTTTATATGTTTCTATGAGATCCTCTCTCATCCTTCTAAACTCCAGTGAATACAGGCCCAGTCGATCCAGTCTCTCCTCATATGTCAGTCCTGCCATCCCAGGAATTGGTCTGGTGAATCTTCGCTGCACTCCCTCAATAGCAAGAACATCCTTCCTCAGATTAGGAGACCAAAACTGAACACAATATTCCAGGTGAGGCCTCACCAAGGCCCTGTACAACTGCAGTAAGACCACCCTGCTCCAAATCCCCTAGCTATGAAGGCCAACATGCCATTTGCCTTCTTCACCGCCTGCTGTACTTGCATGCCAACTTTCAATGACTGATGTACCATGACACCCTGGTCTCATTGCACCTCCCCTTTTCCTAATCTGCTGCCATTCAGATAATATTCTGTCTTCGTGCTTTTGCCACCAAAGTGGATAACCTCACATTTATCTACATTATACTGCATTTGCCATGCATTTGCCCACTCGCCTAACCTGTCCAAGTCACCTTGCAGTCTCTTAGCATTCTCCTCACAGCTCACACTGCCACCCAGTTTAGTGTCATCTGCAAACTTGGAGATATTACACTCAATTCCTGCATCTAAATTATTGATGTATATTATAAATAGCTGGGGTCTCAGTACTGAGCCCTGAGGCACCCCACTAGTCACTGCCTGCCATTCTGAAAAGGACCCGTTTATTCCGACTCTCTGCTTCCTGTCTGCCAACCAGTTCTCTATCCTCGCCAGTACATTACCCCCAATACCATGTGCTTTAATTTTGCACACAAATCTCTTGTGTGGGACTTTGTCAAAAGCCTTTTGAAAGTCCAAATGCACCACATCCACTGGTTCTCCCCTGTCCACTCTACTAGTTACATCTTCAAAAAATTCTAGAACATCCATAAGACCAAGGTCCTCCACCAACCTGACCCCACCACCCCGCACTGCCCCCTGGTCATCAAAATCCATGGCGTGGCCTTGGACAATGTGGATCACTTTCCATACCTCGGAAGCCTACCATCAGCAAGGGCAGACATTGACGACGATGTCCAACACCGCCTCCAGTGCACCAGCGCAGCCTTTGGCCACCTGAGGAAGAGAGTTTTCGAAGATCAGCCCCTCAAATCGGCACCAAGCTTATGGTCTACAGGGTTGTAGTGATACCCGCTCTCCTGTATGGCTCAGAGACGACGGCCATACACAGCAGACACCTCAAATCGCTGGAGAAATACCACCAACGATGTCTCCGCAAGATCCTGCAAATCCTCTGGGAGGATAGATGCACCAACATCAGTGTTCTCGATCAGGCCAACATCCCCAGCTTCGAAGCACTGACCACACACGACCAGCTCCGATGGGTGGGCCACATTGTCCGCATGCCTGACACAAGACTCCCAAAGCAAGCGCTCTACTTGGAACTCCGACATGGCAAGCGAGCCCCAGGTGGGCAGAGGAAACGTTTCAAGGACACCCTCGAAGTCTCCTTGATAAAGTGTAACATCCCCACCGACTGCTGGGAGTCAGTGGCCAAAGACCTAAGTGGAGGAAGAGCATCCGGGAGGGCGCTGAGCTCCTCAAGTCTTGTCGCCGAGAGCATGCAGAAATCAAGCACAGGCAGCGGAAAGAGCGTGCGGAAAACCAGTCCCCCCCATCCGTTCCTTCAACGACTGTCTGTCCCACCTGTGACAGAGACTGTAATTCCCGTATTGGATTGTTCAGTCACCTGAGAACTCACTTTTAGAGTGGAAGCAAGTCTTCCTCAATTTCGAGGGACTGCCTATGACGATGATGATGAACATAAAATCTAGGCTAACACTCTCGTGCAATGCTGAGGGAGTGCTGCATTGTCGGAGGTGCCATCTTTTGGATGAGACGTTAAACTGAGGCCCATTCTGCTCCCTCAGTAAGTGAAAAGATGAACACTTACCTTTTGGTCGAATGCCCAACCGAGATCCCGGACTCGAGGCCTCCTCTTCTTACGCAATGGAGCGCGTTCACGTTGGGCCGTCCGCAGGAGTCACGTGGGCCTTAGCGCCCAATCACAGGTAAGTATTTTCTCATTCATTGTAATAGGAGTTTTGTAAATTCGAATCTCCTCTTACTATGAATGAGAAACACCCCAAACACACAAACACTACATAAAACATTAAAAAAACACCTCACATAAATCTACTAATTGAAATTAAAGTTGTTAGAAATGTTTTTTAAAAAGAAAAAAAATTTGCCGAGTTTTAAAAAAGTTTAAATTATGGTTAAAAATAAATGTAACATATTGGGCAGGGTTTTTAAAAATAATGTGTTTTTTTACTTTCATTTATTTATATTTTTGTATGTTTTTAAACTCTTACGCCTGTAACAGTAGGCTATACGCCTGCTTTTATCAGGCGCAAGAGTTTTGAGGACATTTGCCGGGTGAGATATACGTAAATCCTGCAATATTGCCCGTGCAAATGTCCTCGCTCCCGAGATACAGAGGATCTGTTCAGCCAGAAACTTGACGGATCGGAAAAGCCGGTTTTCAGCGCATGCGGATTGTTCGCTGAAAACCGGCTTTTCCGATGCCTTCCCGGGTCCGTAGACACTCCATACGGACCCAGGAGGCAGGAATTTCTGGGCCAATGCTTCTCTGAATCCCTAACTTATCCTGAAATCCTTTGAAGTTCCTTTTCGATTCCGCATGGTCCTTCTGCCCACCCTGATTCACAACCTTTCCCTGCACCACCTTAATGGCAGCTTTAAAATCCTCATTGGTTCTGAGCCTGTACATTCCTTCAGAAACCTTAAGTGCTTCCGAGCAAGCTTTTTCCACTGCTTTAACTTCTGGCTGTTTATCCTCAAATTCCTTTTCAAACATTTCCTTTTGATACATTTTTAACTCCTGTTGGGTCTGTTGAACCTCAGCCAGGACAGCTCCTGCATTTAAACTAGAGAGACTTTGCTGCTGATGCAACATCATGGCTGGCTGTTCAGCTCCTAGCTCCTATCTCTTGGTCTTTCCGTAACTTAATCTCCTGTAACTGTTGTTTAAGATGCTCAACCTCTTGTTCCTTTTCTTTAAACAACTCATTGTCTCTTTGAGCACAGTAGTATACTCCATAAGCTAAAAAGGTTTTTTTGCCTCATCAACTTTCTCTGATCTACCCATTCCTCCTCTCTCAACTTTACCCTGCTATTATCTGATTCCCTGCGGTAAGCCATCAGCCACACTGCCTTCTGCCACAGAGCTTTTGTGAGTGGACCCTCGGTCCACTCTCTCACTTTCTGGATGGGTTCGTCCTTATATCCTGTACCCATGGGTCAGTTGGGCTGATTCTACTGTGAATATGTTTAACTTTTAATTCATCTGTAGACATTCCGTTTTTACCTCCCATAGTCAGTGTTCTTAGCTTAGTGTCCCTTCATGGTCACCAGAATCTGTAGGGCATTTTCCTACGAGTTTCAAATACCAAGACTTATAAGAACACTGAGATTTTCCAATCCAATGGACTTTATTAAAGAGATTGAAAAACTATAAGTTCCTAGTTCAACACTACTGAGTACAGGTTCAAAAGTATCAAACAAAACTACAAATTCTCCAGATAACTCGAGTGATCAATTTGACTGGATATATCATCCACATGTTTGCCAGGCCAGCTTACAACACCTCCCTTTGGTGTCCATTTTCAAGCTCGAGAGAAAGAACTTTCCTTTGTCTTTACCTTTGATACCGTATCAAACTGAGCCCACATGGTAGCCTGGTGTCCAGTTCTATTGGCCAGAGATAACTTACCCCTTTTGTTGATTGGCCAATTCTGATGTCATTTAACATGCCTCTTCCTGTTTGAATTCCAAGCTGCTTGCAGTGTGGAATATCCACCCCTCGAGGTTTTCTTCGATTTTTTTAACAGATTTTTTTTTGTCTTCCATAGGCCTTCACACTAAAGCAGATTATCTGGTAGTTATCACATTGCTGTTTGTGGGACCTTGCTGTGTGGAAATTGGCTGCTGTGTTTCTTACATTATGACTGTGATTACACTACAAAAAGTATTTAATTGGCTGTAAAACGCTTTGGGATGTCCTAAGGTTGTGAAAGGTGCTATATAAATACAAGTTTTGATTTATTTTCTTCACTTGGAGAAATAATTCCCCTGCAATAAAAGTCCTCTGAAGCACTTTACAGTGCTTGGTCTTTGCACTCAATTTACATTTGCGGACATGCTGGACTAAGTCAAGGCTGCAATCACAGCAGACTTGGATGGAAGAGCATTGTATAATTAATTTTAAGTACTCTGTGAAGTACTGCCAAAGTTTCAGTACAGAGAAGAAGTGGAGCAAGTGGGCCAATTTCTTCTTCAACTGCAAGTATCCAACTCTTCAGATGTTAGTGGAGCATGTGCCAGCTGTGCCTGTAAGCAAAGCTCCAATGGAAAGAATATTCTCTGTGATGAAGTAACTATGGATGGACAAGAGAAATAGGATGAGAGACGACCTTGTTGAAAATAAATTCTATTAAAATCACTGTCAAGGTATCATGCATCATCCTTGAAAGAAAGGACCTCTTGAAAGCAGCGAAAGAACAAGATAAAATACCCCTTTAGAAGGATTACCTCAGCGACTATACATACTGCAGATTAGGAGGCAAGAATAAGAACTCTCACTTGGCGCTAGCGAATCAGCACCCCATTTTACACTCTGCCTAGTTTTATTTTCTGAAAGCGGGCTGCCGATTCGTTATTGGCCATTTTAGGCCAACGCTCAAGCCGAGTGATAACATTTAACTGGTTCTCAGCTGATAGAGATTGTGACAGAAACAGTTAATGGCATCCTGGTAGTAGTCATGAGCAGTACCTGCAAGGAGGTTTGGTACTTAAAATGACGACTCTGGAAAACATCAAAAAACTGACCAAGTAGCAAAGAAAAAAGAAAGAAAGACTCGTAGTGCCTTTCACAGGCCTCAGGGAATCCCAAAGCGCTTTACAGTCAATTAAGTACATCTGAAGTGTAATCACTGTTGTACTGTAGGAAAAGCAGCAGCCAATTTGCACACAGCAATGTCCCACAAACAGCAATGTGATAATGATCAGATAATATGTTTTTTAGTGATGTTGGTTGAGGGATAAATATTGGCAGGTACACTACTGCCCTTCTTTGAATAATGCCTTGGGATCATTTACATCCACCTGAGAGTGCAGATGGGGTCTTGGTTTAATGTCTCATCTGAAATACGGCACCTCTGATAGTGCCGCACTCCATCAGTACTGCACTGAAGTGTTGGCCGAGATTATGTGCTCAAGTCTCTGGATTGGTGCTTGAATCCGCAACCTTCTGACAGAGGTGAGAGTGCTACCACTGAGCCACTGCTGACGCAATTGAAACGGAAGCAGCGGTGCATTTCGCACTCACTCAGCTCCCCCACCCACCCACCCAAAGTCCACTCAGTGTTAAGAACATAAGAACATAAGAATTAGGAACAGGAGTAGGCCATCTAGCCCCTCGAGCCTGCTCCGCCATTCAACAAGATCATGGCTGATCTGGTCGTGGACTCAGCTCCACTTACCCGCCTGCTCCCTGTAACCCTTAATTCCGTTATTGGTTAAAAATCTATCTATCTGTGACTTGAATACATTCAATGAGCTAGCCTCAACTGCTTCCTTGGGCAGAGAATTCCATAGATTCACAACCCTCTGGGAGAAGAAATTCCTCTCAACTCGGTTTTAAATTGGCTCCCCCGTATTTTGAGGCTATGCCCCCTAGTTCTAGTCTCCCCGACCAGTGGAAACAACCTCTCTGCCTCTATCTTGTCTATCCCTTTCATTATTTTAAATGTTTCTATAAGATCACCCCTCATCCTTCTGAACTCCAACGAGTAAAGACCCAGTCTACTCAATCTATCATCATAAGGTCACCCCCTCATCTCCGGAATCAGCCTAGTGAATCGTCTCTGTACCCACTCCAAAGCCAGTATATCCTTCCTGAAGTAAGGTGACCAAAACTGCACGCAGTACTCCAGGTACGGCCTTACCAATACCCTATACAGTTGCAGCAGGACCTCCCTGCTTTTGTACTCCATCCCTCTCGCAATGAAGGCCAACATTCCATTCGCCTTCCTGATTACCTGCTGCACCTGCAAACTAACTTTTTGGGATTCATGCACAAGGACCCCCAGGTCCCTCTGCACCTCAGCATGTTGTAATTTCTCCCCATTCAAATAATATTCCCTTTTACTGCTTTTTTCCCCAAGGTGGATGCCACCTCACACTTACCGACATTGTATTCCATCTGCCAAACCTTAGCCCATTCGCTTAACCTATCTAAATCTCTTTGCAGCCTCTCTGTGTCCTCTACACAACTCGCTTTCCCACTAATCTTAGTGTCATCTGCAAATTTTGTTACATTACACTCTGTCCCCTCTTCCAGGTCATCTATGTATATTGTAAACAGTTGTGGTCCCAGCACCGATCCCTGTGGCACATCACTAACCACAGATTTCCAACCCGAAAAGGACCCATTTATCCCAACTCTCTGCTTTCTGTTCGCCAGCCAATTCTCGATCCATGCTAATACATTTCCTCTAACTCCGCGTACCTCTATCTTCTGCAGTAACCTTTTGTGTGGCACCTTATCGAATGCCTTTTGGAAATCTAAATACACCACATCCATCGGTACACCTCTATCCACCATGCTCGTTATATCCTCAAAGAATTCCAGTAAATTAGTTAAACATGATTTCCCCTTCATGAATCCATGCTGCGTCTGCTTGATTGCACTATTCCTATCTAGATGTCCCGCTATTTCTTCCTTAATGATAGTTTCAAGCATTTTCCCCACTACAGATGTTAAACTAACTGGCCTATAGTTACCTGCCTTTTGTCTGCCCCCTTTTTTAAACAGAGGCGTTACATTAGCTGCTTTCCAATCCGCTGGTACCTCCCCAGAGTCCAGAGAATTTTGGTCGATTATAACGAATGCATCTGCTATAACTTCCGCCATCTCTTTTAATACCCTGGGATACATTTCATCAGGACCAGGGGACTTGTCTACCTTGAGTCCCATTAGCCTGTCCAGCACTACTCCCCTAGTGATAGTGATTGTCTCAAGGTCCTCCCTTCCCACATTCCTGTGACCAGCAATTTTTGGCATGATTTTTGTGTCTTCCACTGTGAAGACCGAAGCAAAATAATTGTTTAATGTCTCAGCCATTTCCACATTTCCCATTATTAAATCCCCCTTCTCATCTTCTAAGGGACCAACATTTACTTCAGTCACTCTTTTCCGTTTTATATATCTGTAAAAGATTTTACTATCTGTTTTTATGTTTTGCGCAAGTTTACCTTCGTAATTTATCTTTCCTTTCTTTATTGCTTTTTTAGTCATTCTTTGCTGTTGTTTAAAATTTTTCCAATCTTCTAGTTTCCCACTAACCTTGGCCACCTTATACGCATTGGTTTTTGATTTGATACTCTCCTTTATTTCCTTGGTTATCCACGGCTGGTTATCCCTTCTCTTACCACCCTTCTTTTTCACTGGATCGACCCCAATGTGTAGGAAGCTCAGCTTAGATTTGAATAGAATGCTAAGGTTGTGAGCAGTTTGGTTCAATCTAAGTCAGTGTCTGGGTAGGGGATGGAATTGGTGGCAAGGGTATGGATTTTGCAGCAAGGGTAGAAGATGATGACTTCGGTCTTGTTGATGTTTAACTGGAGGAAATGTTGGCTCACCCAAGAATCAATATCAGATAAGCAATCAGACAGCGCAGTGGCTGCCATCAGCATACATGTGGAAGCTGACCCCATGTCTGAGGAGGTTATCGCCATGTTGCAGCATGTAGATGATAAAGCAGAGGGGGCCAAGAATAAATCATTGGGATCTCTAGGCTGGGAAGAGAAGCTATTGCTGGAGATGCGCTGGCTGCTCACATTTGAATGGACAAGCCCTAATGTTTTCTGGCATTTTAGTGGGTATCTAGTGGGTAAATACCTCAAATTCACACCCTGTCATGTATGTGAATGCCGAGTCTCTCAACGAGGTACTATTAAAGGTTTTGCTGGGAACACTGGCATCAAAGGGGGAAGTGAGGGAATGGTGGAGCAAATTGAAGGCCAAAGGCTAAGCAGTTCAGAGATTGTACATGTTATGTCTCAAATAAAGCAATGTAACTGAGTACTGTAGATGTGAGTAAGTGTGACCTTAGTCTCTTTAATCTAACTCCAGAGTGTTGGTACACCATGGTACTGTATATAAGCTGTTGGTACTGTATATAAGCTGTATATACAGCTTATATACAGCTTATATACAGTGCTCCCAAGGGATGCTGGGATCTCTTGGGACTCCAACAGATATGCCCTCTGGTGGCGGTAGAATACTGGTTACATAGGGTTGCATACATAACAGACCATGCAGTTGGAAGTCAATTGGGGAAAGAGTTTTTTCTGAGGGTTGATACAGAGGGATTGGGGTTAGAAATGGTTATGGGGATATGGGTGGTGAGGGACACAAGGATATCGTCTGAGGTGAGCCTTGCCAGTAATCAAACCATGGGAGCAGAGAGATCACAGGAGATGGCAAGGTCACACATTTGGCCATTAATATGGGTCGTTTATATGGAGGGAAAGGATTAGGGAGATGGGAAGATGATGAATTTGGAGGACAGGAAAGGGGGAAGCTGAGATGAAGATTGATATCGTTAACTGAGGAACCGTTCAGTGCAGAGTCTGGGGTGAAGCTCAAAGACAAAAGGAGGGAAAATTAAAGAACAAGGACAAAATAAACAATAAATTGACCTAAAATTGAGCGGCATAAATAGCCAGGAGGCCCGAGAGCAGAAGGAGCGGGAGCGGAGCGAAATTGGATTCATAAACAATAACAAAACATCAAAGTGTGATCTCACAGGAGAGCAGGTAAGTAATTAGTTGGTCAGTATTACAGCTTTTCTTTGCTGACTAAGTTAGGGAAGGGAGTTAAATTATGTGCTGAGGAACAGTAACTTGCTGGTACTTATTGAATTAATTACTTAAAACAGATAAAATAATTAAACAAAATAAAATATCGATTGAATAAAAGCTTTAACTAATTAATTAATTAATAACACAAGGTTAGAGATGGCAGGGCAGTTGGTGTGTCACAACTGCAGCATATGGGAGTTAGCAGAGAGCATCGCGATCATGGAATGCATTTGGGATAGTTTCCTAGAACAATACGTCATGGAACCAACCAAGGAACAGGCTATTTTAGATCTTGCATTGTGTAATAATTCAAGGTTAATTAGCAATCTCATAGTAAGGGATCCTCTGTGGATTATAATACGATAGAATTTCACATTATGTTTGAAAGTGACTTGGCTAAGTTCGAAACTAAAGTCTTAAACTTAAATAAAGTCAATTACATAGGTATAAAGGGTGAATTGGCTAAGGTAGATTTGAAAAATAGATTACAAGGTATAGTGGTAGATAAGCAGTGGCTAGCATTTAAAGAAATATTTTAAAATTCTCAACAAAAGTAAATTCTATTGAGAAGCAAAACTCCATGGGAAAAGCAGTCCATTAGTGGCTAACTAAAGAAGTTAAGGATAGCATTAGATTGAAGGAAGAAGCTTATAATGTTGCGTCGAATAGTAGTAAGCCTGAGGATTGGGAGAGTTTCAGAAACCAGCAGATGACCAAAAAATTGATAAAAAGGGAAAAAATCGACTCTAAGAGAAAACTAGCAAGAAATATAAAAACAGATTGTAAGAGCTTTTACAAGTATACAAAAGAAGAGACTAGCAAAAGTAAATGTTGGTCCCTTAGAGGCTGAGACAGGAGAAATTATTATGGGGAATAAGGAAATGGCAGAAATGTTAAACAAATATTTTGTATCTGTCTTCACAGTAGAAGACACAAAAAGCATACCAAGGGTCCAATGAGGGTGAGGAACTTAATGTAAGTAATATAAGTGGAGAAAAAGTACGAGAGAAACTAATGGGACTAAAAGCCAACAAATCCCAAATTATCTCATTGAAACATATCAGATTCTGAAGAGGACTGACACGCTAGATGCTGAGAGGTTGTTTCCCCTGGCTGGAGTTTCTGGAACTAGGGCGCACAGTCTCCGAATAAGCGGGTAGACCATTTAAGACAGAGATGAGGAGGAATTTATTCACTCAGAGGGTTGTGAATCTTTGGAATTCTCTGTTCCAGAGGGCTGTGAATGCTGAGTCTCTGGGTATATTCAAGGCTGAGATAGATAGATTTTTGGAGTCTAGGGGAATCAAGGGATATGGAGATCGGGCAGGAAAGTGGAGATCAGCCATGATCTTATTGAATGGTGAAGCAGGCGTGAGGGTTTGTCTGGCCTACTCCTGCTCCTATATCTTATATTCTTATGTTCTTATGTTAAAAAAGAAATCTAATGAAAGAAAAGATAGCAAAGGGGAAATAAATAAAAAATGAAAAATAATGAGAAAGCTAAAAGACAAAGAAATAAAGAAAAGTGAAATGATAAAATGGTAGAAATTTTGATCATATGAAGCCAATGTCTTGAATTTTATGGTTAGACTAACACTGAGGCTATCACCGCTCACCGTTATTAAAGAATAGATCAAACAGCAAATTCTGGTGTCCGCACATGTGCAGTTAAACACAGAAATCAGGAAGTTGCTGTCTGAGATGTCCTGCTCCTCCAAAAGCTTTGCTCTAATGGGACCACGCTGAGAGACTTGGCGGACTATATGGTTTTACATAGCAGTGCATAAATTTGAGGTATTTACCCGCTAGATAGCCATTAAACATGCCAGAAAATGTTAGGGCTGGTCCATTCAAGTCTAAATGAATTTTTAATGGCGTGATAAGAGCCAAACAACCTCTCTAGCACTGAAAGTTTACTTTTAAAAGTGTGGAGTCTCCTTCAGATTTTAGTTATTGTTGGAGATTTGTAAAAATGTAATTAATTAAAAAAAACTTTTTCTGTCTGTCTCTTTTATCATGCTCTCTTAATCCCATCTTTCTTTCCCTCTCTTTATTTTGCTTTCTGTACATGATTTGGTATTGAATTAAATACTCTAACTTACATTGCTGGTTTAGATGCTCAGTAAGGATTCTTCAATCTGATTGGTTGAGGAGACATGCTGTTGCTTGGCCTGTTCGCACAGATCCCAGATCCCCTGTAGAGGGGGCCTTGCTGAAATTGATTTTGGGGCCGAAATTGCTCTCCTCCTTAAGGTCCATTACCACTTCTAAGAGGCAGTAATGGAGCAGATAGGCCTCACCGACCGCAGGCAGATGGTTGGGCAGACCCATCCTAAATTTCCCCCAGGCCAGGAACAACAAGAGCGGGTTTCCGTGCCGCCCATGATGCTGCCCCATCGGGCACGCTTCTGACCGGTGCCAACTCCTTTCTGCCCCGCGTGGGAAATTGCCCTGCCATTATTTCCGATTAACGGCTGTTTTTTTAGGCCAAAATAACGCCCAAAAAGTATGTTTTAAAATTTTGGTGTAGCCTTAAAATACCTCAGTTTTTAAGGATGGAACTAAAAATTTTTGCCTGAAAATAACGCCAGTTCTGCGCATGCCCAACACACGAAGCATTTAGGTTCCATGGGTAAAGTTGTTCAATGAAACGCGAGGCACAATTGTAACTCGGCGAGCTTGTTCCCAAAAAGACGGGGCTCTCGGCAATCTTAACATATCCTTAAATTGCAGATTCTGTTTTCAGTTCGCCCCAGCTCATTAAACTATTAACAGCTATAGTAGCCTGAATTAACCAGGAGGGATTTGTTCACAAAATCCCGAGTTGGAAGGATTCCCACTGACTCGATTATGGATGGCAAAGATTTCGGCCACCACTGAACTGTTCACGTCCCGCCTCCAAAACTTTTAATTGTGTTTTACTATTTCAAAATGACCTTTGTACATTGGTTATACCTTTTGAATTAATTTACTCCAGCAGTTATAATGGTTGACCGACGGATCAATTAATAATCAGATACAGATCACGATTAACTGACTGAACTATTCAGAATGCTGGATATACATTTGAAGGAAATGCTGTAAACATTTTTAAGTAGTTTTTATAGAAAATCTAGGTTTTGTTCCCTCCAAAAGCTTTAACTTTGAGCTCCGTTTCCCAAGGTTAACGCCGTTAACACCGATTTCGAATGGACTCGACTAGGTAAGGCAAGCTTTTTAAAAATGGTATTGAGCACGGTCCTTAAAACTATCCTTATTGGGGAAACTCACAAAAATGGCGTAATCATTGAGTTTGACCCCGCGTGACATCACAAAACGGTTCTTAAAAAAAAACGGCCCTTATTTTTTAATGACGGCGTTATACCATTGGCGAAACTAGCAAAACCGGCTTAAATTTATTTAGCTCCCAAAAAAACCCTTCAGTTCCAAAATTGATGAATTTCTGGCCCTAAATCCTTGATTTTTGAGCGTTGAGTTCCATCAAAAAGAACCATATTTGTGTTTATGTGCATGAATTTTAAATTATATCAGAATTTTGAACGTATGTTGTTAAAGCTGAAGAAGGGAATCGATAGTGCAATTACCATCATAGGTTCATAAATATCAATACAACAGTACTGTAAAACATATTTGCTTAATTAATGGCAATGCAGTCAAATTCTAATCTATTTGCATTTTATAAAGAAATCTCATATTTACGCTTCTGAAACATATTGCCCCAGCTCCCAGTTCCCAGAGACTAATCCGGCAATTTGCATCTTGAACTATATCCTAATGACATGCAAGATTCAATTAAATGATCACCCACATATTTATTTTTTTGGCTGGTAGTACTGAAGGATAATGGGGAGAGCAGAGCCAGCTAAAGAGAAGAAACATGAAGCTGGCTTTTGCAAGGCAGTGTAATAATTATCCATTTGTAATTGGCAACAAAGGTCCAAATCTATTGGCAAACAAACAGTATCAAATAGTAATGCAACTTCCTTGGTCTAGAAGGCAGAGACATGTATAGCTTGAGTTTTACGGCTAGACTTTCCATCAGTTTCGCTTCACTACTGCTGAAAAAAAGCTGCACTCACTTGACCTTAACCCAGTATAATGGAAGCTACTTAGTATATCGGAGGACTTTTCATATTAAAGGCTGCTTCAAGTTCTGGGAGTTTTGAATTAATCTGTGTTATATATGTAAACCTGTAAATATCTTGTTTAACCACCAGAGGGCTCATTCCCTGGAGTCCCAAGGGATCCCAGAATCCCTTGGAAGCACCTATACTTAAGGAGGCCTCACAGGCTGGAGAGGCACTCTGGAGACCTGTAATAAAAGACTAAGGTCACACTTTACTTTGAGCTCACAGTATCTGGTCAGACTCTTTATTCATACACAATAACTGGCGACGAGATACAGATGATGAACCCCACTGCAACAATGCAGAGAACAGTGGGCATCCTGAAGAAATTTTCAGAGGAAAATGATTCGGAAACCTTCGGGGAGCGACTCGACCAATACTTCGTGGCCAATAAGCTGGAAGGAGAAGCGAACGCTGGCTAATGAAGGGTGATTCTCCTCACCGTTTGCGGGGCACCAATGTATGGCCTCATGAAAAATCTGCTTGCTCCAGCGAAACCCACAGAGAAATCATATGATGATTTGTGCACACTGGTCCCGGAAACCCGAAGGAAAGCGTTCTGATGGTGAGGTACCGGTTCTACACGTACAAAAGGTCTGAAGGCCAGGAAGTGGCGAACTATGTCGCTGAGCTAAGACGCCTTGCAGGACATTGTGAATTTGAAGGACATTTGGAGCACATGTTCAGGGACTTCTTTGTAGTTGGCATTGGTCATGAAGTGAGACTTCGCAAACTTTTGACTGTAAAGACACCAACATTGAGCAAAGCCATAACAATAGCCCAGGCGTTCATTGCCATGAGTGACAATATCCAGCAAATCTCTCAGCACACATGTGCTGCTACACATACTATGAACAAAATGTTGTTTTCAAATCATAACGTAAAGAACAGGCCTCACATGCCTGCAGCTGCAAGTCCACAGATGTCTCAGAGTCCACCATCAATGGTGATGAGTGCTAGTCCATTAACACCTTGTTGGCGCTGCGGGGGTGATCATCGTTTCCATTCATGCTGCTTCAAAGGATATGTTTGCAAGGGCTGTGGAACAACGGGACACCTCCAATGTATGTGCAGGTGAGCTGCAAACCCTGCTAATCCTGCGAACTACCATGTTGCAGAGGAGGACAGATCCACGGCAGAGCATGGCGAACCAGAGCCTCAGGCTGAGGAGGCAGAGGTATATGGGGTGCACACATTTACCACAAAGTGTCCCCCGATAATGCTGAAGGATGAATTAAATGGATTCCCGTTGTCAATGGAGCTGGACACAAGCGTGAGCCAGTCCATTATGAACAAAAAGACTTTCGATAAATTGTCGTGCAGCAAGGCCTCAAGGCCAGTCCTGACTCCCATTTGCACTAAACTGAGAATGTACACAAAGGAAGTGATTCCCGTAATCGGCAGGCTACCGTAAAGGTCTCCTATGATGGACCGGTGCACAAGCTACCACTCTGGGTGGTACCGGGCGATGGCCCCACGCTGCTCGGCAGGAGCTGGCTGAGGAAGATACGCTGGAACTGGGACGACGTCCGAGCGCTCTCGCCCGTCGACGACACTTCATGTGCCCAGGTCATAAACAAGTTCCCCTCGCTGTTCGAACCAGGCACCGGAAGTTTCAAGGAGCAAAAGTTCAGATCCACTAATTCCGGGGGCGGGACCCATCCATCACAAGGCAAGAGCAGTATCGTACATGGTGAGCCAGAGGATGGAGATCGAACTGGACCGGCTGCAACGAGAGGGCATCATTTCGCTGATCAAATTCAACGAGTGGGCCAGTCCGATTGTTCCAGTCCTCACGGGAGATGGCACCGTCAGAATCTGTGGTGATTACAAAGTAACTATCAATAATTTCTCCCTGCAGGATCAATACCCATTACCAAAGGAAGACGACCTTTTTGCGATGTTGGCGGGAGGAAAGACGTTGACAAAGCTGGACTTGACCTCGGCCTACATGACGCAGGAGCTGGAGGAATCATTGAAGGGCCTCACCTGCATCAACACGCACAAAGGTCTCTTCATTTATAACAGATACCCGTTTAGGATTCGATCAGCCGTGGCGATATTCCAGGGAAACATGGAAAGCTTGCTGAAGTCGGTCCCGTGCACCGTGGTCTTCCAGGACGACATCTTGGTTACAGGTCGGGACACAGTCGAGCATCTGCAGAACCTGGAGGAGGTTCTTAGTCGGCTTAATCATGTGGGGCTCATGTTAAAATGCTCGAAGTGCATTTTCCTGGCGCCTGAAGTGGAGTTCCTGGGGAGAAGAATCGCGGTGGACGGCATCAGGCCCACCGATTCGAAGACGGAGGCAATCGAGAACGCACCGAGATCACAGAATGTGACGGAGCTGTGATCATTTCTAGGACTCCTGAACTACTTTGGTAACTTCTTACTGGATCTCAGCACATTTTTAGAACCACTGCATGCTTTACTGCATAAAGGAGATGAATGGGTATGGGGTAAAAGCCAAGAAAATGCCTTTGTAAAAGCCAGAAAACTGTTATGCTCAAACAAATTGCTTGCGTTTGGTACTAGCATGAGATGCGTCATCATATGGTGTCGGGTGTGTATTGCAACAAGCTAATGAAGCTGGGAAATTGCAACCAGTTGCTTATGCAGCCAGGAGTCTGTCAAAGGCTGAGAGGGCCTTCAGCATGATTGAAAAAGAAGCGTTAGCGTGTGTTTATGGGGTAAAGAAAATGCATCAATATCTGTTTGTACTAAAATTCAAATTGGAAACTGACCATAAGCCACTTATATATCCCTGTTTTCTGAAAGTAAGGGGATAAATATGAATGCATCGGCCCGCATCCAGAGATGGGCGCTCAGATTGTCCACATACAACTACGCCATCTGCCACAGGCCAGGCACAGAAAACTGTGCCGATGCTCTCAGTAGGCTGCCATTGCCCAACATGTGGGTGGAAATGGCACAGCCCGTAGATTTAGTCATGGTAATAGAAGCATTCGAGAGTGAGCAATCATCCGTTACTGCCCGACAGATTTGAACCTGGACGAGCCAGGATCCCTTACTGTCCTTAGTAAAAAACTGTGTGCTTCACGGGAGCTGGTCCAGTGAGATAATGTCGGCAAGCATGTCCGCTGCCACCACTGAAAGCCTGCGGCCATGTTTGCCACGCACGGCCTGCCTGATGTCCTGGTGAACGACAACGGGCCGTATTTCACCAGTGCCGAGTTCACAGAGTTCATGACCTGCAATGGGATCAAATATGTTACATCTGCCCTGTTCAAACCAGCATCCAATGGTCAGGCAGAGAGAGTAGTGAAAACTATCAAGCAAAGCTTGAAGAGGGTAACTAAAGGCTCACTGCAGACTCGCCTATCCCGAGTTCTGCTGAGATACCGCATGAGACCCCACTCGCTCACTGGGATTCCACCCACTGAACTGTTCACGAAAAGGGCACTTAAGACAAGGCTCTCGTTAGTCCACCCTGATCTACACTAACAGGTAGAGAGCAGGCGGCTTCAACAAAGTACATATCATGAGAGCGCAAATGTGTCACGCGAGATTGAAGTCAATGATCCTGTATTTGTGTTGAACTATGGACAAGGTCCCAAGTGGCTTCCTGGCACTGTTGTGGCCAAAGAGGGGAGCAGGGTGTTTCGGGTCAAACTTTCAAATGGACTCATTTACAGGAAACACTTGGACCAAACCAAACTCAGATTCACGGACTATCCAGATCAACCCACATTAGACCCTACCTTTTTTGATCCCCCAACACACACACCAGTGGCAATCAACACAGCGGTTGACCACGAAGCAGAACCCATCACCCGCAGCAGCCCAGCAGGACTCACCACACCAAGAAGCCCAGCAAGACCAGCTGCACGGCAGCCCAGCGAGGGCCCAACAAACGACTCATCAAAACCAGTATTTGCACCGAGACGATCAACCAGGGAAAGAAAGGCTCCAGATTGTAAATAGTTATACTATTGACTTTGGGGGGGGGGGAGTGTTGTTATATATGTAAACCTCTAAATACCTGGTTTAACCACCAGAGGGCTCATCCCCTGGAGTCCCAAGGGATCCCAGAATCCCTTGGGAGCACCTGTACTTAAGGAGGCCTCACAGGCTGGAGAGGCACTCTGGAGACCTGTAATAAAAGACTAAGGTCACGCTTTACTTTGAGCTCACAGTATCTGGTCAGACTCTTTATTCATACATTATAATCTGTGAGTGCTTTTAAGGTGGTTTTAAAATCTGAACAACCATCTAATCATATTGTGGTTTCTTTGAAATCTTTATGTGAGTTTTTGGAGGACAATTTATTAATTCTGAATACACAGTAATAGTAATGGGGCCTGTAATTTCTCAGCCAGTATTGATGACTACTCACATGCTGCAGACTAGAAATGGGAGAAGTTATATTGAAGAGCATTATGTGCCCAATGAAAGAGGTGGCAGACTGATGAGGGGGAGGAGAACTTACACCCAACGCACTTACAGGGATAAGCAGTCATACCTGAACTTGTCCGAGAACACGGGCCTTAGGAGGCTGTGCTTCCGAAAGGAGGTCATCAGTGAAATATGCCAGCAAATTAAGGGAGATCTGCAGCCAACCATCACCATCAGGACTGCACTGCCTGTTGAGGTCAAGGTTACTGCGGCACTTTCCTTCTATGCATCGGCTCCTTTCAGGCCTCAACTGGAGACATTTGCGCTATCTCTCAGCACACCACACATTGCTGCATTCGACAGGTGACTGAAGCCCTTTACACTCGTAGGATGGACTTGTTAAATTTCCCTATGACCAAGGTGGCACAAACTGAGAGGGTTTTGGGTTTCTCCAGAATAGCAAACTTCCCCAAGGTGCAGGGAGCAATAGTTTGTAAGCACATCGCCATGCGAGCACCTTTACAGGATACGGAGGTGTTTCAGAACCAAAAGGGATTCCAATCCCTCAATGTGCAACTCGTTGTCGACCTGAAGCAAATCATAATGGCAGTAAATGCAAAATTTCCAGGGAGTATCCATGGTGCGCACATCTTGCGTGAGAGCATGGTCTCTGACCTGTTTAAGAGTCAGCCACAAGGTCACGGTTGGATGCTGGGCGATAAAGGATATGGCCTTGCCACCAGGCTGATGACCTCCCTGCGTAAGCCCCAGACAGAAGCCGAGTACAACGAAAGCCACATAGCCACATGCAATATTGTCACTTAAGCAGCGCTTCAGATGCCTGGACCACTCGGGAGGTGAATTATAATACCAGGTCACTCAATTCATTGTGGTGTGCTGCATTTTGCATAAATTAGCTATCAGGAGAGAACAAGAATTGCCAGATGGGACCGCCAGTCCACCTCATGAGAGAGGGGAGGCGGAAGAAGAGGACAAGGAGATGGACGAGGACTACGGGGAGGACAATCAGGCTGGCGTTGAAACCATGCCCCCATCCCACGCTAGACTGCGGGAAAGGACCCGTGGTGGTGACGCAGCTGCAGGACTGTTGTGTCCGCAGCTCATAAATGAACGGTTTGAGTTATGTTGGTGGTAGTTACGCAGCTGCAAGACTGTTGTGTCTGCAGCTCATAAATGAACGATTTGAGTTATGTTGGTGGTAGTTACGCAGCTGCAAGGCTGTTGTGTCCGCAGCTCATAAATGAACGGTTTGAGTTATGTTGGTGGTAGTTACGCAGCTGCAAGACTGTTGTGTCTGCAGCTCATAAATGAACGGTTTGAGTTATGTTGGTGGTAGTTACACAGCTGCAAGACTGTTGAGTCTGCAGTTCATAAATGAACGGTTTGCGTTACATTGGTGACAATTACAGTTACAATTGATTTACGTTATGGTTAATCTTTGCCTTTCCTGGCCTGGCCTCACCAGTGCATGCAAAGTTGATATATGTTTAACATTTCTGCTATCTGAAGACACTGCACAACAATGTTAAGTTAAATAATTTTTTTTTAATGTTATTGCTAAAATTCTTTTTTTAAACAACACAAAATCCATGTACCCGTTCCCCCACCCCAACAGTGAAACATTTATAAATAACAATAAATTTTTATAGACAGCAACAACAACAAAGACGATTTTTATAAACACACATGCACCGCCCCTCTCCCGACCCCCACCGCAACAGTGAAAAAGTTTTAAATGCTTTACTTGAAAAATGAACAACAACAACAACAACAGCAAAATCAACATAATTTAAACAATTCAAACACCCACCCAACATTCAACAATTACAAAAAAATAAACAACAATAACCCTCCCTTCCTCCCTCCCGACCTGTGGCCACATACCTCCTTTCCTTTCCCCGGGTCTGTACCCCACCTCTTCCCCTCCCCCTACCAACTCCAAGTCGCTCTGCAGTAGGGCACCTCGAGTGCTGCTTCCGTGGGGGCTGACAGCAGATCCATTGATTGGGTACTTGATGGAGAGCACATTTCCAAGCAAATGTCCTCTGAGCCAGAATTAAGAGCTTGCTCCTCTCCTGACTCGCATGTGTCTCGAGCAATGGGGGTATGGCACCTTGGGGAGCAGTGCTGTATTCCGGGACCAGTGGCTGCCCTCTGGCATCCGTATTCCCAGCTATTCTCTCCAGTGCCACTGCTATCTGCGTCATCTGGGCGACGATCGTGGACAGAGTGGCACCCTGGCCAGATAATCCGCCCATTGCTTGGAGGAGCTCCCGACCAATGTCAATGCTTGTCCTGGAGAAGTTAACATAGAAACATAGAAAATAGGTGCAGGGGTAGGCCATTCGGCCTTTCGAGCCTGCACTGCCATTCAATAAGATCATGGCTGATCATTCTTCAGTACCCCTTTCCTGCTTTCTCTCCAGGCCCCTTGATCCTCTTAGCCGTAAGGGCCATATCTAACTCCCTCTTGAATATATCCAATGAACTGGCATCAACAACTCTCTGCGGCAGGGAATTCCACAGGTTAACAACTCTCTGAGTGAAGAAGTTTCTCCTCATCTCAGTCCTTAATGGCCTACCCCTTATCCTAAGACTATGTCCCCTGGTTCTGGACTTCCCCAACATCAGGAACATTCTTCCTGCATCTAATCTGTCCAGTCCCGTCAGAATCGTATACGTTTCTATGAGATCCCCTCTCATTCTTCTAAATTCCATTGAATATAAGCCGAGTCGATCCTGTCTTTCTTCATATGTCAGTCCTGCCAACCCAAGAATCAGTCTGGTGAATCTTCGCTGAACTCCCTCAATAGCAAGAATGTCCTTCCTCAGATTAGGAGACCAAAACTGAACGCAGGTGAGGCCTCACTAAGGCCCTGTACAACTGCAGTAAGACCTCCCTGTTCCTATACTCAAATCCCCTAGCTATGAAGGCCAACATACCATTTGCCTTCTTCACCGCCTGCTGTACCTGCATGCCAACCTTCAATGACTGATGAACCATGACACCCAGGTCTCGTTGCACCTCCCCTTTTCCTAATCTGCCACCATTCAGATAATATTCTGCCTTCATGTTTTTGCCACCAAAATGGATAACCTCACATTTATCCACATTATACTGCATCTACCATGCATTTGCCCACTCACCTAACCTGTCCAAATCACCCTGCAGCCTCTTAGCATCCCCCTCACAGCTCACACCGCCACGCAGTTTAGTGTAATCTGCAAACTTGGAGATATTACACTCAATTCCTTCATTCAAATCATTAATGTATATTGTAAAGAACTGGGGTCCCAGCACTGAGCCCTGCGGCACTCCACTAGTCACTGCCTGCCATTCTGAAAAGGACCCGTTTATCCCGACTCTCTGCTTCCTGTCTGCCAACCAGTTCTCTATCCACGTCAGTACATTATCCCCAATACCATGCGCTTTGACTTTGCACACCAATCTCTTGCGCGGGACCTTGTCAAAAGCCTTTTGAATGTCCAAATACACCACATCCACTGGTACTCCCTTGTCCACTCTGCTAGTTACATCCTCAAAAAATTTCAGAAGATTCGTCAAGCATGATTTCCCTTTCATAAATCCATGCTGACTTGGACCGATCCTGTCACTGCTTCCAAATGCACTGCTATTTCATACTTAATGATTGATTCTAACATTTTCCCCACTACTGATGTCAGGCTAACTGATCTATAATTACCCGTTTTCTCTCTCCCTCCTTTTTTAAAAAGTGGTGTTACATTAACTACCCTCCAGTCCATAGGAACTGATCCAAAGTCGATAGACTGTTGTAAAATGATCACCAATGCATCCACTATTTCGAGTGCCACTTCCTTAAGTACTCTGGGATGCAGACTATCAGGCCCCGGGGATTTATCAACCTTCAATCCCATCAATTTCCCTAACACAATTTCCCGCCTAATAAGGATATTCTTCAGTTCCTCCTTCTCACTAGACCCACTGTCCCCTAGTTCATTCGGAAGGTTATTTGTGTCTTCCTTCGTGAAGACAGAACCGAAGTATTTGTTCAATTGGTCTGCCATTTCTTTGTTCCCCATTATAAATTCACCTGAATCCGACTGCAAGGGACCTCAAGGTTTGTCTTCAATAATCTTTTTCTCTTCACATATTTATAGAAGCTTTTGCAGTCAGTTTTTATGTTCCCTGCAAGCTTCCTCTCGTACTTTATATACCCACTCTTAATTAAACCCTTAGTCCTCCTCTGCTGAATTCTAAATTTCGCCCAGTCCTCAGGTTTGTTACTTTTTCTGGCCAATTTATATGCCTCATCCTTGGTTTTAACACTATCCTTAATTTTCCTTGTTAGCCACGATTGAGCCACCTTCCCCATTTGATTTTTACTCCAGACAGGGATGTACAATTGCTGAAGTTCATCCATGTGATCTTTAAATGTTTGCCATTGCTTATCCACCGTCAACCCTTTAAGTATCCTTTGCCAGTCTATTCTAGCCAATTCACGTCTCATACCATCGAAGTTACCTTTCCTTAAGTTCAGGACCCTAGTTTCTGAATTAACTTTGTCTCTCTCCATCTTTATAAAGAATTCTACCATATTATGGTCACTCTTCCTCAAGGGGCCTCGCACAACAAGATTGCTAATTAGTCCCTTCTCATTACACATCACCCAGTCTAGGATGGCCAGCCCTCCAGTTGGTTCCTCGACATATTGGTCGAGAAAATCATCCCTAATACACTCCAGGAAATCGTCCTCCACTGCATTGCTACCAGTTTGGTTAGCCCAATCAATATTAGATTAAAGTCGCCCATGATAACTGCTGTACCTTTAGTGCACACATCCCTTATTTCTTGTTTGATGCTGTTCCCAACCTCACTACTACTGTTTGGTGGTCTGTACACAACTCCCACTAGCGTTTTCTGTCCTTTGGTATTCCACAGCTCCACCCATACCGATTCCACATCATCCAGGCTAATGTCCCTCCTTACTATTGCATTAATTTCCTATTAACCAGCAACGCCACCCCACCTCCTTTTCCTCTCTGTCTATCCTTCCTAAATGTTGAATATCCCTGGATGTTGAGTTCCCAGCCTTGATCACCCTTGAGCCATGTCTCCGTGATGCCAATTACATCATATCCGTTAACTGCTGTCTGCGCAGTTAATTCGTCCACCTTATTCCGAATACTCCTCGCATTGAGGCACAGAGCCTTCAGGCTTGTCTTTTTAACACACTTTGCCCCTTTAGAATTTTGCTGTAATGTGGCCCTTTTTGTTTTTTGCCTTGGGTTTCTCTACCCTCCACTTTACTATTCTCCTTTCTATCTTTTGCTTCTGCCTCCATTTTATTTTCCTCTGTCTCCCTGCATAGGTTCCCATCCCCCTGCCATGTTAGTTTATCTCCTCCCTAACAGCACTAACAAACACTCCCCCCAGTACATTGGTTCCGGTCCTGCCCAGGTGCAGACCGTCCGGTTTGTACTGGTCCCGCCTCCCCCAGAACTGGTTCCAATGCCCCAGGAATTTGCATCCCTCCCTTTTGCACCACTCCTCAAACCACATATTCATTTGAGCTATCCTGCGATTCCTACTCTGACTAGCATGTGGCACTGGTAGCAATCCTGAGATTACTACTTTTGAGGTCCTACTTTTTAATTTAGCTCCTAGCTGCCTATATTCATCTCATAGGACATCATCCCGTTTTTTACCTATATCGTTGGTACCCATGTGCACCACGACAACTGGCTGTTCACTCTCCCTTTTCAGAATGTCCTGCACCCGCTCTGAGACATCCTTGACCCTTGCACCAGGGAGGCAACATACCATCCTGGATTCTCGGTTGCGTCCGCAGAAACGCCTATCTATTCCCCTTACAATCGAATCCCTTATCACTATAGCTCTCCCACTCTTTTTCCTGCCCTCCTGTGCAGCAGAACCACCCACAGTGCCATGAACTTGGCTGCTGCTACCCTTCCCTGGTGAGTCATCCCACTCAACATCCCCCCCAAAACGATGTATCTGTTTTACAGATGACCGCAGGGGACCCCTGCACTACCTTCCTTCCACTGCTCTTCCTGTTGGTCACCCATCTACTATCTGGCTGTGTACCCTTTACCTATGGTGAGACCAACTCACTAAACATGCTATTCACTTCATTCTCAGCATCGTGCATGCTCCAGAGTGAATCTACCCACAGCTCCAGTGCCTCAATGTGGTCCGTCAGGAGCTGGAGGCGGATACATTTCCCGCACACATAGTCGTCAGGGACACCGGAAGCGTCTCTGACTTCCCACATAGTACAGGAGGAGCATAACACGTGTCCGAGCTCTCCTGCCATGTCTTAACCCTTAGATTAACTTAAATTGGCAACAACAATGCTAAAGGTTTATTACTGATATAGAAAAGAAAAAGAAAAACTACTTACCATTCACCACCCAATCAATTACCCCCTTGGCTGTGACATCGCCTTTCAATTTCTTTCTACTTCTTTTTGCCTTCCTGCTGCAGCTGCACCAGTCGGCCCCCGACGTCTCCGGACTGCCTGCTGCTCACACTCCCGCCTCCCCGACGCGTTGGGCCTTTTGTAGGCCTCCGACGTCCCCGGACTCCCTGCTGCTCACACTCCCACCTCTCCGATGCATTGGGCCACACTTAGGTCCACCGGTTGGAACAGTCCGACTGCGCCGAACCAACCTCCTCGGTTGAAGAGGACGTAGCCGCAGGAACACTTGTGGAAAGGGCTGCAGGCTCCTCCTCCACCTCTTCACTATCCTCAATGGAGAGGAGGACCTGCAGCAAGACGGGCGACACTTTTGCCTCCTCACCTCCAGAGACAACAACAACAGTATCCTGGGGTGCCTCGGGTACCTGGAAGGACTGCGCCTGTACTATCTCGTGAGTTAGAAAACATAAATGAGGTAATTAGAAGAGAAGTGGGTGCTCGGGTCACATGAGAATGCTTACGTTACACAGGCATATGAACGAGGTGCAACACTACTGCAATAAATATATTGACAGACATCACATATAATTAAAATCATGATAGTACAGAATCTGCATTGCATAACAATGATATTTCATGATCCCATCATTAATTACATAACATTACATCAATCATATTGTACGGAAATGAATGGTAAATCAGTGAGGATGCTAATGTCAGTTTAGCCGCCACCCATGTGCCGTTGCTTGGCCCTATTCTTCTTCTGCAAAGGTGACAAGAGCATGGCATGACATAAGATCATTGCTCGGTACTTTTACAGATAAAACTGTTAGCAGATTACTGACAGATATCATCTTATTATTATTACTATTACACAACACAACACACAGTCAATCCACAATTAGTCATCCCATGCTAATCATTGTCACCGTTAACGTTATATGCTGTTACACTTCAGTTACATCTACCATCTGAGAATAACTTGAATAAGATTGAGGTTTGGACTAAACGATTACCAGTATAACTACAATACATCAGATCTGCATTTAAATTAGTTATTGCATCATTGCAATTTATTATATCAATAAATGTAATACTTACTCTGCCAGAACCAACAAGATCATTCCAGCGCTTGCGGCACTGGTTAGGCTCCTTCACCTCATGCGTGCTCACAGATATAACCTCGACTATCTCCGCCAAATCCTTTGATAAACCTGGGGGAGGGAGGGGTGCTTTCCCATGAACACCCTGGGTCAATTCTGCCCACCGACTTTTGACCTCTGCCACTAAGGCAGCATTGGCCTCCTCACGAAAGCGCTTTGTGAGCCTACGTTCTCCCACCTCTCCTGCTACCGCCACTTCCTCCTTCTCCTCGCTCACCCTTATTTCACCTATTTCACTTGCAGCCATAATTTTTTTTTCGCAAAAAATCTCACAAATCTCACAAAAAATCAATCCACAATACCAGCACTACAATCCCTCACCAACTTTCTCCACTATCTCTCCCTCTCTCTCCTCTTTCACTTTCACTATTTTCTGCGCATGTGCAGATAAGAACATAAGAACATAAGAAATAGGAGCAGGAGTAGGCCAAATGGCCCCTCGAGCCTGCTCCGCCATTTAATACGATCCGATGGCTGATCTGATCATGGACTCAGGTCCACTTCCATGCGCTCCCCATAACCCCTTATCCCCTGATCGTTTAAGGAACTATTTTTGTCTTAAATTTATTCAATGTCCCCGCTTCCACAGCTCTCTAAGGCAGCGATCCACAACCCTCTGAGAGAAGAAATTTCTCCTCATCTCATTTTTAAATGGGCGGCACCTTATTCTAAGATTATGCCCCCTAGTTCTAGTCTCCCCTATCAGTGGAAACATCCTCTCTGCATCCACCTTGTCAATCACCCTCGTTTCGATAAGATCACCTCTCATTCTTCTGAATTCCAATGAACAGAGGCCCAATCTACTCAACCTTTCCTCATAAGTCAACCCCCTCATCTCCCGAATCAACCTTCTCTGAACTGCTTCCAAAGCAAGTATACCCTTTCATAAATATGGAAACCAAACCGCAGTATTCCAGATGTGGCCTCACCAATACCCTGTATAACTGTAGCAAGACTTCCTTGCTTTTATACTCCATCCCCTTTGTAATAAAGGCCAAGATTCCGTTGGCCTTCCTGATCACTTGAGATGACCCCTAACCTCCTGAAACGCGAGAAAAGACCATTGCTATGGATGCCGTCCTTGCACGACTGAATAAATCGCTAACGCCCATTTCACATCGCTACGGCTAATGCCCAAATTAAAAAGTGGAAACTAGCGGGGATATTCCGGCGATGACAAAAAAAGATATAATCGCTAACGCTGGAAATACCGCCCACTTTTGGGCAATCTGGAGAATAATGCAAAGTATAACCCTTAAACCTTAGACCTTCCGATGCAAAGGAACATTCCAAATGGCATAAAATTGGCTAGCAGGTACAGCCTTTTTGGAAATATTGGAGCCCCACCTCAAATGGACACAGAGCAATTTCCTAACAAGGTACCCTGTACTGGTACATGCCACAGTTTTAACCAAGTAAACTCCAGGGGGCCGAAATTGCCCCCTCTTAAGACCTGTTACCATCATAAATCGGCAGGCCCCCGACGGCAAAAATTCCGCTCTGAAAATCTTCGGCGTGCCCGGCGGTGCCAAAAGCTGTTTTCTCCGGATGGTCCAGTGAGGCTGTGGCCTTCTGCAATGGCGACGCGGCTTCCCTTAAAGGGGAGGACACACTGCCGCTGCCGCCATGTGTTTTTTTTGTTGGCCGACTGCCATGTCGGTCCGACAATTATGTCCCCGGGTTCGGCCGGGCCGCCAACAGGCAGCCTGGCACCCTCTCTTGGGTGTCAGGCCGCTGGCCTGGACTGGACCCTCCCTGGTAGCCTAGTCGACCGAAGTTTTAAAATCGCGAAGGCCCCCCCTTTAAGTGAGGGGGAGAGCCACGGTGACGTGGCGCCGTGATGACGTCATCACGGCGGTCACTCCGCACCGCCCCCAACTTCCGCCCCTCAGGTATTGCCACCGCCGCATATCCGCCCCTCTAGTGTAGTCACCGCCCCCATTAATAGCGACTTCTGGATCCAAATTTTAAAAAAGAGTGGAATTTTCACTCAAGAGGCAACCTCTACCATGCGGTAAAAACCATTGACACGGGGTACATGCGCCCCGTTTTGGTTGGAGGGCAATGTCGTCCCAGAGTTTCCTTGCACAGAGTTGGGTGACCCTAATCCTTGGGAATCGAAATTGCCCCGTTTAGCGACACCCTTTAGTGTCTCTGAGGGTGCTACTGGGGAGTAAAACAATTTTCGCCTGGGGGTGGCAGGGGGGTGGGGGGGTAGGGGGCTACCAGCTCCCGCAAAATTGCATGGGAGATAGTGGAGGCACTGCCATGGTAACGCCAGGTGCCCTGCCGATAGCACCCCGGGCCGGCGCGCAACCATCGATGACATCATCGCAGTACGCGGTGACCCCTTAGCGTTGCACACGGCATAGCGCTGACCAACGCACCCCAGTAGCACCTCGGAATCAGCCCCAACAGGAAGAGGAGTGTGCGCCAGACTGCGTTCCACTTGCTGTGAGGGATGGCAATTGCAATTTCACGGCCAGGGTGGAATTTCCGCGCCGGACACAGGAAGCCCCGCCCGAGTCGGTTACATCCCCAAACATGGCGCTGGGGAATTTCATCCCATTAGGATTTAGTGGGCGTGTCCCGAAAGGGAAAGAGTGTGTAGTTGGTACTGGGCAAACAAACTTCACATCTCTATGTTTCGCAGCAGCCTGGCTTGAAGACTCTGGCATACTGATCGGTACAAGTCAGGCAGCTGGTTGATCAAAATAATTCACGTTTGGATATTCGACCCAAAGGAGATGAATTTCTGCAGGGTTTCACGATGTGGGTTATGTGGCTTTCCTGGGGTTTCCACAGTCAAGAGAACCCCTTTGGAATTCACCCCAAAATGCACCCCATGCAAAAATAAATAAAATGGGATCCCCACCTCCAACCCGCCCACTTCCTGTTTTGACGGAGGCAGGTCTGGCACTAAAATATTTTAAGGAGGCTGCCTGCCTTCATTTTTATAGCCATTCTATTTTTAACTCATGTCGGCCGGGTTTCCTAGGCCTCGGGAAACCCGGCAGGTGAAAGGAGGTGAGAAAGGCTGACTCCACGAGATAATTGCCTCAGCCATTCCACTTGGCCAACCTGTCAACCTGTTCTCCTCAGCTGCAGTCTCTGGGGTTTCCTCCTCTCCGCTGGTCAGTCTATCAATTTGGCCAGATGCCAGTGGGGGGGGGCGGGGGGGGGGTGGGGTGGGGAGGTGGCGGGGAAACGGAGGCAACAAATGTTAATAATGCCCTGCTTTCTGAGCCTTGCTGAGTTCTGCGATGTATTGTGGCCTCCCCACGCCCCTCCCCCATGTCCCAACCCCCGGGCCCCTCCCCCACACACCTCCCCTACACCCCTCCCTCCCGCTCCTAACCTCACGCCCCACCTCCCACGCGCCCTCCCCACTGCGCCCCTACCACCACACCCCTCCTCCCGCCCCTCCCCCGTGCCCCTTCCTGTGCCCCTCCCCTGCGCCCCTCCCATGCACCCCTACCCCTGCCCTCAAGGCCCACCTCCCCAGCGCCCTTCCCCCGCGCCCCTCCCCCCTGCGCCCCTACCCCCCACACTTCTCCTCCCGCCCTTCACCTGCGCCCCTCCCCCGCGCCCTTCCCCCGTGCCCCTCCGCCCACGCCCCTACCCCCCCGCGCCCCACCTCCCCGTTTCCTTCCTCTGCGCCCCACCCCCCGCGCCCCTCCCCCGCACCTCTCCCCCGCGTTGTGGATTGTTTTCATCCCTATATTTGTGGGAAGCGTGGAACTTGTTCCATTTCACTTTCATATAATTTATTTGCATGTCAATATCCAAGAAAAATAAAATCTCTCAAACAAATTTTAATGGAAATCCAAGGAGAATTCTGAATTTAAGTGTAACATGAAATTTCAGCGAACTATTATTGAATTGACGGATTTTTTACATGCTAAATATTTTATTGACAATAAATGCTTATTCACTGACATTATTGAATACCTACATTAAAGAAATGTTAAGTACCTTAGTGGGTTTTGACTACAGTTGAACCAACAGCAGCAGGAATAATATATAATGTGTTGTTTTAGCACCAGGAATAAACTGTTCCAAGTCACTATGCTACGAATGGTTATTCAAATATTCATTCATGTTAAAGTACATGTAAGGCAGATTTTTCACGTCTTTTGTCTCATGGGAGCTCATCAGATCCTTTTTCCTTTTTTAATATAACTAAAATCAATTTATATAGTTCCTCATCACCATTCACCCCCACCCCCCAAATTCAAGGTGATTTGTGTGCCATTTTGGAGGACAAAAATTGAATGTTTCAGTAGCTTATTTTACTTCATATTCAAGCTTATCCTTGCTTTCTTTATTTGTGCAAAAACAGCACAGGAACTTTTCTCAGTGAGATGATTTGGTTGGAAGTAAGTTCTGCCAATTGTACACCTTTAAAACACTTCCACCAATTATCCTCATAGAAACATAGAACATAGAAAAATAGGTGCAGGAGTAGGCCATTCGGCCCTTCGAGCCTGCACCGCCATTCAATAAGATCATGGCTGATCATTCCCTCAGTACCATTCCCTCAGTACCCCTTTCCTGCTTTCTCTCCATACCCCTTGATCCCCTTAACCGTAAGGGCCATATCTAACCCTCTCTTGAATATATCCAATATCATGCTTCTGGACTGTTCCTGTGAACCACCCATAGAATCCCCACTGGCCTCAGAGCATACGGCAGAGTGAGAGCCAGTGGTGTTGTAGATGTGAGTGTTTTGATTTCACTCTGGGCAACAGCCTGAGATTTATGGGGTGTCGCAGTGGCCCGGAACACCTGATCAAGGCTGAACTGGGGAGTCTGCGAGCTTTGAAGAGTCTGAAAATTCCGTTTAGAAATTTCTGCCCTGCAGAAACGTTTTTTCAACCTGTTTAATTTCAACCCAGTGCGCTCTCTTGTCAGCCTCAATGAAGTCGACGGCCTTTTCTGGCAATGTTTTGCAGTCCTGTGGGCGAGGGATTTGGCACACAGTGGCAGTGGTAATTTCCCTCAGGCAACATAAGTGACATTTCTGGGTGGTTTGATGGCACTCACGCTCAGAAATCTGTGCCTACTGCCTTTAATCTTCAGGCGGGCTTGGAAGTCTAAAGCTGTAATGGAAGGGCCTTGGCCTATTGCCCCTTGGGGACAGATGGTGTTTGCAGGGTCATGATTCTGTCCAGTATCATAAACATATTGCTCAGAAGTATTAAAGTTTTTAGAGAATGGAGTGAAACAGCCAAACGCCATTGCTCTCTGACCTGTTTGTCTTCCAGTCAGCTGTTAAAGAGTGCAGGCTGAACTGTGTTTTTAAAGGCGGCACCAAAGCTTTCAAGTAACTAAGCAGCTTACACTGGTTTTACATTGGTGTAGGCATTGATGTAAAACCAGTCAGCAGGCCCAGGAAACTGGTGTGCAATCCCTCTGCGGGCAACTAGGAGGCACAAAGTTTATCTTAAAGGGTTACAGTGGTGTCGTGGGATAGCATCTCGGAAACAGTGGTCGCAATATCTTTATGTTTAGAGTAGTTATGGAAAGGGACAATGAACAATCAAAGGTGAAACTGGAGGAGGGCTAACTTCAGTGAGTTGAAAGGGATCTGGCCCTGGTGGATTGGAATCAAATACTGGCTGACAAAACAGTAATTGAGCAATGGGAGGCCTTCAAGGAGGAGAAAGTTCAAGTACAGACTACACACATTCTCATGAAGGGGACAGAAAGGACATCCAAAGCTCGAGCTCCCTGGATAAATAAAAAAAATCAAGCCTAACATCTGTCGTTGGGAAAATGCTGGAGTCCATTATTAAGGAAGTAGTCACGGGACATTTGGAAAAGCATGTTTCAATCAAGCAGAGTCAGCATGGTTTTATGATAGGGAAATCATGTTTGCCAAATTTGTTGGAGTTCTTTGAGGATGTAATGCGCAGGGTGGATAAGGGGGAACCAGTGGATGTGGTGCATTTGGATTTGCAGAAGGCATTCGATAAGGTGCCACATAAAAAGGTTACTGCACAAGATAAAAGTTCATGGGGTTGGGGGTAATATATTAGCATGGATAGAGGATTGGCTAACTAACAGAAAATAGAGAGTTGGGCTAAATGGTTAATTTTCCAGTTGGCAAACAGTAACTAGTGCTGGAGTGATCAGTGCTCGGACCCCAAATATTTACAATCTATATTAATGACTTGGATGAAGGGACCGAGTGTAATGTAGCCAAGTTTGCTGATGATACAAAGCAAATAAATTGTGAGGAGGACACAAAAAAATCTGCAAAGGGATATAGACAGGCTAAGTGAGTGGCAAGTATTTGGTAGATGGAGTATAATGTGCGAAAATGTGAGGTTATCCACTTTGGCAGAAAAAATAGAAAAGCAAATTATAATTTAAATGGAGAAAAATTGCAAAGTGCTGCAGTACAGAGGGACCTGGGGGTCCTTGTACATGAAACACAAAAAGTTAGTATGTAGGTACAGCAAGTAATCAGGAAGGCAAATGGAATGTTGGCCTTTATTGCAAGGGGGATAGAGTATAAAAGCAGTGAAGTCCTGCGACAACTGTACAGGGTATTGGTGAGGACACACCTTGAGTACTGCATACAGTTTTGGCCTCCATATTTAAGGAAGGATATACTTGCATTGGAGGCTGTTCAGTGAAGGTTCACTAGGTTGATTCCGGAGATGAGGGGGTTGACTTATGAAGTTAGGTTGAGGAGGTTGGGCCTCTACTCATTGGAATTCAGAAGAAACATAGAAACATAGACATAGAAAATAGGTGCAGGAGTAGGCCATTCGGCCCTTCTAGCCTGCACTGCCATTCAATGAGTTCATGGCTGAACATGCAACTTCAGTACCCCATTCCTGCTTTCTCGCCATACCCCTTGATCCCCCTAGTAGTAAGGACTGCATCTAACTCCTTTTTGAATATATTTAGTGAATTGGCCTCAACAACTTTCTGTAATAGAGAATTCCACAGGTTCACCACTCTCTGGGTGAAGAAGTTTCTCCTCATCTCGGTCCTAAATGGCTTACCCCTTATCCTTAGACTGTGTCCCCTGGTTCTGGACTTCCCAAACATTGGGAATATTCTTCCTGCATCTAACCTGTCTAAACCCATCAGAATTTTAAACGTTTCTATGAGGTCCCCTCTCATTCTTCTGAACTCCAGTGAATACAAGCCCAGTTGATCCAGTCTTTCTTGATAGGTCAGTCCCGCCATCCCGGGAATCAGTCTGGTGAACCTTCACTGCACTCCCTCAATAGCAAGAATGTCCTTCCTCAGGTTAGGAGACCAAAACTGAACACAATACTCCAGGTGTGGCCTCACCAAGGCCCTGTACAACTGTAGCAACACCTCCTTGCCCCTGTACTCAAATCCCCTTGCTATGAAGGCCAACATGCCATTTGCTTTCTTAACCGCCTGCTGTACCTGCATGCCAACCTTCAATGACTGATGTACCATGACACCCAGGTCTCGTTGCACCTCCCCTTTTCCTAATCTGTCACCATTCAGATAATAGTCTGTCTCTCTGTTTATACCACCAAAGTGGATAACCTCACATTTATCCACATTATACTTCATCTGCCATGCATTTGCCCACTCACCTAACCTATCCAAGTCGCTCTGCAGCCTCATAGCATCCTCCTCGCAGCTCACACTGCCACCCAACTTAGTGTCATCCGCAAATTTGGAGATACTACATTTAATCACCTCGTCTAAATCATTAATGTACAATGTAAACAGCTGGGGCCCCAGCACAGAACCTTGCGGCACCCCACTAGTCATTGCCTGCCATTCTGAAAAGTACCCATTTACTCCTACTCTTTGCTTCCTGCCTGACAACCAGTTCTAAATCCATGTCAGTGCACTAACCCCAATCCCATGTGCTTTAACTTTGCACATTAATCTCTTGTGTGGGACCTTGTCGAAAGCCTTCTGAAAGTCCAAATATACTACATCAACTGGTTCTCCCTTGTCCACTCTACTGGAAATATCCTCAAAAAATTCCAGAAGATTTGTCAAGCATGATTTCCCTTTCACAAATCCGTGCTGACTTGGACATATCATGTCACCTCTTTCCAAATGCGCTGCTATGACATCCTTAATAATTGATTCCATCATTTTACCCACTACCGATGTCAAGCTGACCGGTCTATAATTCCCTGTTTTCTCTCTCCCTCCTTTTTTAAAAAGTGGGGTTACATTGGCTACCCTCACTCAATAGGAACTGATCCAGAGTCAATGGAATGTTGGAAAATGACTGTCAATGCATCCGCTATTTCCAAGGCCACCTCCTTAAGTATTCTGGGATGCAGTCCATCAGGCCCTGGGGATTTATCGGCCTTCAATCCCATCAATTTCCCCAACACAATTTCCCGACTAATAAGGATTTCCCTCAGTTCCTCCTCCTTACTAGACCCTCTGACCCCTTTTATAAGAATGAGAGGTGATCTTATCGAAATGTATAAGATTATGAGGGGGCTTGACAAGGTGGATGCAGAGAGGATGTTTCCATTGATGGGGGAGACTAGAACTAGAGGGCATGATCTTAGAATAAGGGGCCGCCCATTTAAAACTGAGATAAGGAGAAATTTCTTCTCTCAGAGGGTTGTAAATCTGTGGAATTCGCTGCCTCAGAGAGCTGTGGAAGCCGGGACATTGAATAAATTTAAGACGGAGCTCGACAATTTCTTAACTGATAAGGGGATAAGGGGTTATGGGGAGCAGGCAGGGAAGTGGACTCGAGTACATGATCGGATCAGCCATGATCATATTAAATGGCGGAGCAGACTCGAGGGCCATATGGCCTACTCCTGCTCCTATTTCTTATGTTCTTATGTTCTTATAGACAGATTTTTGAGTGATAAGGGAATAAATGGTTAAGTGGAGCGGGCAGGGAAGTGAAACTGAATCCATGATCAGATCAGTCATGATCTTATTAAATGGCGGAGCAGGCTCGAGGGGTCAAACGGTCTATTCCTGTTCCTATTTCTTATGTAAAACGAAACAGAAAATGGAGGCTTTTGATAAATGTCGGACTCATAATATAGCAGAGAATCAAGCGGAATACAGAAAGTGCAGAGGAAAACAGAAAAATAAAATAGGATGTGCAAGGAGAATGTATGAGAAAAGATTAGCAGGTATTATAAAAGGGAACACTAATAAACATAGAAAGATGAAAAAAGATAGTCAAAGGTAGGGTGGAGCTGACTAAGGGCAAAAAGTTAATCTTGTTGTGGTGGCAGAAGACATGTCTGATGTATTGAATGAGTAGTTTGTATCTGTCTTCACAAAAGAAGAGGATGCTGTCAATATCACAGTAAAGGAGGAACTAGAAGAGAAATTGGTTGGATAAAAATAGCTAAAGGTGGTGGGGTGGGGAGGACAGTGCTCAAAGTAGAAAAGTCACTTGGTCCAGATGGGATGTATCCTGAAAGAAGTAACTTTAGAAATTACAATCTTCCAATTCTCTTTAGATATGTGGGTGTTGCCAGAGGACTGTAAGGTTACAAATGTTAAACACCTGTTCAAAATAGGGCAGAGGGATAAACCCCAAAACTACAAGCCAGTTAGTTAACGTCGGTGGGGCCAAAATTTGTTAAAGGCAAATTGTTTCTGATAAACTTGATTGAGTTCTTCGATGAAGTAACGGAGAGGATTGATAGCGGTAATGCATTTGTTGTTACGTATATGGACTTTTAAAAGCGTTTGATAAAATGCCATGGGCTAGAGGTGACATTATGTTTGCAGGCTTAATGCCCACTTAACGTCCATTTTAACGCTGAAATGAGGTGCAACGCCCAGATATCACCCATTTAGCCACAAAATGGAAACTGACGTCCATTTCTCAGTCACTTATCGGAGAGCGTTACTTTCAGCATGTACGTAACGCCGGGAAAAAATAATACCATCCGCCCACTTTTTTGGGGCGGAATCATCAGAATGGGCGAAACCAACGCTGAGATTCAATAATACCGACCGCCACTTTTGTTGTCGTAAAGATCAAATTTGCCAAAACTAACGTCCAGTATATCGCCCAGTGTCACTTTCACGACCTCGCACACATCTCGCCCACAATATTGCTCGCCCAAAACACCGCTCTGAAAAAGTGGAACTGTTCTGAACTAATCACAGCGGTGTGGACGCCATTTTTCAAATCGCAGGTTGCTTCATTGAAAAGGCTGCTTCAACTTCGGGGGAGTTTGGATTGACTCTGGAGTTCTTCTCAGGTGAAGTGACCATCTGAACAGACATCTTTTCAGACTCTGGACGATTGTGTTTTACTGCAGATGTCTTTTAGTGTTGAAATTATTGCTTTTGATCAATCGGTATTATACTTTTATTGGAATGGGGCCAGTCATTTCTCAGCCTGCATCAATTACTACTCAGATGCTGCAGAATGCAAATGGCACAATGTCTAATGCACAGCATTATGTGCCCAATCTAAGATGTGCCATAATGAGGAGGAGGTCCAGACCATGCACACCACGCATTTAAAGAGAGAAGAGGTCTTACCTCGACGTGTCCGAGAACACCTGCCTTCGGAGACTGCACTTCCACAAGGTGGTGATCACTGAAATATGCAAGTTCATCAGGGCAGATCTGCAGCCTGCCATCACCTTCAGGACATCACTATCCGTCAAGGTCAAGGTCACCGCGGCACTGTCATTCTATGCGTCCGGTTCCTTTCGGGCCTCCGCGGTCGACATTTCCCCTCTGGCTCACCATGCCACACATCGCTACATTAGACAGGTCATGGAGGCCCTGTACACGTGAAGGATGGACTTTATCAGCTTCCCCATGGAGGCTCAGACTGACAGGGCTGGAGCATCCTATCGCATTGCTAAGTTGCCCAAGGTGCAGGGAGCAATACAGTATACTCACATCACCGGGCACCTTCTCAGGACCCAGAGCTTTTTCGCAACAGAAAAGGATTTCACTCCCTGAAGGTCCAACTAGTTGTCGACCACAACCAGATAATAATGGCAGTGAATGCCAAATGTCCGGGCAGCTTGGATGAGGCTCACATCCTGGCTCATATGTTTAACAGGAAGCCACAAGGACAATGCTGGATGCTTGGTGACAACCCATATGGCATAGCCACCTGGCTGATGACCCCCTTGCATGACAGCCACACTGCGGTCGAGAAGCGATACAACCGGAGCCACAGAGACACACGCAATGTGGTGCACAAAACAATTACTGTGCTTAAGCAGCGCTTTAGATGCCTAGAGCACTCAGGAGGGGAGCTAACATACAACCCTGAGCAAGTAGCTCAATTCGTGGTGGTGTGCTCCATGCTGCACAACCTGGTTATCAGGAGGGGACAAGAATTGCCAGAAGGGACTGATGGTCCACCTCAGGAGAGAGAGGAAGAGGAGGACGAGGGGCTGGATGCTGACCGAGGGTCAGACAATCAGGCTGACTATGCAACCATGCCCATGCCCCCCTCCAGACCACAGGAAAGGGCACATCAGGAGCTCATAAATGAGCAATTTGCCTGAAAGAATGTTGCTGTAATTGACAAAGCTGACACACTGCTGTGTGTGCAGCTCAGACATCAATGGAGGGCATCACCTTGGTGCCAGTTAACTATTTAAGTTGACTCAAGTTAAGTTTAATTATACCCTTTCATGTTAAGGAATCACCAGTGTGTAATGGTCCAGCGATCTGAGACAATGCGCAACAAGGTTATGTTGATTAAAAAAACATTTAATACGACCATTGGTCTGAAATCATAAGTATATCAGGCAAAAACACCCCACCCCCACCCCACTTTTTCAACCACTGACATCAAACAAATGGTCAACATGTCCAGCAACACAGAGCACAAATGCAAAGCAGGAGGGTTGCCCCCTCCCCCCATATATTACAACAAATTGCTTACACGGAGATGGAGATACAACACAGCCATCACCTGCGGACATGCACCTCACTTTCCTTCCCCCCTCCCCTTCTTCTTCCCACCTCTATCCCCTTCCATTATTAAAGAAACAGTAGCAAGACATTTGGAAAAGCAAAATTCGGTCAGGCAGAGTCAGCATGGATTTATGAAGGGGAAGTCATGTTTGACAAATTTGCTGGAGTTCTTTCAGGATGTAATGAACAGGGTGGATAAAGGGGAACCACTGGATGTGGTGCATTTGGACTTCCAGAAGGCACTTGACAAGGTGCCTCATAAAAGATTACTGCACAAGATAAAAGTTCACGGGGTTGGGGGTAATATATGAGCATGGATAGAGGATTGGCTAACTAACAGAGAACAGAGAGTCGGGATAAATGGTTCATTCTCTGGTTGGCAACCAGTAACTAGTGGGGTGCCGCAGAGATCAATGCTGGGACCCCAACTATTTACAATCTATATTAATGACTTGGAAAAGGGGACTGAGTGTAACGTAGTCAAGTTTGCAGACCATACAAAGATGGGAGGAAAAGCAATGTGTGAGGAGGACACAAAAAATCTGCAAAGGGTCAGAGATGGAGTATAATGTTGGAAAGTGTGAGGTCATGCACTTTGGCTTCATTGGCGGGGGATGATGGCAGAGCTGGTGGTTGCACGGGTACGGGAGCGGGGGGTGCCGAGTTGGGAACATTCTCAGATCCAGAAACAGGATCTTGGTCCTCCCTCTCATCTGTCTTTGGCACTGGTGGTGTGGAACCTAGGGGTGGAATGTCGCGGTCCGGGACCACTGGGAGGCCTGTGCCAGCGGTGTTCCTGGCTATCGCCTCCAGGGCCTCCGCCATCTGCGAAACGTACTCAGTCATGGTGTCGGAGATGGTGGCCAGCTGTCGGGATATACCCCCCAAATGCATTGAGGATCTGGTCAATAATATCTACAGTCCTCCTGAACAATTTTACATTCTCTCCGCTCTCATCTGGTGCTCGTGGACCAGACCTGCCGCGAAACCTCCGCGGGGTCGGCGCCGTCCCGGGGACAAATGAGATGCACTGTGGCGAGGTGCTTGGGCCCGATACCTCCAGAGTGGAGGCGGGAATGGCCGGAATAGCACTAGATGGCCTTGGGATGGAGCGTGGCGATGCAGATTCCTCAAAGTCGGCGCTCTCATCCGTAGAGAACAGACACAGGCGAGAATCGGAGCTCTTCAGCAGCAGATGTAGGATCGTCTGTTGACTCCTGTCCCGCGCCACCACCTTCTGGCCTCTGTGGTCTTGCCTGGGGCCATGCTGCTGGCTGAGCTGCAAAACACAAATGAGATTATTAGAGGAGAAGGGGGTGCTAAGGTCACAAGAGTGAGTCCAGCGCTACGCACAGCATATGCACGACAAAAGCACCACCACTATCAAAATCATCACAGACATCACATTTCATGACCATCAACACATTGTGCATTGCAATGATTTGCATTGGGCCAGCATTATTTATAGGACAATTTTACAAACCATCTATCATAAGTTATTGTTTGGATGTAAGTGGATGTGGCATCAATTGAATTTAGATCACGCAATGGTGTAAACGTTACTCACGTTGCATCACTTCAGGGTCTGCAGATGCTTCCGTGGCTGTCCGGGAGTGCTTCCCCACGAATGTGAGCACCTGCTCCTCCATCTCAGTGATGTCGCTGGGGATTGGTAGCCCCCCCCACCCGTTCACCTCTGCACGGACCTCATCGTCAATAGCTTCTTCTGTAAAAGGTGACAGGACGACATGGCATGAGATCATGGCGTGATATCATTGCTAGGTCCTGTCACAGAGACTGATACAACACATAAACTGTTTTTCAGGATGACATATTGGTCACGGGTCGGGACACCGCCGAGCACCTACAAAACCTAGAGGAGGTCCTCCAGTGACTGGATCGCGTAGGGCTGCGGCTGAAGAGCTCTAAATGCGTCTTCATGGCAACAGAAGTGGGGTTTTTGGGGAGAAAGATCACGGCGGATGGCATTCGGCTCACAGACGCTAAGACAGAGGCTATTCGGAACGCGCCCAGGTCACAGAACGTCACGGAGCTGCGGTCGTTCATGGGACTCCTCAACTATTTTGGTAACTTCCTACCGGGGTTAAGCATCCTCTTAGAGCCCCTACATGTGTTATTGTATAAAGGTGAGAACTGGGTATGGGGAAAAAAACAAGTTATTGCTTTTGAGAAAGCCAGAAACATTTTATGCTCCAACAAGCTGCTGGTATTGTATAACCCATGTAAAAGACTTGTGCTAGCATGTGACGTGTCGTCGTACGGAGTCGGGTGTGTATTACAACAAGCTAACGTTGTGGGGAAGTTGCAACCTGTCGTCTATGCCTCCAGGAGCTTGTCTAAGGCCAAGAGGGCCAACAACATGATTGAGAAAGAGGCATTAGCGTGTGTGTTCGGGGTAAAGAAAATGCATCAGTACCTGTTTGGCCTCAAATTTGAGCTGGAAACCGATCACAAGCCCCTCATATCCCTGTTCACTGAAAACAAGGGGATAAATACGAATGCCTCAGCCCACATACAAAGGTGGGCACTTGCGCTATCAGCGTAAAACTATCCGCCACAGGTCAGACACCGAGAACTGTGCGGATGCTCTCAGTCGGCTACCATTGCCCACCACGGGGGTGGAAATGGTGCAGCCTGCAAACTTGTTGATGGTGGCGCAGCCCGCAGACTTGTTGATGGTCATGGAAGCATTTGAAAGTGATAAATCACCTGTCATGGCCCGCCAGATTAGGACTTGGACCAGCCAAGATCCTCTGCTGTCCCTAGTAAAATACTGTGTACTGCATAGGAGCTGGGCTAGCATCCCCGCTGAAGTGCGAGAGCTAATCAAGCCGTTTCAGCGACAAAAGGACGAGCTGTCCATTCAGGCAGACTGCCTGTTGTGGGCTAACTGCCTAGTGCTACCCAAAAAGGGCAGGGAGACATTCATCTCGGATCTCCACAGCACACACCCGGGTATAGTAATGCTGAAAGTGATAGCCAGATCCCACGTGCGGTGGCCCGGTATCGACTCTGACTTAGAGTCCTGTGTACGGTAATGCAGCGTGTGTGCTCAGTTGAGCAACACATCCAGAGAGGTACCAGTAAGTTTGTGGTCCTGGCGTTCCAGACTATGGTCGAGGATCCATGTCGACTATGCGGGCCCATTTCTCGGCAAAATGTTCCTGGTGGAGGTGGATGCTTTTTCAAAATGGATTGAACGTGAAATAATGTCAGGAAGCACCGCCACCGCCACCATTGAAAGCCTGAGGGCCATGTTTGCCACCCACGGCCTGCCTGACATAATGGTCAGTGACAACAGGCTATGTTTCACCAGTGCCGAATTTTAAAAATTCATGACCCGCAATGGGATCAAACATGTCACCTCGGCCTCGTTTAAACCAGCCTCCAATGGACAGGCAGAGCGGACACTACAAACAATCAAACAGAGTCTTAAACGTGTCACAGAAGGCTCACTCCAAACCCGCCTGTCCCGAGTGCTATTCAGCTACCGCACAAGACTCGCTCACAGGGGTGCCCCCGGCTGAGCTACTCATGAAAAGGACACTTAAAACCAGACTCTCGCTAGTTCACCCCAACCTGCATGATCAGGTAGAGAGCAGGCGGCAGCAACAAAATGTCAATGATGTCACAGGAAATTGATCTGAATGACCCTGTGTATGTGCTAAGCTGTGGACATGGTCCCAAGTGGATCGCGGGCACGATGATAGCTAAAGAAGGGAGTAGGGTGTTTGTAGTTAAATTAGACAATGGACAAATTTGCAGAAAGCACCTGGACCAAACGAGGCTGCGGTTCACAGACTGCCCTGAACAACCCACAGCAGACATCACCTTTTTCGAGCCCACAACACACACCCAAAGGATCAACGACACCATGCCGGACCAGGAAATCAAACCCATCACGCCCAACAGCCCAGCAAGGCCAGGCTCACCCAGCAGCCCTGCAGGGCCAACAACACGCCAGCCCAGCGAGGGCACAGCCAACACACCAGAACAGACACTTGCACCGAGGTGGTCCACCAGGGAAAGGAAGGCTTCCGACCGCCTCACCTTATAAATAGTTTTCACTTTGACTTTGTGGGGGGAGTGATGTTGTGTATCTGTAAAGCATGCCCTCCCATGTTCCACCACCAGGGAGCGCATCCCCTGAAGTCCCAAGGGATCCCAGCATCCCTTGGGAGCACTGTATATAAGTCGGCTCCTAAGGCCTGCTCCTCACTCTGGAGTGTTTTAATAAAGACTGAGGTCACTGTTACTTTAACCTCCGTGTGTGTAATCTCATCTGTGTTAGGAACACAATATAACCGACAGATGTAATCATCATTATTATGGTAATTATCATTCTTTACCTAAAGACGTACACCGTGACTGCATGCTTTTAGTACAACATTCCTGGTAAAAGTAAAAGACCTCACATCTGATGATAGTCACTCATGACTCTTACAAATGAAATTATATAAATACATAAGTACATGTAAATCAATGTAATACTTACTCTTGCAGATCCCACAAGGTCGTTCCAGCGTTTGCGGCATTGCTTGCCCTCAGGCACTTTGTTGGTCACTGACGAGACCACCTCGGCTATCTCGGCCCATATCTTCTGGTAGGCCTTTGGGGTGGGCTTCCCACGTCCTCCCTGTGTCAAATCACCCCAGCGTGACTCGACCTCATGCAGGAGGGAGGCATTTGCCTCGTCCGAGAACCTCCTTGCTCTGTTGTGTCCTCCAATGTGCTCCTCTCCCAGCTCACTGCTCTCGCCATCGTCAGTCTCCACAGCATGCAGTGATGCCTCCTCCTCTCCCTCCATTATACGCTCCAAATTCGTGAAAATATCTGGCTGGTAACAGCTAATTTTTTTTCCCCAATTTGCTATAAAGCTCTGAACTCTCCCTCCTTCCTCCCAAAGCAGCCACACCACACCCACACACGCCTTCAGTCCCTCTCAGCTCCCTCTCTCTCTGTCTCCTCTTCTGCGCATGTCATAATGACCCTTGACCTCCTGAATTGTGGGAATCGAGCGTTGCCATGCCGTTGCTATGGACGGCGACACTTTACGGCAGAAGGTCAGAGAGATTTAACGCTAACGCCCATTTCATATCGCTCGCGGCAACGCCCAATTTCAAAAATGGAGACTGGGGGCTTTCCGAATGGGTGACAAGCCGGCGATCGGAAAACTCATTTTTACCACCTACACCGGAAATAATGCCCATTTTTGGGCGATCTGTACAAAAGTGTAAAATCTAGCCCCATATAATGGACTTAATAGCAGAATTGAAGCCCATGGGATTTAAGGGACAGTGGCTACATGGATATGAAATATAGGCTTAATAGACAGAGAGAAGAGAGTAATGCTGAACCATTGTTTCAGACTAGAGTGAATTATATAGTGGTGTTCCTTAGAACCACAGCTCTTTTTGATATATATGTTAATGACCTGGATTTGGGTACAAGGGTCATAATTTCAAATGATACGAAACTTGGAATTGTAGCAAACAGTGAGGAAGATCATGGACTTGAAATCGCGCCCCCCCCACTGGCGCATACGAAGTGAGCACACGCATCCAAAACTAAGGGGTTTCCGCGGGGGGAGATTTGGGCTATTTGCCCAACTCCCGCCCAGCGAATGTCCTTCAAATACTTACAACTAATAAAAGCAGGTGTTATGCCTGCTTTTTATCAGCGATAAACTTTTAAAGTGCAGAAAAATACTTAAAAAAAAATAATTTAAACATTTGAGAGGTAAGTTTATTTTTAGACCCTTTAAAATATGTAAGAAAAAAGTTTGAATTACATTTTTGATTTAAATAATTAATTCAATTCAATTTTTATTAATTTGAAATATTTGAGTTTTAAAAAAAAGTTATTTTCAGTGTTTGCGTTTTTGGGGGTATTTACATTAATACTCTTAGTAGTTCCATATATACGGAATTATCATAAGTATGAATGGGGATCGCCAACTCTGATAGTTTGGGCCGGCCCACGTGATCCCAGTGATGTGCATCAAACCCGCACGATCCTGAAATATGTATGCGTCTACGAAGGCCTTCGCCGAGAGGCCCAGGAAAGCAAACCTTCGAGCCTCTGGGACCACTGGGTACACTCGTAGAAATTTTTGCAGTCGGAGGCACAGATTTACGTGTCCAGGAAGCCTCCAACCACAATTTCTAAGCCAATAACAGACTTCAGGAGGACATTGATAGGCTGGTGAAATGGGCAGGTGAAATTTAATGCAAAAAAAAGTGTGAAGTGATGCATTTTGGAAGGAAGAATGGTGAGAAGCAGTATCAACTAAGTGATACAATTCAAAAAGGGGTGGAGAAACAGAGAGACCTGGGCCGGAATTTTCATGCTGCCATGCATGTGGGATTGGAGGCAGGTCGGGAGTTAAAGTGGAAGTAGATTGGAGCGGGTTATCCTGCCTCCTCGTGTCTTTAACTCGGGTGCCTTTGCCAGCAGCAGAGGTGGGTGACCTAATTGAGATCATTATTACCTTGTCAGACCGTTAACTGCGTTCTGAACCAGAAATGTTTTAAATTCACTGCATGGCCACAGGAACCACGCAGCTCGGGAACCACGTCGGTCAAGATGAGGAGGAAGTTTAGTGGGCACTGACCAAGGTTATTAATGCAGAGCATGGAAAGCACAATAAATGCTGCCTTATGACACCTGCTAACTTTCCTATGGGAAATGTTTTGGCTGAGTGCATTTTCAGCACAGATTTATGGCTCAATTTTCCCCAGTGCGTTTTTTTTTGGCATATTGCCAGAGTTATGCTGGTTTTTCTTGGCCCCAACTACTCTTTAAAAAAAAAAGTAGCAAGTTTTCCCGTTCTATTTTTTTAAATTGGGGCGCGCAGCCTGTCCTTTAGTTTCGGGAGGTGGAGCTTAATGTCTGCGCCAAAAAAAAAGATGCTGTCCCTTCTGTGCATGTGCGGGAAACAAAAAGGACGTTTTTGAAGTGATTGCTCTGGGCGCGAATGCCCAGTACAGCTCCCGGATTGCAATCGGCCATTTTTAAAGTGCCAGTTATGTGCGAGAACTTTAATTCTCATTGGAAAAATCGGAGCTGCAATACAAGAAGCAATGCAGCGCAAGGACCAAGAATTTCTTACAGGATGAAGTGGAAGCACTGGTTCCTGTAATTGAGGACAGATGGCATGAGCTGGACATCAACAGAAGTCACATAATAGTTTCAGCAAAAGAAAAGAAGAAACACTGGAACCAACTTGCACAAAATTACTGTGCAATGGTGACCACCCTGAGGTCTGGAGGCCAGTGTAAAAAGAAGTGGCAGGACCTTGGTCAGGTGGTTAGTGTAAGTAATATTTTCATTTATTCAATGGAACTGCAATTGTAAATATGACCATCTGTGTAATGTATTCAACCAGCATTGTAACCCATGTATAAACTGACCTAAGTTGTGCACCGTGAGAACACTGACCACGAGGTGGGAGACACTCCTAACCTGGACCTTCAGGTATAAAAGGGGAAGCTCCACCCACCTTCATCACTTGAGTGCTAAGGAATAAAGGACAGGTCACAGACTGACCTTCTCTCAAGCATGGGCCTCGTGTGCATTTATACTGTGTAGTAAGGACGTATCAATGGCGACAAGAAACTGGGATTTAAACCACGCGAGCATGGCCACTAGCAGAACAGACGAGAGGTACTGTGTTAAGGAATGGTTGGGACAGAGATTCAACATTGTTAAAGCAGCACACAGTTCTCCAGGCAGACAAGGGCAGTCAGGCATGCCCCAACATGTAGTCGAACCCAGAGGGGGAGTTCGACAGAGACAATGGCAAGCTGAACAGCGATTCACGTCATTGCAAGGGACAATGCGGCCAGTAATGGGGCCATCAACACCTGTTAATGGTGCACTCAAGGACAATAACAGGGGCATTCAGGGACGATCGACTGGCAAGGGACCTTTTGTTTCAAACCGCAACTCATGCTGGAGGCATGGAGGCATACATTCAGCCGGAGTTTGCAGAGATGAGCAAAATACCTGCAGAAATTGCAGAAATGGACACTGGGGGAAATCGCTGGAAGCTGAAGTTCAGCGAGTTCATGTGGAGCACGTATACAGTTCATACACCAGGACGCCACCGATAATGATGAATGTGCTCCTCAATGGCATCCCAGTATCAATGGAGTTAGACACGGGTGCCAGCCAGTCCCTGATGGGTATCAAACAGTTCGAAAAGTTGTGAGCATCCAAGGCCAGGAGGCCAAAATTATCGCCGATTGACGCACAGCTACGGACTTACACAAAGCAGATCATTCCGGTGCTAGGCAGCGCCACGGTAGTCGTGACCCACAAAGATTTGGAGAACAGACTGCCACTCTGGATTGTCCCAGGCGACGGTCCCGCACTACTGGGGAGGAGTTGGCTTGCTGTCATGAACTGGAAATGGGGCGATGTCAATGCAATCTCCTCTGTGGAATGAGTATCATGCTCACAGGTCCTGGACAAATTTGACTCATTATTTCAACCTGGCATTGGCACTTTCATGGGGGCCAAGGTAGTGATTCACATAAACCCGGATGCCAGACCAGTACACCACAAGGCCAGAGCGGTGCCGTACGTGATGCGGGAAAAGATAGAAGGCGAATTGGACCGCCTGTTGAGGGAAGGCATCATCTCGCCAGTCGAATTCAGTGACTGGGCGAACCCGATTGTGCCGGTGCTCAAGGCGAATGGGTCGGTCAGGATATGTGGCGATCACAAGGCCACCATCAATCGGGTGTCACTCCAAGACCAGTACCCACTACCGAGAGCGGAGGACCTTTTTGCGACGTTATCTGGTGGCAAACTTTTTTCAAAATTGGACCTGACCTCAGCTTACATGACCCAAGAGCTGGCGAGTGAGTCAAAGAAGCTGACCACCATCACGACACACAAGGGGTTGTTTGAGTACAACAGATGTCCGTTCGGGATTCGCTCGGCCGCCGCGATCTTCCAACGAAATATGGAAAGCCTTCTCAAGTCGATTCCAGGGACGGTGTTTTTTCAGGACGACATCCTCATTACGGGTTACGATACTGAAGAACACCTCCACAACCTGGAGGAGGTGCTACGCAGACTGGACCGGGTAGGTCTGCGACTGAAAAAGGCGAAGTGCGTCTTCCTAGCTCCAGAGGTAGAATTCCTGGGGATGAGGGTAGCAGCAGACGGGATCAGCCCTACTGCATCCAAGACGGAAGCGATCCAGAGAGCACCCAGACCCCGTAACACGGTGGAGCTGCGTTCGTTCCTGGGGCTCCTGAACTATTTTGGTAACTTTCTTCCCAAATTGAGCACGCTGCTAGAGCCGCTACACGTGCTCCTACGCAAAGGTCGCGAATGGGTCTGGGGAGACAGTCAGGAAAGGGCTTTTAATAGAGCACGCAATTTGTTATGTTCCAACAATCTGTTAACGCTATATGACCCATGTAAGAAACTTGTGTTAACGTGCGATGCGTCGTCCTATGGTGTCGGGTGTGTGTTGCAGCATGTCAATGCCAAGAGTCAGTTACAGCCGGTAGCTTATGCCTCCAGGAGTCTGTCCCAGGCAGAAAGGGGCTACGGGATGGTAGAAAAGGAGGCGCTCGCATGTGTATATGCGGTAAAGAAAATGCACCAGTACCTGTTTCGCAGGAAATTTGAGCTGGAGACAGATCACAAACCCCTAACGTCCCTTTTGGCCGACAACAAAGCCATAAATGCAAACGCATTGGCCCGCATACAGAGGTGGGCTCTCACGTTAGCTGCCTATGACTACACAATTCGGCACAGACCGGGCACCGAAAACTGCGCCGATGCACTCAGCAGGCTCCCACTAGCCACCACTGAGGGGGCTACCGAGCATGGTGCTGAGATGGTCATGGCTGTTGAAGCTTTCGGAAGCGAAGGCTCACCCGTGACAGCCCATCAGATTAAAGTCTGGACAAATAGAGACCCGCTATTGTCTCTAGTCAAGAAATGTGTCCTGAATGGGGACTGGGCAGCCACGTACAGGGCATGCCCTGAGAAATTTAAACCATTTCACAGGCGCAAGGATGAACTCTCGATTCAGGCCAATTGCCTACTGTGGGGAAACCGCGTAGTCATGCCCCAGATGGGCAGAGAGGTGTTCATCAGAGAACTCCACAATGGGTACCCGGGCATTGTCACGGTGAAGGCAATTGCCAGGTCACACGTTTGGTGGCCAGGGATAGACGCAGATCTGGAACTTTGTGTTCGCAGGTGCAACACGTGTGCCCAGCTGGGCCATGCGCCCAGGGAAGCCCCCCTTAGCCCCTGGCCATGGCCCGCCAAGCCTTGGTCACGCATCCATGTGGACTACGCAGGTCCTTTCATGGGGAAAATGTTTTTTTGTTGTAGTAGACGCCTACTCCAAATGGATTGAGTGTGCCATTTTAAATTCAAGCACATCCTCTGCCACGGTAGAAAGTCTACGGGCAATGTTTGCCGCCCACGGTCTACCGGACATCTTGGTCAGCGACAATGGCCCGTGCTTCACAAGCACTGAATTCCAGGACTTCATGGCAGGCAATGGAATTAACCATGTTAGAACGGCACCGTTCAAGCCGGCCTCAAATGGCCAGGCAGAACGAGCAGTGCAGATAATCAAACAAGGGATGCTCATATTCCAAGGGGGTTCCCTACAAACCTGCTTATCACGCCTCCTGTTCGCCTACAGATCCCGACCACACTCGCTCAGAGGGGTTCCACCTGCAGAGCTGCTAATGAAAAGGACGCTCAAAACCCGGTTTTCCTTTATACATCCCACCATGAAAGAAATTGTCGAGAGCAGGCGCCAGTCACAATATCACTACCATTGACAGGAATGCAAGGGCGCGATGTATTGATGTAAATTATCCTGTTTTTGTCCTCAACTACGCTGCAGGGCCCAAATGGCTCGCAGGCACTGTGGTTGCCAAAGAGGGAAATAGGATTCTGGTAGTTAAACTTACCAATGGACAAATCTGCCACAAACATGTGGATCAAACAAAAAGGAGGTTCAGCAACCCCATAGAAGAAGCAGAGGAAGAACACGATATAGAGTTCACTCCACCACAGGTGACCGAACACTGGAACCAAAGGGAGGAGAGCCCAGTCACTGTGGGCAGTCCGGACAGGCCTGAGGCACTGCAAACAGCAGACACTCAGGCCAGCGCCCAACAACCGGAGCCCCAACTCAGGCGCTCTACAAGGGAGCGTAAACTACCAGAGAGACTCAACCTGTGATCCCAATAAGACTTTGGGGGGGAGGTGATGTCATGTATTCGACCAGCATTGTAACCCATGTATAAACTGACCTAAGTTGTACACCGTGAGAACAACTAGGTGGGAGACACTCCTAACCTGGACCTTCAGGTATAAAAGGGGAAGCTCCACCCACCTTCATCACTTGAGTGCTAAGGAATAAAGGACAGGTCACAGACTGACCTTCTCTCAAACATGGGCCTCGTGTGCATTTATACTGTGTAGTAAGGATGTATCAATCTGTATATTTCCCACCCAGCAGAAAGACACCCTCTCCAAAAAGTTATATTTTCATCTTTGCAGAGGAAGGTGGCCCACAACAAACAAGAAAGAACTCGAACAGGAGGAGGCCCGGCAAATCTGCACCCACTGACACCCTTGGAAGAGAGGGTCGCCGCTTTGATGGGACCTGCCTCGAGAAAAGCAACCACCACTGCACAAGCTGGGCCCACACTCGAGGGAAAGGATAAGTCCTGCAAATTCCACACTCTGGCTTTGCTAAATGTACTGCGCGGGCTAGCCATGCTTCGGTTCATGGGGATGTCTACATCAGCTACGCTTCGATTGATGCAATGTGCTATCATTCATCGTGGTCCTTCAAATCAGCCTACTGCCTGCACTGTGTGAGACTACTCATGCCACCCACCCTGCCCCCTCTTCTGCTGCTAAACATTTGTCTGCATTGTTATATTTTGCAGAACTTGAAGCCAACCTTGCCGATGCAGAAGAATATTCAGATGCGGACGAGCCTGAAGACAAGAATATCAACCACGAGCTGATCCTGCGTAAACTACTGGTGGTGGAGACGTTGGACTTGAACAGGGCATCACGATCACTCACTGCATGATGATGGATAGAACTCTAAAGCAGATATCAGTGAAAAATCAAAACACGTCAAGTACTGTAAATATGATTGATTCGGCATATCAGCACATGGCAGGGCCTACCCGACTGCGTACGCGAAAACTGTGGCTGCCCAAAGTCCGCCAGCGGGAATGCATCCGATTTCTCCGTGTTGGCATTGTGGGCGAAATTACCGGTACCAGCAGTGCCGATTTAAGCAGTATAGTTGCAAAGGCTGTCTGAGAGTGGGACATCTCCAGCGCAAGTGTCCACAGATGAGCAAGCGTGCTGCAACACACCATGTGGAGGATGATGGTCAGACTAGCACAGATCCGGATACGCAATCCGAGATACCAGAGGAGGAAGTGTATGGACTGTACTCGTTCCTAACTAAGAGCAAACCGATAATAATCAATGTGAAATTTAATGGGGTGCCAGTATCGATAAACTGGACACGGGGGCGAATCAATTGATAATGAGCCAGAGGGCATTCGACAAGCTGTGAAATACTAAGGCTGTGAGGCCCAGGCTGAGTTCAGTCAATGCCAAGTTGTACACACACACCAAAGAACTCATAACAGTGATTTGCAGTACCACAATTAAAGTGTCGTATGACGATGCGATTCACGAGTTACCGCTATGGATTGTCCCAGGCAATGGCCCAACGCTGTTCGGCAGGAACTGGCTTGAAAAAATCAGATGCGATTGGAACGACACATCAAGGCGTTGTCGTTGGAGAAAGATACATGTGCCCAAGTACTGAGCAAGTTCCCCTCGCTGTTCGAACCGGGCATCGGCAACTTCACGGGAGCCAAGGTGCAGATCCACATGGACCCGTGCATCATAAAGCTCGGGCAGTTCCGTTATGATGAGGGAGAAGGTCGAAATTGAACTGGACAGACTCCAGCGTGAAGGGATCATATCACCTGTTGAATTTAATGAATGGGCCAGCCCCATTGTTCCTGTGCTGAAAAGTGATGGCACAGTTAGAACCTGTGGAGACTGCAAGGTTACGGCCAACAGGGTTTTGAAACAGGGTCAGTACCCGTTAGCGAAGGATGATGACTTGTTTGCAATGCTAGCCGGGGGGAAGTCGTTCATCAAACTGGACTTGATGTTGGCCTACATGACACAGGAGCTGGTTGAGACATTAAAGAGACTTACGTGCATTAACACACATAAAGGACTGTTTATTTATCACAGGTACTCTTTTGGAATTCGCTCGGCTGCAGCAATATTTCAGAGGAACATAGAGAGTCTATTGAAGTCCATTCCCAGAACTGTCATGTTCCAAGATAATATCCTGATCACACGTTGTGACTCTGAGGAACATCTGAACAATCTGGAAGAGGTTCTACATCATCTGGACAAAATGGGATTGACTGAAACGCTCGAAGTGCGTCTTCATGGCACCGGGGGTCGAATTCCTGGGGAGGAAAATTGCTGCTGACGGCATCAGGCCCACGGAGGCGAAAGCCAAGGCCATCAAGAATGCACCCAAACTGCAGAATGTGACGGAGCTGCGTTCATTCCTGGATCTACTCAACTACTTCGGTAACTTCCTACCTAAATTGAGCACCTTATTAGAACCACTGCACATGCTGCTAAGAAAAGGCGACAACTGGGTATGGGGTACGTCTCAAGACAGAGCTTTTGAGAAAGCCACTAATCTGCTTTGCTCTAAGAAGCTGCTGGTACATTATGACCTATGTAAACGTTTAGCATTGGCCTGTGATGCTTCGTCATATGGAATTGGTTGCGTAATCCAACAAACTAATGAATCGGTTAAACTTCAACCAGTCGCGTATGCTTCAAAAAGTTTGTCTAAAGTGGAAAGAGCCTACAGCATGGTAGAGAAAGAAGTACTAGCCTGTGTGTATGGGGTTAAAAAGATGCATCAATACCTGTTTGGTCCTCGGTTTGAACTGGAGACAGATCACAAGCTGCTCATTTCACTGTTCTCTGAAAACAAAGGTATCAATACCAATGCTTCATCCCGCATCTAGAGGTGGGCACTGAAATTATCTGCTTATGATTATGTCATTTGCCATAGACCTGGCACTGAGAATTGTGCCGATGCTTTGGGCCGTCTGCCGTTGCCCACACCGGAGTTGGAAACACCACAAACGGCAGACCTATTGTTAGTTATGAATGCTTTTGAGAGTGAAGGAACTCCTGTCATGGCTCAACAAGTTAAGACCTGGACCAGCCAGCACCCGATCTTATCGGTGGTGAAGAGTTGCATCCTCAAAGGTGATTGGTCTGCCATACCCAAGCAAATGTGCGAGACGACCAAACCTTACATTCGTCGCAAAGACAAACTGTCTATTCAGTCGGATTGTATACTGTGGGGCAATCGTGTTGTTATGCCGAAGAAAGGGAGAGAGCAATTTGTACGTGAGCTACATGGTCGAGGATCCACATGGACTTTGCAGGTCCCTTCCTGGGGAAGATGTTTTTAGTTGTGGTGGATGCATATTCAAAGTCGATAGAGTGTATAATCATGTCATCCAGCACATCCACAGCTACCATTGAGAATCTCAGTGTCATGTACGCGACACATGGTCTGCCCGACATCATTGTTAGCGACAACGGATCGCGTTTCACCAGTCAGGAGCTTCAAGAGTTCATGAAACTCAATGGTATCAAACATGTAAGGTCAGCATCATTCAAACCTGCATCCAATGGGCAAACAGAACGTGCTTTCCAAATTATAAAGCAGAGTATGAAGCGAGTAACCCAAGGGTCACTGCAGACCCGCCTGTCATGCATACTGCTTAGTTACAGGACAAGACCACACACGCTTACCGGGGTCTCGCCTGCTAATGAAGCGAGGTCTTAAGACCAAGCTATCTCTTGCACAACCTGACTTGAATATAGAAGACAAAGTCAGCAAGGGTATCACGATCGCGCAGCTGTGTCACGCGATATTTCTGTAAATGATCTTATATAAGTTCTGAATTATGGTCATGGTCCTAAGTGGATCACTGGTACCATCATGACCAAGGAGGGCAACAGTGCATTTATTGTCAAGCTCAAAAATGGGCAAACAGGCAGGAAACATATGGATCGGACAAAGCTGCAGCACACAGACAAACCGGAACAGTTGGAGGAAGAGACAATCGACAACCAAACAACCTACCCCCAAACATCAGAGGAATCAGTGGTCATCAGTGAATCGGGACTTTCAATCACTGACATGGTCAATGAAAATGGACTTTCAATCCCTGACATGGCCATTGCCACTCCCACCAGGTCAGCCACCCAGCCACCAGTCACAACAGACTCTGAACACTCACCCAAGGCTGGAGTTGAACTGAGACGGTCAACCTGGGAGCGTAAAATACCGGACCGTCTCAATTTGTAAAAGACTGTGTTAATATCTCAGAGGGGGTTATTGTCATGTATGTACTTTTGGGATCACTAGCCACTAGATGGCGTCACTGTTCGATGCCATTGGACTGCAGAGACGCGTGTGCAGCCCAAGTATAAAAGGCCAGCCGTTTTGTATATTAGTCACTTTGGGCCTTAATAAAGCAGAGCCAAGGTCATAGAAACATAGAAACATAGAAAATAGGTGCAGGAGTAGGCCATTCGGCCCTTCTAGCCTGCACCGCCATTCAATGAGTTCATGGCTGAACATTCAACTTCAGTACCCCATTCCTGCTTTCTCGCCATACCCCTTGATCCCCCTAGTAGTAAGAACCTCATCTAACTCCTTTTTGAATATATTTAGTGATTTGGCCTCAACAACTTTCTGTGGTACAGAATTCCACAGGTTCACCACTCTCTGGGTGAAGAAGTTCCTCCGCATCTCGGTCCTAAATGGCTTACCCCTTATCCTTAGACTGTGACCTCTGGTTCTGGACTTCCCCAACATTGGGAACATTCTTCCTGCATCTAACCTGTCTAACCCCGTCAGAATTTTAAATGTTTCTATGAAGTCCCCTCTCATTCTTCTGAACTCCAGTGAATACAAGCCCAGTTGATCCAGTCTTTCTTGATAGGTCAGTCCCGCCATCCCGGGAATCAGTCTGGTGAACCTTCGCTGCACTCCCTCAATAGCAAGAATGTCCTTCCTCAGGTTAGGAGACCAAAACTGTACACAATACTCCAGGTGTGGCCTCACCAATGCCCTGTACAACTGTAGCAACACCTCCCTGCCCCTGTACTCAAATGCCCTTGCTATGAAGGCCAACATGCCATTTGCTTTCTTAACCGCCTGCTGCACCTGCATGCCAACCTTCAATGACTGATGTACCATGACACCCAGGTCTCTTTGCACCTCCCCTTTTCCTAATCTGTCACCATTAGTCTGTCTCTCTGTTTTTACCACCAAAGTGGATAACCTCACATTTATCCACATTATACTTCATCTGCCATGCATTTGCCCACTCACCTAACCTATCCAAGTCGCTCTGCAGCCTCACAGCATCCTCCTCGCAGCTCACACTGCCACCCAACTTAGTGTCATCCGCAAATTTGGAGATACTACATTTAATCCCCTCATCTAAATCATTAATGTACAGTGTAAACAGCTGGGGCCCCAGCACAGAACCTTGCGGTACCCCACTAGTCACTGCCTGCCATTCTGAAAAGTACCCATTTACTCCTACTCTTTGCTTCCTGTCTGACAACCAGTTCTCAATCCATGTCAGTACACTACCCCCAATCCCATGTGCTCTAACTTTGCACATCAATCTCTTGTGTGGGACCTTGTCGAACGCCTTCTGAAAGTCCAAATATACCACATCAACTGGTTCTCCCTTATCCACTCTACTGGAAACATCCTCAAAAAATTCCAGAAGATTTGTCAAGCATGATTTCCCTTTCACAAATCCATGCTGACTTGGACCTATCATGTCACCTCTTTCCAAATGCACTGCTATGACATCCTTAATAATTGATTCCATCATTTTACCCACTACCGATGTCAGGCTGACCGGTCTATAATTCCCTGTTTTCTCTCTCCCTCCTCTTGGAGTTAAACAGTACTTGGAGTCTAACAGTTATTGCATACACAACAGTTTACAAGTTTGTAAGTGATCTTAGAGATTCCAAGTGATCTTAACTGAAAACTTTAAAGTTTGACACAAGAATAATTTTATTGAAGTTAAGTTAAGTACAAAAAATGTTTGTTAAACTTTTGAAGAAAATATATTTTAAATTATAATGGAATCATTTCCATTATTTGTTCCATTATTAATACAACTTTTTGAAGTAAACAAGAATCATTTCCATTAACACAGCACAACATTACGGAACAGGTCCAAATAGTAAACATGGTCCATTTGGAATAGTTGCCGCTGAACCTTCAGGCAGCAAAGTGTTCATTGATGAGCTGCTGGCACAAGGCTCGAGCAATCGTTAAAGGGGCGCGACAGCCCGCCCTCCTCCGCCGTCGTGCTCCGGGTTCAGTTCGATGCATGGCTTCCTCATCCTCATCCTCATCCTCCTCCTCTGCATCTTCCTCATCATTATCAGCCACTCTCACCTCAGGTGGGTCTTCTACCAGCACCTGCTGCTGCCTCATGATGGCCAAGTTGTGCAGCATGCAGCACACAACATTGAACTGACCGACAATCTCAGGGGAGTATTGCAAGCAGCCTCCGGAATGGTCCAGGCATCAGAAATGCTGTTTCAAGATGCCAATGGTCCTCTCTATTCTGCTGCGCGTTGCAATGTGCTCATGTTGTATTCCCGGTCAGCTTCCGTCCGGGTTACGCGTAGGGGCGTAATGAGCCAGGTGGCAAGGCCATACCCTTTGTGTCCCAGTCGCCGACTCTGCCCTTCTGGCTGCTGCTGAAACATGGCAGATATAGCGCATTCACATAGGATGAATGCATTATGGGTACAATTTAATCATGGGGGCAATACTGATATTGCACGAGGTATGGCATTGTCCGTATTGCCCCCATGATTATATTGTACCTTTGCAAGAAGCTCAAAATGGCAGGCAGGACAAGGTTCTTTGTTCTCTCTCCCCAAGTTTGACGTCCGAGTATGGACCACACCCAGGTCTGAGCAGGCGCAATGATCGGGAACCCCCCACCGACTACCCCCCCCCCCCCCACCCCTGGGGTTCATTTGATACATGGTGTAGGCTTCTCATGCCTTCTGTTCACCTTCCACAGACCCCACCCTCACCCCGGGCTTCTTTTCAAGCTGAGCCCCAAGCCCCTGGAGATGTGGCTCACAACACCTTTGAAAAGGCCAAGTTCTGAGGCCGAGGAGAGATATAAAGAAAGCCACATGTCCACCAATTTTCATAAAGCAAATAATAGGCATGCTGAAAATACACTTACATAGAAACATAGAAACATAGAAAATAGATGCAGGAGTAGGCCATTCGGCCCTTTGGGCCTGCACCGCCATTCAATGAGTTCATGGCTGAACATTCAACTTCAGTATCCCATTCCTGCTTTCTCGCCATACCCCTTGATTCCCCTAGTCGTAAGGACTACATCTAGCTCCTTTTTGAATATATTTAGTGATGAATACTTCAGATACCTTGACAGATTAGAGGAGCCCTTCAGTATGCACCAACCAAAATTGTTGTCATCTGTTGCGTGCTGCGCAACATAGCGCAGCAATGAGGTTTGGCACTACATGAGGAGCAAGGCTCTAAGCGCACAGCCTCTTCAGAGGAGGAGGAGGAGCATCAGCTGGAAGGCAAGGAGAAGGAACAGGAGGAACCTGTGTTCCAGATGCCACCAGCACCCGAAGACATTGCTGCCTGTGAGACCAAATTGTGGCCAGATTTACTTAACTTCCTGCATTACACCCATATGGCTGCCACATGCTGTGCCAGGTTCCTCCCACCCAACAACAGCACAAAGCATCCCTACAATGACTAAGCCATTCCTTTCACAATGAACTCCATTGCTGGATGTAACTTAATGTCTGACCATTCACTCCAACTCACTAAGCCACTTTTAAAGTAGCAGACAAAAATGGACATGACCAGAAAGTGCTAAAAATAAACAGTTTTATCTCTGACAAAAGATTAATGGAACCTTAACAGAAACAGTTCTATAAACACCCATGTGCTTACCCTTGTGCAAATACTTCTGTGTCATCTTTTGCTGACACGTGCTTCTACGAGATGCAACCCCTGTGGCTTCAACAGAGATAGTCAATACTGAGGAGGACTGCAACAAATTACAGGAGGACATTAATAAACTTGCAGAATGGGCATATAATTGACAAATTAAATTCAACACAGATAAATGTGAGGTATTACATTTTGATCGGAAGAATAGGGAGGTCACTTATTACTTGGAGGCTGCCAGTCTGGGTGGGGTAGAGGAATAAAGGGATCTCGGAATACAAATACACAAATCATTAAAAATTGCAACACAGGTTAGCAAGGCTGTAAAAAAGCAAACCAAGCACTAGGGTTTATTGCTAGAGGTTTAGAATTGAAAAGTAGGGAAGTTATCCATGGCTAACTAAGGAAATAAGGGAGGGTATCAAATTGAAAACAAAAGCATACAGTGTGGCCAAGACTAGTGAGAAGCCAGAGGATTGGAAAATTTTTAAAAGCCAGCAGAGAATGACTAAAAAAATGATTGAGAGGCAAGATAGATTATGAAAGTAAACTAACACAAAATGTAAGAATTTCTACAGGTACATAAAAAGGAAAAGACTGGCTAAAGTAAATGTTGGTGCCCTTGAGGATGAGTCTGGGGAATTAATAATGGAGAATAGGGAAATGGCAGAGAAGTTGAACAAATATTTTGTATCGGTCTTCGTGGTAGAAGACACTAAAAACATCCCAATAGTGGATAATAAATGGGCTATAGGGAGGGAGGAACTTAGTACAATCACTATCACCAATGAAGTAGTACTAAAGACAGACAAGTCCCCTCGACCTGATGGCTTAAATCCTAGGGTCTTAGGAGAACTGGCTGCAGAGATAGTGGATGCATTGGTTGTGATCTACCAAAATTTAAAAGCAGAGAAGTCCTGCTCCAACTGTACAGGGTATTGGTGAGGCCACACCTGGAGTACTGCATGCAGTTTTGGTCTCCGTATTTAAGGAAGGATAAACTTGCATTGAAGGCTGTTCAGAGAAGGGTCACGAGGTTGATTCTGGAGATGAGGGGGTTAACTTATGAAGATAGGTTGAGTAGGTTGAGCCTAGACTCATTGGAGTTCAGAAGAATGAGAGGTGATCATATCGAAGTATATAAGATAATGAGGGGGCTCAACAAGGTGGATGCTGAGAGGATATTTCCGCTTATAGGGGAAACTAAAACTAGGGGACATAGTCTCAGAATAAGGGGTCGCCCAGTTAAAACTGAGATAAGGAGGAATTTCTTCTCTCAGAGGGTTGTACATCAATGGAATTCTCTGCCCCAGAGAGCTGTGGGGGTTGGGTCATTAAATATATTTAAGACAGAAATAGACAGATTTTTGAGCGATAAGGGAATAAAGGGTTATGGGGAACGGGCAGGGAAGTGGAGCTGAGTCCATGATCAGATCAGCTATGATCTTACTGAATTGCGGAGCAGGCTCGAGGAACCAGGTGGCCGACTCCTGCTCCTATTTCTTATGTTCTTATGTTCCTTATTTTTCTTAACCTTGGTTAGACCACACTTAGAGTACTGCGTACAATTCTGGTCGCAATATTATAAAGAGGATATAGAGGCACTGGAGAGGGTGTAGAGAAGATTTACAAGGATGATACCATAAATGCGAGGGTATACATATCAGGAAAGGATGAACAGGCTGGGTCTCTTTTCTCTTGAAAAAAAAGGCTGAGGGATGATCTAATAGAGGTCTTTAAAATTATGAAAGGTTTTGGCAGAGTGAATGCAGAGAGAATGTTTCCCTTTATGGGGAAGAGCATAACTAGAGGCCATCAATATAAGATAGTCACCAAGAAATGCAATAGGGAATTCAGAAAAAATTCTTGATCCAAAGTGTGGTGAGAATGTGGAACTCATTACCACAGGGAGTGGTTGAAGCGAATAGTATAGATGCATATAAAGGGAGGCTAGACAAGCATATGAGGGAGAATGGAATAGAGGGTTATGCTGATAGATTTAGATGAGGAAGGACGGGAGGATGCTCGAGTGGAGCACAAATGCAGTCACAGACTGATAGGATATACGACACAGATATGGCCCAATGTATGTAACCTGTATGACTTCATCAGAACCACACTATTTAATAGATCTGGGAAATACGCAGGTCTGGCTTAACAGGCAATACTAACGGAAAGTTACTCTGAGCAACGTGATGAAAAGAAGAACGGGATCCCGATCCGGCATGCCGACCGCCTGCACCCGACTGGCCCAGGTTATGAAAATTCTGGCCCTGGGGGTTTGCGTACAAAAAGCTGTGGACAAGTTGATAAGGCTGATAAAAAAGCGTATGGTATCCTTCGCTTTATAAACAGAGGTACTGGGGCAGAAATTGCCACTCTCCTTAAGGCCTGTTACCACCGTAAATCAGTGGCCATGCTGCGGAATGGAGTGGCCGCTGACCTTTCGTGGAATGGCTGTTGATAGCCCAAATGCCCTTCCGAGATTTCCTGGTAGTGCCCAGATCTCCGCCTCCCCGCCCCTGCCCCCCCCACCCCACCGCTCCGCTGCTGCCGATCCATGTTAAATGCATCATCATCGGCTAATAAAGGCAAGTATTCCGTATGCCTTCTCAACCACCTTATCTACCTGGCCTGCTACCTTCAGAGATCTGTGGACATGCACTCCAAGGTCCCTTTGTTCCTCTACACTTCTCAGTGTCATACCATTTAATGTGTATTCCCTTTCCTTATTAGCCCTCCCCAAGTGCATTACCTCACACTTATCTGGCTAAAAATTCCATTTGCCACTGTTCTGCCCACCTGACCAGTTGATTGATATCTTCCTGCAGTCCGCAGCTTTCTTCTTCATTATCAACCACACAGCCGATTTTAGTATCATCTGCAAACTTCTTAATCATAACCCCTATATTCAAGTCTAGATCATTGATGTATACCGCAAAAAGCAAGGGTCCTAGTCCTGAACCCTGCGGAACCCCACTGGAAACATCCTTCCGGTCACAAAAACACCCATCAACCATTACCCTTTGCTTCCTGCCTCTGAGCCAATCTAGGATCCAACTTACCACTTTGACCCAGATCCCATGGGATTTTGCTTTCATGACCAGTCTGCCATGTGGGACCTTATCAAAAACTTTGCTAAAATCCATATACGCTACATCAGATGCACTGCCATCATTGACCCTCCTGGTTATCTCCTCGAAAAATTCAATCAAGTTAGTCAGACACGACCATCCCTTAACAAATCCACTGACCATCCTTGATTAGTCTGTGTCTTTCTAAATGAAGATTTATCCTGTCCTTCAGGAATTTTTCCAATAATTTTTTCACCACTGAGTTTAGGCTGATTGGCCTGTACTTATTTGGTCTATCCCTTTCTCCCTTCTTAAACAAAGGTACAACATTAGCAGTCCTCTAGTCCTCTGGCACCACACCTGAAGCCAGAGAGGATTGGAAAATGATGGTCAAAGCCTCTGCTATTTCCTCTTTTGCTTCGTTTAACAGCCTGGGATATATTTCATCCAGGCCTGGGGACTTATCCACTTTCAAAGCTGCTAAACCCCTCACTCACTATGTTTATTTCATCTAATATTTCACTCTTCTCCTCCTCAATAGCAGTGTCTGAATCACCCCTCTCTTTTGTGAAAGCAGATGCAAAGTATTCATTAAGAGCCATATCCACATCTTCCGCCTCCACACACAGATTACCCTCATGGTCTCTAATAGACCCTATCCTTTCTTTAGTTATCCTCTTGCTCTTAATATATTAAGGTTTTCCTTGATTTTACTTGCCAAGAATTTTTCATACTCTCTTTACTTTCCTAATATCCCTTTAAATTTCACCCTGGACTTTCTATACTCTTCTAGAGGTTCTGCCGTATTTAGCCCTCGGTATCTGTCATAAGCCTCCCTTTTTTTTTTAATCCTACACTGTATATCCCTAGACATCTAGGGGGCTCCAGATTTGTTAGTCCCAACCTTTTTCTTTAAGGGCACATATTTGGCCTGAACCCTCCGGATCTCCTCCTTGAATGCCTTCCACTGCTGGGACACTGATTTACCTTCAAGTAGCTGTTTCCAGTCCACTTTGGCTAAATCACCTCTCAGCTTAGCAAAGGTAACTGCAGTCCCACGCAGCGGGATGATGGAGGAGAGTCTTTGGAGGAGGACTGTGCAGTCATCTGTGTCAAAGGCTGCAGGCAGGGCGAGAATGATGTCACAGTCACAGTCACATAGGACGTCATTTGCGACTTTGATAAGATCCACTTTGGTGCTGTGGCAGGGGCGGATACCTGAATAGTGGGATTCAACATGGAGTTTCGGGAAAAATGGGCACTGATTTGGGAGGCAACAGCACATTCATGGAATTTGGTGAGGAAAGGGAGGTTGGAGATGGGACGGTGGTTTGCTGTGACAGTGGGGTCAAGGATTGGTATTTTGAAGAGAAGGGTGTGACAGCAGATTTGAAGAGGAGTGGGACAGTACCCGAGCAGAGAGAACCGTTAACAACATCAGCTAGCATGGGGGAGAAGGATCCCAGCTTCTCAAGTCTCTCCACATAACTAAAGAGCCTCATCCCTGAAATAATTCTGGTAAATCTACCATGCACCCTCTCCAAGGCCTTGACATCCTTCCAAAAGTGCATTGCTCAGAATTTGCACAATTCTCCAGCTGCTTGATTCAGTGATTTCTAAAGGTTTTTCAAAACAGCTTTGCTTTTGTACTCTATGAGGTAGAAATTTCCCCCCACACAAAACGGGGTGCCTGCACAGCTGTGGTTGAGGTTGCCTCTTGAGCGAAATTCTGCTCTTTGTTGTTTATTTGTTATTCGGATGCAGAAATCGCTCTTAATGGGGGCGGTGACTACATGAGAGGGGCAGTTACTCAGTGGTGGCAACACCTGAGGGGCAGAAGACGGGGGTGGTGAGGAGTGACCGCTGCGATGACATCATCATGGTGTTGCCTTCACTTAAAGGGGACAGCCTTTGCGATTTTAAAACTTCGGTCCACTGGGCCACCAGGGAGGGTTTCGGCTGGGCCGGTGGCCTGGCACCCAAGAAGGGGTACCAGGCTGCCTGTTGGAGGCCCGGCCGAACTCGGGCGCATAATTGGCGGGCCGACATGGCAGTCGGCCGACAAAAAAAACATGGCGGCAGCGGCAATGCGCCCTCCCCTTTAAGAGATTCTGCACCACTGCTGCAGAAAGCCACAGCCTCACTGGACCACCGGGAAGAAACAGGTTTTGGCACTGCCAGGTGGGCCGAAAATTTTCAGTGTCGGAGGGTAGATTTACGAGAATGTTGCCGAGAGTGGAGAAACGTAGCTATGAGGACAGATTGGATTGGCTGGGTTTAGTTTCCTTGGAACAGAGGAGGCTGAGGGGAGACCTCATTGAGGTGTATAAAATTATGAGGGGCCCAGATATAGTGGATAGCAAAGACCTATTTCCCTTAGCAGTGGGATCAACAACCAGGGGGCATAGATTTAAAGTAATTGGTGAAGGTTTAGTGGGGCTTTGAGGGGACATTTCTTCATGCAGAGGGTTGTGAGGGTCTGGAACTCACTGCCTGAAAGGGTGGTAGAGGCAGAAACCCTCGCCACATTTAAAAAGTACTTGGATGTGCTCGTGAAGTGCCGTAACCTGCAGGGTTACGGACCTAGAGCTGGAAAATGGGATTAGGCTGGATGGTCTCTTGTTGGCTGGAATGGACATGATGGCCCGGAATGGCCTTCCGTGCTGTAAACTTCTATGATTCTATGATTGCCTGGTTCCATTCTGATCTATATAATTGTAGCCAGAGAATCATTGGAATGGCTTCTCTTCCCACTCTCGCACCCGGATCTCCCAAGGATCTATACTTGGTGCCCCCCTATTTCTCATTTACATGCTGCCCCTCTGCGATATAAACCAAAAGCACGTCAGGTTCCAGATATACTCTGATGACACCCAGCTCTAACTCACCACCGCATCTCTGAACCCCTCCAATTTCATTAAATTGTCAGGCTATTTATCTGACATCCAGTACTGGATCAGCAGAAATTTCCTCCAACTAAATATTGGCAAGACTAAAGCCATTTACTTCAGTTCAGGCCACAAACTCTGTTCCCTAGCCATTAACTCCATCCCACTCTATGGCAACTGTGAGGCGGAACGAGACTGTTCGCAACTTTGGTGTCATAACTGACCCAGAGCTCAGCTTCTGAGTATATATCCACACCATCACTAAGACCACCTACTCCCAGCTCTAACATTGCCCGGCACGGACTTTAGAAAGTCATAATACAGTCAAGCAGAGTCAGCATGGTTTTATGAAAGGGAAATCATGTTTGACAAATTTGCAGGAGTTCTTTGAGGATGGAACGAGCAGGGTGGATAAGGGGGAACCAGTAGATGTCGTGTATTTGGATTTCTTGAAGGCATTCGATAAGGTGCCACATAAAAGATTACTGCACAAGATAAGAGCTCACGGGGTTGGGGGTAATATATTAGCATGGATAGAGGATTGGCTAACTAACAGAAAACAGAGAGTCGGGATAAATGGTTCATTCTCTGGTTGGCAAACTGTAACTAGTGTTGCTGGGATCAGTGCTGGGGCCTCAACTATTTGATATAGATTATATAGATTCATAGATTTATATATTATATAGATTATATGGATTAATAGAGAGATAGATAGAGAGATAGATAGAAAGATAGATAGAGATAGATAGAAAGATAGATAGAAAGATAGATAGAGATAGATAGAGATAGATAGAGATAGAAGGAGAGAGAGATATGTATATATAAACTTGGATGAAGGGAATGAGTGCAATGTAGCCAAATTTGCTGATGATACAAGGATAGGTGGGATAGCAAGTTGTGAGAAGGATGCAAAGAATCTGCAAAAGGATATAGACAGGCTAAGTGTGCATGCAAACATTTGGCAGGTGGAGTATAATGTGGGAAAATGTGAGGTTATCCACTTTGGTAGGACAAATAAAAAAGCACATTTTTTTAAATGGGGAGATTATAAAAATGCTGCGGTACAGAGGGATCTTGGTGTCCTTGTACATGAAACACAAAAATTTAGTGTGCAGGTACAGCAAGTAATCAGGAAGGCTAATGGAATGTTGGCCTTTATTGCAAGGGGGATGGAGTATAAAAGCAGAGAAGTCCTGCTTCAACTGTACAGGGTATTGGTGAGACCACAGCTGGAGTACTTTGTATAATATTGGTCTCCTTATTTAAAGAGGGATATACTTGCATTGGAGGCAGTTCAGAAAAGGTTCACTCGGTTGATTCCTGAGATGAAAGGGTTGTCTTATGAAGAAAGGTTGAGCAGGTTGGGCCTATACTCATTGGAGTTTAGAAGAATGAGAGGTGATCTTATTGAAATGTATAGGTTTCTGAGGGGGCTTGACAGGGTAGATGCAGAGAGGATTTTTCCCTCGTGAGGGAATCTAGAACTAGGGGGCATAGTTTCAGAATAAGGGGTCACCCATTTAAAATGGAAATGAGGAGGAATTTTGTCTCTCAGAGGGTCGTGAATCTTTGGAATTCTCCACCCCAGAGAGCTGTGGAGGGTGGTTCATTGAATATCTTCAAGGTGGAGATAGACAGATTTTTGAACGAAAAGGGAGTCAATGGGAAATGGGCAGTGAAGTGGTGTTGAGGCCAAGATCAGCAGCCATGATATTGAATGGCAGAACAGGCCCGAGGGCCAAAATGGCCTACGTCTGCTCCTATTTCTTATGTTTTGACTCCGCCCTGCCTCAGCTGATCTGCTGCTGAAATTCTCATCAATGCCTTTGTTACCTTTAGACTTGACTCTTCCAACACATTCCTGGTCAGACTCCCATCTTCCACCCTCCATAAACTTGAGCTCATCGAAAACTCTGCTGCCCATATTCTAACTCGCACGCAGTCCTGTTCATCCATCATCACCCCTGTGCCCACTGACCAACATTGGCTCCCGTTTGAGCAACGCTTCAATTTTAAAATTCTCATTCTTGTTTTCAAATCCCTCCATGGCGAGAGAGAGAGAGAGCACAAGCAGGCTAGGGAGGAGACTAGATTGCTGGGAGTGCAAACAGGAGTGCTGGGAGGAAATGGAGAGGTCCAGGCCAGTACACAAGGATGGGGGAAGCTGGCGGGAATGATCAGGAAGGCCAGGGCCAGGTCTTGAGGGAATGAGAAGGCAGTCCAGGGCCTGCCTGGACCCAGGAAGGAATGTGCGGGGATGTTAGGAGTTGCCAAGGGAGAGTGGCAATGTGTGGGACAAGGTGTCAGTGGCAAAATGCAAGCCTGTTTCTGTTGAATGTAGAGGTGGCAACAACAGTGACATGGCGTCACTGGGAAAATTATGTAGAGTGTGACAGGAAGGGACAGAGGTCCCTGTCATGTATCTCACACTACTGTACATAACTGTATCTTACCATGCGAAACATGACTGTAACTAGATATGACCTGTAACCACAAGCATACGTTACCACCAGGGGTGCACTTGCAGGAGACACTGCATACCTGTTCCACACAGGTATATAAAGACAGGTCTCAGGCAAGTGTGCGACTCGAGAGCTGTGAAATAAAGGTGCAGGTCCAGAGTGACCTTGACTTCAGCATGTGCCTCGTGTAAGTTTGTTCTGCAGGGTCAGGACTTGACAGTCCCAAACTTGGTGCACTCACCGCCCGCAGCCGCTGACTGCGGCCGAGTTTTTTGGGCGGTCTCCTCTCGGTGCCGGTTTCCTCTAGGCCTCCCGCTGGCGGGAGGGGAGGACTGCTGGGAACTATCCACTGATGTCCACATAAGCGTCCTCCTGCCCACCGAGCTGCCAGATTTCTCCGGATGGGAGTTGGCGGAGACAGGGGGAAGGACCGCTGCATAGAGGCAGGTCTAACCCCAACGGTAAGTATGAAGACCTGCAAAATAAGGTTAATAAACTTCTTTTATTTTTTTTTAAACAGTGATTCAGGTGGATGGGGTCCCCTGAAGGTTTTTCAGTGGTTTTCTATTTTTGTGTGTCAACTTTTATTTTTATGTGTACCCCCTCCCTGGCCTGACTCAATTCTCGGCAGCACTTTGGCAACTATTGCATTTGCCGTCGAGATTGGGAGCTCCTGCCCCCCCTGCTGCCCACATTCAGGGCGTAAGTCATATTTTTGCCGCCAGGCGGTCTTTGCAGATCTTTTGGAGGAATCTCCCTGCCAAAGTACCGCCAGGTCTCTCAGCGATTCTTTGGGCAGCAATTGGGCAGGCTTTAGCTTTGACCAAGTTCAGGAGAGAGTTTAATGGTAATAGTGCAGCAAAGTATGTCAAAGCAAGGAATAATGGTAAAAAAAATTAAATTAAAGGCTCTTTATCTGAATGCACAGAGCATTCGTAGCAAGATAGATGAAACAGTGGCACAAATAGAGATAAATGGGTTTGAGCTAATAATCATTACAGAGACATGGCTGCAAGGTGACCAAAGGTTGAGAACTAAATGTTCCAAGGTACTTGACGTTTCGAAAAGACAGGCAGTGTGTAAAAGGACGGCTGTTAGCCCTGATAATAAAGAATGACATAAGGACAGTGGTGAGAAAAGATCTTGACTCGGAAAATCAGGAAGTATAATCAGTAAGGGTGGAGATAAGGAATAACAAGGAGCAGAAAACACTGGTGGGAGTAGTATATAAACAGCCGAACAGTAGCTATACAGTTGGACAGAATATTGATCAATATTCTGAAGAAATAATAGGAGCTTGTAACAAAGGCAATGCAATCCTCGTGGGGGACTTTAATCTTCATATAGATTGGCAAAGATAGTCTGGAGGACAAGTTCATGGACTGCATTTGTGACAGCTTCCGAGAAAGATACCAGGGAACTGGCTATTTTAGATCTTGTATTGTGCAGTCAGACAGGGTTAATTAGCAATCCTATAGTAAAGGATTCTCTGGGGCAGAGTGATCATAAAAGAAAAAGCCCAGCGGGAGATCGAGAGCCAGCGGCAGTTGGTGAGAGGGGAGCGACCTATAAAAGGCCCAGTGGGAGATCGAGAGCCAGCGTACCGGTGCAGCTACAGCGGGAGAGAAAGCAAAATAGAAGTAGAAAGTAATCAAAAAGTGACGTCACAGCCAATGGGGTAAGTGATTGGCTGGTGATTGGTGAGTAGTTTTTCTTTTATTTTTTATATCAGTAAGTGAACTGTAACATTGTTATAACTAACTTAAGGGTATCTAAGGTTAAGACATGGCAGGAGAGCTCGGTCACGTGATATGCTCCTCCTGTACCATGTGGGAACTCGGGGACACTTCCGGTGTCCCTGACGACTACGTGTGCGGGAAGTGTATCCGCCTCGAGCTCCTGATGGTCCACGTTGCGGAGTTGGAGCTGAGGGTGGATTCACTCTGGAGCATCCACGATGCTGAGAATGACGTGAGTATCACGTGTAGTGAGTTGGTCTTACCGCAGGAGAAGGGTCCACAGCCAGATAGGGAATGGAAGACCAGCAGGAAGAGCAGTGCAAGAAAGATAGTGCAGGGGTCCCCTGTGGTCATCCCCCTGCAAAACAGATACACTGCTTTGGGTACTGTTGGGGAGGATGACTCATCAGGGGAGGGCAGCAGCAGCCAAGTTCATGGCACCGTAGGTGGCTCTGCTGCAAAGGAGGGCAGGAAAAAGATTGGGAGCGCGATAGTGATAGGGGATTCAATGGTGAGGGGAATAGATAGGCGTTTCTGCGGACGCAACCGAGACTCCAGGATGGTATGTTGCCTCCCTGGTGCAAGGGTCAAGGATGTCTCGGAGCGGGTGCAGGACATTCTGAAATGGGAGGGAGAACAGCCAGTTGTCGTGGTGCACATTGGTACCAACGACATAGGTAAAAAAAGGGATGAGGTCCTACGAAAAGAATTTAAGGAGCTAGGAGCTAAATTAAAAAGTAGGACCTCAAAAGTAGTAATCTCGGGATTTCTACCAGTGCCACGTGCTAGTCAGAGTAGGAATCGCAGGATAGTGCAGATGAATACATGGCCTGAGCAGTGGTGCAGCAGGGAGGGATTCAAATTCTTGGGGCATTGGAACCGGTTCTGGGGGAGGTGGGACCAGTACAAACCGGACGGTCTGCACCTGGGCAGGACCGGAACCAATGTCCTAGGGGGAGTGTTTGCTAGTGCTGTTGGGGAGGAGTTAAACTAATATTGCAGGGGGATGGGAACCTATGCAGGGAGACAGAGGGAGACAAAAATGAGGCAAAAGCAAAAGACAGAAAGGAGATGAGGAAAAGTGGAGGGCAGAGAAACCCAAGGCAAAGAACAAAAAGGGCCACTGTACAGCAAAATTCTAAAAGGACAAAGGGTGTTAAAAAAGCAAGCCTGAAGGCTTTGTGTCTTAATGCAAGGAGTATCCGCAATAAGGTGGATGAATTAACTGTGCAAATAGATGTTAACAAATATGATGTGATTGGGATTACGGAGACGTGGCTCCAGGATGATCAGGGCTGGGAACTCAACATCCAAGGGTATTCAACATTCAGGAAGGATAGAATAAAAGGAAAAGGAGGTGGGGTAGCATTGCTGGTTAAAGAGGAGATTAATGCAATAGTTAGGAAAGACATTAGCTTGGATGATGTGGAATCTATATGGGTAGAGCTGCAGAACACTAAAGGGCAAAAATCGTTAGTGGGAGTTGTGTACAGACCTCCAAACAGTAGTAGTGATGTTGGGGAGGGCATCAAACAGGAAATTAGGAGTGCATGCAATAAAGGTGCAGCAGTTATAATGGGTGACTTTAATATGCACATAGATTGGGCTAGCCAAACTGGAAGCAATACGGTGGAGGAGGATTTCCTGGAGTGCATAAGGGATGGTTTTCTAGACCAATATGTCGAGGAACCAACTAGGGGGGAGGCCATCTTAGACTGGGTGTTGTGTAATGAGAGAGGATTAATTATCAATCTCATTGTGCGAGGCCCCTTGGGGAAGAGTGACCATAATATGGTGGAATTCTGCATTAGGATGGAGAATGAAACAGTTAATTCAGAGACCATGGTCCAGAACTTAAAGAAGGGTAACTTTGAAGGTATGAGGCATGAATTGGCTAAGATAGATTGGCTAATGATACTTAAGGGGTTGACTGTGGATGGGCAATGGCAGACATTTAGAGACCGCATGGATGAATTACAACAATTGTACATTCCTGTCTGGCGTAAAAATAAAAAAGGGAAGGTGGCTCAACCGTGGCTATCTAGGGAAATCAGGGATAGTATTAAAGCCAAGGAAATGGCATACAAATTGGCCAGAAATAGCAGCGAACCTGGGGACTGGGAGAAATTTAAAACTCAGCAGAGGAGGACAAAGGGTTTGATTAGGGCAGGGAAAATGGAGTACGAGAAGAAGCTTGCAGGGAACATTAAGGCGGATTGCAAAAGTTTCTATAGGTATGTAAAGAGAAAAAGGTTAGTAAAGACAAACGTAGGTCCCCTGCAGTCAGAATCAGGGGAAGTCATAACGGGGAACAAAGAAATGGCAGACCAATTGAACAAGTACTTTGGTTCAGTATTCACTAAGGAGGACACAAACAACCTTCCGGATATAAAAGGGGTCAGAGGGTCTAGTAAGGAGGAGGAACTGAGGGAAATCTTTATTAGTCGGGAAATTGTGTTGGGGAAATTGATGGGATTGAAGGCCGATAAATCCCCAGGGCCTGATGGACTGCATCCCAGAGTACTTAAGGAGGTGGCCTTGGAAATAGCGGATGCATTGACAGTCATTTTCCAACATTCCATTGACTCTGGATCAGTTCCTATCGAGTGGAGGGTAGCCAATGTAACCCCACTTTTTAAAAAAGGAGGGAGAGAGAAAGCAGGGAATTATAGACCGGTCAGCCTGACCTCAGTAGTGGGTAAAATGATGGAATCAATTATTAAGGATATCATAGCAGCGCATTTGGAAAATGGTGACATGATAGGTCCAAGTCAGCATGGATTTGTGAAAGGAAGATCATGCTTGACAAATCTTCTGGAATTTTTTGAGGATGTTTCCAATAAAGTGGACAAAGGAGTACCAGTTGATGTGGTATATTTGGACTTTCAGAAGGCTTTCGACAAGGTCCCACACAGGAGATTAATGTGCAAAGTTAAAGCACATGGGATTGGGGGTAGTGTGCTGACGTGGATTGAGAACTGGTTGTCAGACAGGAAGCAAAGAGTAGAAGTAAATGGGTACTTTTCGGAATGGCAGGCAGTGACTAGTGGGGTACCGCAGGGTTCTGTGCTGGGGCCTCAGCTGTTTACATTGTACATTAATGATTTAGATGAGGGGATTAAATGTAGTATCTCCAAATTTGCGGATGACACTAAGTTGGGTGGCAGTGTGAGCTGCGAGGAGGATGCTATGAGGCTGCAGAGTGACTTGGATAGGTTAGGTGAGTGGGCAAATGCGTGGCAGATGAAGTATAATGTGGATAAATGTGAGGTTATCCACTTTGGTGGTAAAAACAGAGAGACAGACTATTATCTGAATGGTGACAGATTAGGAAAAGGGAAGGTGCAACGAGACCTGGGTGTCATGGTACATCAGCCATTGAAGGTTGGCATGCAGGTACAGCAGGCGGTTAAGAAAGCAAATGGCATGTTGGCCTTCATAGCGAGGGGATTTGAGTACAGGGGCAGGGAGGTGTTGCTACAGTTGTACAGGGCCTTGGTGAGGCCACACCTGGAGTATTGTGTACAGTTTTGGTCTCCTAACTTGAGGAAGGACATTCTTGCTATTGAGGGAGTGCAGCGAAGATTCACCAGACTGATTCCCGGGATGATGGGACTGACCTATCAAGAAAGACTGGATCAACTGGGCTTGTATTCACTGGAGTTCAGAAGAGTGAGAGGGGACCTCATAGAAACGTTTAAAATTCTGACGGGTTTGGACAGGTTGGATGCAGGAAGAATGTTCCCAATGTTGGGGAAGTCCAGAACCAGGGGTCACAGCCTAAGGATAAGGGGTAAGCCATTTAGGACCGAGATAAGGAGAAACTTCTTCACCCAGAGAATGGTGAACCTGTGCAATTCTCTACCACAGAAAGTAGTTGAGGCCAATTCACTAAATATATTCAAAAGGGAGTTAGATGAAGTCCTTACTACTCGGGGGATCAAGGGTTATGGCGTGAAAGCAGGAAGGGGGTACTGAAGTTTCATGTTCAGCCATGAACTCATTGAATGGCGGTGCAGGCTAGAAGGGCTGAATGGCCTGCTCCTGCACCTATTTTCTATGTTTCTATGTTTCTATGATAGAATTTCACATTACGTTTGAGAGTGACTTTCCTAAGTCCGCAACCAGAGTCTTAAACTTAAATAAAGCCAATTACACAGGTATGAAGGGAGAGTTGGCTAAGGTAGATTGGAAACATAGATTAAAAGGTATGGCAGTAGATAAGCAGTGGCTAGCATTTAAAGAAATATTTCATAATTCTCAACAAAAATACATTCCATTGAGAAACAAAAATTGCACAGGATAAGTGATCCATCCATGACTAACTAAAGAAGTTAAGGATAGCATTAGATTGAAAGAAGCTTATAATGTTGCGAAGAATAGCAGTAAACCTGAGGATTGGGAAGAGTTTCAGAAACCAAAGGATGACCAAAAGATTGATAAAAAGGGAAAAAATAGAATATATGAGAGAAAACTAGAAAGAAATATAAAAACAGATTATGAGCTTCCTCAACTATGTAAAAAGGAAGAGAGCAGCAAGAGCAAACATTAGACCCTTAGAGGCTGAGGCAGGAGTAAGTATTATGGGGAATAAGGAAATGGCAGAAACATTAAACAAATATTTTGTATCTGCCTTCACAGCTGAAGACACAAAAAGCATACCTAAAATGGTGGGGAAACAGGGGTCTAATGAGGGCGAAGAACTTAATATAATTAATATAAGTAGAGAAAAAGTGCAAGAGAAACTAATGGGACTAAAAGGTGACAAATTCCCTGGACCTGACATCCCAGGGTTCTAAAAGAGGTGGCTGCAGAGATAGTGGATGCATTGGTTTTGATCTTTATAAATTCCCTAGATTCGAGAACAATACCAGCGAATTGGAAGGTAGCAAATGTAAAACCGCTTTTCAAGAAAGGAGGGAGAGAGAAAGCAGGGAACTACAGACCAGTTAGACTGACATCAGTCATCGGGAACATGCTGGAATCCATTGCTATGGAAGTGGTATCGGGGCACTTAGAAAATCATATCATGATTAGGCAGAGTCAACATGGTTTTATGAAAGGGAAATCGTGATTGACAAAGGTATTAGAGTATTTTGAGCATGTAATGAGCAGGGTAGATAAAGGGGAACCAGTGGATGCAGCATGTAAGAGCGAAAAACCTTAATTAGGAGTAAATTATCCAGCTTAATTAAAATAAATTAAGAAAGACAGAGTAAGGTTTGAAATGTGTTCATCGTAGAATAGCTGAATTAGGCAGGAACACTAAGTTCAGAGAAATTCTCTTAGGAGATAAGAACACCCACAAGATTTATGTAGGCAGCTCACAGTAATAATGAGAGGAGGCCACGATGTTCCAGTCACATGAGATAAGAGGGACAATGCCTCTTTTAAGCAGAGGGTAGCTTTTGTGTTGCTAACACAGATGAGGCTGCACACAGGGAGGTTAAAGTAACAGTGACCTCAGTCTTTAATAAGACACTCCAGAGTGAGGAACAGGCCTTAGCGGACAGCTTATATACAGTGCTCCCAACGAATGCTGGGACCCCTTGGGACTTCAGCGGCTGAGCTCCCTGGTGGCGGAACATGGGAGTGCATGCTTTACAGATAAACATCATCACTCCCCGCCAAAATCAAAGTGCAAACTATTTACAAGGTGAGGCGGTCGGGAGCCTTTCTTTCCCTGGTGGACCGCCTCGATACAAATGTCTGTTCTGATGTGTTGGCTGTGCCCTCGCTGGGCTGGCGTGTTGTTGGCCTTGCAGGGCTGCTGGGTGAGCCTGGTCTTGCTGGGATGTTGGGCGTGATGGGTTCGATTTCCTGGTCCGGGGTGGTGTCGTTGATCCTTTGGGTGTGTGTTGTGGGTTCAAAAAAGGTGGTGTCTGCTGTGGGTTGTTCAGGGCAGTCTGTGAACCACAGCCTCGTTTGCACCAGGTGCTTTCTGCAAATTTGTCCATGGTCTAGTTTGACTACAAACACCCTACTCCCTTCTTTAGCTATCACTGTGCCCGTGATCCACTTGGGACCATGTCCATAGTTTAGCACATACACAGGGTCATTCAGATCAATTTCCCATGACACAGTGGCGCGACCATCGTTTATATTTTGTTGCTGCTCTCTACCTGATCATGCAGGTTGGGGTGAACCAGCGAGAGTCTGGTTTTAAGTGTCCTTTTCATGAATAGCTCAGCCGGGGGCACCCCTGTGAGTGAGTGGGGTCTCTTGCGGTAGCTGAGTAGTACTCGGGACAGGTGGGTTTGGAGCGCGCCTTCTATGACTCGTTTAAGGCTCTGTTGGATTGTTTGTACTGCCTGCTCTGCCTGCCCATTGGAGGCTGGTTTAAACGGGGCTGAGGTGACATGTTTGATCCCATTGCGGGTCATGAATTCTTTAAATTCGGCACTGGTGAAACATGCCCTGTTGTCACTGACCAGTATGTCAGGCAGGCCGTGGGTGGCAAACATGGCCCTCATGCTTTCAATGGTGGCAGTGGCAGTGCTTCCCGACATTATTTCACGTTCAATCCATTTTGAAAAAGCATCCATCACCACCAGAAACATTTTACCGAGAAACGGGCCCGCATAGTTGACATCGATCCTCGACCATGCTCTGGAGGGCCAGGACCACAAACTTAGTGGTGCCTCTCTGGGCGCGTTGCTCAACTGAGCACACACGCTGCATTGCCGTACACAGGACTCTAAGTCAGAGTCGATACCGGGCCACCACACGTGGGATCTGGCTATCGCTTTCATCATTACTATACCCGGGTGTGTGCTGTGGAGATCCGAGATGAACGTCTCCCTGCCCTTTTTGGGTAGCACTACGTGGTTACCCCACAACAGGCAGTCTGCCTGAATGGACAGCTCGTCCTTTCGCCGCTGGAACGGCTTGATTAGCTCTTGCATTTCAACGGGGATGCTGGCCCAGCTCCCATGCAGGACACAGTTTTTTTACGAGGGGCAGCAGAGGATCTTGGATGGTCCACGTCCTAATCTGGTGGGCCGTGACAGGTGATTTATCATTTCCAAATGCTTCCATGACCATCAACAAGTCTGCGGGCTGCGCCACCATCAACAAGTTTGCAGGCTGCGCCATTTCCACCCCCGTGGTGGGCAATGGTAGCTGACTGAGAGCATCCGCACAGTTCTCGGTGCCTGGCCTGTGGCGGATGGTATAGTTATACGTTGATAGCGCAAGTGCCCACCTTTGTATGTGGGCTGAGGCATTAGTATTTATCCCCTTGTTTTCAGCAAACAGGGATGTGAGGGGCTTGTGATCGGTTTCCAGCTCAAATTTGAGGCCAAACGCGTACTGATGTATTTTCTTTACCCCGGACACACACGCTAATGCCTCTTTCTCAATCTTGCTGTAGGCCCTCTCGGCCTTAGACAAGCTCCTGGAAGCATCGGCGACAAGTTGCAACTTCCCCGCAACGTTAGCTTGTTGTAATACACATCCGACTCCGTACGATGACGCGTCACATGCTAGCACAAGTCTTTTGCAAGGTTATACAATACAAGCAGCTTGTTGGAGCATAAAATGTTTCTGGCTTTCTCAAAAGCAATTAGTTGTTTTTTTCCCCATACCCAGTTCTCACATTTGCGCAATAACACATGTAGGGGCTCTAAAAGGGTGCTTAACCCCGGTAGGAAGTTATCAAAATAGTTGAGGAGAACCCAGGAACGACCGCAGCTCCATGACGTTCTGTGGCCTGGGCGCGTTCCTGATAGCCTCTGTCTTGAGTCTGTGGGCCGAATGCCGTCCGCCGCGATCTTTTTCCCCAAAATCTCCACTTCTGTTGCCATGAAGATGCATTTCGACCTCTTCAGCCGCAGCCCTACGCGATCCAGTTGCTGGAGGACCTCCTCCAGGTTTTGTAGGTGCTCGGCGGTGTCCTGACCTGTGACCAATAGATCGTCCTGAAAGACCACAGTGTGTGGTACTGACTTGAGTAGGCTCTCCATGTTTCTCTGGAAGATCGCTGCAGCCGACCAAATTCCAAACGGGCATCAGTTGTAGATGAACAGTCCTTTGTGCGCGTTGATGCAGGTGAGGCCCTTCAAAGACTCCTCCAGCTCCTGCGTTTTGTAGGCCGAAGTCAGGTCGAGCTTGGTGAACGTCTTGCCTCCTGCCAGCGTCGCAAATAGGTCGTCTGCCATAGGTAGCGGGTATTGGTCCTGTAGCGAGAAACGATTAATAGTTACTTTATAATCGCCACAAATCCTGACCGTGCCATCACTTTTGAATACTGGAACAATCGGGCTGGCCCACTTGCTGAATTCCACTGGGGAGATGATGCCCTCGTGTTGCAGCCTGTCCAGCTCTATTTCCACTCTCTCCCTCATCATGTGAGGTACCGTTCGCGCCTTGTGGTGAATGGGTCGTGCCTCTGGGACCAAGTGGATCCGCACCTTTGTCCCGGAAAAGTTTCCAATGCCTGGCTCAAAAAGGGAAGGAAATGTGTTGAGAACCTGGGTACATGAGGCCACATCGACATGTGATAGCGCTTAGATGTCATCCCAGTTCCAGCGGATTTTGCCCAGCCAGCTCCTTCCAAGCAGTGTGGGGCCATCGCCCAGGACAATCCAGAGTGGCAGTTCATGCACCGTGCCCTCGTAGGTGACCTTGAACATGGCGCTGCCCAGGACAGTGATAAGCTCTTTGGTGTATGTTCTCAGTTTCATGTGGATGGGGCTCAGGGCTGGTCTGAATGCCTTGTTGCACCACAGTCTCTCAAATATAATTTTACTCATGATGGATTGGCTAGTGCCAGTGTCCAGTTCCATGGCTATGGGTAAGCCATTAAATTTTACGTTCAGCATTATAGGTGGACATTTAGTCAAAAATGTGTGCACCCCATGTACTTCAGCATCTGCCTCCTCTCTGAGGCTCGAAATTGCTTTGATCCACCATGGCCCGATTTTCCTCTGCCACGTGGTTAGTAGGTTTTGCAGAGCTTGCAGCTTGTTTGCCATGGCCTTACTGAGGATCGGTGTCTCTACAGTCAAAAGTTTTCATAGGATGGTCTCATGGCCAATGCCCAGTACAAAAAAGTCTCTGAGCATTTGCTCCAGGTAGCCATCAAACTCACCTTGTCCTGCAAGTTGCCTTAGCTCGGCGACGTAGCTCGCCACTTCCTGACCTTCAGATCGCTGGCACATGTAGAACCGATATGTCGCCATCAGCATGCTCTCCCTCTGATTAAGATGCTCCTGAACCAGTGTACACAGCTCCTCATACGAATTATCTGTGGGTTTCACCGGAGCCAGAAGATTCTGTAGGTCGGTGCCCCGCAGACTGTGAGGAGGACCGCTCTCCTTTTTGCAGCGCTTCCTTCTCCGTCCAGCTCGTTGGCTACAAAGTACTGGTCTAGCCGTTTGACATAGGCTTCCCAGTCCTCATCCTCCGAGAACTTCTCCAGGATGCCCACAGTTTGCTGCATCTTTGCGTTGGATTCGTATTCTTGTCGGCAGTTATTGTATTCCTAACACAGATGAGGCTGCACACAGGGAGGTTAAAGTAACAGTGACCTCAGTCTTTAATAAGATACTCCAGAGTGAGGAATAGGCCTTTGGGGCCGGCTTATATACAGTGCTCCCAAGGGATGCTGGGATGAGCTCCCTGCTGGCGGAACATGGGAGTGCATGCTTTACAGATACACAACAGTAGCCGTATATCTGCCAAGGACGTTAGTCTGAGAATTAGCGTAGGAAGACGTTCCCAGAAATGTAACACATATCCTGTAGGGGGCTTTTCCCTCGCAACAGTCGCTAGAACTGTAAGTACCAATGGAATCATTAGAAATTACTGTAACCAATAAAATTAAGGTAACTGTCACACCCAATGAAATTGCTGTAACCTGTATTAACCAATGGAACACTTCCCTGCGTAGTTCCACCATTTTGATTGTATTTGAACTTTATAAGAATGTAACGGTGTAGCTTGTCCCATGAGATCGGCGTTGAGAGCACTCAGTAACGGTACTGATGAGGCCGGATCTCCCTTGATTAATCAGGTTTTAATAAACATCTCTTTTCTCTATAAAAGACCTTTCATGTGAGTGTTATATTTTTAGTACTCCACAATACTGTATATTTGGATTTCCAAAAGGCATTTGATAAGGTGCCACATAAAAGCTTATTACACAAAATAAAGGATCATGGGATGGGAGGTAATGCATCAGTATGGATAGAGGATTGGTTAATGGACAGAAAACAGAGAGTAGGGATAAACGGGTCTTTTTCAGGTTGGCAGGCTGTAACTAGTGGGGTGCTGCAAGGATCAGTGCTGGGGCCTCAGCTATTTACAATCTATATTAATGTCCTAGGTGGAGGGACCGAGTGTAATGTATCCAAGTTTGCTGACGGTACAAAGCTAAGTGGGACAGTAAGCTGTGAGGAGAACACAAAGCATCTGCAAAGGGATATAGATGGATTAAGTGAGTGAGCAGTAAGGTGGCAGCTGGAGTATAATGTAGGGAAATGTGAGGTTAGTCACATTTGTGGGAAGAATAGAAAAACAGAATATTTTTTAAAATGGTGAGAAACTTTTAAATGTTGGTGTTCAGAGAGATTTGGGTGTCCTTGTGCAAGAAACACAGAAAGTGAGCATGCAGGTACAGCAAGCAATAAGGAAGGCAAATGGCATGTTGTCTTTTATTACAAGGGGGTTGGAGTATAAGAGTATGGAAGTCTTGCTACAATTGTACAGGGCCCTGGTGAGACCACATCTGGAGTACTGTGCACAGTTTTGGTCTCCTTATCTACGGAAGGATATACTTGCCTTGGAGATGGTGCAACAAAGGTTCACTAGATTATTTCCTGGGATGAGAGGGTTGTCTTATGATGTGAGATTGTGTAGAATGGGTCTATACTCTCTGGAGTTTAGAAGAATGAGAGGTGATCTCATTGAAACATACAAGATGCTGAAGGGGATTGACAGGCTAGATGCTGAGAGGTTGTTTCCCCTGGCTGGAGGGTCAAGAACTAGGGGGCACAGTCTCAGGATAAGGGGTCGGCCATTTAAGATAGAGATGTGGAGGAGTTTCTTCACTCAGAGGGGTTGTGAACCTTTGGAATTCTCTACCCCAGAGGGCTGTGGATGCTGCATCTCTGAATATATTCAAGGCTGAGATAGATAGATTTTTGGAGTCCAGGGGAATCAGTGGATATGGAGATCAGGCAGGAAAATGGAGTTGAGGTCGATGATCTCGTTGAATGGCGGAGCAGGCTCAAATGGCCGAATGGCCTATTCCTGATCCTATTTCTTATGTTCTTATTCAATCTGGTGATGTGCTTCTGCAGCAGTGACCATGAGCCATCTCACTGGACTGGACAGACTCTGCATAGTTATTGCAGACTTTTTCCCAGGTCTATGCACTGGCAATCGCTGCAAGCACAGGCGTGCTTTGGAAAGGGCGGTAAAAGCAGCAGCGACGTCCAAAATCCCCCAGCTCTGCACACCGATTGAACATTAAAATATTTGAAGCAACACAGATGATGGCAGAGCTCGCGACCTGCCCAATATGGCAGCCGCCGCATTCCGCGTCAGAAGTGGGCGGAAGCAAGGGGGCCGCTATTTTTTCTTCAAAACTGGCCTTAGGTTCCAATTTCTAAGCCTTGCACTTTTCTGCGCTAATATAATTGCTAAATACCCCATTAATTGTTAAGCCTTGTTGGAATAGGTGTAACTAGGGTATTAACAGCATATTGACTGATAAACAAGCTGTTCTGGCTCTGGGGTGTCAAATTTCTCCATTGAAATAAAAATTAATTTTAATTTTGTTTTTTAAACATTTTAATGTCAGCTTCTACCTTAACACCAGTGTATGCCTCAATCTTTATTTCACTCTCTGTAATATCTTTCAAAAGTGCAGATAATTCAGTACTTTTCATTTCCTGGTTTGCTGTCTGTGAGAATTCTTCAACGTGATTGGCTGCTTAGACAGGTTGTCGTTAGCAACGCAGCTCATCGTTGGGGATTCCCATTACACAGCACTACGATCAATTGCACGTCGAGAAAGGTAAACTTCTCATCACAGAGATCACAAGATCTCTTTGGGCAGCTTTCTTCAAGGTGTAACCAGTTTTTGTGGTAACCAATAGGCTCCGCCGCAATCGCCGGTTATTGTAAGAGGTTTCGTCCCGCCCGTAGCGAGCACGCAAACCCCCTTACTACAAGTTCTGGATGATAGGGATTACTGAGGACAGATTTAAACACGGACAGCGTTTTCGGGCTCACCCGTACAGTGTTTATTAAGGTTAACAAAACCACCCCACTCGTATGCAGTACACGCGGTGTGTACACAACAGTACAGTTTACAACAGCACAACCCTGGCTTGTCCAACAACCCCCTGTCGTGCTGACTTACCACGACCTAAAGACACCCTCCTGTGAACTAAACTATCACCGGACCCTTCCAACACTAAACCCCCTCTGGTTTGGTAAGAACATACAGGCACCCCAATTTCCCAGCTAACTGATCTTGTAGGGGTGTAGGCTTGGCAATGTTCACCGAGATTGCCCTTGATCTTGCTTGAGCTTCTTTCCGTACGTCTTGGCTACCTGGTTCCTCACCGGCCTTGCGGTACGCGAGTCCCAGTCTGAGTCGAAGTCCGTCTGGGTTGGAAGAGCAAGACTCAGCTCCTCTTGACGTTCCGTTGTGGTGAGGGCAGGAGAGAGAGAGAGAGAGAGAGAGAGAGAGAGAGAAAGAGAGAGAGAGCTATCCAAAACGGCTCTATGATATACCCCTCCAATACACAGACCGCTGTCTGTGATTGATGGACGCAGGGCCTCAGGGCATGGTTTCCAGGCTTCGTTCCAGGTTTGGATGGGTCATCCATTCAAGTCCTTTGTGTCCCCTTCCCGCCTTCCAGGGCCTGGCCTCCATGGTAACAAAAGGTGCTTCAGGTTTGCTGTCTTCTTGATATGTTTTAATGCCCTTAATGGTCGGTGATATATATGCAAACTATAGATATACTCTCTGTGTAGTCACTGTATAGTTGCATAAGATGGAGACTTGTTACCTGATATACTATCAATAAGGTTTACACTGTGTATATACTATGCTGGCACCATTAGAGGGTGCAACTGCTGGAGACCAGGGTTTCCTGCCCCTGTGACAGAGGCTGTCCACCAGAGGGCACGGCGGTGGGAGACCTGAAGGTCACTTGCATAGGTGTGCAGGGCCCAGTATAAAAGGCTGCCCACCATGCTTGTGCCTCACTCTGGAGTTACGAATAAAGGACCAAGGTCACTACAGTTTGAGTACAACACATTGCCTTGTAGAGTCATTCATAAGTACATTACAGACATAACAACTGCCGACAAGAATACAGACTTTCACGCGATTATGGCTACCTTTGGCACACTAAAAGACTTCGCAGAAGGTGATGATTGGGATGCCTTCACAGAAAGGCTCAAGCAATATTTCGTGGTAAACGACCTGGCAGGTGAGACGCACACATTGGCAGAGAAGCGCAAAGCTATACTGCTGACCAGTTGTGGGCCCGAGGTCTACCGCCTCGTCAGGGACTTGCTTGCACCCACGAAGGCCAAGGATAAGACATACGATGAGCTGACTGAACTAATTCGCGACCAACTAGAACCAAAAGAGAGCATCCTCACGGCCAGATTCTACACTCACCGCAGACCTGAGGGCCAGGAGATTGCAAAATATGCTGCCGACCTCAGGAGACTTGCGGCACCATGTGATTTCGGCATGCACCTCAACGAAGCATTGCGAGACATCTTCGTTATAGGAATTGGCCACGAAGGCCTCCTTCACAAGCTATTATCTGCCGACACCACAGTCAACCTGCAGAAAGCCATCAGCATCAGTCAGGTGTTCATGACCTCGACCTGCAGCACCAAGCAAATTATTCATCCTGTGGACTCAAACCAGAGAAGTACTGTACACAGAATAGTGCCTTTCACAGGGAAGACTGTAGAATGTGGCCCTGCTTAGGGCAGAGAGCTCAGACCTCAGGGTTCCAGAACTCAGAGTCTGCCGAGGGGTGCTAATCGAGTAGCACCATGCTGGCGTTGCAGAGGAAACCATAGGGCTCACCAGTGTTGGTTTGCTGAAAACGTATGCAAAGCCTGTAACACGAAGGGCCACCTCCAGCGTATGTGTAAAAGAAATACGATCCACCATCTAGCAGAGGAGTCGGTAGATGACTTTGAATCCAGCGGGGAGTATGATGATTTGGCCAGAGAGGCAGCTCAGCCCCAAGTAGAAGTGTATGGAGTGTATACCTGTACCACCGATTGTCCTCCAGTGAGTATGGAAGTTGAGATAAACGGCGTCCAGTCTTCATGGAAGTGGACACGGGAGCGAGCCAGTCAGTGATGAGCCAGGATGTCTTTGAAAGGTGATGGAACGAAAAATGACCCGAGCTGGTTCCAGTACAGGAAAAGTTGTGCACCTACACCAAGGAGCTGATCCCAGTCCTTGGTAGTGTGGATGTAAGTGTAATCCATAATGGCGTGGTGCACAAGTTACCTCTGTGGGTTGTTGCAGGTGATGGTCCAATGCTACTCGGAAGAAGGTGAATGGGGAAAATCCAGTGGAAATGGGAAGATTTCTTCACTCCAGCAATCGATGTCCCCCATGCTCAGAGGCAGAGCAAAACCTCACCTTCGCTTGGGCCAGGCTCCAGAGAACAAACCAGCGCAGCACCTGAGGCACTGACCGTCCATCACAACTGCGTGGCAATGATCCGACCGGAACAACCTGAAAGTACCTTCCTGGCTCCAGTGGCAGGACTCCTGGGGAGGAAGATCGAATTCACAGGCACTCTTCCAGCTTTTGTGGCAGAATCGCAGGAGAGAAGGATCAAGGCAGTCGACTTCGAGGACAGGGGCAAGATGGCGTCCCTGCTGCAGCAAGGTGCAACATGGCTGAAAGAAAAGATGGCCACAGCCATATCACGAGGTGCAACGCTGAGGGACCAACACGTGGTGTCTAACAAAGGATTTAATTGGGGTAAAGCCAGCAGGGTTCTCGTAACGGAGACCTGCAACCAATTGAACTTAAAGAGACATTGTATGCATGGCAATCAATGTAACGAACTTATTAAGATTGTGAACAAAATGTTGTTGCGAGATGTTGGGAATAGAGTGTCCCCAAAAGTAGCAAGCGAGTGAATTCGGGAGGGTAAAGGTGCTGATCCTGATGCCCTGCCCCAGGTGTCCCCACAAGTTATAGTCCAGCGACATCAGGAGAGTGAAGGCACTGATCCTGCCCCAGGTCCATCCCATGCTGCAGGCACCCGATGGCACTATTCGCCATGGACCTGGAAACGAAAATGGCGCCAATACATGCAGTCGGCCGCCGTTGCCCACCACCTGGGTGGAGACGGCGCAGCCCCCCAGACCCAGTCGCTACCTCGGCCGTGTCCGGGAGCGAAATGTCAGAACCAACGAGTTCCCCAAACGGGACCTGGAACAGCCAGATTCCCAACACCGTTAGAGAGCAGGCAGAAGATTCTGCAACCCTCAAAAGAGGACAGGGAGGCCACACACATTTGTGGCTCTGCCCACCAGTAGGCAATGGCAAAGGCCCTGAGTCCTGGCTAGGTGAGCAAACCAAGCCCGCCCCGCTAGCAGGGGGCGCCCCTATCAGATGACTAGGACCCCATCCGGTTGCTCTGGAACCTGCGTCCTTGCATACCTGTACTGCTACCTCAGTACTTACCATGACTGAACCATGAATGCCATCCACCCAATCCTGGCGCAAGATCACAAAACGTAACGAATGTAAGTCACTGAACCAAGGTGTCACGATACAAACTGTAACTTCCTTTCTTTGTAATTGCACTGTGTCTGATCCTGTATATCCTGTATGTTAATGTAATGGGCCTGCTGCATGATCTCGCTTGGGGGCTGGGGGGGTGGGGGCGGCTGCGGGGGGGAGGCGGGGAAATGGATGGATGTAGCCATGGAAACACACATGGATCACACCCAGAACCCACTGGAACCTCCACTGCATCATCGAACCATCCAAACTGGTAACCATTACCCAACATTGTGGCAAAAGGACTTGGGGGTTAACAGGAAGAAGCTAAGCCAAAGCACAGCCAAGGTGCAATGGCTATTGGCACTTAAGTCTGGGGAGAGCTAAGCCAGAGCACATAGTGCAATGCAAAGGTAATCTGCACAAAGGACTTGGGGGAGTGTGATGTCATATATGCAGACTATAGATATACTCTCTGTGTAGTCACTGAAGAGTTGCATAAGATGGAGACTTGTTATCTGATGTACTATCAATAAGGTTTATACTGTGTATCGACAATGCTGGCACCACTAGAGGGTGCAACTGGTGGAGACCGGGGTTTCCTGCCCCTGTGGCAGAGGCTGTCCACCAGAGAGCACTGTGGTGGGAGACCTGAGGGTCATCTGCATAGGTGTGCAGGGCCCAGTGTAAAAGGCTGCCCACCTTGCTTGTGCCTCACTCTGGAGTTACAAATAAAGGACCAAGGTCACTACAGTTTGAGTACAACACATTGCCTCGTGGAGTCATTCATAAGTACATTACAGACATAACAGCTTCAATCTTGCTTCGATCTCCCAACTGATTTAACTTCATGAGTTCATCTTCCCAGAAACAGTGAGTCGCCAACCTCGTTATCCATGCCTTGGAAGTGGGCCTCTCGGACTATTGTTCCCAAGGACAGTCCGTTACCATATGAATGCAACCTGGTTACGTCAGCCATCTTCAGCTTGAGTGTTTTTCCATTGCTTCCCCCAAACAGCCTGTCCAGTTTTTAATAAGGGTATACCTAAAAATCCATGTGGTGTGCACCGACTGCTACAGAGGTCAGTGGTGAGCACCTTGGCTTCACTGCTGACTGCAAATTACAGTCCAGTATGTTGTTGATTTTGTTCCTCATATGTCAGTATCTAACGGACACCCAAGGCGATGACAACATTAATGGGAATTCATTCATGAAGTACACTGCAAACTGACTTCCACCCGCCCCCACCCACTGTGTGCAGCATAAATTTAGAGGAATAATTATATATGTCTGAGTCGCACTTGCTGTTAAATTTAACCAAAAGCGCATTGGTATTTTTATTCTTTGAGATAACAATACGTCAAGTATTAATCTTGGTACGAGTAAAACAATGTCAAGATAGATGAATGGGAGCTTTAATCTAGGAACAAATGTGGACCGAGAAGTGGGTGATATACTTAGAAATCAATGGTGTCACATCCTGACAGCATTGAGAAATTTATAGAAGATTCCCCCTATTCAAGTTGGAAATGTAATTTCATTCTGAAAACTATTTACTGTATTGCACCCTAACTATATGCTGCACTTCAACTATAATAAGCTTCATATGTTAACTCTTGGTTCAGTGCCACTGGTCTGTAAGTCAGCGCCATGCAATTCATCAGCAATTGAACATTTTACAAGCAGGGTCATCTATTTTTACATTTATGCCTCCAGGAACAATTAGATATTACCACACTCTACTGACGACACTTCATTGAATTGCAAACTATTCTTCTTACTGTATAATATTAAATCTTGACATCCAGCTTAGAGATTACTGCTTGGGGGCCTAAGGACTAAATGATATCTCATTAAGTTTTCTAAAAAGGATAATCAATTCTTTGTGCCTCCACTTTCACTTTTACTTTTTAGGATGCACCCATGTTCAAAATATGAATTGTAGTACCATATTTTTTATCTTAGGTTAATATGTTTAATTATTTATTTTACTTAACTGGACTTTTCTTTTACTGTCTGATTTTAATAATTCATTTTTCTGTTCCTTGGTAAATTTCTATGTTTGTATTCGAGTACATTTGTACAGACTTGCTGTGAATATATCACATAAAATTTGAAGATAAATCAAGAGGTTAGGGCCTTTTCAATGGCATTAAAATCAATACCAAGCAGAATTTTCAGATGAATTCAGAGTCTGCATAATTCATAAACAGCAAGGCTTGTATTTGTAGGTGGTAATGGTAGGGCTAAGACAAATGGAGAGAAACCTTTCACCAATAAATATTGCATATTGGTATGAGCATGTGCAGCAGTCCAAAGCCATGCAAAAAAAGGTTGACATCTGAACAAGAATACCAAGTGTAATCTGAAAAGCATGCATAATTCATTAACTGCATTGCTCATATAAGTGTTTGTAATTGTGCTTGGAACAAATGTAGGTTCAAAATATTTTTCATCTCCATGGAATAATTGATGCAATCAAGATGTTCAAAACTTAAAAAAATATATGTAAACTAAGGGTGCCATTGTAATACAGGTAGAAACATAGACATGGAAACATAGAAAGTAGGTGCAGGAATAGGCCATTCGGCCCTTCGAGCCTGCACCACCATTCAATATGATCAACTTCAGTACCCCATTCATGCTTTCTCTCCATACCCCTTGATCCCTTTAGCCGTAAGGGCCACATCTAACTCCCTTTTGAATATATCTAACGAATTCTCTATCACTTTCTGTGGTAGAGAATTCCACAGGTTCACAATTCTCTGAGTGAAGAAGTTTCTCCCTATCTCGGCACTAAATGGCTTACCCCTTACCCTTAAGACTGTGACCACGGGTTCTGGACTTCCCCAACATCGGGAACATTCTTCCTGCATCTAACATGTCCAATCCCGTCAGAATTTTATATGCTTCTATGAGATCCCCTCTCATTCTTCTAAATTCCATTGAACATAAGCCTAGTCAATCCAGTCTTTCTTCATATGTCAGTCCTGTCATCCTGGGAATCAGTCTGGTGAACCTTCGCTGCACTACTACAATAGCAAGAATGTCCTTCCTCAGATTAGGAGACCAAAACTGCACACAATATTCAAGGTGTGGCCTCACTAAGGCCCTGTTTGACTGGTCCGTGCATTAGCAGGCCAACCAACCTGAGTTGTGCTGCCATTTCAACCCTGGGGGAAATGGAGCTGTGCACAAATCCAATTGCATGGAATCCACTCCTGCATTTCAATGTCAGTTACATCTTAATGTTATCAAAGAGCTAGTGGGACAGCCTACTCTGTGTTATCATTGAAAGGGTGAAGATTGATTTTTGACAAATATCGGGGGCGCCTCGGACCTTACCACTCGGGCACAGAGATTGTTCCCTGCACCCCGCCCTCTGTGAGTGCAAAGATGGGCACACCTGAATTTCTGGTCCAAAGACACTATGAGAGATAAAATCACTGTTGCAGCTAGAGCAGGGATTTCCAAAAATGTTGTGAGGGAACCAGAAAAAAGAATAAGCTTCCAAGTTCCAGAAAAAATGGAGGGGGTTTGGGCAGTATATATGTGAATTCACAAAGCATTCAAAATTGGAGAGTTAGAGACTTTAATAACTATGAAGGATTATGATATCTCCCTCCGTTTATGCCCTGAAAGTGGAAAAGCTAAAAATCCAGCCCATTATAATAGCTATAATGAGGTTGTGACTTATCTTTGGACAGGACTGGGAAGTTCCTGCTTATAACATTTCAGGAACGATAAGGAGAAAAGTGGGGTAGAGTAGCAATGTTAGGTAAGGATTCTATCAGGTGCTAGAAAGCAAGGATGACTTATGACAGAATCCACATTGATAAGAGTTAAGAAATATGAAAGGAAATGGTACAATTTTATTGTTAGCTTTATCGGCCACCAAACAGTAGAAATGAGATAGAAGGCGAGATTTTCAGACAGTTCAGACTTCAGAGCACTATGAAAAACAACGGCGAAATAATATTGGGTGATTTTAACTATCCAAGATAGATTAGAATAAACGTAATGCATGTTATCAATGTGGGAAACAGCTTTTTCAATGCATCTCGGACTGCTTCCTCGATCGGTATGTTCCTGGCCCAATAAGGAAAGAAACTTTATTTGATTTAGTTCTGGGAAATGAAGTGGGACAAATAACTGATGAGAGTGGGAGTACAACTGAGAAATAGCGACCACAATGTGAGTTCGTTTCAACATAAAAAATAGAAAATGATAATGAAGAGTCAAAGTTACGGGTGCTGGACTGCATTAAGTGGGCAGAGACATCAGCTAACAGATTGATTAACAGCAATTGGGAATTTACAAATGTGTGAAGATTGGAGTACAAAATAAATATATTCCTATAAGGCAAAAATGTATAAAGTTCAATGAATGAATAGAGATTAAGAACAAAACTCAAACTTAAAAGGGAGGCATATGAAACAATTAGGGCCAAAATTATTAAGATAATCCTGAGGTAATATAAAGTTAGAGAAAGGTAAAAGGACTAAAACACAATATGAAAAAAAGGCTAACAGGTAACATAAAATAAAAGAATGAGGTCTTTTATAAGCGTATTAAAAGTTTTAAAAAAGTAAAGAGTGGGTGGCTGCTCAGGGATGAAGGAAGGAGACTAATTATAGAGGATGGCAGAGCAATTAAGTAAATATTTTGCATCAGACTTTGCAAACGATGGTGGAAACAAGAATGCAGGTGGAAGTGAAATAACTATAGAAAAGGAATTAATTCTGAAAAAAACTGCCAGAAATCAGGATGGATAAATTCCCGGCCCTGATGGTATTCATCCGGAGCAGGATGGATAACTTCCCCGGCCCTGATGGTATTCTCCTGGAGCAGGATGGATAAATTCCCCGGCCGTGATGGTATTCTCCTGGAGCAGGATGGATAACTTCCTCGGCCCTAATGGTATTCTCCTGGAGCAGGATGGATAAATTCCCCGGCCCTGATGGTATTCTCCTGGAGCAGGATGGATAACTTCCTCGGCCCTGATGGTATTCTCCTGGAGCAGGATGGATAACTTCCCCGGCCCTGATGGTATTCTCCTGGAGCAGGATGGATAAATTCCCCGGCCCTGATGGTATTCTCCTGGAGCAGGATGGATAAATTCCCCGGCCCTGGTGGTATTCTCCTGGAGCAGGATGGATAACTTCCTCGGCCCTAATGGTATTCTCCTGGAGCTTTTGAAAGAAGTCAGATAGGAAAGGCTCTGGCCACAATTTTTCAATCTTCCTTCAATATGCAAATAGCGCTTTTCGCACTGGAGCGTAGCCAATGTAACAGTTCAAGAAGAAATAGCAGGTTAGATTTGATAACTATCGACCAGTTAGCATGATGGCAGTTGTGGCCAAACATTTGGAATCCATAATTCAAGACAGCAAGCATAGATTTGTCAAAGGCCATTCATAGTTGACAAATTTAACAGAGTTTTTTTTTAAGAATTGAGCAATTTGACAGATAAATGGAATGCAGTAGCTGCTGTGTATACATATTTTCAGAAGGCTATCAACAAGACTTCTCAGAAGAGGCTAGTTAGAAAAATGCAGGTGTATGGCATGAGCAAATGTAACAGTATGGATATGAAGTTTCTTTGAAAGACAGGAAACTATGAGCTGGATTTTCAGTTGAGGGTTTTTAGAGGCGGTAATGTCGGGCAGTGGATAAATTTAGCGGCAGGAAATGGTTTGCATTGGCTGCCACAAAATTCAGCAGCTGGGCCCTGACTGTGGAGCGAAGCACTAAGGGAAGCCTTCCACGCTCGGCCGGGTGAGCAACTGAATATCTGTTGCTAAAGAGACAGATTCCTAGAGCCCTAAGAGAGGCCTCCCTGGAAAAAAATCAGCACAAAAAAACCCCCAAATATTTCCAATATATTACTCACCCCAAATAAAGATAAATCACACAAAGAAAACAAAAAAGCAATGACACTTAATTCATGCAGTCAATTCTTCCCTCACCGCTGGCAGAACTGCTCTGACCGCCCGCTTTCTCTGGCGGCTTGTCTATGGGGCGATAGGAGGTCAGCGCAAAACAAATTTTGAGATCGGGATGATACCGGGGGCATGTACACCGGCGCGACGCTCCCGGGCAGTACTGCTCGGAGCTGGCACAAAACTGGCACTTTTCGGCGGGGTGCCGGAAGCTGGCTGCCTAGGCGATAAGCGTTTCGAAACCCATTACCGCCCCTCTAGGGCACTAACAGAGGCGCAATCCAAACAAAAATACAACCCAAACAATGACAGTAAATGCATATTGCTCAGATGGGAGAGGATAAGAGGTGATGTACTCCAGGAACTGCAACTCCAATATGTAAACTTCCCTGCTCAGACCCCGCCCCCCACTTTTAGCCAGGGGGCACTTGTATAATTTGTGTTTTTAGTGCCCTCAAAAAAAAAAACAAGGGGGCACTTGTTTGAAAGTGTTTGAAGTGTTCCCCCCCTTACTTAAGGAAGGATATACTAGCCTTGGAGGGGGTTCAGAGACGATTCACGAGGCTGATTCCGGAGATGAGGGGGTTACCTTATGATGATAGATTGAGTAGACTGGGTCTTTACTCGTTGGAGTTCAGAAGGATGAGGGGGGATCTTATAGAAACATTTAAAATAATGACAAGATAGAGGCAGAGAGGTTGTTTCCACTGGTCGGGGAGACTAGAATTAGGGGGCACAGCCTCAAAATACGGGGGAGCCAATTTAAAACCGAGTTGAGAAGGAATTTCTTCTCCCAGAGGGTTGTGAATCTGTGGAATTCTCTGCCCAAGGAAGCAGTTGAGGCTAGCTCATTGAATGTATTCAAATCACAGATAGATAGATTTTTAACCAATAAGGGAATTAAGGGTTACGGGGAGCGGGCGGGTAAGTGGAGCTGAGTCCACGGCCAGATCAGCCATGATCTTGTTGAATGGCGGAGCAGGCTCGAGGGGCTAGATGGCCTACTCCTGTTCCTAATTCTTATGTTCTTATGTTCTTATGTTTAATCAGGGGGGCACTTGATTTAATGTTTTATTTTGTTTACAACAAAATAGTTGTAAACTTCCCTGCTTAAACAATAATGAAAACTGTGAACAAGTAGGCATCTGTTTACTTAAAGTGAAAAAGCTGGTTACTTCTGCTATATATATTTAATCTGCAGTCTGAAACTGACAAGCACATTCAATTACCAAACTTCCTGAGTGAACAACAATTAATCTTCGATTCACCAATGTGTGTTTACTTAACAACAATTTGACTTAAAGATACTCAGTTCACCTTAGCTGAACAGTACATTGTGGGGCGAAATTGGCCCTCGCCCCGATTGGGGACGGTAACCTCCGGGGCCAGGATTTTTATCACCCGGCCTGGAAGTCTCACCCCCGATGCGGAATTGGGCCTACCGCCTCTCAAAGGAAGCAGACTGCTGTCTCCAGCACTCCACTTCCTTTGGGGGCGGGTCCTGGGGGCGGTACTGCAACGCTGAGTGCTAAAACACCCCTCCCGTTGCATTAAAGGGGAGGGCCGCTGAGCACTCTGCACGACCCTTTGGCGGCTGCCACTGGGCCACCAGGGCAGCGTGAGACCGGGCAAGCGGCCAGGACCACGCCATGGTGGACCCAAGAGTCGGCCGACAAACAAAGATGGCAGCCCGGGGGCTGCAGGTCTCCCTTTAATCACCTCCCCGAGAGCGGATGTCCACCAGCTTCGTCTCCTGCAGAGCTGGCGTTGACATCTGCCTGCGCTAGCCTCGTGGCCCCTGGGGCAATTTCCCCCGCGGCGCGTTACCAGGTCAGCACGGGGCGGTGAGGGGTCGGTGCCCCACCGATGACATCATTGCCGGTTGCACGCTGGCCCAGGGTGCTAACCATAGGGTGTGGCACTGCCGGGGCAATTTTCCACATGGCGGTAGCGCCCCCCCCCCCCTCCCACAGATGAAAACTCCCTTGCGTGCCATTAGTGCCCACCAAAGGCGATAATAGGGCTATAAAAAAGGGGCAATTTCGGCCCCTGTGTATTTTCACACAAAGAGTAGTAGAAACCTGGAACTCTCTTCCCCAAAAGGATGTGGATGCTAGAACAATTGGAGCTTTCAAGACTGAGAGTGATAGATTCTTGTTAGGTAGTGGTATCAAAGGATATGGAGTTAAGGCAAGTAAATGGAATTGAGGTACAGATCAGCCATGATGTAATTCAATGCTAGACCAGGCTCTAGGGGCTGAATGACCTACTCCTATTCTTATGTTCTTATAAAGTATAACACTCCTGAGCTTATAAAACAGCACATCATCTCACTTGCTATGAGGGATATCATAGAGATTCACTACTATATTAAAAATGGTGTATCAATTCATTGGAGTAGAATTTCTGCAGGGGTTCTCCCAAACTCCCATCACAACTTTGGTGGATGATTTTGGGAAACTGGAGAAATGCCGTAAATGGTTGTTTATGTCATTTCTCCAGGGCTTTCACTGATCTTCTGCCCAAGTTTTGGCGATAGATCAGAACACGTCCCCCGCCCCCACCCTCACCCCACCACAGAGAATCTACCCAATTTATGTCTCCACTGTCACCTAGAGCCTGAACCTGGCAACACATTCCAACCCGCAAAGATTCCTGAGCAACCAACAATTAAACCTGAGGCTCTGTTTACTGAATAACAAATACTTTTGTGATTTTAAAGGGACATAATCCTACCTTATTAGAATATATATTGTGTACTGCATGGTATAACACCATGGCCTTGTAAAGTACATGCGATTACATTGAACATACAGCACAGAATCAGGCCATTCAGCGCAACTAGCGGCGTTTATGCTCCACTTGAGCTTCCTCCTGGCTTTCCTCATCTAAATCTATCAGCATAACCCTCTATTCCCTTTGTCATGTATCCAGACATATTTACTGCTTGTACTATTACATATGATGTGCCACCAGAGGGCACTACTATGGGAAACTTGTACACCAGCTGTATGATCACTATGGTGTGCCACCAGAGGGCACAGCAGTGGGAGATTTGTAGGTTACCTGTACAGGTGTGCCAGGCCTAGTATAAAAGCAGGCCATCATGTGTGATCATCACTCTGGAGTTATATTAAATGGACTAAGGTCACTACAGTTCAAGTGCAATACTTTGCCTCGTGGAGTCATTATCAGACTTGTCTAGCCTCGCCTTAAATGTATCTGTACTATTCACTTTAACCACTCCCTGTGGTGGCGAGTTCCCCATTCTCACCACTCTTTGGCTGGAATCTTCCCAGCCCTACGAGTGCAGGTTTGGAGGCAAGCTCGCTGTCAAAATGGCCCTGATTGACAGCAGGTCGGGATCCCGCTCTGAACCGGCCTCCGTGTTTGAGTTTCTCAGCTGTCATATCTGTGTTCGGATAGCGGACCTGACAGTAAGAGGCAGGACAGGTAATTAACATCATTAAAAGGTACTAATATGGCGGGGCGATGGGAACCTATGCAGGGAGACAGAGAGAAGAAGAATGGTGGCAGAAGCAGAAGATAGAAAAAAGAAAAGTAAAAGTGGAGGGCATAGAAACCCAAGGCAAAAAGCAAAAAGGGCCACAATGCAGCAAAATTCTAAAGGGGCAAAGAGTGTGAGAAAGACAAGCCTAAAGGCTCTGTGCCTCAATGTGAGGAGTATTCGGAATAAGGTGGACAAATTAATTGCACAGATAGCAGTTAACGGGTATGATGTAATTGGCATTATGGAGACCTGGCTGCAGGATGACCAAGGCTGGGAACTCAACATCCAGGTGTATTCAATCTTTAGGAAGGATAGACAGAAAGGAAAAGGAGGTGGGGTGGCATTTCTGGTTAAAGAGGAAATTAATGCAATCGTAAGGAAGGATATTAGCTTGGATGATGTGGAATCTGTATGGGTGGAGCTATGGAATATCAAAGGGCAGAAAACGCGAATGGGAGTTGTGTACAGACCACCAAACAGTAGTAGTGAGGTTGGGGACAGCATCAAACAAGAAATTAGGGATGCGTGCAATAAAGGTACAGCAGTTATCATGGGCGACTTTAATCTACATATTGATTGGGCTAACCAAACTGGTAGCAATATGGTGGAGCAAGATTTCCTGCAGTGTATTAGGGATGTTTTTCGAGACCAATATGTCAAGGAACCAACTAGAGGGCTGGCCATCCAAGACTGGATGATGTGTAATGAGAAAGGACTAATTAAGAATCTTGTTGTGCGAGGCCCCTTGGGAAAGAGTGACCATAATATGGTAGAATTCTTTATTAAGATGGAGAGTGACAAAGTTAATTCAGAGACTAGGGTCCTGAACTTAAGGAAAGGTAACTTCGATGGTATGAGACGTGAATTGGCTACAATAGACTGGCGAGTGATACTTAAGGTGTTGACGGTGGATAGGCAATGGCAAACATTTAAAGATCACATGGATGAACTTCAACAATTGTACATCCCTGTCTGAAGTAAAAATAAAACGGGGAAGGTGGCTGAACCGTGGCTAACAAAGGAAATTAAGGATAGTGTTAAATCCAAGGAAGAGGCATATAAATTGGCCAGAAAAAGCAGCAAACCTGAGGACTGGGAGAATTTTGTAATGCAGCAGAGGAGGAAAGGGGTGGGAAAATAGATTATGAGAGGAAGCTTGCTGGGAACATAAAATCTGACTGCAAAGCTTCTATAGATATGTGAAGAGATTGCAGTCAGATTCAGGTGAATTTATAATGGGGAACAAAGAAATGGCAGACCAGTTAAACAAATACTTTGGTTCTGTCTTCACGACGGAAGACACAAATAACCATGCGGAAATACTAGGGGACCGAGGGTCCAATGAGAAGGAGGAACTGAATGAAATCCGTATTAGGCGGGAAATTGTGTTAGGGAAATTGATGAGATTGAAGGCCAATAAATCCCCGAGGCCTGATAGTCTGCATCCCAGAGTACTTAAGGAAGTGGCCCTAGAAATAGTGGATGCATTGGTGATCATTTTCCAACAGTCTATCGACTCTGGAGGGTAGCTAATGTAACACCACTTTGTAAGAAAGGAGGGAGAGAGAAAATGGATAATTATAGACCGGTTAGCCTGACATCAGTAGTGGGGAAAATGTTGGAATCAATTATTAAAGATGAAATAGCAGCACATTTGGAAAACAGTGATGGGATCGGTCCAAGTTAGCATGGATTTATGAAAGGAAAATCCTGCTTGACAAATCTAGAATTTTTTGAAGATGTAACTAGTAGAGTGGACAAGGGAGAACCAACGGATGTGGTGTATTTGGACTTTCAAAAGGCTTTTGACAAGGTCCCACACAAGAGATTGGTGTGCAAAATTAAAGCACATGGTATTGGGGGTAATGTACTGATGTGGATAGAGAATTGGTTGGCAGACAGGAAGCAGAGAGTCGGGATAAATGGGTCCTTTTCAGATTGGCAGGCAGTGACTAGTGGGGTGCCGCAGGGCTCATTGCTGGGACCCCAGCTATTTTTACAATATACATCAATGATTTGGATGAGGGAATTGAGTGTAATATCTCCAAGTTTGCAGCTGACACTAAGCTGGGTGGCGGTGTGAGCTGTGAGGAGGTTGCTAAAAGGCTGCAGGGTGACTTGGACAGGTTAGGTGAGTGGGCAAACGTGTGGCAGATGCAGTATAATGTGGATAAATGTGAGGTTATCCACTTTGGTGGCAAAAACATAAAGGCAGAATATTATCTGAATGGCGGCAGATTAGGAAAAGGGGAGGTGCAATGAGACCTGGGTGTCATGGTACATCAGTCATTGAAAGTTGACAGGCAGGTACAGCAGACAGTGAAGAAGGCAAATGGCATGTTGGCCTTCATAGCTAGGGGGTTTGAGTATAGGAGCAGGGAAGTCTTACTGCAGTTGTACAGGGCCTTAGTGAGGCCTTACCTAGAATATTGTGTTCAGTTTTGGTCTCCTAATCTGAGGAAGGACATTCTTGCTATTGAGGGAGTGCAGCGAAGGTTCACCAGACTGATTCCCGGGATGGCAGGACTGACATATGAGGAGAGACTAGATCGACTGGGTCTGTATTCACTGGAGTTTCGAAGGATGAGAGGGGATCTCATAGAAACACATAAAATTCTGACGGGACTGGACAGGTTATATGCAGGAAAAATGTTCCCGATGTTGGGGAAGTCCACAACCAGGGGACATAGTCTAAGGATAAGGGGTAAGCCATTTAGGACTGAGATGAGGAGAATCTTCTTCACTCGCAGAGTTGTTAACCTGTGGAATTCCCTACCGCAGAGAGTTGTTGATGTCAGTTCATTGGATATATTCAAGAGGGAGTTAGATATGGCCCTTACGGCTAAAGGGATCAAGGGGTATGGAGAAAAAGCAGGAAAGGGGTAATGAGGTGAATGATCATCCATGATCTTATTGAATGGCGGTGCAGGTTCGAAGGGCCGAATGGCCTACTCCTGCACTCATTTTCTATGTTTCTATCTTAAATGCAAGTTAAGAGGGTTAAAAGCAGGCACTTACAATTTTACCAACCTTTTGACGGCTTTGCCGTCCCTCGGGTTTCACGCCAGGTAAGTGGAGTCGGGTTTTCAGGGACTCTCCATTGCTTTGGCTAGTTTTCAGCAGCAGAAGTGGTATAACCCTTGCCTCTGGACCTAGCTCTGTCAAGTCTGTGTGGTGGCTGCTGTGCAAAGGTCACCACACGTTAAAAAAATCCACGCACAGGCATCTTCCACACCCTCAATTGGAGTTAAGGACTGGAACATCGGGTCCTTCATTGAAACATGTGTGAACTCGTGGAAGCAAGTCATCCTCGTTCGAGGGACCACCGATGATGATGATGATACTAGCTACCATTTCGCAGCTGTTCAATTTCCAATGTCAGAAGCTGAAGCCTTCAGGTTGTCAAAGAGACTTTGAGCACTTTGGAAGTATTTGCAGTTAACTCTCTATTCACTGTCACCTCCTTGGAGCAACCTCTCTCACCTTTGACATGGCACTTCAGTCATTTCAACCTCACCTGCCATCTATTCCAGCATCGGTGCCCTTAAAAGAATCTCACCTTGGTCCTCGGAATCCCACCACAATCAGCTCCAACACCAAGTCACTAAACACACCAGGATCACCACCACAACACCAACCTTCCCCGCAATCACCTGATGCTGCACAGTACACATGGCATCAGCCTCCGACCACATTGCTGCCTGGGAGGCCAGTGATGGCCTCACCATGGCTACATTTACTTCACTTCATGCTGTACACCCTGGCTGTCACATGATGCTCCAGGCCACCCCACACCAGCTCATAAAGCATCCCTGCAATGTCCAACCCATTCCTTTCACACTCATCACCATTGTGGGGGGTACCCTTATGTCTCACCATTCACGACAACTCACTAAGCCACTTCCAAAAGTGCTCACAAATCTGTTCAAGAACGTAAAGTCCTGAAAATAAAGATTTCAATGTTTGACAACACATCAACATTAACTATACATTGGCTAAAGGACCCAAGTGCCTATACTTGTGTGTTGTTAGTTGGTGTGATTGGACAAGAATGATGGTGAGTGTGAGGGGTGCCTATTGAAATTGGGAACTGATAAGAGAGATATATAGAGAAAGAGCGGGATGGGTGGAGGTGCAAGGTAATTGGTCTGAGAAAGGATGTGTCGGGTTGGAGTAAGGAAGGCAGAGTGATGGGGATATAATGAGTGGCACAGCAGGATGGGGTTGAGCGTGGCTTTGCAGTAACCTTTCGTGATCTACTGAGATCATTGAAGGGTTTGCACCACTGCAGCTTGGTCCTTCTGACGACGTCCCTGCTTGTGCCCTCCTGTGCAATGTGCAACCAGGCTGTGTTGCTGTATAGGGGAGGTCCCTTCCGCCCATGGGAAGGGACCTGCTTGCTGTGACTCCCTCCATAAGCATCTACAGGGTGTCATGGGAGAGCCTGGGTGCAGCTGTGCAGCTCTATGAAGTGCTTCTCAGTGTCTCCTCCAACCTCACAACTTCCCCCTCCCAAGATGTCTGCGCTCCTCTAATTCTGCCCTCTTGAGCATTCCTGATTATAATCACTCAACCATTGATGGCAGTGCTTTCTGTTGCCTTGGCCCTAAGCTCTGGAAATCGCTGCCTAAACCTCTCCGCCTCTCTATTCTCCTTCCTCCTTCAAGACGCTCCTTAAAACCTACCTCTTTGACCAACCTGCGCTAATTTCTACTTATGCAGTGCGGTGCCAAATTGTTTTATATCATAACACTCCTGTGAAATGCCTTGGGATGATTCACTACATTAAAGGCGCTATATAAATACAAGTTGTTGTTGTTGTTGTTGTTTCAGCACCTCAATGCTGCAGGACAGAGACAGAAGAGCTGTCAAAACCATTGTGGGCATGGTCAATTGACATCAACAGACCGGCTTCCTCTTAATTGGCTGGGAAGCCCGCAGGCCGGGCTTAACAATCCCAATCATGGGACGATTTGGGGGCGAGAGCGGGCTCGAGTCGGGAGCAGGTTTTCAGTACCTGCTCCTGACTCAAGCCCAGTTGCATCAATCCTGTCGTGTGTGGAGAAATTGCGGTCGGTGGGTAAAGAATTTTCTTCTGAATCCCCTATTGGATTTCTTGGTGCCTACCTCATATTGATGGCCTCTGGTTATGCTCTGCCTCACAAGTGGAAACATTCTCTCTGTATCCACTCTATCAAAACCTTTCATAATTCCTCAGCCTTCTTTTTTCAAGAGAAAAGAGACCCAGCCTGTTCATCCTTTCCTCGTATGTATAGCCTCACTTCTCTGCATCCTCTCCAGTGCCTCTATTTCATTTTTCTAATATGGAGAACAGAAATGTATGCAGTACTCTAAGTGTGGTCGAACCAAGGTTTGATACAGATTTAGCATAACTTTTCTACTTTTCAATTCTATACCTCTAAAAAGAATCCTGAGTGCTTGGTTTGCTTTTTTATGACCTTACTAACTTGTGTCACAACATTTAGTGATTTCTGAATTTGTACCCCACCTAGACTCACACCCTCCAAGTAATAAGTGACTTCCCTATTCTACCTACCAAAATATAATACCTCACATTTATCTGTGTTGAACCTCATTTGTCAATTATATGCCCATTCTGCGAGTTTATTAATGTCCTCCTGTAATTTGTTGCAGTCCTCCTCAGTATTGACTATCCCCCCAATTTGGTGTCATCCGCAAATTTAGAAATTGTGTTTTTGATTCCAAAGTCTAAATCATTAATATAAATTGTGAACAACAGTGGTCCCAGCACTGATCCGCTACCCACCTTCTGCCACTGTGAATACCCCCTACCCTCTGCTTGATGTCTTGAAGCCAGCCAGAGATCCATTCTGCTACTTGTCCCCTGACTCCGCATTCTCTGACCTTGTTCATCAGTCTATTATGGGGTGCCTTCTCGAAGGCCTTTTGAAAATCTAGATAAATTACATATACTGCTTTACCATTGTCTACTCTCTCTGTTACTGCTTGAAAAATTCTATGAGGTTGGTCAAACAATACTTACCCTTTTGAAATCCATGCTGACTATTCATTATTATATTTTTGGTTTCTAGATGTTCTATTTTCTTCTTTAGTAGAGATTTCATTATTTTTCCTACCACTAATGTTGAGCTGACTGGTCTATAATTCTCTGGACATGTTCTATCTCCCTTCTTAAATATAAATATAATGTTAGCTATCTGCCAGTTCTCTGGCATTACCCCTTTTTCTAAATATGTGTAGTGATGCCTCTGCTATCTATTCCCTAGATTCTTTTAAAGATGCATGGATGCACTTTGTCCACCTGTTCTATCGCCCTGGTAAATACTGAAATAAAATAACTATTTAATATTTCTGCCATCTCTCTATCTGGACCAATGCTTTTATCCTCTTTGAGTTTGATTTGTTTATTTAATTTATCCTCTCATTGTATTTTAAATGCACTTATCTCATTACTAATCTCATCATACAATGTAATGTCCACCTGTTCTATCTCCCTGTTTAAATACTGAAGTAAGTAACTATTTAATACTTCTGCCATCTCTCTATTGTTACCTGTGATATTATCCTGTCTATCTCTTAATGGACTTATTCCCTTCCCAACCTTCCCTTTTTTATTGATGTGCCTGTAAATTATTTAGCTATTTTCTTTTATGTTCCTTGATAATTTAATTTTGTAGTCTTCCTAATTGTTTTTTCGACTTCTCTCCTAATCTTTTCGTATTTTCCCTTATCATGCACTCCCCTGCTCTCTATGTACATTATGGCCCGAAAATTGCGGTCGGAGGCTTCCTGTGGGTGGACGCCTCGGACCGAAACATTTTTAACAAAAATACCTGGTGGTCGTGGAGGGATATAGAATTGCTCTCCGAGGCCTAGTTGCGCAGTCCGGCGTACAGGCCCATGTCTTCCAGGAGCGTATGTGTGCCTGGGATCACATGGGCCTGGACCACCAATCACAATGTAGTATTCCCATTCATGAGTAATGGGAGTTCAGAGTTCCCATTACTGTCAATGAGAATACCCCTAACATCAAATAAAACACAAACATAAATAAAAAACACACCACTTTTTGTAAATTAATAGAAATTGCATTAACTTTAAGTGTTCAAGAGAAATTTTTTTTGAAATTAAAAAAGTTTGAAAAATAAACTTACCTTCATAGACAGGGTTTTTAATATAAAAATAAGTAATAACATTTAATTTTTCTTTGTTTTAGAACTCTTACACTGATAAAAGTAGGCTATTTGTCTGCTTTTACCAGGCGTAAACGTTTGAAGGGCTCTCGCTGAGCAAGCATTGGGCAAATAGCCCAAATCTCTGCCCGTGAAAGCCCTTCACCTGGGGATGCATGTGATCTGTCAAAAGACATTTTGACAGATCGCAAAAGCCGTTTTTTCAAGGCCTCTTTAGGAGCGTGCGCACATCATACACTCCCGGAGAGGCCGCAATTTCTGGCCCAATGTATGCCTCTTTCTTTGCCCTCAATTGTTCCCTTATGGCTTTATTTATCCATGGAATCTCATTAATGTTTAGTTTGATCTTTTTTTTTTTGCGGAATATATTGTTCCTGCACTCTGTGGAATACTGTTTTAAATGTTTCCCATTGCTGTTCTATGTTGTTTTTTGACAATATTGTTGCCTATTTTATTTACCCAAGTTCTATTCTCAGCCCCTCAAAATCATTTTTTTTTCAATCTATTGCAGTTGTTGTCGTCATACTTACATCCTTCTCAATTATCATCTTAAAGCGTATTATATTATGGTCACTATTGCCGAGATGGTCCCTTATTTTACTTCTCTTATCGGCTCTGGTTCATTCCTCATTACTAGATCCGATAACGATTTCTCCCTTATTGGGCTTTTTACATATTCGGTTAGAAAGGAGTCCTGCACACATTCCCTTATCCCCATTACCTCCATCTTCTGTCCAATTAATATCAGGGTAGTTGAAATCCCCCATGATTATTATTCTATGTTTTTTACTAATTTCCCTAACTTGTCTGCATATTTCTTCACCACCCTTCTGCTATGAGGTGGTCTGTTGACTATATCTATAGTGTGATTGATCCTTTATAATCATTTATCTTTATCATATGGATTATTTTTTGGTCTTGCTGATAGCTGCGTCACTTATGTTACCATTGTGTTACCAATGCCATTGTGTTACCCCTAATAAGTACAGCTACTTCACCTCCCCCTTTTCCCTCCCTATCTTTTCTAAATATGTTATACCTTGCAATGTTTAATTCCCAGCCCTAATTTTTCTGTAGCCATGTCTTAATAATCCCTACGATGTCTGGTTCCTCGCAATGCATGATTGCCTCCAACTCCCCTGTTTTATTATGGACACTGTGTGCATTGCTGCACAGACAGTTCAACTAATTTTTAATAGGATTTTCTCTCACTTTATGTTTAACCATTTTATTAGACTCCTGCTCTACAACTAGAGTAAGAGTGGGGCCTATTAGAGATCACAAAAGGAAATCTGTGTGTGGAGGCAGAAGATGTGGTTATGATTCTTAATGAATAATTTGCATCTGTTTTCACAAAAGAGTGGGGCGATGCAGACTTTGCAATGAGGGAGGAGGAGTGTGAAATATTAGATGAGATAAACATAGTGAGAGAGGATGTATTAAGGGGCTTAGCAGCTTTGAAAGTGGATAAATCCCCAGGCCCAGATGAAACATATCCCAGGCTGTTAAGAGAAGCAAAAGAGGAAATAGCAGAGGCTTTGATCATCATTTTCCAGTCCTCTCTGGCTACAGGTGTGGTGCCAGAGGACTGGAGGACTGCTAATGTTGTATCTTTGTTTAAAAATGGAAAAAGAGATAGACCGAGTAATTACAGGCCAGTCAGCCTAACCTCAGTGGTGGGAAAATTATTGAGGGACAGGATAAATCTTCATTTGGAAAGACATGGATAAATCAAGGACAGTCAGCATGGATTTGTTAAGGGAAGGTCGTGAATGACTAACTTGATTGAATTTTTCGAGGAGGTAACCCGGAGGGTCGATGAGGGCAGTGCATATGATGTAGTGTATATGGATTTTAGCAAAGCTTTTGATGAGGTCCCACATGGCAGACTGGTCACAAAAGTAAAAGCCCATGGAATCCAGGGCAAAGTGGCAAGTTGGATCCAAAATTGACTCGGAGGGAGGAAGCAAAGGGTAATGGTTGATGGGTGTTTTTGTGACTGGAAGGCTGTATCCAGTGGGGTTCCACAGGGTTCAATGCTGGGTCCTTGCTTTTTGTGGTATATATCAATACTTGGACTTGAATGTTGGGGGTATATTTAAGAAGTTTGCAGATGACACTAAAATAGGCTGTGTGGTTGACAATGAAGAAGAAAGCTGCAGATTGCAGGAAGATATCAATGTACTGGTCAGGTAGGCAGAACAGCGGCAAATGGAATTCAATCCGGATAAGTGTGAGGTAATGCATTTGGGGAGGTCTAACAAGGCAAGGGAATGTACATTAAATGGCATGACACTGAAAAGTGTAGAGGAACAAAGGGACCATGGAGTGTAGGCCAGGTAGATAAGGTGGTTAAGAAGGTAAATAGAACACTTGCCTTTATTCGTCAAGACTTGGAATATAAGAGCAAGGAGGTTATGCTTGAACTGTATAAATCATTGGTTAGACCACAGCTGGAGTACTGTGTGCAGTTCTGATCACTACATTACAGAAAAGATGTGATTGCACTGGAAAGGTTGCAGAGGAGATTTACAAGAGTGTTGCCTGGACTGGAGAATTTTGGCTATGAGGAAAGATTGGAGATGCTGGGTCTGTTTTTCTTTGGAACATAGGAGGCTGAGGGGAGACCTGATTGAGGTGTATAAAATTATGAGGGGCCTGGATAGAGTGGATAGGAAGGACCTGTTTCCCTTGGCAGAGGGGTCAACAACCAGGGGGGCATAGATTTAAAGTAATTGGGGGTAGGTTTAGAGGAGATAGGAGAAATGTCTTCACCCAGAGGCTAGTGGGGATCTGGAACTCACTGCCTGAAAGGGTGGTAGAGGCAGAAACCCTCACCACATTTAAAAATACTTGGACGTGCACTTAAAGTGCCGTAACCTACAGGACTATGGACCAAGAGCTGGAAAGTGGGATTAGGCTGGATAGATCTTGGTCGGCCGACACAGACACGATGGGCCGAAATGGCCTCCTTCTATGCTGTAAATTTTTACGAACACTATTTATTCCCTTGCCATCAATGCCCTTCCTTACTTTATTCTTTCCTGTGCTCTCTTTTCATGTTTTGTTTGTATTTAGGATGATTTATTTTCTTGTAGATGTCTCCCCCATTTTTCTAGTTTAGAGCCTTTGCCACCTCCCTATTTATCCTTTCCGCTAGGACACGGGTCCCATCCCAGTTCATGAGTCCGTCCCATCGGTACAGCTCCTTCCTGTCCCAGAACTGGTGCCAGTGTCCCATGAAAAGGAGCCCCTCTTTCCCACACAAACCCTTTAGCCATGTGTTAATTCTCCTGATCTGTCTGCTTTTATGCCAATTTGCACGTAGCTTGGGCAATAATTCAGAGATTATTACCCTCAAGGTCCTGCTTTTTAATTTAGAGCCTAACTCCTGATACAGTTGCAGCAGGACCTCCTCACTGTTCCTACCTATGTCATTTGTTCCAACATGGACCGCGCCAACTGGATTTACCCCCTCTCTTTCCAAGTTCCTCGCCAGCTGCTGTGATATATCCCTTACCCTGGCAACACACCCTTCGGTATTCTCCTTCTAAAGTATATATTCTAACTTACTATAAGCAATGCCATGTGCGATCTATTAATCTACAAAAGTTTAAAGTTTGTTCTAGTTCAGCCCTTGAATTTAAAAAAAAAAGCTTATTTTTTAAAAAAGGAGTAAAGAAACGCCATTATTTCATGCTCTTTCATTCTGACCCAGAGCCAGGAATTTACAAGTACTTGACAATCTACAAACTTCCCTCACCAACAACAATTAACTTTTAAATGGTCACAGGCTATTGCTATATACAGCAATTAGCCTTCTGGCATGAAAAATGACAACTAAATTAAACACAGCTGCATCTCAGCAGCAGAATAATACACAGTGCAGTACATGATGTAGTGCTCATTTTTATAAAACGGTGCATTATGTGACTTACCACGAGCAACATTTGCTCATCAACAGTTTACATTGCATATTGTGTGCAGTGTGAGAAATAAATTGCTCTGAATAAGGGATTATCTTGCACCAATCCAGTAGTGCTATTGAACAGTATAAAATTCAACTCTCACATTAAGAATGAGGGAGAAACAAGATGTCACTTGTGATGGGGTGCAGAAGATTATAAAGAGACATGAAGAAACCATAATATAACAGAATATGGGTGGTGGCTGTATCTCAGCTGGTGTATCCAACAATGCAGTGGCTGGACATTTAAAGGAACAACTGCAAACAATGCATGTCCCATATCCTTCCAGCACCCTGTACCTGTGTTGATTCCTGGATTCTTTTACCTCAATCTGGTTCAGCAAAATTACTGAAACAAATACCGTTTGTGCTTTAAACAAAGCAAGCTTTTATTTAAAAAGCAAATCCTGATCAGGGACTTTTATCAGACAGAAGGAATGTAAGTCTGTTCGAACGCACTCACTTCCTACGGACAAAAATGACGTTACATTGTAAAGGGACGATGGTTATACATTTTCGGCAAAAGATAACAAGATAGGGCCAGAGTGACATCCCAGCTCAGCCCATCTCTTTTGATCCCTCCTTCCCTTTGTCCACTCATAAGCCGACCCAAGCATGGTCCGATTTTAAACAAAGACCTTCTGTCAATGTTTCAGGTTAATAACATGATTTAATAAGACCTTGAGGTTTTTCTGCAAGCTGTGGGTTTTGTTTCAATATGTGTTAGTGTTGTAACATTTCGCAGTCTCGAGTCTGAGATGTCATGGCTATTCCCCCATGAATTCTTTGTTAGCTTATACTGTCCCTATACAATTCCCACGTTCTCAACTTCAATGTCTCTATACATTTTTAAACATTCACATTTCCCCCCTTTTATCATTCCATGATAACACTTAGGATCATTCTAGGAGTATTGCATTCATCCGTTCACACTCTATTTCCTGAATCATATTGTTGTTAGTGTCGAGTAGTTCTTTAGTTCATTGGATCATAACTCGGGAGCCCTTGACCACAAGAGGGTTTGCTAACCTTGCCATCAAAACTTTACAACAAAGGTTAAGGCAACCAACAATTAGATAGGATCTCCAAGATCCATCTGATAGCCAATCAAACCAGCTAGATCCTTCTGCTGGTGTGGATAACTTCTTCACCTCCCTTCTTATGTGATCAGCGAGATTGGTTATGTTTTCTGAACTATCAGGAATGTAAGTGCAACATTCAGATCCTATCAGGGCACACGTTCCCCCTTTCTCAGCTAACAGGTAATTGAGGGCCATTCAGTTTTGTAATGCTACGGTCCTTATTGCTACCATTTCAGCTGTGATGCCCTCCAGAGCTTCAGCAGTATTGTATTGGCCCCCCTCCTCTCGTGATAGTTTGGCTCTGAATCCATCTGACAGTCTCAGTTAGGGTTAGTGGAACGCCCCCTTTGGAATGTATAGGGAATGTATAGGGAATGTGAACACACCCAACATCTAGAAAAGTTCCCATTTTGCGCATAAACATAAGACATGTACAAAAAGGTGTTTACATGGAGCTCTCGTCTCTGTCTCCCCTCCCATGCGCCGAAACTGTCATATATCAACACTATTATACAGACTGTGGCATACAGACAGTTTCATCTTATGGCTCAGGATTCAGATAAATAGTCCAATTATTTTGCTGATTAAAAGAGTTCAGTTTTCCCGTCTCTCTTCTCAGGTCACCGTCGGTGTAGCTGGCTGTCTATCACTCCGGGTAAAAGTTCAAACTGGTCCACATTCCAATTATAATGCCAACGATCTTGTTCAGCTATGGAGAAGAGGAAGTCTGGAACAGAAACAGGAGTTAGAATAACCAGTAAAATAGGTTCGTTAGAGGGTGGTGAGCTTGCAGTGGTGCAGGTGAACCCAGGCACTTTCCCCCTCAACCTTGGCTGCAGTGGGGGTAGTGAGTAACACCTGAAAGGGCCCCTCCCATTGTGGCTCTAATCCCTTCCGAATCCATACTTCCCTGGTGCCACGAGGGACAATTCGGGTAAAACTGGGAGGTCGAGGTGAGCATCTTGAACCTGGTTGTGAACTAGTCGCAGAGCCTGAGTCAGAGAAAGAACATAGGTGGTCATCAGTCGAGCTGAGATACCATATCTAGGAACAATTTCCCTCATTAACACCTTAACAACAGTTTGAGCCTTATTGTCCAGGGTAGGGTAGGCTTCAATCCATCTGCTAAACACATCTACTATTACTAACACATATTTGTAACACTGAACTTTTTGCAACTCAATGTAGTCCAACTGAAATGTCTCAAAGGGACCTTCGGGTAGGGGCATTTTACCCCAATCACAGGGGACTCCCTTCCCTGGATTATGTTGCTGGCAAACCAGGCAACGACTACTGATGTTCTGGGTGAGCGCCTGGAGTTTAGGGTGCCACCAAGTAGCCAAAAGTGTGTCACTCGTGGTCCTTGCTCCACAATGAGTAGCAAAATGCATACATTCAATAACCCATAGAGCCAACTCGTCAGACATGCAAGTCTGTTCCACGGGAGTGGTCCAGAGTTTAGAAACATTGTCATAAGTACATGCATAACATTTCCACAACAGTTGATCTTTTTCAGGAGCGTCTTCCTGTGCTTTTATAACATCTTGGATGGTTGGCATTGGTTTTTCCGAGGCTAACTTATCCTTCGCAGGATTTTTAGTCTGACTCATAATTTTGGGCACTACCATCTGTTGGTCACGAGAGGCCTGTTTGGCCTCTTGGTCAGCACAACAATTCCCTATATCAACCAGAGAATTTCCGGTAGTATGGGCGGTATATTTAACAATGGCAATGCGTTTGGGGAACATGAGGGCTTGCAACAAATCAGATACTAGCGGTTTATGAGATATCTCATTCCCCTGTGAGGTTAGGAATCCCCTATTTTTCCATAATTGTCCGAAATCATGGGCCACCCCAAAGGCATACCTAGAGTCGGTATAGATATTGACTTTGAGATCTTTGGCCAAGATACAGGCTCGGGTGAGGGCGAATAGTTCAGCTTGTTGAGCAGAATAGGCAGTTTCAAAAGCGGCAGATTCCAAGACCTGATTCTCCTGGTTTACTATGGCGTATCCTGAGATTCGTGTACCTTCTGGATTAATTCCATCAACATACATAATACAGTCTGGATCTTCAGTTGGTACATCAACAAAATCTTCCCTGACTGATGTGGCCTCTTAAATTAAAGATAAACAATCATGACTGGGTTCTTCCTCATCTTGGGGTGGCTCAGTAAGAAAACAGGCCGGATTAATTGCAGTGCAGTGCCGAAAGGTCAGCTTAGGATTGTTTAGTAAGTAGATCTCATATCTGCTTTGCCTGGCCATGGTAAGGTGTTGAGTCTGCAGTTGGCCCAGGAGGGCAGCTACGGAGTGAGATGTGTTAAGACAACGGTAGCACAGTCTTTCAGAATTGTACAATACAGTTGAAATGGCCGGTCATAGAGGGGCCGGCCCAAAGCCGGAGCTTGCAGCAGGGCTGTCTTTAGTTCCTTAAAGGCTTGGACGTCTACGGTTTCTATTTGTATACGGGGTGAGGTGCTTAGTCATCAGAGCAACATTAGGGATCCAGGATCTGCAGTAATTGATCATCCCCAAACACTGTCGCATTTGTTTAGCCATGCTAGGGACTGGAAACTGGCAAATTGGTTCGACTCGGCTAGCCTCCAAAGCTCGGTGGATACTCGGTATTGTCTGTGATAACCACTTGGGAGGGGTCCTCTGTCCGCACATGAGGATCCACATAGTCAGGTATGTCAGAGCCAGTATGATGCTGCAGAGTCGTTAAGACATTCTCGGGGTCCCCGTGGAATTTGCACATCCCAGCTGGTAGGGTCAGCCTCGTCTATAGCCTAGCACACCATAACTCCCAAATCTTTAGCATGATGGGGAGGTAATACTTCACGAGTAATATGTGGTGCCACCGTTGGGGGCTGTCCATTTCCACAAAATCTGCCTTCCCTTCCGGTCCAGTCACTCTAGCCCTTAATAGAATTTCCTTCACTTCCCCTTCGTGACCCTGATAAAAGTTCTGCAGGTCCTGATTCTTTCCACTGGGATCGTATGCTAGGGTCACGTGATAGGGTGCCTGCGGCAGGTCCAGAGACCACCACTGAGGGGTTCTAGTGGTATAATACTGCCGCTTAAGGGTTCCCTGTTTTACAATAATCCCATTATCTCCACACTCCAAATGCAACTGGAATTTGCAGAGGAGGTCTCTAGCCATCAAGTTACAGTCCAGATTGGTTGTGATAACAACTCGATGTTCCACCGATTCTTCCTGGTAACCCATTTTAACCGGTTCTGACACTGGGAATGTCGAGATTTGTCCCAGGAATCCTGAAAGTTCCTGTGTTTCAGTAGAGGCAGGGAGTTTAAGCTTTGATTGTACAGAAGACATGAAGGCTCCCGTATCTATCAAAAAGGGTTGCCACTCATTCAGAATTTTTAACAATATCATTGGTTCGTCGTCCGGGGAGGATCCCTGCACAATCAAGCTGCGTAGTCAATCGGGGGACAATTGACCAAAGGGGTTGTTCTGGGAGAAGTTAGTGTAAGATCCTTGTCCTCTCCCCCCTTGCCCCCCTCCTCTTCCTCCTCTTCCTTTTCCATGCTGACGGTAGGGGCAATTTTTATTCCAATGTCCTTCCTGCCCACAATTAAAACAGTCAATTCCTCTTACCCAGTCCCGGCCTCTTCCCATACCATGCCGGGGACAATAGGGAGGTTTATTAGCAGGGCTCGGGCCGTTTGGTTGTTTAGTATAACCGTATCCTTGCTTATCCATCCAATCCTGTATGCAACACTGCGGTGCTATTGATCCTTCCTCCCGAGATGGCTCTTCCTTTCGAGTCATGTATTCAGTCTTGACCCTGGTTGGGGGCGCACCTCCCCCCTCCCCTTTCTTTTCCTGCCAATAATATCTAACTGCCCTTTCCATTTGTCCGGATAGCGTGAGCAATCAAATAGTTGTTCGAAGATCACATAGACATCTATAGTGGGGTGGTCTGCAGCTTGTTGTGCATCAGGGTTTGGCATTGGTCTGACAGGGAATTGGTGTCAGGATTTTGGGATCTTGGAAATCATTCCTAGGTCGGAGGATGTTTCGGAGCTGTCTGACTGCTTGACAGTTCTGCGTCTCGATCGGCGGGGGTGTTTGCTATGTCTTTCACAACTTGGACTGGTAGATTGACCAGAAGATTTACAGGACTGTCTGTGATATCGAGATATAGTTCTGCCCTTTCGAGTGTGAGATCTGGTCCTTTCGGCTATATTGCTTGTGAACTGAGGATCCGAATCGCTATCAGAGGATGAGGAGTCAGTTTGGGTTTGTTGCTTTGGTGGTATGGGGTTATTTTTAACTCCTTTCGCCGGAGTGTAAGGTGGAGGGAGTTGGGAAGAGGACTGGAGCAAGGGGCCAGGGGGTGCGGGAGACGCCGTTGGGCGCTGAGTCAGTGACCACTCATCAATTTCATCATCAGCCTCGGTTAACACAAAGCCAGCCATTTTACTACGTAGTCAGTCAATACCTTTCTCAGAGGTCCCAGAGGATCTCTTAGTAAGTTTCTCGTGCGCACATTCTTTTTTTTTAAGACGTCTACAGTTTTAACATGTGTTCCCTCTGTCAATGAGAGTCCCAATTTAATAGCATTTATTTGCCAACTTGACAGAAGTGATGCATCTTTTAATTTTTGACAATCCCTGTGCTTTTTTGCTACCTCTACGCTTCTAGTGCCACCTAGAGGCCACTGGTCATCTCCTAATAATTTGTTCAGGGCTCCTGATAATTTTCTAAAGTCTTCAGCTCTTTCAGGGAATTCCTCACATAACTTTTGTAGCGGACTATCCGCATCCATTGTTTTATCCAACTGATTACCCATTTTCATGCTGTCCCTCGTATTACCGTGTCGTTATGCGTTCACGTCGTCGTGCGATTTGAACAAACTTAAAACAAACAGACTTTACTAAACTAACACAAAGCCGCGTCGCCCCACGGCTCGCGTCACCGTGCGATTCGAAACACTTGAAATAAACGGACTTTACTAAACACAAAGCCGCGTCGCCCCGCGGCTCGCGTCGCTGCGTGATTCAAAATACTTGAAACCAACAGATTTACAATAAACAGACTTACTAAAATCAGCACTGACTTTGATATTACTTCACGGTTCGCGTCGCTGCGCGTTCGCGTCGGCCCACGTTCACTCAGCCGCGTGCTCGCGCCGCCGCACATCCCACATCACTATGCGTTCACGCTGCCGTGCGTCTGCGTCAGCCCTCCTTTACTCGGCTGCACGCTCGCGCCGCCGCACGTCTCGCATCGCTGCGCGTTCGCGCCGCTGCGCGTCCGCGTTGGCCCTACCTTTCGAGTTGCTGCGTGATTTAAATTCAATCAGTGCCTAGACGGGCCAAGTGATATACGAGGTCAACGTCACACCTGACTTGAACACCTATCCTCTATTTAATTCCCCATAAGCCTTATTTAATTCCCTGTGAGCCTAATTTTCTAAATTTAATTTCTTTTAGTCTCCAAATTTCCCTATCCTTTCGCGTCACTGTGCAGTTTAAATCCAATCAGTCAATGAAAGCCCTAATTTAATGGAGTTTTTCTGCCAACTGGATAGGAGTGATTTTTTTTTCTTTTAGACTGCAGTGGAATTTTTCTCATAATTTAAAATCTCAGAACATTTTCTTTTTTAGCACCTATTTAGTACGTTACTTTTTTTTTCTTTTCCATAACTAGAGAGAAGTCTGGCACGTAGGCTGTGGACTGCTTTTCGTTATCTCAATTGTTCCAGCCTTAAGGTCATGTTATTTAATATAATATTTTTTTTTGAATCCTTTTGAATCCATCTCAGTTGTTTTGCTGTGCCTTCTCTGAATGTTTTCTTTCGACAAGTAAGTGAGCATGTTAAATCCTTTTTTTTTAACCACCGGGACCATGTAATTTTTTCTTTTTTTTTTACTCAACAAACCTATCCTTTGTGCATTTCCTGGCTCCGTACCTTATCATCCGAATATACATAATTCAATAAGGTTCACACTCTTAAACTTCCCACATACAGGACAACACTACGAAGGGTTAAAAAAAACGTTCATTCTGTTTGAAAAAGTAGGTGGAGATAAAACAAACCACAACTCCGAGGCTTTTTTTTACAGTAAAAATCACAGAAGCATTTCTCATTTAAACAGACGTTCACAAGAGTCTCTTTTCTTTCCTATTAATTTTTGGATCCATGATTGATCATCTATCCCTATCTAGCTCTAACTATAACCTATCTTTCCAAGTCGCCGCTTGGTTTGCGTCATCACGCAATTTCCCTATCTCTATCCCTATTCTAAGTTTGAAAGGTATTCACCAGATTGTCCTGGATCTCGTTCAGACACTACCTGAGAACCAGCGAGTGGCTAAACTTTCCTCAGACTTTTGAAACCGGGGGAAACTGGAGCAGTATTGAAATCATACTCACTCCAGTGGCCACTTTCCCCTCGTCTCGTCCAAGGCTAGTCTGGCTCTTAATTCGCAAGTTTTCGGCAGTCGTCCGTTGAGATCCCACTTCTGACACCAAATGTTGATTCCTGGATTCTTTTACCTCAATCTGGTTCAGCAAAATTACTGAAACAAATACCGTTTGTGCTTTAAACAAAGCAAGCTTTTATTTAAAAAGCAAATCCCGATCGGGGACTTTATCAGACAGAAGGAATGTAAGTCTGTTCGAACGCACCCACTTCCTACGGACAAAGTGACGTTACATTGTAAAGGGACGATGGTTATACATTTTCGGCAAAAGATAACAAGATAGGGCCAGAGTGACATCCCAGCTCAGCCCATCTCTTTTGATCCCTCCTTCCCTTTGTCCACTCATAAGCCGACCCAAGCATGGTCCGATTTTAAACAAAGACCTTCTGTCAATGTTTCAGGTTAATAACATGATTTAATAAGACCTTGAGGTTTTTCTGCAAGCTGTGGGTTTTGTTTCAATATGTGTTAGTGTTGTAACATTTCGCAGTCTCGAGTCTGAGATGTCATGGCTATTCCCCCATGAATTCTTTGTTAGCTTATACTGTCCCTATACAATTCCCACGTTCTCAACTTCAATGTCTCTATACATTTTTAAACATTCACAACTGGTCCTAGTAATTGTTATGCTGCAAGTAGGACATAAGAACATAACAACATAGGAAATGGGAGCTGGATTAGGCCATTCGGCCACTCGAGCATACTCCGCCATTCAACAAAATCATGGCTGATCTACCTCAACTCCACCGTACTGCATTATCCCCATATCCCTTAATTCCCAAAAATGAATTGAACTCTGAACATACTCAATGAGCATGCACAGCTCTCTGGGGAAGAGAGTGCCAAAGATTCACAACGCCTTGAGTGAAGACATTTTTCCTCGCCTCATCCTACATGGCCAACTGTGGCCATGATTTCACCTACCGAGGCAGGCCCAGTGCAGACAAGATAGTTGGTTGATTGCAACCCCACTCGTGGCTCCATCCCGCTCGGTATGAAGAATCTTATCTTGATGGGGCTTATTAAGCCCACTCTGTGAGTTACCCGGCCAATTAAAAGGAAGTGGGTCTGATTACATCATTTGATGGTGCGTCATCAGCCAGTTTCCTTAAAGGGACCATGTCCACATTAATTTTGACAGTTGTGCTGTCAGTGTTCTGCAGCACTGAGCTGCTGCAAACACTGACAAACACTGCACAAAGGTGCAGGGCTGCACCCAGACTCTCCCATGGCTCCCTTCATATGCTTATGGAGGGAGTCACAGCATGCAGGGAGGTTCTCTTCCCTTTCAATGGGCAGAAGAGATATCTCCAGGACATCAATGCAGCCTGTTAGCCAATTGCACAGGAGGGCACAAGCAGTGAAGTTGTCAGGAGGACCTGGGTACAGTGGTGTAAACCTTTCAATGATCTCAGTAAATCATGAAAGGTTACTGCAAAGCCACACTCAACCTCATCCTCCTGTGCCACTCATCACATCCCCATCACTCTGCCTTCCCTACCCTACTCCTACACACCCTTACTCGCACCAACTTACCTTGCACCTCCACCCATCCCTCTCTCTTGATCTACATTATCACACCCCGTCTCACTCGCTACCCTTCACTCTCATCCTCATCCTTGCCAATCATATCAATGAAAAACACACAAGGGTAGGCACTTGGGTCTTTTAGCCACTGTTCATGTAAAGTTTCTGTTAATGTGTTATCAAACATTGAAATCTTTATTTTCAACATTTTGCCTTCTTGCGCAGGATTATGTGCATCTTTGGAAGTGGTTTACTGAGTTGTAGTGAATGGTGAGACTTAACGGTACCCCCTGCAATGCTGATGAGTGTGAAAGGGATGAATTGGGCATTGGAGGGATGCCTTATCGTGTTGGTGTGCGATGGTGCCAACCTGGCATCATGTGGAAGCCAGGGTGTACAGTGTCAAGTGAAGTAAATCTGGCCATGGTGAGGCCGTTCCTGGCCTCCCGGGCAGCAATGTGCTCGGGTGCTGATGCCCTGTGTCCTGTGCAGCATCAGGTGATTGCGTAGCAGATTGGTGTTGTTGTTGGTGATGCTGGTGTGCCTGGTGATGGTGCTGATTGTGGTGGGATTCTGAGGACCAAGGTGCGATTTTGTCGAGAGCACTGATGCTGCTGCAATCGATGGCAGCTGAAGTTGAGATGACAGAAGCGATCTGGAATTGCTGAGTGAGGTTGCTCCAAGGAGATGACAGTGGATAGAAAGTTTACTTCAAACACTTCCAACCTTCCTTCAGCAGAAAAGTGTATTCCAAATCCTGAAGGCTCCAGCTTCTAGGATTGGAAAGAGAACAGTTGTGAAATGGGAGCTTTTATACCACTTTTCCAGCTGTGACATATTCAGAGGAATGGAGAGTCATTGAAAACCCGACTTACCTACCTGACGTGATCCCTGATAACTGTGAAATTCATCAAAAAGCTGGAAAATGGTAAGTAAAATGCTGTTTAGGTACCTTTTAACAACCTCTTAACTATTTCAATTGGCTCACCCGCAGCTTAGTGTCAGGTATGTAAAGCGCAGGCTGACCCGGCACTTCGGAAACTTACACAGAGGCAGGTTCAGAGCGGGATCCGGCCCACTGTCAATCTTTTAGATTTTGACAGTGGACCCGCCTCCGAACCCGCCCTCTGAGTGTCGGCAAGATTCCAGCCTGTGACCCCATGTTCTAGATTCCCCAGCCAGGGGAAACATTTTTTCAGCATTAACCTCGTCAAGCCACTTAAGAATTTTAGATGTTTCAATTAGATCACCTCTCATTCTTCTCAACTCTGGGGATAGAGGCCTGGTCTATGTGGCTCGATGTCAAATGTATCTGTTGTCTTATAACACTGCTGTGAAGCACCTTGGGATGTTTTACTACGTTAAAGGTGCGATATAAATAAAAGTTGTTGTTGGTCTACTCAATCTCTCCTCATCGGGCAATCCCCTCACCCCAGGAACCAGTCGAGTGAATCTTTGTTTGCACTCCCTCTGTGGCAAATATGTATTTCCTGAGATAAGGAGACCAGAACTGTACACAGTACTCCAGGCATTGCCTTACCAATGCCCTGTATAATTGTACTAAGACTTTGTTACTCTTATACTCTAATCCCTTTGTAACAAAAGCTAATATACCATTTGCTTTTCTAATTACTTGCTGTACCTGCATGTTAACTTTCTGGGATTCATGTACAAGGAACACCCAGGTCCCTCTGAATGCAAACATTTCACAGTCTCTCACCATTCATCAAATATTCTGCTTTTTTGTTTTTCATAGCAAAGTGGATAACTTCACACTTCTCCACACTGTATTCCATTTGCCATGTTCTTGCCCACTTAGTCAAACTGTCTGTATCTCTCTGCAGCCTCTTTGCATCCTCCTTACAGCTTAGTTTCCCATCTAACTTCGTATCATCAGAAAACATGGATACGTTACACTCAGTCCCTTCATCTAAGCAATTAATATAGATTGTAAATAGCTGAGGCCCAAGCACTGATGCTTGCAGGATATCGGTACCAACTACCATAGAGGGCTATATATTAGAACTGCGATCACTCGGGGCCGGAGGTGTTGGTAATGACGGTACCTGTGTCATCATAGGCAGTCCCTCGAAATCAAGGAAGACTTGCTTCCATTCTAAAAGTGAGGTCTTAGGTGACTGAACAGTCCAATATGGGAATTACAGTCTCTGTCACAGGTGGGACAGACAGTTGTTGAAGGAAAGGGTGGGAAGGGAGTCTGGTTTGCCGCACGCTCCTTCCACTGCCTACACTTGCTTTCTGCATGATCTTGGCGACGAGACTCGAGGTGTTCAGCGTCCTCCCAGATGCTCTTTCTCCACTTTGGGCAGTCTTTGGCCAGGGACTCCCAGGTGTCGGTGGGGATGTTGCATTTTAATCAATGAGGCTTTGAGGGTGTCCTTGAAACGTTTCCTCTGCCCGCCTGGGGCTCACTTGCTGTATAGGAGTTCCGAGTAGAGCGCTTGCTTTGGGAGTCCTGTGTCCGGCATGTGAACAATGTGTCCCGCTCAACGGAGCTGGTCGAGTGTGGTCAGTGCTTCGATGCTGCGGTTGTTGGCCTGATCAGGACGCTAACGTTGGCGCGTTGTCCTCCCAGGGGATTTGCAAAATCTTGCGGAGACATCGTTGGTGGTATTTCTCCAGCGATTTGAGGTGTCTACTGTATATGGTCCACGGTTATATGGTCAATATGGTATATTGATAACATACATTTGTCTTCCTAGCCCAGGTAACCCGAGCTGATGTATATTCCGTCTTTGCTTATCGATCCAGTGTATATGTAAGGGGCAAACATCAGAAAAATCATTGCTGTCACTGCCACCATCCTGTGAACTCGTAGCCTTCTCATGGTGGTATTTCTCTGCACGTTGGTGCTTTTTGTACCTGGTTAGATCAATCTATAAATATTAGTGTTAGTGTATACTTACACATTAACCTACATTGTTTACTGCAGCTAGAACTGATTCCTCGTATTCACTTGTACTTATTTCTGAATTGGCACTCTCTTAACTCTCTTTCTTGATTCCAGTTGAGGGGATGTCATGCAGTAAGCATATTTGCTGTAGGAAAGCCAGTGTGGCAGTGCGGTGGGTCGACCTTGTAGCTCCCTGCCTGTCACATTCAGAGGCTTAGGGTGAAGTCACCATTGGTCTGCAGTTTCCAGTATTGTGGTGCACATGTTTTCTACCTGACCCTTTAGCTCTGGTCACTTGTAGGATTTTAATTGATGGATGTGGACCCATTGGATCCCTGATCTCCAGTTGGGCACGGTCCCGGCCTGCAAGACCATCAGCAGGCCGGGGCCATTGGAGGGAGCAGCGTGCGGCAGCCCAGCCCGGAAATCGGCGTGGTCCCGGCCCGCAAGACCATCGGCAATCCGGGGCCATTGGAGGGATCAGCATGCGGCAGCATACCACTGCAGGGAGCAGCGCCTGCTGCTGCAGGAGGGCGATGGCTACGAAGCCAGGTCGCTGATTGCAGTGCGGGCAGGCACAGCAGGAGGGGCGAAGGAGCGGCGAGAGTCCGTAGAGCGAAGTGACCGGGGCCCAGGAGAGGCATGAATCTGGGGTCCAGAGGAGGCGAGGGCCCAGGGGCAACACGGGCCAGCCCACACTGCGATATGTGTGCGCGCGCTCGGTCTGTGCAGCAGAGCTGGTCTCCAGTTAGTCTTGGATAATCCTTGCCACTGGATCAAGACCTAGCTCTGTCAAGCCCGTGTGGTGGCTGGTGTGCAACGGCCACCACACGTTAAAAAAAGTCCACGCACAGACATCTTCCACCCTTCAAGATATAGTTCGGGATCTGGAATATTAGGTCCTTCATTGAAATACCTGTGAAGACATCCCTTTTTGGCGTGGAAGCAAGTCATCCTTGCTTCGAGGGACTGCCTGTGATGATGATGACTTTATCCACTACTGAGTAGGGACCTTCGAATTGGGGCTGCCACTTGCCTGGAGATGGGTAGATGCAGACCGTCACCTGGACTCCTATGGTAAGCCCTGTTGTGATGGATTCCCGATATCCGGAGGGATCCGCTCGGGCAAACGCTAGATTTCAGGCCATGGCTAGGTGATTTCCTACTTCTCTACCATTCTCCCCACATCTTTTCCTCCTCCAAATTCCCCCCAACTCTACTGTGCCTTTAAATTCAACTGGTCAATCGAATGTCCCCCATACCGCAGGTATCGACTAGCAATGCCCTCCGACCCATGTGTTGGTATGGGGTCATCCCAAAAGGTCCCGATGCATTGCACACAGGACCGCCTTGACCAGAGAGGCCTGACAGTGTCAAACGGTATTTCCCCCACTTTGGCGGGGCAGGGCCGAGCTATTTACCGGGGAGGTAATGTTTCTGTGTCCACTCTGGGGTGGCGGGAAATGCTGAGGAAGAGAAGGATCCGGCTGATCTAAGGGATTGTGTTTCCTGTCTCAGAGCATTTATCAGACTGTCAGATTTTTCTCTCTCCTCTTTCCATTGGTAGTGATTAGCTGTGGGCCCACTTTGGGCAATCCGGAGAATTATAGCCCCCTTTCCCACAGGTACAGCATCTCGGCCTGTATGTTATGCATTCTAGCTCTTCCCTGTTTTATTCTTATTTGCTCGTATTTACAGGACAGCTATCCCAAGCTTCGACTGGATGATTGCAGGCTCATACAGACAACTAATTGCTCAGTATGGATCCCCCTATCAAGTACAGAACCTACAATTTCAGGCTATCCGGCCATCTCTACAGTCGGAAATGTAGACTACTAACAGTGTCAGATTGGCTCAATAAATGCTCCGGGTGTCTCGTCATGTCCCAGGTTACATTCCAACAAGCACTTTAGGGATATTCTATTTGACCCTTCCCCAAATCCCGTCGCTTTCCATATTTCCCAATCTAGCTTTTTACACATAAAGGGCTGAATTTTTGGCTTTGATGATTTCGGGGCAGTAACGGCGGCAGGGCAGTAATGTTTGCGCCCAGGAACAGTTTGCGCCTCAGTCATCAAAAGTAGGCAGCTGGGCCCTGAGTCTGGGGCGCAGCGCTAAGGGAGGCGTTGTGCACCTCTTTTAGGGCGTTAGCATGGGACAATCCTCAGCTGGAGAGCCGGTCCTGGAGCGCTCCAAGAGGCGCAAGGGGAGGGAAAAAATCTGAAAAAAAAACCCCACACACAAAATCATTCCCAATACATAGCCGATGCCACCGCAATGTAAATCGCAAATAGAATTAAAAGAAAAAAAACAACTGCACTGATCTTAGGACGGCATTACTTACCTCTTTGCAGTTGGTATAGGTTGGACCGTCTGTTTTCCCAGGCAGTCACTGCGGGGCGCACTGTGGGGCAGACGGGTCGGGCGGGAGTCCAAAAGCGTGCCGGTGACACAACCAGGGGGGTCGTGCACTGGGCGCAGTTTTTCCGGGCGGTGCTGCTCTACGCTGCCGCTAAACCGGACCCGAGGATCCTTGTGGGGCGCTGGAGGCTGACCGTCCATCCAGAAGACCTCACCGCTGCCATTGCCACCGCTCCGGAGTGTAAAAGCGGAGCGCAAAAGACCTGAAAATCCGCCCCATAGGATTACAAAGGATATACGGCACAGAAACAGCCAGTCGGCCCAACCAGTCCATACCAGCATTTATGCTCCACTCGAGCCTCCTCCCATCTTTCCTCATCTAAATCTATCAGCATAATCCTCTATTCCCTTCTCCCTCATTTACTTGTCTAGCCTCCCCTTCAATGCATCTATACTATTTTCCTCAACCACTCCTTGTAGTAACGAGTTCCACATTCTCACCACTATCTGGGTAAAGATGTTTCTTCTGAATTCCCTGTTGGATTTCTTGCTGACTATCTTATATTGATGGCCTCTAGTTATGCTCTTCCCCACAAGTGGAAACATTCCCTCAATATCCGCTCTGTCAAATTTTAATTTTAAAGCCCTCTATTAGGTCATCCCTCAGCCTGCTAACCGCCACCTGCAATGCTTTATACAAACTTCAGGGCTGCAGACGAGAAGTAAAGTTTTATTGTTTTCTTTCAACTGTTAGATTGAGTACTGCTTAACTCCAAGAGGTATAACCTTGGCTCTGCTTTATTAAGGCCCGAAGTGACTAAAATGGCTGGCCTTTTATACTTGGGTTGCACACACGTGCGTGCAGCCTAATGGCCTCCAACAGTGACGCCATCTAGTGGCTAGTGATCCCAAAAGTACATACATGACATTACCCCCCCTCTGAGATATTAACACAGTCTTTTACAAATTGAGACAGTTCGGTGTTTTACGCTCCCGGGTTGACCGTCTCAGTTCAGCCATGGGTGAGTGTTCAGAGTCTGTTCTGACTGGTGGCTGGGTGGGTGTCCTGGTAGGAGTGGCAATGGTCATGTCATAGAAACATAGAAACATAGAAATTATGTGCAGGAGTAGGCCATTCGGCCCTTCGAGCCTGCACCACCATTCAATATGTTCATGGCTGATCATTTTTGCAACTTTAGTACCCCATTCCTGCTTTCTCTCCATAACCCTTGATCCCTTTAGCCATAAGGGCCAAATCTAACTTCCTTTTGAATATAGCAAATGAACTGGCCTCAACAAATTTCTGTGGTAGGGAATTCCACAGGTTCACAATTCTCTGAGTGAAGAGGTTTCTCCTTATTTCCGTACTAAATGGCTTACCCCTTACCCTTAGACTGTGATCCCTGGTTCTGGACTTCCTCAACATCGGGAACATTCTTCTTGCACCTAACCTGTCCAATCCCGTCAGAATTTTATATGTTTCTATGAGATCCCCTCTCATTCTTCTAAATTACATTGAATATAAGCCTAGTCGATCCAGTCTTTCTTTATATGTCAGTTCTGCCATCCCGGAAATCAGTCTGGTGAGTCTTTGCTGCACTCCCTCAATAGCAAGAATGTCCTTCCTCAGATTAGGAGACCAATACTGAACACAATATTCAAGGTGGCCACAGCAAGGCTCTGTACAACTGCAGTAAGACTTACCTGCTCCTATACTCAAATCCTCTCACTATGAAGGCCAACATGTCATTTGCCTTCTTCACCGCCTGCTTTCCTGCATGCCAACTTTCAATGACCGATATACCATGACACCCAGGTCTCGTTGCACCTCCCCTTTTCCTAATCAGTCAGCATTCAGATAATATTCCGCCTCCCTGTTTTTGCCACCAAAGTGGATAACCTCACATTTATCCACATTATACTGCATCTGCCATGCATTTGCCCACTCACCTAACTGTCCAAGTCAACCTGCAGGCTCGTAGCATCCTCCTCACAGCTCACACTGCCACCCAGCTTAGTGTTATCTGCAAACTTAGAGATATTACATTCAATTCCTTCGTCTAAATCATTAATGTACATTGTAAATAGCTGAGGTCCCAGCACTGAACCTTGCGGTACCCCACTAGTCACTGCCTGCCATTCTGAAAAGGACCCGTTTATTCCAACTCTTTTCTTCCTATCTGCCAACCAGTTCTCTATCCATGTCAATATATTACCCCCAATACCACGTGCTTTAATTTTGCACATCAATCTCTTGTGTGGGACCTTGTCAAAAGCCTTTTGAAAGTCTAAATACACCACATCCACTGGTTTTCCCTTGTCCACTCTACTAGTTACATCCTCAAAAATTTCTAAAAGATTTGTCAAGCATGATTTCCCTTTCATAAATCCATACTAACTTTGACTGAGCCTGTCACTGCTTTCCAAATGTGCTGCTTTACATCTTTAATAATTGATTCCAACATTTTCCCCACTACCGATGTCAGGCTAACCAGTCTATAATTCCCCGTTTTCTCTCTCCCTCCTTTTTTAAAAAGTGGTGTTGCATTAGCTACCCTCCAATCCATAGGAACTGATCCAGAGTCTATAGAATGTTGGAAAATGACCACCAATGCATCCACTATTTCTAGGGCCACTTCCTTAAGTACTCTGAGATGCAGACAATCAGGCCCTGGGGATTTATCGGCCTTCAGTCCCATCAATTTCCCTAACACAATTTCCTGACTAATAAGGATTTCCTTCAGTTCCTCCTTCTCGCTAGACTCTCGGTCCCCGAGTATTTTGGGAAGATTATTTGTGTCTTCCTTAGTGAAGACAGAACCAAAATATTCGTTCAATTTGTCTGCCATTTCTTTGTTCCCCATTATGAATTCACCTGATTCTGACTGCAAGGGACCTGCATTTGTCTTCACTAATCTTTTTCTCTTCACATATCTATAGAAGCTTTTTATGTTCCCTGCAAGCTTCCTGTCATACTCTATTTTTCCTCTCCTAATTAAATCCTTTGTCCTCCTTTGCTGAATTCTAAATTTCTCCCAGTCCTCAGGTTTGCTGCTTTTTCTGGCCATTCCTAATGTTCCTTGTTAGCCATGGTTGAGCCAACTTCCCCGTTTTACATTTACACCAGACAGGAATGTACAATTGTTGAAGTTCATCCATGTGATCTTTAAATGTCTGCCATTGCCTATCTACCGTCAACCCTTTAAGTATCATTCGCCAGTTTATCCTAGCCAATTCCGCCTCATACCATGGAAGTTACCTTTCTTTAAGTTCAGGACTCTAGTCTCTGAATTAGCTGTGTCACTCTCCGTCTTAATGAAGAATTCTGCCAAGTTATGCTCATGCTTCCCCAAGGGGCCTTGCACAAAAAAATTGCTAATTAATCCTCTCTCATTCCACAACACCCAGTCTAGGATGGCCAGCTCTCTAGTTGGTTCCTCAACATATTGGTCTAGAAAACCATCCTTTATACACTCCAGGAAATCCTCCTCCACCGTATTGCTACCAGTTTGGTTAGCCCAATCTATATGCAGATTAAAGTCACTCATGATAACTGCTGTACCTTTATTGCATGCATCCCCAATTTCTTGTTTGATGCCATCCTCAACCTCACTACTACTGTTTGGTGGTCTGTACACAAATCCCACTAATGTTTTCTGCCCTTTGGTGTTCCGCAGCTCTACCTATACAGATTCCACATCATCCAAGCTAATGTCCTTCCTTACGATTTAACCAGCAATGCTACCCCACCTCCTTTTCCTTTCTGTCTATCCTTCATGAATATTGAATACCCCAGGATGTTGAGTTCCCAGCCTTGGTCACCCTGGAGCCATGTCTCCATAATCCCAATTACATCATATCCGTTAACAGCTATCTGTGCAGTTAATTCATTCACCTTATTACGAATGCTTCGCATTGAGACCCAGAGCCGTCAGGCTTGTTTTTTAAACACTCTTTGTCCTTTTAGGATTATGTTGTAATGTGGCCCTTTTTGATTTTTGCCTTTGATTTTTCTGCCCTCCAATTTTCCTTATATCCTGTCTACCTTTTGCTTCTGCCCCCATTTTACATTCCTCTGTCTCCCTGCATAGATTCCCAGCCTCTTGCCATATCAGTTTAAAGCTTCCCCAACAGCACTGGCAAACATTCCCCCTAGGACATTGGTTCCAGTCCTGCCCAGGAGCAGACCGTCTGGTTTGTACTGGTCCCACCTTCCCCAGAACCGGTTTCAATGTCCCAGGAATTTGAATCCCTCCCTATTGCACCATTCCTCAAGCCACGTCTTCATCTTAACTATCCTGCTATTTCTACTCTGACTAGCATATAGCACTGGTAGCAATCCTGAGATTACTACCTTTGAGGTCCTATTTTTTAATTTAACTCCTAGCTCCCTAAATGCAGCTTGTAGGACCTCATCCCATTTTTTACCTATACAATTACCGATATGCACCACGACAACTGGCTGTTCACCCTCCCCCTCCAGAATGTCCTGCAGCCGCTCAGAGACATCCTTGAGCCTTGCACCAGGGAGGCAAATCCTTGAATCTCGATTGTGGCCGCAGAAGCGCCTATCTATTCGCCTTACAATAGAATCCCCTACCACTATAGCTCTCCCACTCTTTTTCCTGCCCTCCTGTGCATCAAAGCCACCCATGGTGAAATGAACTTGGCTGCTGTTGCCTTCCCCTGATGAATCATCTCCACCAACAGTACCCAAACTGGTATATCTGTTTTGGAGGGAGATGACCGCAGGGGACCTCTGCACTACCTTCCTTCCACTGCTCTGCCTAATGGTCACCCATTCCCTATCTGCCTGTGTAATCTTTACCTGCGGTGTGACCAACTCACTAAACGTGCTATTCATGACATCCTCAGCATCGCGGATGCTCCAGAGTGAGTCCATGTGCAGCTCCAGTGCCACAATGCAGTCTGTCAGGAGCTGCAACTGGACACAGTTCCTGCACACATAGTAGTCAGGGACACTGGAAGCGTCCCTGACTTCCCACATAGCACAGGAGGAGCATGACACATGTCTGGGCTCTTCTGCCATGACTTAACCCTTAAATGTACTTAATTTGGCAACAGTGCCAAATGTTACCTACTAATAAGAAAAGAAAAAGAAAACGAAAAAGATTAAATACTCACCAATCCACCAGCCAATCACTTACCTGCCTGAACTTAAAGATAGGTAATTTCAATGATATGAGATGTAAATTGGCTTGGATAGACTGGCAAATGATACTTAAAGAGTTGACAGTGGATAGGCAATGGCAGACATTTAAGGATCACATGGATGAACTTCAACAATTGTACATCCCTGTCTGGCGTAAAAAATAAAATGGGGAAGGTGGCTCAACCGTGGCTAACAAGGGACATTAGGGATAGTGTTAAATCCAAGGAAGAAGCATATAAATTGGCCAGAAAAAGCAGCAAACCTGAGGACTGGGAGAAATTTAGAATTCAGCAGAAGAGGACAAAGGGTTTAATTAGGAGGGGGGGAAATACAGTATGAGAGGAAGCTTGCAGGGAACATAAAAACTGACTGCAAGTTCTTTTATAGATATGTGAAGAGAAAAAGATTAGTGATGACAAATGTAGATCCCTTGCAGTCAGAATCAGGTAAATTTATAATGGGGAACAAAGAAATGGCAGACCAATTGAACAAATACTTTGGTTCTGTCTTCACTAAGGAAGACACAGATAACCGTCCTGAAATACTAGGGGACTGAGGATCTAGCGAGAAGGAGGAACTGAAGGAAATCCTTATTAGTCAGGAAATTGTGTTAGGGAAATTGATGGGATTAAGGCCGATAAATCCCCAGGGCCTGATGGACTGCATCCCAGAGTACTTAAGGAAGTCGCCTAGAAATAGTGGCTGCATTTGTGATCATTTTACAACATTCTATATTCTCTTGATCAGTTCCTATGGATTGGAGGGTAGCTAATGTAATACCACTTTTTAAAGAGGAGGCAGAGAGAAAACGAGGAATTATAGACCGGTTAGCCTGACATCGGTCGTGGGGAAAATGTTGGAATCAATTATTAAAGATGTAAAGCAGCACATTTGGAAAGCAGTGACAGGCTCAGTCAAAGTTAGCATGGATTTATGAAAGGGAAATCATGCTTGACAAATCTTCTCGAAATTTTTGAGGATGTAACTAATAGAGTGGACAAGGGAGAACCAGTGGATGTGGTGTATTTAGACTTTCAAAAGGCTTTTGACAAGGTCCCACACAAGAGATTGATGTGCAAAATTAAAGCACGTGGTATTGGGGGTAATGTATTGACGTGGATAGAGAACTGGTTGGCAGATAGGAAGAAAAGAGTTGGAATAAACGGGTCCTTTTCAGAATGGCAGGCAGTGACTAGTGGGGTACCGCAAGGTTCAGTGCTGGAACCCCAGCTATTTACAATATGCATTAATGATTTAGACGAAGGAATTGAATGTAATATCTCTAAGTTTGCAGATGACACTAAGCTGGGTGGCGGTGTGAGCTGTGAGGAGGATGCTAAGAGGCTGCAGGGTGACTTGGACAGTTAGGTGAGTGGGCAAATGCAAGGCAGATGCAGTGTAATGTAGATAAATGTGAGATTATCCACTTTGGTGGCAAAAACAGGGAGGCGGAATATTATCTGAATGCTGACTGATTAGGAAAAGGGAAGGTGCAACGAGACCTGGGTGTCATGGTATATCGGTCATTGAAAGTTGGCATGCAGGTACAGCAGGTGGTGAAGAAGGCAAATGGCATGTTGGCCTTCATGGTGATAGGATTTGAGTACAGGAGTAGGGAAGTCTTACTGCAGTTGTACAGAGCCTTGGTGAGGCCACCTTGAATATTGTGTTCAGTATTGGTCTCCTAATCTGAGGAAGGACATTCTTGCTATTGGGGGAGTGCAGCGAAGATTCACCAGACTGATTCCCGGGATGGCAGAACTGACATCTGAAGAAAGACAGGATCGACTAGTATTTCAATGGAATTTAGAAGAATGAGAGGGGATCTTATAGAAACATATAAAATTCTGATGGGTTTAGACAGGTTAGATGCAGGAAGAACGTTCCCAATGTTGGGGAAGTCCAGAACCAGGGGTCACAGTCTAAGGATAAGGGGTAAGCCATTTAGTATGGAAATAAGGAGAAACCTCTTCACTCAGAGAATTGAGAACCTGTGGAATTCTCGTCCACAGAAAGATGTTGATGCCAGGTCATTCGATATATTCAAAAAGAAGTTAGATGTGGCCCTTACAGCTAAAGGGATCAAGGGATATGGAGAGAAAGCAGGAATACAGTACTAAAGTTGCATGATCAACCATGATCATATTGAATGGTGGTGCAGACTCGATAGCCTCTGCGAACGGACTTCAGTAGACTCTCCGTGTTCCTCTGAAATATTGCTGCAGTCGAGCGAATTCCTAAAGGGCACCTGTGATAAATAAACAGTCCTTTTTGCGTGTTAATGCATGTAAGTCTCTTCGATGTCTCGACCAGCTCCTGTGTCATGTAGGCCAACGTCAAGTCCCATTTGGTAAATGACTTCCCCCCGGCTAGCGTTGCAAACACGTCATCAGCCTTCGGTAACGGGTACTGATCCTGTTTCGAAACCCTGTTGTCTCCTCAGATTCTGACCGTGCCATCACTTTTCAGTACAGGAAAAATGGGGCTGGCCCATTCATTAAATTCAACCGATGATATGATCCCTTCACGCTGGAGTCTGTCCAGTTCGATTTCGACCTTCTCCCTCATCATATACTGAACTGCCGAGCTTCATGATGGACAGGTCTTGCATCCGAGTCCACATGGATCTGCACCTTGGCTCCCGTGAAGTTGCCGATGCCTGGTTCGAACAGCGAGGGGAACTTGCTCAGTCAGTACTTGGGCACATATATCTTTCTCTGACGACAACGCCTTGATGTCGTTCCAATCGCATCTGATTTTTTTCAAGCCAGTTCCTGCTGAACAGCGTTGGGCCATTGCCTGGGACAATCCATAGCGGTATCTCGTGAACCCCACCTTCATACGGCACATTAATTGTGGCACTGCCAATCACCATTATGAGTTCTTTGGTGTACCTGCGCAACTTGGCATTGACTGGACTCAGCCTGGACCTCACAACCTTAGTATCTCACAGCTTGTTGAATGCCCTCTGGCTCATTATCAATTGACTCGCCCCCATGTCCAGTTCCATCGATATCGGCACCCCATTAAATTTCCTGTTGATCCTTATTGGTTTGCTCTTAGTTAGGAACAAGTACAGTCCATACACTTCCTCCTCTGGTATTTCGGATTGCGTATCCATATCCGTGCTAGTCTGACCATCATCCTCCACGTGGTGTGTCGCAGCACGTTTGCTCATTTGCGAATACTTGCGCTGGAGATGCCCCACTTTCAGACAGCCTTTGCAACTATATTGCTTAAATCGGCACTGCTGGTACCGGTGATTTCCCCCACAACACCAACTCGTAGAAATCGGATGCATTCCCGCTGGCAGACTTTGGGCAGCCACAGGTTTCGCGTACGCAGTTGGGTAGGCCCAGCCATGTGCCGCTCTGCCAAACGCCGAATCAATCATATTTACAGTACTTGCCGAGTTTTGATTTTTCACTGATATCTGCTTTAGACTTCTATCCATCATTATGCATGACTGAGCGATCGTGATAGCCCTGTTCAAGTCCAACGTCTCCACTGCCAGTAGTTTACGCAGGATCACCTCGTGGTTGATGCCGATTACAAAGAAGTCCCGCAGCATGTCTGCCAACACAGCCCCGAACTTACATGGTCCCGCTAGACGTCTCAGGTCGGCAATGAATTCTGCCGCATTCTAGCCCTCTGAGCGAACGTGCGTGCAAAATCTGTATCTCGAGATCATGATGCCATTGTCTAGCTTAAGGTGGTCCTGTACCAGTGTACACAATTCTTCATACGTCTTCTCTGTTGGACTCACAGGCAGGAGTAGATTCTTTATCAGACCATAAATTTTTGGACCGCAATCCGTGAGGAACACCGCCCGGTGCCGATCTGCGTCGCTGACCTCCTCCATTTGTTGGTCACGAAGAACTGGCTCCACAGCTCACAAAGTCTGTCCAATCTTCTCCTTCCATAAATCACACCAACAATCCAATTGTGCTCATTTTTGCATGCAAAGGTTCTTGTTGCCTCGCCGCTAAATGTTGTGCATGCGATAACTGTTAGACTGAGTACTGTTTAACTCCAGTACTGTAAAGCTCTGCTTTATTAAGGCCCAAAGTGACAAATGTACAAAACGGCTGGCCTTTTATACTTGGGCTGCGCACGCGTGCGTGCAGCCCAATGGCCTCCATCAGTGACGCCATCTAGTGGCTAGTGATCCCAAAAGTACATACATGACACTTTCCATCACACCCATGAAGTTCACTTACTTGCTTTACCGCTGCCAGAGTCCTGCTGAGACCTTTATTTATAATTTGCGGGATTGCACTGGTCATGGTAATTTAGCTCCTCCCGGGAGGAATGATCATGGCCAGTCTGGGGCACATCATGTCTTTCCTCTGCTTCAACCTTCCCTTTAACTCCTGTATTTTTAATTGACAGTATGTTCCTTTCCTTCTACACTACACTGGTCCTCATACCTCCGTTTTAGGATACTGCGTCGGGCACTGCTCAATTCTTCCACCATTTGCTCAAACAGCTTAATTAAACCCTCCTGCTCACTTTGCTCCGTTTCGCATGTTCCTAAATTTCTGGATTTCCTTGCACCTTCGGTTTGAAGATTAGCTACTGACGTGGCTAAGGTCGTGCTTTTTTTGTTTTGGTTTGATCGCATTCGGTTTCCAGGCTATGGCTGCGATTGTCTCTGCTTCTAATTGTCTTTTTAGTTTTATAATTAGCTATGCTCACCAGAGCACAACCGCATTTATTCTTTTTTTAACCACCTTCCCGAGCTCTTCTATGTTTTTTGCTTGCTCAATCAAAGGGATGCACGACCCTAATGATTTTCCCACACATGTGTGGATTGTCGAACATGAATTTTCCGGTACACTTGTCATTCTTATTTCTTTCACTCGTGGGATTAGCTACCGTTTCAATCACAACCAAATTAACCTCACAGCTTACCAACATCAGAGGCCAGAATATTTTCAATTGCTCAACACTTGTTATTTTTGCACCTTTAACTCGTGCCCACCTACCAATGTTCGCGGATTTCTTAGTGGTTGCCGTCGCAACAAAGGGTTGTTAGTCCTGCGACAATAACTCCGGTTATGATTCATGCATGAATCATAGAATCATTGAAATATACAGCACCAGCCGACCAAGAGGCTATCCAGCCTAATCCCACTTTCCAGCTCTTGGTCCGTAGCCTTGTAGGTTACGCCACTTCAGGTGTGTATCTCAATACTTTTTAAATGTGATGAGGGTTTCTGCCTCTACCATCCTTTCAAACAGTGAGTTCCAGACCCCCACCACTCTCTGGATGAAAAGATTTCCCCTCAAGTCCCCTCTAAACTGCCTACCAATTACTTTAAATCTATGCCCCCTGGTTAATGACCTCTTTGCTAAGGGAAATAGATCCTTTCTATCCACTCTATCTATGCCCCTCATAATTTTATACGCCTCAATTAGGTCTCCCCTCACAGCCTCCTCAGTTCCAAAAGTAAACAACCCCAGCCTATCCAATCTTTCCTCTTAGCTAAAATTCTCCAGTCCAGGCAACATCCTCATAAATCTCCTCTGAACCCTCTCCAGCGCAATCACATCTTCCTTGTAATGTGGTGATCAGAACTGCACGCAGTACTCTCGCTGTGGCCTAGCTAGTGTTTTTACAGTTCAAGCATAAGCGGTTTTTCTAATAATAAGCTGCATTACATTGACTAATAACAGTATGAGATTTTATATAACTGTTCTACAGTGTTATATTAAATCACAAGATGACATGCAAATACAGGTTGAACCTCCCTTATCCTGAACTCCCTTATCCAGAACCACCCCTCGTCCAGAATCATTCCCAGCCACCGGGTGACGCACGCGCAGAACTCTGACATAAACAAGTTGAAGTCCTTCCTGGCTGCCGACTCCCGCAATCGCTGGCCTGACCCCGCAATCCACCCCCCCTCTCCCCCCCATGATCTCTCTGCAGAATTCCCAGCCCCAAACCAGCCAGCCCCAATATCCCCTTGCTCAGTACCTGTGCCATCCAGTTTAACGTGACCACCCTTCATCCAGAAAAATCCCTTATCCAGTTCAGGCCAGGTCCCGAAGGTTCCGGATAAGGGAGGTTCGACAAATTAGTTCCCAGGTCGGGGTGGTCCTTTTTGACTCTCTAGGCTGCATGCATGGCTGTGGGTTTCCGCCTCACCATGAAATGTTTATCGAACCAATTGAAGAAATATGTCCCATTCTTATACTATTTGGCTATCTTGAGCTACATCTGCCCACAACATAAAATCACAGATCCCACATTTTTCGTTATTTACCCAGCTTCTAACCTATTCAGTCTTTGCCTCTAAGCTACAAGCTTTGTGTAAAGTACAGTAAATATATAGCTTATTTCTTATTCTGATATGTGTGGTCTCAGAATAGAGACAAGATATAACAATAAAAACCGAAGCGAAAAGGGAGCTGGTTAACTAAATCATCTTAAAGCATTCTTATAATTACCATTCTAGAGAATTTGGTTTGCCCACTCAAAAGAACATAAGAACATAAGAATTAGGAACAGGAGTAGGCCATCTAGCCCCTCGAGCCTGCTCCGCCATTCAACAAGATCATGGCTGATCTGGTCGTGGACTCAGCTCCACTTACCCGCCCTCTCCCCGCAACCCTTAATTCCCTTATTGCTTAAAAATCTATCTATCTTTGACTTGAAAACATTCAATGAGCCAGCCTCAACTGCTTCCTTGGGCAGAGAATTCCACAGATTCACAACCTTCTGGGAGAATAAATTATTTCTCAACTCGGTTTTAAATTGGCTCCTCCGTATTTTGAGGCTGTGCCCCCTAGTTCTAGTCTCCCCACCAATGGAAACAACCTCTCTGCCTCTATCTTGTCTATCCCTTTCATGATTTTAAATGTTTCTATAAGATCATCCCTCATCCTTCTGAACTCCAAGGAGTAAAGACCCAGTCCACTCAATCTATCATCATAAGGTAACCCCCTCATTTCTCGAATCAGCCTAGTGAATCGTCTCTGTACCCCTTCCAAAGCTAGTATATCCTTCCTTAAGTAAGGTGACCAAAACTGCACGCAGTACTCCAGGTGCGGCCTTACCAATACCTTATACAGTTGCAGCAACACCTCCCTGCTTTTGTACTCCATCCCTTTCGCAATGAAGGCCAACATTTATTTTGCTTCCGTCTTCACAGTGGAAGACACAAAAACCATGCCAAAAATTGCTGGTCATGGGAATGTGGGAAGGGAGGATCTTGAGATGATCACTATCACTAGGGAGGTAGTGCTGGACAGACTAATGGGATTGAAGGTAGACAAGTCCCCTGGTCCTGATGAAATGCATCCCAGGGTATTAAAAGAGATGGCGGAAATTATAGCAGTTGCATTTGTTAAAATCTACCAAAATTCTCCGGACTCTGGGGAGGTACCAGCGGATTGGAGAGCAGCTAATGTAACGCCTCTGTTTAAAAAAGGGGGCAGGCAAAAGGCAGATAAATATAGGCCGGTTAGTTTAACATCTGGAGTGGGGAAAATGCACAAGGACTCCCAGGTCCCTCTGCACCACAGCATGTTGTAATTTCTCCCCATTCAAATAATATTCCCTTTTACTGTTTTTTTTCCCAAGGTGGATGACCTCACACTTTCCGACATTTCTATCCAAATCTCCTTGTAGCCTCTCTGAGTCCTCTACACAACCCACTTTCCCACTAATCTTAGTGTCATCTGCAAATTTTGTTGCACTACACTCTGTCCCCTCCTCTAGGTCATCTATGTATATTGTAAACAGTTGTGGTCCCAGCACTGATCACTGTGGCACACCACTAACCACTGATTTCCAGCCGGAAAAGGACCCATTTATCCCGACTCTCTGCTTTCTGTTCGCCAGCCAATTCTCTATCCATGCTAATACATTTCCTCTCACTCCGCGTACCTTTCTCTTCTGCAGTAACCTTTTGTGTGGCACCTTATCGAATGCCTTTTGGAAATCTAAATACACCACATCCATCGGTACACCTCTATCCACCATGCTCGTTATATCCTCAAAGAATTCCAATAAGTTAGTTAAACATGATTTCCCTTTCATCAATCCATGCTGCATCTGCTTGATTGCACTATTCCTATCCAGATGTCCCGCTATTTCTTCCTTAATGATAGTTTCAAGCATTTTCCCCACTACAGATGTTAAACTAACCGGCCTATAGTTACCTGCCTTTTGCCTGCCCCCTTTTTTAAACAGAGGCGTTACATTAGCTGCTCTCCAATCCGCTGGTACCTCCCCAGAGTCCAGAGAATTTTGGTAGATTATAACAAATGCATCTGCTATAACTTCCGCCATCTCTTTTAATACCCTGGGATGCATTTCATCAGGACCAGGGGACTTGTCTACCTTCAATCCCATTAGTCTGTCCAGCACTATCTCCCTAGTGATAGTGATCATCTCAAGATCCTCCCTTCCCACATTCCTATGACTCAGCAATTTTTGGCATGGTTTTTGTGTCTTCCACTGTGAAGACGGAAGCAAAATAATTGTTTAAGTTCTCAGCCATTTCCACATTTCCCATTATTAAATCCCCCTTTTCATCTTCTAAGGGACCAACATTTACTTTAGTCACTCTTTTCCGTTTTATATATCTGTAAAAGCTTTTACTATCTGTTTTTATGTTTTGCGCAAGTTTACCTTCGTAATCTATCTTCCCTTTCTTTATTGCTTTTTAAGTCGTTCTTTGCTGTTGCTTCAAATCTTCCCAATCCTCTCGTTTCCCACTAACCTTGGCCACCTTATACGCATTGGTCTTTGATTTGATACTTTCCTTTATTTCCTTGGTTATCCACGGCTGGTTATCTCTTCTCTTGCCGCCCTTCTTTTTCACTGGAATATATTTTTGTTGCGCATTTTGAAAGAGCTCCTTAAAAGTCCTTCACTATTCCTCAATTGTGCCACCGTTTAGTCCTTGTTTCCAGTCTACTTTAGCCAACTCTGCCCTCATCCCACTGTAGTCCCCTTTGTTTAAGCATAGTACTCTCGTTTCTGACACAACTTCCTCATCCTCAATCTGTATTACAAATTCAACCATATTGTGATCACTCATTCCGAGAGGATCTTTTACGAGGAGATCATTTATTTTTCCTGTCTCGTTACACAGGACCAGATCCAAAATGGCTTGCTCCCTTGTAGGCTCTGTTACATACTGTTCTAAGAAACAATCCCATATGCATTCTATGAATTCCTCCTCCAGGCTACCCCCTGCGATTTGATTTGACCAATCGATATGTAAGTTAAAATCCCCCATAACTACTGCCGTTCCTTTTTCACATGCCTCCATTATTCCCTTGATTATTGCCCGCCCCACCATGAAGTTATTATTTGGGGGCCTATAAACTACGCCGACCAGTGACTTTTTCCCCTTACTATCTCTAATCTCCACCCACAATGATTCAACATTTTGTTCATTGGAGCCAATATCATCCATCAACTGCCCTGATATCATCCCTTATTAACAGAGCGACCCCACCTCCCTTCCCTTCCTGCCTATCTTTCCGAATCGTCAGATACCCCTGTACGTTTAATTCCCAGTCCTGGCCACCTTGCAACCATATCTCTGTAATGGCCACCAAATCATACCCATTTGTAATGATTTGTGGCGTCAACTCATTTACTTTATTTCTAATGCTGCGTGCATTTAGGTAGAGTGTTTTCATCCTCGTTTTTAAACCATGATTTTTAGTTTTTACCCCTCCTGCAGCCCTTTTATATTCAGTGGTCCTTTTTGTTTCTTGCCTTTGGTTTCTCTGCCCTCCACTTTTCCTCATCTCTTTTCTGTCTTTTGTTTTTGTCTCCTTTTTGTTTCCCTCTGTCTCCCTGTATTGGTTCCCATCCCCCTGCCATATTAGTTTAACACCTCACCAACAGCACTAGCAAACACTCCCCCTAGGACATTGGTTCCGTTCCTGCCCAAGTGCAGACCGTCCGGTTTGTATTGGTCCCACCTCCCCCAGAACCTGTTCCAATGCCCCACGAATTTGAATCCCTCCCTGCTGCACCACTGCTCAAGCCACGTATTCATCTGCGCTATCCTGCGATTCCTACTCTGACTGGCACGTGGCACTGGTAGCAATCCCGAGATTACTACTTTTGAGGTCCTACATTTTAATTTAACTCCTAGCTCCTTAAATTCGTCTTGTAGGACCTTATCCCTTTTTTTTTTTACCTATGTCGTTGGTACCAATGTGCACGACGACAACTGGCTGTTCTCCCTCCCTTTTCAGGAAATACTGCAGCAAAGGAAGGGCTGCGTTTTGACTGAAATGTTAAACCAAAGCCTGTCTACCTTTCAGGTGGACATAAAAGATCAGATGGCAATATTAAATTAGGAGTCTTTCCTCAACCAACCCCTCCAATGCATATTATCCGGTCATTTATCTAATTTCTGTTTGTGGGACCTGGCTTTATGAAAATTGACTGCTGTGTTTTCCTACAAAGCAACAGTAACTGCAGGTTAAACAATAAGATGTGACAGGCCCTGGTGAAATACATGCTTTTCTGTTGCATGACTGACAGATTGCAGTTTTGCACCTAAAGGTGCCAATCGTTACTCAGTGGGTAGCACTCTCGCCTCTGAGTCAGATGGTTGTGGGTTCAAGTCCCACTCCAGAGACTTGAGCACAAAATCTAGGCTGCCACTTCATGCAGTGCTGAGGGAGTGCTGCATTGTCAGAGGTGCCGTCTTTTGATTGAGACATTAAACTGAGACCCGGTCTGTCCTCTCAGGTGGACCTAAAAGATTCCATGGTATTGTTTTGAAGAAGAGCAGGGGAGTTCTCCCCAGTGTCCTGCTCAATATTTATCCCTCAACCAACATCATTGAAGCAGATTATCTGGTCATTATCACGTTGCTGCTTGTGGGAGCTTGCTGTGTGCGAATTGGTTGCCGCGTTTTCTCCATTACAACAGTGACTACACTTCCAAAGTACTTCATTGGCTGTGAAGCACTTTGAGATGTGCTGCAGTCATGAAAAGAATTATATAAATGCAGATTCTGCCTTACTTTTTCTTTTAGAAGCCTAAAAGTGAATTGAGAAACTACCCAATATCAGTGTATTGCTACTACCTTGTAAAACTACCTGTAAGTTGTGAGGAGGATGCAAAAAGACTTCAAGGGTCGATAGACAAGCTAAGTGAGTGGGCAAGAATATGCCAAATGGAATATAACGTGGAGAAATGTGAAGTTATCCAGTTTGGTTGGAAAAATAGAAAAGCAGAGTATTTTTTAAATGGTGAGAGATTGGGAAATGTTGGTGTTCAGAGGGACCTGGGTGTTCATGTCTTCTCCTCAGACAGTCCCCCGGAGTCGAGGATGACTTGCTTCCACATTAAAATGAGTTCTAAGGTGACTGATGAGACCAATGCGGGATCTACAGTCTCTGTCACAGGTGGAACAGACAGTGGTTGGAGGGATGGGTGGGTGGGTTGCTTGATTTGTCGTACGCTCCTTCTGCTGTTTGTACTTGGCTTCCATGTGTTCCCGGTGAAGAGACTCGAAGTGTTCGTTGCCTTCTCAGATGCTTCTCCTCCACTTTGAGTGGTCTTCGGGCAGGGATTCCTAAGAGTTGGTGGGGATGTTACATTTTTTCAAGGAGGCTTTGCGGATGTCCTTGAAGCATTTTCTCTACCTTTCTGGGACTTGCTTGTCGTGACGTGGCTCGGAGTACAGTGCTTGTTTTGGGAGTCTAGTATCGGGCATGTGGAAAATGTTTCCTCTCCATGGGAGCTGATCGAGCAGGGTCAATGTGTCACTGCTGGGATGTTGGCCTGAGAGAGAACACTGACGTTGGTGTGCCTATGAATTTGCAGGATTTTGGGGAGGCAGCGTTGGTGGTAGTTCTCCAATGCTTTGAGGTGCCTACTGCACATAGTCAATGTATCTGTAGCATATAGGAGGGCGGGTATCACTACTGCTCTGTAGACCATGAGCTTGGTGCCGGGTTTGAGATCCTGGTCTTCGAACACCCTTTTCCTCAGCAACCGAAGGCTGCACTGGCACACCGAAGGCAGTGATGGACTTCGTTATCGATGTCTGTCCTTACTGATAGTGGGCTCCCAAGGCATGGGAAATGGTCTACATTGTCCAAGGTCTTGTCATGGATTTTGATCATTCGGGAGCTGTACTGTGTGGCGGGGGCAGGTTGGTAGAGAACCGTTGTCTTACAGATGTTTAGTGTAAGGCTCAGACTCTCGTACAGTTCAGTGGAGATGTCAACAATGGTTTGGAGTTCGGCCTCCGAGTGTGCACAAATGCAAGCGTCATCTGCATCCGTAATTCAGTGACAGAAGTTGGAACAACCTTGGATCTGGACTGGAGTCGACGGAGGTTGAATAATTTCCCTCTTGTCCTGTAGATTAACTCCACTCCAGTGGGGAGCTTGTTAAAGGTGCGATGAAGCATTGCAGTGAGGACGATTGAGAAAAGCATTGGAGCGATGACACAGCCTTGCTTGATCCGGTCTGCACTTGTATTGGGTCTGGTTGATCTGTTGGTAAGAATCACGGCTTGCATGTCAACAAGAAGCAGGTGGAGGATGGTGACAAATTTTTGAAGATAGCCGAATTTGAGGAGGATACTGCATAATCCCTCACGGTCGACAGTGTCGAAGGCCTTTGTGAGGTCAAAGAAAGCCATGTACAGAAGTTGATGCTACTCCCTACATTTTTCTTGGAATGTACAATCACTGAAAGTTAATATACAGGTGCAGCAAGCAATTAAGAAAGCAAATGGTATGTTGACCTTTATTACAAGAGGATTTGAGTATAGAAACACAGAAAATAGGTGCAGGAGTAGGCCATTTGGCCCTTCGAGCCTGCACTGCCATTCAATAAGATCATGGCTGATCATTCCCTCAGTACTCCTTTCCTGCTTTCTCTCCATACCCCTTGATCCCCTTGGCCGTAAGGGCCATATCTAACTCCTTCTTGAATATATCCAATGAACTGGCATCAACAACTCTCTGCGGCAGGGAATTCCACAGGTTAACAACTCTCCTCATCTCAGCCCTAAATGGCCTACCCCTTATCCTAAGACTATGTCCCCTGGTTCTGGACTTCCCCAACATCGGGAACATTCTTCCCACATCTAATCTATCCAGTCCCGTCAGAATTTTATACGTTTCTATGAGATCTCTTCTCATCCTTCTGAACTCCAGTGAATAAAGGCCCAGTTGATCCAGTCTCTCCTCATATGACAGTCCTGCCATCCCTGGAATCAGTCTGGTTAACCTTCGTTGCACTCCCTCAATAGCAAGAACGTCCTTCCTCAGATTAGGAGACCAAAACTGAACACAATATTCCAGGTGAGGCCTCACCAAGGCCTAGTACAATTGCAGTAAGACCTCCCTGCTCCTATACTCAAATCCCCTAGCTATGAAGGCCAACATACCATTTGCCTTCTTCACCACGTGCTGTACCTGCATGCCAACTTTCAATGACTGATGAACCATGACACCCAGGTCTCGTTGCACCTTTTCCTAATCTGCCGCCATTCAGATAATATTCTGCTTTAGTGTTTTTGCCCCCAAAATGGATAACCTCATATTTATCTACATTATACTGCATCTGCCATGCATTTGCCCACTCATCTAACCTGTCCAAGTCACCCTACAGCCTCTTAGCGTCCTCTTCATAGCTCACACCTCCACTCAGTTTAGTGTCATCTGCAAACTTGGAGATATTACACTCAATTCCTTCATCTAAATCGTTAATGTATATTGTAAATCTCTGGGGTCTCAGCATTGAGCCCTGCGGCACTCCACTAGTCACTGCCTGCCATTCTGAAAAGGACCCGTTTATCTCGACTCTCTGCTTCCTGTCTGCCAACCAGTTCTCTATCCACATCAGTACATTACCCCCAATACCATGCGCTTTGATTTTGCACACCAATCTCTTGTGCGGGACTTTGTCAAAAAGTAAAGACGTCTTACTGCAATTATATAGGGCCCTGGTGAGACCGCATCTGGAGTATTGTGCACAGTTTTGGTCTCCTTACCTAAGGAAGGATATTCTTGCCATTGAGGGACTGTAACAAAGATTCACCAGACTGATTCCTGGGATGGCGGGATTGTCCTGTGAGGCGAGATTGAATAGACTAGGCCTATATTCTCTCGAGATTAGAAGAATGAGCGGTGATCTCATTGTAACATACAAAATTCTTGACAGGATAGATGCAGGGAGGATGTTTCCTCTGGCTGAGGGGTCTAGAACCAGGGGTCACAGTCTCAGAATAAGGGATCAGCCATTTAGGACTGAGATGAGGAGAAACATCTTCATTCAGAGGGTGGTGAATCTTTAGAATTCTCTGCCCCAGAGGGCTGTGGAGACTCAGTCTTTCAATATATTCAAGACAGAGATCGATAGATTTTTGGAGATTAAGGGAATCAAGAGATATGGAGATTGTGCAGGAAAGTGGAATTGAGGTAGAAGATCAGCCATGATCACATTGAATGGCAGATTAGGCTCGAGGGGCCGAATGGCCTACTCCTGCTCCTAATTCTTATGCTCTTATGTTCTAAAATGTAGAAAACCAAAGGTCCATAATATCTCACACATCATTAAGTACATCATAAACACATATCTAACCTACTGTTATCTTACATGTGGAATCGAGTCACAATAGATTGGGTAGAAAAATGATAGTCAATTAATTTCTGAGCAAAGGCTTGATCCAAAGATGAGTTGTATTTGCATGACATGAGTCTTGGAGCTTGCTAAGCCAATGTATAGTTTTGTCAGCTATATCTGAAGATCTTTCAAAGTTCAGAAGAACAGAACATAAAATGGAATAGCCAAGTAATGCTTTGCAGCAATCAATAACAGCTACTTAACTTGCCAAAATTTATCAACAGGCTTCAAAAATAATCTAAATGGGCTGATTATGCCCACTAACTTTCAAAAGCTATCATCAGCTTTTATAATTAACAAGTGATTACACATGTTGTTAACCTATTTTGTTCAGTTTTAATATATTTATATCAGAACCAATAGATTGATTTGCAAAATAAGAAATTCTAAGTAACTGTGACTAAAACCTAATATTAAGAATTAATTCCCCGATTGGTATTTTTGATAATACTAACAGCAGATATTAGGGTTTGAGTGCAAAATTTTACTTGATAATGCAGTTTGAAATGTAAGTCAGTTCTGCAAACAGAAATACAAGCAGAAGATGCTGGAAATACACAACAGGTTACTCCACATCTGTAAAGAGAAGAGACAAGTTGTAATTTCAGGTGTAGCCTATTCCTCAAAATTGAAAACTGGAAGTTAAGTAAGTCCCTTTATAGAATGCACGAGATTAAAGGGGTGCAGGAGGAAAAGAGCCAACAGATACTCCAGTCAGAAAGAGATTTAATTGGTATAATAAACTGTCAATTGCTTAATTGGGAATCATTTGGTATTTTTTTTTCTCTTTACAGATGCTGAGAGTCCAGCTGCTGTGTACTTCCAGCATTTTTGTTTTTATTTCAGAATTCCAACATTTGTAGCTTTCTTTCCCCTTTTTATTTGTGCTGCCACCTGAATGTGTGCATTCAATTTTGCATGAGTTTTCTTGTACAATATATGCATTATCATTCCAGTTAGGTATTTGGAAGGGATAAATTCCCACAGTGTTGATAATCCACAGCCATTCTTCTTTGCATTTTGTGTTAAATATGTCGATATAAAACAATTTACAAAGAACAAAAATCCTCTATTTCTTGTAGCAAAATTCTTCCTTAATATTTTTTTAAACTGTTCAACCTGGCTGTTTGGAATTGAGGTCTCAAGTTGTCATAGGGAGCTACATGCTGGGAGATAGGGCCAATGTCTTTGAACCTGATGGTGAATGCAAGACTTGGTTTGTGGGTGAACACTATTGTGATTCCTTTTTGTCTCGGGAATCAAGGGAAGATTTTGTTCAGGATTGTGGAGGTAATGAAGCCATCAATTATTCTAGTTCACTTGGCAACAGCACTGTAGCCAAAAACTACCTGATCTGAGTTTATATTTGGCAGTGTTCGGCAACTTACGAGACCTTTTGAAGTTATCAGAGAAAGAGATGGACAGAATGGTCTATGGAAAGTCAGCAGCAAAGGTCATGAATTTTGTTTCAGGTACTGTGAATTTTAGTGCAGGAGATGACGATTTGTCAAGTTCTATACATGCATTTTTGCTGTTTGTCTTTATGACTATTTATCCATTTAATATCAGTAAATCCATTTGGTAGATAACAGCCCTAAACCATGGACTGATAAAAATGATTATTCTGCAGTCTGGTGAAATCCAGAAGACTACATGTGGGCACATGATGTAGCCAGTTAAGCTAAAATATAGTCATCAGCATGGTTGTTCAACCCCTGGGCTCGCAGTGATTACCTGGATATTAGAAGTATAAAGGTGCACCTTGGTTTGAATGGACCTAGAGCTTACTTATGGTCCTGGGATTGAGCAAGAGCAAAATATCAGAAGTGAAAAAGTTTCTCAGAGCATCTGGAGAGGAACTTCGAAAGTGGTTTGGAGGGGGGGAGATCCAGTTATTATAGTCCATGTCGAGGCCAATGAAATCGAGAAGAAAAGGGCGGCGGTTCTGCTAAGGGAATTTCAGAAGCTAGTAACTAAATTAAAAAAACACGATCCCACAGGTGGTAATCTCAGGAGTAATCCCAAATCACGTGCTAATTGGCATAGGAATAGACAGATCAGGAAGGTGAATAAGTGGCCGAAAGAGTGGTGTGGGAAGGAGGGGTACCATTTCATGTGACACTGGCACCAGTACTGGGACAAGAAGGAGCTGTGCCATTGGGACGGGTTCATGATTTTCAACTTTTAAAAAATTCGGTGTTTGCAGTCCAGGGAGGAAGTGGAGCACTAAATCAAGCACTCCACTTCCTTCCTGGAGTGCAACAAGATGCAGGTGGGGCAGTAAAGTGAAGGGCCATCGTTGCAGGCTCTGCATTGGGACCAGTGAGCTGGTCCCCGAAGGCAGCCGTGATCCAGCCCGCGGACTGCAGCAGAGTGCCGGGCTGGTCGATCGCGGCCGAAGAGGAATCTAAAACAATTAGAAACACCATTTTTGAAGTTTTTTTGTACTTACCTCGGCCACCTCGCCTTTAACTTTTGCCCCCAAAGTGCCCGATC